>NW_024100581.1:0-685000 GCF_016545835.1 Crotalus tigris | reverse complement strand
GGAGACCATAGAGCTTAGGGCATCTGGATGATTTCTCTCTGGGAATGATTCTTTGCTGGATCTCTTCGCTAATGGGGAAGGCTTTTATTTTGGATCTAGTGGTTTTTTTCCAGGTAGGTGGTGGGATCTGTGTTTAGGGGTTTGTATGTGGAGTCTTTGAGTAGGTTGGTTAATTTGGTTTGGTAGTCAGATGTGTTCATAACCACCGTGGCATTGCCCTTGTCTGCTGGTAGGATTATTATGCTGGTGTCTTCTTTCAGGTTAAGTAGTGCTGTCTGTTCCTCTTTGGGTAAGTTGCTTTTGGGTGGCTTGCTGGTGCAGAGGATGTTGGTGATTTCGAGTCTGGATTCTGTTAGCGTCGTTAGGGTTGATTTTGGTCAGGCTGGTTTCAACTCCGCATATAATGGTTTCAGTGGGGATGTGTTTGGGAACGACTGCAAAGTTGAATCCTTTGGAAAGGACATTGGTTTTGGCTTTGGTGAGGATCCTATCTGAGATGTTATGCACTGTTTGTTTCATGTGTGGCTGTGAGGGAGGAGGGGTTTGTTTCTGGCGTTCTTTTAGTCTTCAGAGTTTGTTGGTGTGTGTGTCTGTCTTGAGGGTGGTCTGTGTTTTGGCTCTCCAGACGGCGAGTTGTTTGGATTTGTCCCAAAGTACGGGGTGGATCTTGTTGCTGAGTTTGAGGTGAAGTGTGAGGAGATCTTTGTTGATTTGGTCTAGGAGGAATCTTTTTGTGTGACGTTCATTTCTGATTAGGGCCAATTCTGTTCTTTTCAGGATGCGTTTGGTTGCTGCAGAGTTGGAGTGGAATTTCAATTGGAAGCATGTCGGGATTAAATTAAATTAAATGTCAGCAGTTTGGCCGACAAAAGCTAAGTACTTTTGTATATTAAACAGTTTCGTTTATATTCTTATCCTGGTGATCAAGTTTATTTGTTATTTTCACTATACAGGATTCGCATTTTTAACATAATTAGGGACAACTATGGGAGGGCAGTTTTGCTCCATGCTAGGAGATGGGAGAAACTGGCATGACACATATCTACCAGCTATCGCAAGTTGGCTTTCCTCCACGATTGTATCCGATGGGACCTTCCCCCCAAGTCGCTGAGAAAGAAACCCTTGGTTGATTCCGTAGAATGGCAGTTGGTCATCCGTCTGTTTCAGTGTCGCACCATGCGCGCTCTGATCAATGACCATCACAGGCGCATAGAGGCCTTGAGGGCTGGTATCCAGGATTGCCGCGAATGCTGCAGCACGTTGTTAACATGTCAACATTACCAGGCGCTCAACCTACAGATCCACCAGGCTACCATGAGGGCGAGCCAGCAAAAATCCATAGTGCTCCAACATCAAATGGACACTTTGCAGGCATTGGACAACTGTGGACATACCAACAGGCTGGTTCATAACCTATCCTCCAAAGCCCTGACCAGCGCACAAATCGCCTTGTTAGAACGTGATACAGGACACAACCTGGCAGATACACAGGCGATTGATTTCGTGGCGGCACTGGAACCCACTATACAGCAGATTGAGATGAGTGAGGAAGTTAAAAACTCGATTAGGCAACGCGTCATGCATTTACTGATGAGCTATAAACGATGTCATATACTGTCCAGGGAGGAGAATGAGGTATTTGTATTTAATTTTATTTATATGCCGCCCAATCCCAAAGGACTCAGGGCGGCATACAGAGTTAAAACAATCATAAAATAATAAAATAATACAGTCATACCGCGAGTCGAATCATATCCCGCTCCCCCCCGGGGACATCAGCCCCAGGCCTGCCGGAACAGTAGAGTTTTAACGGCTTTCTTAAAGGCCGGCAGGGTGGGAGTAGTTCGAACCTCGGGGGGAAGTTGATTCCACCAGGTCGGAGCCACCACAGAAAAGGCCCTTCCCCGAGGGCCCGCCAGCCGACATTGTCTGGCTGACGGGACCTGAAGGAGGCCCAATCTATGGGACCTCACCGGTCTCTGGGAACTATGCGGCAGAATGCAGTCCTGTAAGTAACCTGGCCCTATGCCATGAAGGGATTTAAAGGTGATAACCAACACCTTGAATTGCGTCCGGAGACCCACAGGAAGCCAGTGCAGCTCGCGGAGGATAGGTGACACGTGGGCGTACCTTGGCGCGCCCACAATCGCTCTCGCGGCTGCGTTCTGAACCAACTGCAGCCTCCGAACGCCCTTCAAGGGTAGCCCCATGTAGAGCGCGTTACAGTAATCCAGTCTTGAGGTGACAAGGCATGAGTGACTGTGAGTAAAGCCTCCCGGTCCAAATAAGGCCGCAACTGGTGCACTAGGCGAACCTGTGCAAAGGTCCCCCTCGCCACAGCCGATAGATGTTGTTCCAGATTTAGCTGTGAGTCCAGGAGGACACCCAAGTTGCGTGCCTGCACTGAGGGAGGTAAATTTGCCCCCCCCCAGGACTAAAGATGGACCATCCAGTTGGCCTTTGGGAGGCAAGACCCAGAGCCACTCAGTCTTGTCAGGGTTGAGTCTAAGCCTGTTCACCCCCATCCAGACCCTCACATCTTCCAGGCACCGGCACATCATGTCGACTGCTTCACTGAAAGGACACGGGGTGGAGATATACAATTGGGTATCATCCGCGTACTGATGATACCTCACCCCGTGTCGCCGAATGATCTCACACAGCGGTTTCATGTAGATGTTAAAAAGGAGGGGGGACAGGACCGAGCCCTGAGGCACCCCATAATCGAGGCGCCTAGGGGTCGATCTCTGTCCGCCTGCCAACACCGACTGCGACCTGTCAGAGAGGTAGGAGGAGAACCACCGCAATACGGTGCCGCCCACCCCCACCTCTCCGAGACGACGCAGAAGCATACCATGGTTGATGGTATCGAAAGTCGCTGAGAGGTCAAGAAGCACCAGGATAGAGGAATAACCCCTATACCGGGCTCGCCAGAGGTCATCAGTCAGTGCGACCAAAGCAGTCTCAGTGCTGTAGCCGGGCCTGAAACCAGATTGAAAAGGGTCCAGGTAATTAGTTTCATCCAAGGATCGCAAGAGTTGGGACGCCACCACCTTCTCTACAACCTTCCCCACAAAGGGGAGTTTGGAGACGGGACGAAAGTTCTTCAAAACAGCTGGGTCCAGGGAAGGCTTCTTGAGGAGGGGCCTCACCACCGCTTCCTTTAAAGGTTGCGGGAAAGACCCCTCCATCAAGGAGGCATTGATTATCGCCTGGAGCCAGCCTCGTGTCACCTCCCTACTGGCAGAAACCAGCCAGGAGGGGCACGGGTCCAATAAACAGGTGGCGGCATTCATTGCCCTCACGGCCTTGTCCACTTCATCAGGGGTCACAGGCTCAAACTCGCTCCAGATAACATGACTAAGACCAGCCCCCGGCAACTCGGCTGGCACTGCCCAGTCGGAGTCCAGGTCTCTCTGAATCTGAGCGATTTTGTCCGAAAGAAACTGAACAAACTCCTCAGCTCTCCCCTGCAAGGGTTCCTCCGCCTCCTCCACTTTAAGAAGGGAGCGGGTCACCCTAAACAAGGCGGCTGGGCGAGATTCTGCGGACGCAATAAGTGCGGAAAAGTGAACACGCTTTGCCGCCCTTATCGCCACTAAATAAGTCCTAAGATAGGCTCTTAATAGTGATCGGTCAGATTCAGAGTTACTGGCCCTCCAACGTCGCTCTAGACGTCTCTTGTGGCGCTTCATCTCCCGGAGCTCCTCAGTAAACCAAGGCACCCTCCGGGGACCACCACCACAGAGAGGTCGCAAAGGCGCAATTCGATCCAGGGCCCCGGACGCCGCCTCATTCCAGGCCGCAACCAGGGACCCGGACGAGTTGTGGACAAGGGAGTCAGGTATTTCCCCAAGCTCCTCCTAGAACCGATCTGGGTCCATTAGGTGCCTGGGGCGGAACCACCTAGTTGGCTCCCTCTCCCTGCGATGGGGGAGTGATGCTCTGAAGTCCAGCCTCAATAGGAAATGATCTGTCCATGACAAGGGCGAGATCTCTATTCCCCTTAATTCCAGATCATGTCTCCATTGCCCCGAGAGAAACACAAAGTCGAGTGTGTGACCACCCCTATGGGTCGGATCCTGAATTACCTGGGTCAGGTCCATGGTTGCCATGGAAGCCATGAACTCCTGCGCCGCCTCTGAGCGATCACCGAGTGATGGTAGGTTAAAGTCCCCCAGTACTATAAGTCTGGGGAACTCCACCACCAACCCGGCTACTGACTCCAGCAACGCAGGCAGGGCTGTTGCAACGCAGCTGGGAGGTAGGTACGTCAGCAGCAAGCCCAACTGAACCCGTGAACCCAACTTCAATAGGAGGGACTCACACCCAACAACCTCCGGGGCAGGAATCCCACGAGGATTCAAGGACTTCCGAGCAATGACTGCCACTCCCCCACCCCTGCCCGGATGTCGAGGCTGATGAAGCACCACAAACCCGTCCGGGCACATCTCTGAGAGGGAAACACCCCCCTCAGGGCCCAGCCAGGTTTCGGTTATACATGCCAGGTCCGCCCCGCTGTCCAATATTAAATCACGGACAAGGGGGGCTTTGCTGACAACGGACCTGGCATTAAGCAACAGCAGCCTACAATTAGGGCCCTGTACTCCCCTGTCACCAGTACTACAGGATGAGCCTTTTGAGGGGCCGGAACAAGGAATCGCTCTAACATAGCGAGTCCTCGTTCCCCAAAGATGGCCTGCCCCTCGGCTCCCGCCATATCTGCCATCCCAGTCATAACTGGGATGCTCCGACCTTCTCCCCTCCCCGGAGTCCCCCCACCCTCACCAGCCTTCTCCCTTCCTGACCGGACTAGCTTTCCATACAAACCAAGCCCAAGGGTAAGTCCTGCCCCCCCTACTTAGCAGAGGGGGTACCAGGCTCCGCCCCCGACTCATACCCCAAACACTCAATACACATTCACACTCAATTTATATACGTAAAAATAAAAATATTCACATTCATACGCCCTAAATACAATAATAAAATTTATACATAACAGGGCCACCATTCATCTACATGCATACACACACCCACAACAAACATTCTCTAAAAAAATAATATTGCCCCTCTGTGTCCCAGACTGGTCCAATGTGGCCGGCTAGGTGATCATTAGGTACTTGTCTTGGGGCAGACCGTACTTGGCCTTATGCTCCTCAAAGAGCTGGGTCAACTTCTCCAAGTAACTCTCGTGCAGCTCATCAATGGCTTCTCCGGACATCCAACAATTGTGTAAAGTCAACCCAGCCACGGCGGGATGGCTAGTCAAACTGGGGCTCCTTAAAGCTGAGTTGGTTTCAATTGCTGGGATCGCAGCCGGGAATGGAGAACGTAACAAGGTCTTAGAACAACTGCGGAACGACAACACCATTGTCATGCTGGCAGACAAGGGCAGGGCGACTGTCATTATGGATAGATTGGAGTACATAGACAAAGCCCGGATGTTACTCAATGATGCTACAGCCTATTGGGTCATCACCAAGTACCCCATGACAACACTTAAAAACCGTATTAACAAACTATTGGATAACTTTAAACACCATGGAAAGGTTAATGAGGACACTTTAAGGAGAATATGCCCTGGGGATTCGGCCATGGCCGGGTTTTACGGCCTACTAAAAATTCACAAGGAGGGGGTTCCCTTACATCCTATCATATTATTTAAAGCAGTGGTTCTCAATCTTCCTAATGCCGCAACCCTTTAATACAGTTCCTCATGTTGTGGTGACCCCCAACCCCCCATCCAGCTGGCCGGGGGGGGGTATCAAAAACTTGACCCAAAAAAGGAAAAAAATGGGAAAGTATAGGTAGTCCTCAACTTACAACAATTCGCTTAGTGACTGTTAGAAATTACAACAGCACTGGAAAAGCGAATTAATGATCATTTTTCACACTTATGATTGTTGTAGCATCCCCAGGGTCATGTGATTTACATTCGGATGCTTGACAACTGATTCATACTTATGACATTCACAGTGTCCCAGGGTCACATGATCAATGGCCAGGGGCATGGCAGCTGATCACTCAGGTTGCAGAGTGCCTGTGGGGGGGGGAATCTGTGGGTCTCTGGGATGGGACTGAGGTGGGTGCCTGCCTTCCTTCCCTCCCCTTGTCCCTTCCTTCTTTTCTTCCTTTCCTTCACCCCCCTTAGTCTCTTCCTCCTTCTCTCCCTCTCTCCCATTGTCCCTTTCTTCCTTCTTTCCTTCCTTTCCTTCACCTTAGTCTCTTCCTCCTTCCCACCCTCTCCCATTGTCCCTTCCTTCCTTCTTTCCTTCCTTCCTTCTTTCCTTCCTTCTTTCCTTCTTAGTCTCTTCCTCCTTCCTCCCTCTCCCATTGTCCCTTCCTTCCTTCTTTCCTTCCTTTCCTTCCCCTCCCTTAGTCTCTTCCTCCTTCTCTCCCTCTCTCCCATTGTCCTTTTCTTCCTTGTTTCCTTCCTTTCCTTCACCTTAGTCTCTTCCTCCTTCCCACCCTCTCCCACTGTCCCTTTCTTCCTTCTTTCCTTCCTTCCTTCCTTCTTTCCTCCCTTCCTTCTTTCCTTCCTTTCCTTCACCTCCTTCTTAGTCTCTTCCTCCTTCCCTCCCTCTCCCATTGTCCCTTCCTTCCTTCTTTCCTTTCTTTCATTCCCCTCCCTCTTAGTCTCTTACTCCTTCACTCCTTCCCTCCCTCTCTCCCCTTGTCCCTTCCTTCCTTCCTTCCTTCCTTCCTTCCTTCCTTCCTTCCTTCCTTCCTTCCTTCCTTCCTTCCTTCCTTCTCTTCTCCTCCTGCTTAGTCTCTTCCTCCTTCCTCTCCCATTGTCCCTTCCTTCCTTTCTTCTTTCCTTCCTTTCCTTCCCCTCCCTTAGTATCTCCCTCCTTCCCTCCCTCTCTCCCATTGTCCCTTCCTTCGTTCTTTCCTTCCTTCCTTTCCCTTAGTCTCTTCTTCCCTCCCTCTCTCCCATTATCCCTTCCTCTCTTCTTTCCTTCCTTTCCTTCCTCTCCTTTAGTCTCTTCCTCCTTCCCTCCCTCTCCCATTGTCCCTTCCTTTCTTTCTTCCTTTCTTCCTTCCTTTCCTTCCCCTCCCTTAGTCTCTTCCTCCTTCCCTCCCTCTCTCCTATTGTCCCTTCCTTCTTTCTTTCCTTTCCTTCCTCTGCCTTAGTCTCTTCCTCCTTCCCTCCCTCTCTCCCATTGTCCCTTCCTTCCTTCTTTCCTTCCTTCACCTCCTTCTTAGTCTCTTCCTCCTTCCCTCCCTCTCCCATTGTCCCTTCCTTCTTTCCTTCCTTTCCTTTCCTTCCCCTCCCTCTTAGTCTCTTCCTCCTTCCCTCCCTCTCTCCCCTTGTCCCTTCCTTCCTTCCTTCCTTCCTTCCTTCCTTCCTTCCTTCCTTCCTTCCTTCCTTCCTTCCTTCCTTCCTTTCCTCTTTGTCCCTTCCTCCCTTCCCTCCTTTTCATTGTTCCTTCCTTCCCTCTCTCATTGTTCCTTACTTCCATGCCTCTTTGTTCCTTCCTTCCTCCCCCCCATGCCCAGAAAGGGACAAGGGGAGGGGATAGGCTGCCAACATGGCTGGGGGCTTTGCTACCGATAAACTTGCCTATGCACAGGCAGAGACAGGAAAGCTCCGCCCAGCTCACTTGCTCAGCTTCGCTGAAAGACGTGCCACTTGCTAAGTTAGCAGAAGCTCCAGGATCAGCGCCGGGCTACAGCTGATTTGCACTTCTGCTAAATTAGCAAGCGGCTTGTTTTCTATCAAAGCTCGAGCAAGTTTGCTGGGCAGGAGCCAAGGAGAGCAGCTACAGCTGCAGAAGCACAGATCAGCTGTAGAGGCTCGCCCCAATCCTGGATAAGAGGGAAGGAGGGAAAGACGGAAGGGACAAGGAGAAAGAGGGAGGAAAGGAGGGACAAAGAGGGAGGCGAAGGAAAGGAAGGAAGGAAGGGACAATGGAAGAGGGAGGGAAGGGGGAAGAGACCAAGAGAGAGGGAAGGAAAGGAAGTTCCAGCCAGGAGAGGCTTGCCAGCCCAGCTGCTGAGAAACAGAAGAGTGCAAAGCCAAGGAGAAGAAGGGGGCAGTTTCCTCCCAAAGTGGGCTCCTTTTCTCCACCCCTTCCCTGGGTTTGTGGGGAATTTCTTGTCACCAATGCTGACAGGTGCTGCTTCGAGCCTGCCGTGAGCTTTCTCGCCCCCCCTTTGCTTCCCCCCCACTTTCGTGAGGATTGTGGCGCCCTTGGGAAGCACAAGTTCGGGGGTCGTCAGCTGATGGGCGCAAGAGTTGGGTGCTGCGTGGCCTCCCCTTGGCTGACCTGTGTGCACGAGAAGAAGTCAATCTGGTTGCTGCACAATGAGTCTCTGGGGAGGGCGGGCCTTGCTCTGCGCCTGCACTCTTCATGCGCCCTCTGCAGGGCACATTTGGTAGAGTTCGTGCAGACTGCCGCCAAGCAGCATATTTTCCACAAACAAGTGAGGTGGAGCAGAGGGGGGGGAGGGTGAGAAGGCAGTTGACAAGCCCTGCCTAAGACCATTGGAAATATGTGTTTTCCGATGGTCTTAGGTGACCCCTCATGTGACCCCCCAAAGGGTCACGACCCACAGGTTGAGAACCGCTGATTTAAAGGCACACCGACCTCGGGCCTGGCCAAATGGCTAAGTGGCTTGATCAGCTATTTGGTTGATAACAATGAGACCATAGTGAGGTCGGCAGAGGAATTCCTGGAGAGGATTAGACCCCTAAAGGTGGAGGAAGATGAGGTAATGGTATAGTATGATGTCACCTCACTCTTTACCTCCATCGCACAAGATCACAGTGTTAAGGAACCACCTTCAAGAGGGGCAAGGACAGCAGCAGGATTCCCTCCATACTGAGGACTTGGTACAACTGATATCCCTGTGCCTAAAAACATACTTTACCTTTCAAGGGGTTATGTACGAGCAGATCAAAGGGACACTGATGGGTTCACCCATCTCGGGTGTCATTGCGGAAGCGGTTCTGCAGCATTTGGAAGCTGTGGTGATGGCGAAGTACCACCTCAAATTCTGGGCTCAATACATTGATGACACTTTTGTGGTTATTAAAAAACTGGACAGGGCTAGCTTTATGGAGAATTGAACTGTGTATATCCCAACATCTGCTTTATGGCAGAGGAGGAGAGCCAAGGCACACTTGCCTTTTTAGATGTGTTGGTTAGTTGCCAACCCAATGGGACCCTGCACATGGCCATTTATGGCAAGCCAACCCATACTGATAGAACACTGCACTACAGAAGCAACCATCCCATGGCGCATAAGATCAGCTGCGTTAAAACGCTATTTAAAAATGTTAGCTCACATTGCAACACAGGCAGGACTAGAGGAAAGGAACCATCTTTATTAGGTTTGCAGGCATAATGGCTACCTGACTGAGTTTGTTAGTGGCATAGCAGGCCACATGGACTGCGTGAGGGCTTACAAGCCAGCATGACAACAACACAGTTCATAGGAATGACCCTCCCATACATCAACGGTATGTCTGAGGCAACAGCTAGACTGTTGGCCCTCTTCAACGTGAAAGTTGCCCATAGGCCAGACCAGACCCTGTGTGCCAGGATTATGCATCCCAAAGAGCCACTCCCCTATGATGAAAGATCCTCGGTTGTATACAGGATTATATGCAAGGATTGCCCCTGCAACTACGTTGGGGAGACTACCAAGAGGCTCAAGACCAAGGTCCATGAGCACGAGTTGGCGATCAAGAGACAGGAACAACACTCACAGGTGTTGGGCCCACTTGACCAACCATGGCCATGTGTTCGATTTCACCAATGCTGAGCCCATATCTCAGGATGCCACCAAGAGAGGCCAGTTGCTTAAGGAGGCCTGGCTGTCAGATGAGAATTCTATCAACCATCACATAGAGCTCTTTCTGGCATACCAGACATTAAAGGGGTGGAAAGGACAGCGCCGTAACTCATGACGAAGGCAACCAGCCTGTTCTTTGCAGGATCAGAGGCATGGGGCGGCAGGAGAAACAATTGCAATCCCCGGAGAAAACAACGTATTGACAGCACATCCTACAGGCAAGATGGACACCCAGGCTCAGCCGGTGATGAGGGGGGAGGGGAGTAATGATCAAATGCCACTGGCCAACCACCCCCTGGACGCTTATATATGTGCCAGGGGAGGAACAATGTTAGCGAGCAAGAAAAGAGTGGGGGAGGCGTGCCCTACATACAGCCCAAAGACAGACAGCCCAGTCCGATCAACAGCAAGAGGGGAGGGGAAGAACGAGTGTGGGTAATGGGATGGCCACCCTAGGGCGTTTGCACATGCACCAGGGGGCTAACAGCATTTGTGAGCAGGAGAATGGTGTCAACATGTCCCACAGACAACTCTTTGGTGGACGCTCAGGTACGGCCAGTGGAAAGGAGGGAGGGGAGTGGAAGGTGAGAGCAACTGGTCAGCCAACCCCTAGGCGGTTGCACACGCGCAAGAGGAGCAACAGGGCTTTTAGGTGGGAGAACGGTGTCAGAAGCGCACGCCATAGGCAACTCTATGATGGACGTATGGTATCGGCCATTGACAAGAGGAGTGGGAAACAATGAGCATGAGCGATTGGACGGCATTCTCCTGGACTTTCACAAAGGCACCAAGAGGGCAACAGCATTGGCGAGCGGAGGAATGGCTCTGGGAGCGCACCCGACAGGCAACTTGTTGGCAGACGCTTGGGCTCGGCTGATAGCAAGAGGGAAGGCGAGCAAAGGAGGGAGGGGAGTGGACAGCCAACTCCTAGGTGCTTGCATGCGCACAAGGGTAACAGGACGTGAGAATGGGAGAACGTTGTCGGAAATGCGCCCCACGGTCAACTCTAGGACTGAGACACAGGTGCGGCCCGTGATTAGTGGGATGGGGAGAGATGAGTGAGAGTGGCTGGATAGACAACCTCTGGGCGCTTGTATGCACACCAGGGGAACAACAACAGCCTCGAAAACCACCACCACACTGATGAGTGTGGGCCCTTTAAGAACAATACGATCAGTGGTAATGAGTGGGCCAATGACCTCATTGAGGAGCAGGACACAGAGGCAGCCAGTTATATAAGCATACTCCCAGATCCTACGTTTTATACTCTAATGATGTTGGCAGTTTGGCCGATGAAAGCTAAGTATTTTTGTATAGTAAATAATTTTTTAAAACTAACAACCTTAGTGCTTAGTAAACAGCATGTTGTCTGGGTTCACATTTCAAACAATCGATAATAGTCAATTTCTATCGTATCATACTCTGCATAACAGCTTTTTTTATTTTTTCTTCTTCCCATATTGTTCTCTTTTGCAAACATTAAGTTAATATAGGTATTAATATTTAATAATAAAGAGGTTAAATATAAATATTTTTCTAACATTTATCCAATTAATAATAGCATCAATATAGAACTTCTTTTCTAGTTAGTTCTCTTGGTAGAGTTATATGTCCTGATTTCAATTGTTCTCGTTTAGACTTTTCCATCACAAAATTTGACTGTTAAGATTTTCACAAAATTGATTTACGGTTAAATATCTAAGCTGTTTCCCTCACAATAATCCTCCCAACAATTACATGTCTCATATCATAAAAAAAATACAATACTATTCAGAATAAGAAAGAAGAAAAAGAAAAACATATCTCTCTCAAACTAAAATTCATTTCTGTCCCCCATTTTTTTCATTTTTTAACTCTATTCCATTCAATATTTACTAGTTAAATAATCCATGTTATATTTTAACCATATTCAAATAAATACTTAATCTTTAAAAATTGCATCTGATAAGACAGTTATGTTTCTCATATCATAAGAAATATATCTTTTAATTCTATTCCATTCAATAGTTACTGGTTGAGTAATCCATATTATACATTTTTTAAAAATAAATGTTTTATTAATTTTCTATTTTCACAAACAAGTGTTCAATAGACAACATGATGACTGAGTCCATTAAAAATCCGGTGATACATACAAGTTTTTCCAACCAGATCCAACGTTATACCCACCAGTACATCCTCTCTTCTTCTGGTAATAACAATTTTTCTGCATTAAGCAAATACAATTCTTATTATTGTTAGTAAACATACAATTATATATTAACATTTGTTACATTTTTCTAATAATATCAATAATATCAGTTTAGAATATCTTTCATAGCCAAAACATATCTTAATTGCATTTGCATTCAATTTCCATTTATTTAATCCATATCCTATTTTGCTTTATTTACAATTTTAGTTTCCCATCCATGTTCAAAGTGTCCCAATCATTTATAATTACAAAATAAGTTATATTTGGGCAACCAAAGGACTCCCTTATTCAAAGTTCTTAACATATTCTTATTTCTCTTTTCCTACCAAAATATAATATTCTGATTACAAATCCTAGTTATCTAGTTATAAAAATGCTTCTATTTCTAACAAACTATTCTTAACCATATTCAAACCTCTAATCAATAATATAGCATCCCCTCTATTAGGTCAAAGCTTCTATTTCTTTCAATCTTACACTACCTTTCTTTCTTTGCCAACTAACTTTCCAAGTCAGTGCATTTGGATCATCCAATAATTCTTCCTCCTCTATTTTTGTATATATTATTTGGAACAAGAAAAACAATTTGGTTAAAATGTTTTTGGAAGAACTAGCCCATTGATATTCATTAAACTGCCTCCCTCCTTCTCTAGTAGCCCACAGTTCTAATAATGATTTTATCTTCCATTCCATCAGCTCTCCTTCCTTGTCATCCAGTATGTTCTGAAACCTTGGTTTATAAAATGCCTTTTCCATTTCCAATATTATTGTTACATCTTCTGAATTTTCATTTTTCTGGGTCTGATCATTTATTTCCTCCTTTAGATCGTCAATGTTTATGTCAGCATTTTCTAGTTTTCCTTCTATTTTCAAACTGCAAGTATATTTTAATTCCAAATAAGTCTTATAGGTTTCATCAGTATTCCCAAGTATTAATTTGCCACTTTTCTTTTCTGGGGGAGTGGGGCAGAAATTCCCTTTTCCTCTTTCATTGTGCGGGGCGGGGACGCTTTGGGCAGATTTCCAGGAAGAGGTCTTAAAATCATGAAGAAAGGATCAGCTCTCACCCAGTTTCATCCACGTTGCTGTAAAGTTGCTTGGTAGTGCTTGTTGACTTCCGTTTTCTGCAGCTTAGGGCTGGCTACACGAATGCAGCCAGTCTTTCCTCTGCCAGTTTGGAGGGCTTCTTCAGATCAAATGGGGGGGCTGCCACCCCTCATGATCAACTAGAGTCCCCTCCTTGCTTGCCACATCTATGGGGTGACTTTTGACCCTTTCCAGGGTCTCCCAGTGGGGTGAAACCAGACACGAAAGATGGAGCCCCATCTTCCTGCATCTGCATTGCTGTGAGATCCCAACCGGAAGTTGTCCATATTGTACATTAACCATATTCAAACAAATGCTTAATCTTTAAAAATTGCTTCTGATAGGTCCAATCTTCTGATCCCTTGGATCTGATTTTAGTCTTTTTCGTTTGCCAAACATCTTTTCTCATCCATCTATTCCACTTAATTAAAAATTCTTGCCATTTTCTTGTGGATGATGTTAAGGATGGGAGAGGCAAACCAGGTAATATGTTGATTTCTTTTATCTTTTTTTGTCTCTCAATCGTAGTTTTTTTTGGTATCTCTATGATCCATTTTGTCAGGCTTTTCTTCTTATCTTTGGCTTTGTTTTGTGATTCTGGAGTGTGGACTATCTCTTCCAGTTCCAGTGCTTCAGTCACGTCTTGTATGTTTTCCTCTCTCTGTGTTAAATCACAATCCCTTCCATTGGTAGATTCTTTCATTTTCTGAAAATTCTTATGTTGTGACGTTAACGTAAAGATATATCCATTTATGACTTCCAGTTTGCCATCATGGCTCCGCGGATGCAGGAAGACAAGCTTCGTCTTTCGCGTACAAATTTGTCCTGCTGGGGGATCCTGGAAAGTGTTGAAAGTCACCCTGTAGGGGTGACGAGCAAGGAAGGGATCCCCACTTGATTGTGGGAGGGCAGCAGTCCTTCTGTTTGATCCGGGGAAGCCCTCCAAACTGGCAGGGGAAAGACTGGCCATAGCAATATGGCCTGTCACTAAGCTGCTGACAGCCAAAGTCAAAATCACAACTGAGCACCTTTAAAGCAACGCAGATGAAACTGGGTGAGATCTGAGAATTTTTTTGGATTGCCCCCTTTTACAGGATGGATTACAATTACAAATAAAAGTTGTTTTGAAGTCATCTGACTTCCCTGGATTACAAATAAGCTTGACCTTGAGACAGAGTGAATAACAAGAAACTTCTACTAGCAGAATACTTTGGATTACAAATTTTGGTATATTTTTTCCTTTTTTATTATTTTTACTATTTACTTCTCCTATTTGTTAGGAGCCTATTGGATTACAAATTCTGATTTACTTGGTGGATTATAAAATATGATTAAAAGAGAAATATGAGAAATATGAGAAATATCTAAAGCTAGAAAAAAAGTAACTTCTACTTCCTCCTCTGCTTCTGCAAGTCCAGTTTATCAGAGATCAATTGATACAATGCTCCAACAAGAAAAGGCTAATAACTTCCAAAAAGAAACACGTGACACTACAAGCAATCCAAAAGGCAATTGCTACTCACATGCCAGCTACAACGAGAAACCATGAGGAGATGAAAAGTGATCTTGATAAAATGAATCAAAAAATTAATAACATGGACACTTAAGTTTGAAAATTTCAAACAGATGGTTACAAAAAACTAACAAAGAATTAAAAAAATAGAAGATAAATCAACTGAGGTTGACCAGAAATTAGAAAAAACATGAAAACCAGAAATTGATGCAAATAAATGGAGAACTAGAAGACTCGATAGCTGTCATGGAAATGAAAAAGGTCTCATACTTTTTTAGATTTCAAAATATAATGGCAGAGGTCCTTCTAGACCTGATAACAGAATTATTGGCAGATGCATTAGGAATTGGGAAACAGGAAATGGAAGGAGAATTAGATCAGATCTATTGAGTCAACTCAAACTACGCTAGAAGAAATAAAGTCTCCAGAGAAGTACATGTTAGATTTCTTAAAAGATCCATAAGAGATGAGATTTTGAGAAGAGTAATAGATGAATCTTTGAAATACAAAGAAAAAGAAATTGTAGTTCTGAAACATCTCTAGGAGAATAAGAGAATCCTGAAGAGAATACCAGTTTCTAATTAGAAAATTAATTGAAAAAGGAGTGAATTTCAGATGGCTGATTCTAGAGGGGATTTTAATCTACTGGGACATGAAAAGTTATAGACTGGATACGCTACTACAAGCAATGGAATTCTATGACAACCACAAAGCGTGTCAGAATCCAATTATATTTCATCTTTAATTATCAAACATAGAAACTCCCAATTCTGCCTTCTCTGGATTCTGCCATAAGAGGGAGAGAAGGGGGAGAACAAAGGGGCTTTATGGCCCTCACTTCCTTCAGTACACTTCAAAGGACTGAATGTGTGTTTATTGTGGCCTCTAAGCGTTAGCATATCAAAGAAGAGTAATTGCCTTTCATGTAGTTATCTGAAGTCTCCATCCAGACGGAAGAAGAAAGGGGATGGAATTGTGATACTTGAAACTATCACTGGAAGGGGGGTTGATTGGGTGGGACTACTGGGGAACCCCTTAAAACCTTGAATGGGAGAGCTTGAACCCCAAGTCCTGTCTAGCATGCCTGCAACCATTTTCTCTTAATAAAGGATTCCTGTTGGAAGAACTATTCCAAGAGTTCTGTCTTCTTAAGATGCAAAGTGGGGTGGGTCCTTACATTAGACAGGACTTGCAAAATTAATCCACCTGGAAGGTAGACCCTTGCCGGGGGATTTTGCAAAAATTTACAATGTCAGACAACGAAGCAAGAGAGGGAGAAAACTCCCTGGAAAGAGAGCCGCTGACCCAGTTGGAACCTTGCCAGATGTTGGGATCCGAGAGGCCAGATTTCTCAGAAGAAGACGTGGTGGAGACACAGGACCACAAGCCTCGCTGGTCGATGGGCGTTGGAAAGAAAAGCGAGGGGGGAAAGGAATCAAGAAAAGTGACCCTGAGACGGGGGACCAAGCAACCAGAATGGAAGCAGGAGATGGAGAAATCCCTGCACGCAAGTGAAGAGGGAGGAAGCTGTATGCCGTACTCAGACGGGATCCTAGAGAGAGCTATTGACCTGATGAAGAGAACTCTCAGCTCCCTAGGAGAGGAGATTCCTGAGCCCTACGCCCGCCCCAAGTCCTGGAGCCACAAAGGGAGAGACACCGAGGGGGACGTGGAACCTGCAACCCCAGGGACATTTACTGATCCAGGAGCTCCCACCCCTACCGGACCACAGATGGAAATCTGGACGGAAGACACTACCACCCACAATGGAGGCACCGATCCATTCCAAGACGTCCACCGTTGGAGGTGAAATTCAAAGGGGAGCCAACACGCTTGGGGTTTTTCCTAACCAAAGTCCTCAGCTACATGGAGGAATATGGGCAGGACATCCCCAGCGACAAAGCCCGCATCCGGATCGTGCAATCTGCCCTGGATGGACCAGCTGCAGATTGGGTGGTGAACCTGCATTACTCCAATGCCCCAGAACTCAGTAACTTCAACCGTTTCATGTCCTCGTTGAGAAGACGATTTGAAGACCCCCTGGCTGATCGCAAAGCCCGTGAAAGAATAACAACGATGAGGCAGGGCAAACGCCCAGTGGCTGAGTATACACAAGAATTCCGGGCCATTGCCAGCAAACTGAATTGGCCAGAAGACATTCTCCTTGGCCGTTTCAAAGACGGACTAAACTATGATCTATATGATGCTTGCCTGCCCCGAGGAGACCCACATCGACTTGAGGAATGGTACGTCTTGGCAGAGGAAGCAGAGATCGACATATTGAAGAGGCATCGCCGAGGAAAACAATGGAGCCGCCCCCCGCCTGAGCTGACACACCAACCGGTGAAATCATCGGATACAGCAAAGAAGCAGATGGGGTGTTTCAAGTGCGGAAGAGAAGGGCATCGAGCTGTAGAATGCCGCTCAAAGGCCCCCCAGCACAACCCAGACAGATCCCCAATCAACAAACCCAGAGGGTATTCAGCTAAGCCAAAAGAAACAGCCATGAAACTGATGGAAATTGCAGAAAACCCCACCTCTGCTCACCAAGGGGAAAGAACTCCAGCCTACACCACAGGGACGGTGGATGCCTCAGATGACAGCTCGGAAGGCGAACCCCTGGTAAGTGGACGCATCACACCAATCTTCAAAACAGTGACTATATTAATCCCCCCCATGCCCGAAGCTGTGAAGGTGAAAGCCTTAATAGACTCTGGCTGCACCCGCTGCCTCATTAGCCCAACACTAGTGGGGAATCTGGGCATCCCATCCAGGAGACTGGAACAACCAATCTCATTTGGCCAGTTAGATGGATCCATAGCGGGGGGGGGTGCCAGCTACCCTAGCCACTCTACCAATACACCTCTCCCTGGGCAAACATGAAGAGGACTTATCGTTTGTGGTGACCCCAGGTATGGAATGCCCAATGATTCTAGGGATGGAATGGTTGAAAAAATGGAACCCCTGGGTAAATTGGAGGACGACAGAAATCAAATTCACGAAGGGGGACCCTATGGACTTAAAACCCCAAGAGAGGCTACCAGAATCAAGAATAGAAAAAGCATCCATAGGAGAGGAAAAAAGATTAACAGAAATACCAGAGGAATATAGGGACCTTGCTGAAGGCTTCAGTGAGGAGAGGGCGAATGAGCTTCCCCCCCACCGACCCACAGACTGTACCATTGAATTCAAGCCTGGGGCAAAACTCCCGAAACCCAGATTATACTCCATGAGCCCAAAGGAGAAGGAGGAAATGGAAAGAATTATAAAAAAAAACCTGGAGAGAGGTTTCATTGAACCAGCTAAGCCTAAAGTGGCTGCCCCGGTCCTTTTTAGAGAGAAGAAGGATGGCTCTTTACGTTTATGCGTGGATTATAGGGCCCTGAACACAATCAGTGAAAGCAACCTATACCCGCTGCCCCTCATGAAAGACATGCTGTCACACCTATCGAAAAGGAAAATTTTTTCTAAACTAGACTTAAGGGAAGCTTACTATCGCGTGAGAATCAAGGAAGGGGACGACTGGAAGACTGCATTTAACTGCCCCATGGGGTGCTATCAATTCAAAGTCTTGCCATTTGGATTACAAGGGGGCCCTGCAGTCTTTATGCAATTAATCAATGACGTTCTAAGGGAGCACCTGTTTAAGGGGGTCTTGTTTGTACTGGACGAATTCTTATCCTTTACGAAACAAAAGAAGAACCGTCAACTTGGCAGAGCGGTTTTAAAGATAGCTGCGAGCCGCTCACAATATATGCCAAACTCTCAAAGCGAATTCACCAGGAAAGGATCAGACTAAACCTAGGCTATCGCATATCCCCACAGGGCATTGCAAATGCGGACCAGAGAAGGTCAGAGCAGTATTAGAATGGGCACCACCCCTCACAAGAAAGCAACTACAAAGTTTCCTGGGCTTTGCAAATTTTTACCGCCAATTCATCCCCTCATTTGCACAGATAGCCTTGCCCCTCACCAACTTACTAAAACCGCAGGGAACATCCTCAGTAAAACCTAGCCAGCCACTAACATGGACAATGGAGTGCCAAGCAGCGTTTGAGAGACTAAAGAGACTTTTTTCTGCCGAAACAGTACTAAGGCACCCAGATATGGACAAGCCCTTCATAATACAGGCAGATGCAAGTGATGTGGCAGTGGGGGCTGTGCTATTACAAGAAAATGATGATGCAGTATTGCAACCCTGTGCATATACATCTAAGAAAATCACGGAAACAGAACAGCGCTGGCCCGTATGGGAGAAGGAGGCTTATGGGATACGTTGGGCATTACTCACGTGGCGACAGTTCCTGGAAGGCAACAAAATCCCCTTCCAGGTATGGAATGATCACAAAAATTTAGAAGCCCTGAAAACTTCCAGGAAACTCAATCCCAAACAAGCCCGCTGGTCCCAGCATTTTCACCAATTCCAATTTAAGCTCAAACATTTACCAGGAAGAAAGACCTTCCTGGCAGATGCACTATCTCGCATGCCCCAATATAACAGCGCACGAACCACAGACTCTAGACCAATAATGGCAGAATCACAACTGGCAGCGCCAGTAACCACAAGAACCCAAGCCAAAATAAAACCACAAATGGACAGCCAAACTGGGATTGAATTCAGAAAAAGTTTGGAAACAGATGATTGGTTCCAGAAAAACAAACATGTGTGCACAATGAAAGACGGGTTGCCTTGGATAGGGGAAAAGTTATATATACCAACAACTCAAAGAGTAACTTTCATGCACCTTTGCCAGGACACAAAATCAGCAGGGCATTTTGGATTTGTAAAAACTTTACACTTAATTAAACGGCAATTTTGGTGGCCATCAATAAAAAAGGACATAGAAAGTTATGTTGCCAGCTGCCCAACCTGTGCATCAGCAAAGAGGTTGCAAGGGAAATCGCCAGGGCTGTTACAACCAGTGGCAAGTCCCTCAGCCCCTGGAGGGAAATAGCCATGGATTTTATCAGGGGAATTGCATGAAAGAAATGGGAATACTGTTATCTGGACAGTCACAGATCCTATTTTCCAAAACAGGTGCACTTTATCCCTGGCCAAAAAATTCCCCACGCAAAGGCCTAGCAAAACTTTTCATCCAGCACATTTACAGATTGCACGGGGCAACCCCAACGCATCATCTTGATAGGGGCGAGGGCAATTTACCGTCTGAATTTTGGAAGGAATTTTTATCCTCTTAGGGGACCACTGTCAGGGATTGACTACTAGCCACCACCCTATCAAGAAGATGGAAAAAACCCCCCCCAAGCGGAACGGTGGCCAGTCGGTACTTGAGCAATATTTGAGATGTTTTTTACAATTTCCACACAGAGTCGATGGCGGAGCTTACTTCCTTTTGCAGAAGTTGCCTACAATAATGCAGTCCACTCCAGCACAGGCTACACTCCTTTTCAAATAGCCAACGGCCAAAGTTTCAAACCTATGCCAGAGTTAACCCCAAAAGAACCAACGATCCCTTCACTGAAAGAATGGATGGAAAGCCTACAAAACACCTGGCCAATAGTCAGAAAATCACTAGATGAAGCTAGGCGGGCATACAAAGCACAAGCCGATAAAAAAAGGGGTGAGCCTACACCATTCATTATAGGAGAAATGGTGTACTTATCTACAAAATACCTAAAGTCCCTACAGCCCTGTAAAAAACTGGGACCAAAATATATAGGACCTTTTCCAATTAAAAGAATCATAAATCCAGTAAACAGTAGAATTAGACATACCCAAGAACTCAGGCAAATACACCCAATTTTTCATTGCAGCTTGCTGAAAAGAGAGCATCAGTCACCTCTACGGCCAAAAATCCCCCCCCCACCACCTCCAATCATGGTGGAGGGGGAACAACACTTCGAAATAAAAGAGATCCTTGACTCTAGGAGATATCATGGAACAACTCAGTACCTAGTTGCCTGGAAACACCTCCCTGCCTCACAAAATGAGTGGGTCCATAAACGTCACGTCAGAGCCCCGAAGCTATTGAAGAAGTTTCACACAGAGTATCCTAACAAGCCTAACTAAATTTTTTACTTGTGTTTTCTTTCAGGTGGATCTCTCTTATTGTTAAGAGGGGCCGGATGTCAGAATCCAATTATATTTCATCTTAATTATCAAACATAGAAACTCCCAATTCTGCCTTCTCTGGATTCTGCCATAAGAGGGAGAAAAGGGGAGAGCAAAGGGGCTTTATGGCCCTCACTTCCTTCAGCACACTTCAAAGGACTGAAGGTGTGTTTATTGTGGCCTCTAAGCGTTAACATATCAAAGAAGAGTAATTGCCTTTCATGTAGTTATCTGAAGTCTCCATCCAGACGGAAGAAGAAAGGGGATGGAATTGTGATACTTGAAACTATCACTGGAAGGGGGGTTGATTGGGTGGGAATACTGGGGAACCCCTTAAAACCTTGAATGGGAGAGCTTGAACCCCAAGTCCTGTCTAGCATGCCTGCAACCATTTTCTCTTAATAAAGGATTCCTGTTGGAAGAACTATTCCAAGAGTTCTGTCTTCTTAAGATGCAAAGTGGGGTGGGTCCTTACAAAGCGTTTACATAAGGAGGTGATTTTGAATGTGGTACAGCGAGAGAAACAAAGAAACAGGAAGAGATGGGAGTAGAAGGAGCAGTCAAACCAAGAGAAGAGGAAGAAATTAAAAATACATACATAGAAGAAGGAGCAAGACCAAGAGATCAGAGACAGATAAGATTGACTAGAAGATTAAGACCTAAATATGATTGAAAGAGATGGAAAGGAAAGTGGGTCTTGTCAATGAATATAAATGGACTAAATTCTCCCTCAAAATTGGAAAAAAATTTACACAACTACAAAAATTAAAAATGGATATAATTTGCCTCCAAGAAACACATATTAAGAGACCACACTATAAATTGGACTATCAAAATTGTTGTATAATGGGAGATTTCAATACAATAATATATGGAACTTTGGACTATAAAAGCACTAAACAAGGGAAGAAAGGAAGAAATATATTACCTAAAGTGTTTTTAAAAATGGCAGAAGAACTCTGTATCCAAGATATATGGAGAGAAAAAAAAATCCAAACTACAATATATATTTTACTCAAATAGACATAAATCATGGTCTAGAATTGATATGATATGGACATCCTTGGAACTTAGCATGATGATACAAGAAATTGAGATAGTGTGACTTTCCAGTTTCGGATCACGGCACTGACGGACGTATGGGGAGAGTGCTCTCTCTGCCACCCAGTTTCCCTTCGTCGGGCGACCCTGAAAAGAGTCAAAAGTCGCTTTGGAGGGGCGACGACCATGAGGAGGACCCTCGACAGATCGTGGAAGGGCAGCAGCCCTTCCGTTTGATCCGAGGCAGCTCCTTTGGACCATCGGAGAAAAGGTTGGACATTAATATGGCTGATCACTAAGCCATGGAGGCTGAAAGCAAAAATAACCACCAAGAACAACAAAAGCACTGTGGAGAATTTAGGTGAGACCTTTCCTTACCTTTCTTTTACCCCAACTACTTTCCTGTGATAGCCTTCTGAAATTTCTTCCCTGCTTTTAACACAGCAGCATTTGTCTATTTAGGAAATTAAGCTTTGAAAAGAAAAAGAATAACTAATTTAAACAACTAAATAACTGGATTTTTATTTTTGGGATACTTTGGGGTCCCAAAAAGTTCCTATTACAGGGACCTATCATCTTATCTATTTGTTAAGTTGGAAAAAAAAAATTTAACTGGATAAAAACCTAACTGGTATCTGGAAAAAGATTTCATAGCCTACTGGTGACATCTTGTGGCAAAGCCTGGTACAGCAAGTGAATTTCTTGACTGTGGGGTCTGCTTTCTCCCTAGATTTGCCCTTCACATTATCTAAAAAAGATAAAAACTTGAAACAGTTGGGTGGTGAAAACAACTTCTAGGAATAGTGGAGGTGGACATTTCATGACTTTTACTAAACATAGCCTCCACCAAAAGACTATTTCTAATCACCATAGAAATGGAGGAATCTTACCCACAACGTAACTATAAACTTATATTTGAAAAAATACTTGAAGCCACTGAGCTAATGAACTTCAGAGTGAAAGACAAAGATATCACCCCAAAACTACAAATTGAAGTCCAGACTCCAACTGATGAACTTACAATCCAAAAAACAACAGAAGAGGAACAAATTAACATCAAAGAGGACTCTACACAACAACAAACACAATTTACTGAGAACTTTGATAATCAAACATTGATTTCAACTAAAGTACCTGTAACTCCAAAAGCAACAGAAACTGATCAACAAACACAATATATTGAGAACCTAGACCAGGGGTAAGCAACCTAAAACACTCAAAGAGCCACTTGGACCCATTTCCCATCGAAAACAAAACACTGGGAGCCGCAAAACCCTTTGGATAACACTGCATATATCAGTGATGGCAAACCTTTTAGAGCCCAAGTGCCCAAACTGCAACCTAAAACCCACTTATGCATCGTTAGGTGCCGGTTGGGTGTGGCCCATTGGCTGAGTGTGGCCCATTGGGTGGGCGTGGCTGTGGTGGTAATGGCAGACTGGGTGGGACTAAAAAGTTCAATCAATCAATACCAACTTTGCAAGATCTTTTTTTCCCCCGAGAAGTTGAAATTGACTGATTGATTGAACCTTTTTATTTTGCACATTGCGGCGGATGCCTAAAGTGAAAATGTTTTATAAAACCCAGCTGAAGGGCTAGGACTGGGACAATGGCGCGCATGCCCAAAGATAGGGCTCTGAGTGCCGCCTCTGGCACCCGTGCCATAGGTTCACCACCACTGGCATATATCTTTTTATACCTTTAATATATATTAAAGTTTTTGCGCACAACTCCTGGACCTCGTCATCAGTCCATCCAATGATCCTAATTGTCTAATTTTTGAGAGACGCACATTGGCTGTTTTCTTGGTATTTTGGGGGGCTGCTACTCCGTGGTTCACTTCTCTTCCTCCACTCTCCCCCTTTGTGTGTACGCTATTATCTATCAACCCGCCACAGGCTCCCCAAACCAGCGTGTTCATTCTCCCCTTTTTTGGCCATTTGTTTCCTTCGTACGTATCCAGTTGTTCACTCTCACCCTATTGGGCTTGCTGTTTTTCCCTCCCCCTTTCCTTCCGTCGTCCTTCTCATGTTCCCATAATCATACTCTATGTCTTTGTTGCTTTCTATGGTTCCTACTCCCTCCTCTTCCCCTTTTTTGATGTTTAGTTTATTCGTGTCACTCCAATCATCACATTGCAACTCTCGTTCTAGTTCGTTTCTTTCATTCAACCTGGATCGTGTTCATTCTCTCCTCATGGGGGTGTTGCTGTACTGTGTGTTTGATTCTGCCCCTCTGCTCTTGTCACTCATCCCCACCTTGTCAGGTCCTGGGCTTGTTGCTCTTTCCTCCCCCGTTTTTTCTCTCAAACATCCTTCTCATGCTTCTGTGGTTGCCCATCATGTCCCCTTGGCTTCTGGAGTGGCCATTTGTTCTTCCCCCGTTTTTTTGACGTTCGTTGTGTGCATGTCGTCACGGCCCTCACATTGTGTGCAACGCTCTGGTTCATTCTCTCCCCTCAACCGCAGTCGTTCTTTTATCGTGGGGCTGTCAACATGCTGTACATTTAATTCCGCCATCCTCTTTTTGCGACCCATTGTTTCTGCGCATGTGCGGGTCTTTTGGATGTCATCCATCAAGCATATTTGGGTATCTGGTATGGGGGCTTTTGAACAATGTGTTTTTACCTTCGCTTCTTCGTTGGGGGGTGTTATTCCACTCCATGGGTGCTCTAAGGGATTCGGGGGACCTTCTGCTTGTCGTTCGATCTGGACACCTTTCCTCCTGATCGTTGTTCATGATCCTCATCTCCGTGTAACTAAAACATCAGTAGATTAGCTGTTGGACTCCGAATGCAGTCATGTAAAAACACGAGTAGATTGTCTTCGTTGGGATTCATGATGTTGTTTATCCCACGTTCTCAAAGCCTGATGTGCCAGGCAGAGTTCTATGTGCTGATTTATCAAGTTTTTATCAGAGAGCCAAGCCTCTTTAAGTAGGCGGCCTCCTTTAGTAGTGTCTCTGTATAGGGTTCGTACATCGGTGAGGTTCAACTGATGACCAAAATTAGTCATATGTGTCCATACCTGTGAGTGCTGTTCGCACCTTTTAACGGTCAGCTCGTGCTCATGCACCCTGGTCTTTAGTCTTTTGGAGGTCTCCCCAACATAATTGCAAGGGCAGTCCTTGCAATTAATCCTGTATATCACCAATGATTTTTCTTCATTGGGGAGTGGATCCTTGGGGCGCATGATCCTAGAGCGCAACATCTGATCTGGTTTATGGGCTACCTTTATGTTGTAGGGGGCTAGTAACCTAGCTGTTGCTTCAGACACATTGTTGATGTACAGGAGGGGGACACGTACTGCCTGTGTTGACGTCCTACTGGTTTGCGAATTCTCCTGGGGTTTGGGTGGTGTGCTGTGACATTTGATGGACCCCACTGGATAGCCAGTATATTTGCAGACGCGGAAAAGATGGTTCCTTTCCTCTGCTCTTGCTTTGGCTGTGCTGCAATGTGAATCTATATGTTTAGACAGCATTCTGAAGCAGCTTGCTTTAGGGGCCACCGGGTGGTTGCTCTTATAATGGAGAGTTCTGTTAGTATGTGTTGGTTTTCGGTATACCCTTGTATGTAGGTTCCATCTGGCTGACGGCTGACTAGCACATCTAGGAAAGCAAAGCAAAGGAACCCTGATCCTCCTCTGCTGTAAACTTGATATCTGGGTATATCGAATTCAGTGTGTCCATAAAGCTTGTTTTTTGGCGTCTTTTGATGATGACGAATGTGTCATCCACATAACGGATCCAAAACGTAGGCCGGTGTTTGGTCATCGCTATGAGCTCCAGCCGTTGGAGGACTGCCTCTGCTATTATGCTTGAGATAGGGGATCCCATTGGCGTCCCTTTGACCTCTTCATATATGGTCCTTTTGGAAGGTGAAGTACATTTTTAAACATATGCTTGACAGATGACATCCAAAAGACCCGCACATGTGCAGAAACAACGGGGCACAAAAACAGGAGGGCGGAATTAAATGTACAGCATGTTGACAGCCCCACGATAAAAGAACTGCAATTGAGGGGAGAGAACGAACCAGAGAGTCGCATACAATGTGAGGGCCGTGACGACACGCACACAACGAATGTCGAAAAAGGGGGGGGAGAAGAATGAACGGCCACTCCAGAAGCCAAGGAGGACATGATGGGCAACCACAGAAGCATGAGAAGGACGTTTGAGAGAAAAAAGGGGGAAGGAAAGAGCAACAAGCCCAGGACCCGACAAGGTGGGAATAAGTGACAAGAGCAGAGGGGCAGAATCAAACACACAGTACAGCAACACCCCCATGAGGAGAGAACGAAACGATCCAGGTTGAATGAAAGAAAAGAACTAGAACGAGAGTTGCAATGTGATGACTAGAGTGACACGAATGAAATAAACATCAAAAAAGGGGAAGAGGAGGGAGTAGGAACCATAGAAAGCAACAAAGACGTAGAGTATGATTATGGAAACATGAGAAGGATGACGGAAGGAAAGGGGGAGGGAAAAACATCAAGCCCAAAGCCCAATAGGGTGAGAGTGAACAACTGGATATGTATGAAGGAAATGAATGGCCAAAAAAAGGGGAGAATGAACACGCTGGCTTTGGGAGCCTGTGGCGGGTTGATAGATAATAGCGTACGCACGAAGGGGGAGAGTGGATGAAGAGAAGTGAACCATGGAGTAGCAGCCCCCCAAAACACCAAGAAAACAGCCAATGCGCGCCTCTCAGAAATTAAACAATCAGGATAATTGGATGGACCGATGACGAGGTCCAGGAGTCGTGCACAAAAACTGGCCAGTGCTATAAAAGAGACTCCCATCGACTTGTTTTAATCCCTGATGATGTCAGTACTGCTGATCGATGAAAGCTTGGCATTTGATTAAATGTTTTTAGTTTAGTTACAAACCTAATCCAAAAAGAAACCCCCACTAAAATCCAAGACAGAGAACAAGAAAACGGCAAAGCCCTCCTCCCATACATAAAAGGCACCACAGACAGAATCAGCAAGATCCTCCATAAACACAACATCAAAACAGCATTCTGCACAAACAGAAAAATATCCACCATCTTAAGAAACCCCAAAGATAAAATTGAGTTAGAAAATCAAGGAGTATATGAAATCCCATGCACTGCTTGTCCCAACACATACATCGGACAAACCAACAGAAGAATAAGTGCACGCATTGAAGAACATAAGAACTCAGTCAAAAAAGAGGAACCAACATCTTCCCTGGTCCAACACCTTAAAGCCACAGGACATGAAATTGACTTTAAAAATACCAGAACTATCGCCAAAACTGAACATTTTAATAACAGAATAATCAGAGAAGCCATCGAGATAGAAAAATGCCCACACAGCATGAACAAACGAGATAATACCTCCTGCCTACCAGCCATTTGGAAACCCGCCCTTATTGACAAACGACTCCCTAACACAAAAAATGACACCAGACCCACACTCACTAAAACCACACAGGATGTCACCACCACACATCCACGCAAAAAGCAAACCCAAAGCCACACCGATGATTAGGCACGACCACAAACCAGAAGCCAGACCACAGCTGCATCATTAGCCACTTTAAACCCCTCCAATCCATACATGAAGCAAACTGACACCCACCATGAAGATGAGGCACGACCACGAATGTGAAGCTAAAAAATATCAAGGCAGCCCACCATCTTAAACCTCCCTGCAACTCAGACTAACCTGAGCACAACAAAGCCCCCACCCAAACAGAACACTCCCCCAGCCAATCAGAGCACACCCAACCCCCCAGCCAATCAGAGCACACCCAACCCCCCAGCCAATCAGAGCACAGCCAAGCTCCCACCCAATCAGTTCATACCCCCACTGGCAGTTAAAAGGAAGAAATAGCTAAGACCACACATTGCTCCTCAAAGCACGAAACTGAAAACACCAGCCTGAAGATGACGAATGGGACTTCATCGAAACGTCGCCAAGACAGTTCCAATTTTACGCGGGAGAAAACCCAAATAACCAAAGACTTACATACAAACACCCGCGAAAACCTCAGAAAACACACACACACACACACACACACACACACACATATGCAGTGTTATCTTCATTTTGGTTGTCAAAAGAGTCTCTCTCTCTCTCTCTCTCTCTTTCCCTCCTTCCCTCTCTCTCTCTCTCCCTCCCTCTCCCTCTTTCTGCCCTTGGTCTGCCAGTCCTCTTACCTCACTCAGTGTGTGTGTGGGTGGGTGGGTGGGTGGGTGGGTGGGTGTGAGAGAGAGAGAGAGAGAAAGAGAGAGAGAAAGAGAGGCACTTGCACTTGCCCCCTCTTTTCTCTCTCTCTTTCTCTCTCTCCTCTCTCTCTCTTTCTGCTCTCTCTTTCTCTTTCCTCCCTCTCTCCCTCTCTCTCCCTTTCCTCTCTCTCTCCCTTTCCTCTCCCTCTCCCTTTCTCCCTCTCTTTCTCTGTTTCTCTTTCCTCTCTCTCTTTCTCCCTCTTTCGTCTCTCTTTTCTCACTCTTTCCTCTTTCTCTTCCTTTCCTCTGTCTCTTTCTCTTTCCTCTCTCTCTCCACCTCTCTCTCCCTTTCCTCTCCCTCTCCCTTTCTCTTTCTTCTCTCTTTCTCCCTCTCTTTCTCTCTTTTTCCTCTCTGTTTCTCTTTCCTCTCTCTTTCTCCCTCTTTCCTCTCTCTTTCCTCTCTCTCTTTCTCTTTCTTTCCTCTCTCTCTTTCTCTCTTTCCCCCCTCTCTCTTTTTCTCTTCATTTTCCCCCTTTACTGACAGAACCAGTTCACCTACCAAATTGCTTAACTTCCTCCCTTAGAGATGGGCAATCGGGGATTCTCCAGCATGATAGATGTAGCATCCCCCGATTGGGTAATCAAAGCCTTCCTGCTCAGTTTTAGACTAAGACCAAACTTTAGCCATGCCTCCCTTGGGCGTTCCTTTCCCAGTTTTGTCTTAGTCTTAAGGAGCTCATCAGGCCTCAGCCTGGACCATCAGGGCGGAAACGTCCTCATCTTTTTTTGCGAGAACTTCAGTCATGTGGCTCCGTGAGTTACAGGCTTTAATTCCTCTGGATCAGGATTTCTGTGGCTCAAACAGTGGAGGGCTGATCTAAAATCAAGGTGGCGCCTAGCCACAGACACCTATAGTGGCAAACAATTATTTGGCCTGATCCTAGAACTGTATTTAGTTGAAGGGAAGGATAAGCGAAAAACTTTAGCTCACCCGTCCAAGAAGGCGGATAAGAGACCCCAACAAGAATTTCGCAGGCAGAGCTTCCGGTGGATCAAGCAGCTACGATGGCTGCTTTTCACAAAGCAGCCCGTTCCTGGGTCGTGTAAAAGCCACGGGACTTTGAAAATCAGCTGTCCCGCGGCTTGAATCTCTTCCCTGGGAGAAAGGGAAGAGAAGAGCTGCTCAGGTAGAGGTAAGAGCTCCCCTGGATTCCCATAATTTTGGGGATCGGAGGGTAGAACTCCCTTGGAGCCTGAGCCAACTCTGCACTCCAGGACGCCTTTGTCCCGAAGTTCTGGGATGAAGCAAGGCACCGCTCCCACATCTGCTTTTTGGGGAGGCTTGTGAGTATTCAAATGCAGATGGAGCAGACCAGGAGAAAGTGGATTTAAGATTGATTGTGACTTTAACTCCTGCAAACATCTTCTCCCCCTTTTTTTGTTTACTTTCCCTTTTGAAGAAAGGGAAAATGAAAGGCAAAATGGCGACTGTCTTTCTTGTTTGACTTTGCAACAAAGTTAAAAGTTCATGTTTTAAATATAGAGGCAAGAATTTTGTTCCTCTTTCTTTTTTTTCTTTTTTCCTTCTTTCTTTTTTTATTATTATTTAAAGAACTGTGATATTATAGAGGCAAGAATTTTGCTCCTTTGAACTTAACAGAATGGCTTCAAAACGTTTGGTCTCTGTCCCTAAAGCTTCTATCTCCTCCCCAATGACTCAGCCTGCTTCTCAGTCTAAACCAAAATCACCTCCACCCTCTCCTCCTCCTGCAATCTCTTTCAAAGACTTACAAGAGGCTTTAAAAATGAATGCTTTGGATATTAAAGAGGAGGTAAAAGATCTTATAATTGCAGAGAGGGCTATTACAGAAGAATTATTGAAGAAAAAGAACAAGCAGGTCAGAGAAGACATATTATTTGCATTTTCAGGTCTTGCCCTGCATATTAAAAGGATTGACGATAAAATGGAAGATATTACTGAAAATGCAGCAAAACTGGAATTTAGAATGGAGGCAGTGGAGAATAAGATAGAAGTCACACAGGATGAACAAACTATTTCACAATACAGAGAAATGGAGTTCGCGTTGCGTATCCGGGGACTGAAAGAAAATTCCCAGGAAGATTTGAAGATGCTTATTGTTAAAGATATTGCCTTTAATCTTGGATGGAGACCAGAAGTAGTTGGGAATGAGATAGAAAAAATCTTCAGAGTTAACTCACGGGTTGCCAGACAGAGAAATCTACCAAAATTATTTACTTTTCCAGAAGATCTATTTGTAATGAAATTATACAGGCTTTTTATAAACAGAGGTTCCAAATTGCAGCTCAAGAAGTGATAATTTTAAAAGAAATACCTCCAAAAATTTTAAGAGGTAGAAAAGATTTTACTTTTCTGTCTGATGAGTTAAAATGTTGTCAAATCCAGTTCAGATGGGAGATTCCAAGAGGAATAGTAGTGAATTATGATGGAATACGTTACAGATTAACTACAGTTTTAAAGGCAAGAGATTTTTATCACTCTATTCTAAAGGCAAGACCGTCTTCACCTCCACAAACAAGGATAATTGAAGAGCCCGTTATGGCAGGAGCTTCCTCACTGATGGTCATGGAACAAGCGGTGTTGCCCGTACAGAATCTTGAGATAAAAGAGCAAAGGATGACACGAGCTGCCCATAAATGCAAAGAAAAAGAGCAGCAGCAGAAGAGTGGCAATAAAGTAGCAGGAATGGTTACTACAGAGCCTGTGGGAGGGGCAAGACCTAAAAGATCTTTGACAGTTGATCTTCAGGCCATGCTTCAAAGGCTTCAGGCTGGTGTAGATGGCCAAGTTCCTGACCTGGAATGTTAATGGCTTAAATTCACCTCAGAAACGGAGAAAGGTCTTCCACTATTTGAAACAACATAATAATGACTTGATATGTTTGCAAGAGACTCATATAACTTCAAAGGACTCAAAATATCTGACAAATTCTCGTTTGGGATCACATTTTATAGCTCCAGCTCCAGGGAAAAAGGGGGGTGTTATAATTTATGTGAAGAAAAATTTATCGGCTAAATTAGTTGAGGTTGATCTTGAAGGAAGATATGTCTTTGTGGAACTACTGTTGCAAGGCAAGAAAGTTCTTATTGTTGGATTATATGCCCCTAATCAACAACAGAAGCAATTCTATAAGCTTTTGCATGGGAAGATATCCCAATTGGATTATAAATCTGTAATTTTGATGGGTGACTGGAATGGAGTTTTGGATATAACTATAGATAAAAGGAGCTCCTCAAAAAATTTCACTCAAACTAAATTACCCAAAACTTTTTTTGATTTGAAAGAAGAGTTGGAACTTATTGACATTTTGCGAGAAAGGAACACAAGTGATAGAGATTTTACCTTCTATTCAGATAGACACCAGTCATTTTCAAGGATTGACTTCTTTTTGATTACTAGTGATTTTCTTTCTAGGGTGAGAAAGGTAAAAATCTTACCTAGGACCCTTTCAGACCATAGTCCTGTGTGGATGGAGCTATACTTGGAAGATGGGAACAGAACGCCTTGGAGACTGAATGAGAATTTGTTTACCCGGGGAGAGTTTGTACAAAAATGTAAAGAGTATTTAAAGGAGTTTTTTGCTTTAAATATGAATAAGGGTACATCGATGCCCATGGTCTGGGACGCCAGTAAGGCGTATATGAGGGGAATTTTAATTCATTTAAATAAAGTTTCTAGGGATAAAAGGATACAAAGACGTAGAGAAATAGAAGATGAGATTAAAATAAAAGAAGAAGCGCTTGCTCTTAACCCAACTGATAATAACTTAAAGGTTTCTATAAAGATGCTTAGGGAACAATTTAATATGTTGATGGCAGATCAGGTGGCTACCAATTTGCATTATATGAGACATAATACTTTTTGTAATGCGAATAAGCCTGGGAGGTGGTTGGCTTATCAGTTACGAAAGAAACAGAAGGCTAGGATTATAGAGAAAGTAAAATATAAAGGTACTGAGGTTTTTCAGCAAAATTTGATTAAAAAGAGTTTTTTAGATTTTTACATAAAACTATACTCAAGTGATAATATAAAGGGAATGGATATAGATAAATATTTACAATCAGTACATTTTCCCAAACTTTCTGAGGAACAGCAAAATGGGATGAATTGTTTAATTACTGTGGAGGAAATTGGTTTAGCTATCAAGCAGTTAAAGGTGGGAAAGTCTCCAGGAACAGATGGATTGACTTCGACATAGTATAAAAATTTATATGAAGAAATGTTGGAGCCATTAAAGGAGCTTTTTAATAGTATCTTGCTGGGAGCACAAGTTCCTCCTTCTTGGAAAAGAGCGTTTATATCATTGATTCCGAAGGAGGATCAAGATCTTACAGAGCCTAAGAATTATAGGCCGATATCATTATTAAATGTAGATTACAAGATTTTTACAAAAATTTTGGCAAATAGATTAATGCAGGTTATGAAGGATTTGATTCACAGTGATCAATCAGGATTCATAATAGGGTGATACATGAAATATAATGTTAGACAAATTATTAACTTAATTGAGTATTTGGATAAGAACAGTCAGATTCCTGTGGCTTTTATATTTTTGGATGCTGAAAAAGCCTTTGATCAATTAGATTGGCAATTCTTATTCTCACTGGTAGAGAAAATGAATTTTGGGGATAATTTTTTACATGCACTTAAAGCTATATATCAGCAACAATCTGCTCAAATTGTTGTTAATAGGAGATTGACTGAGACTTTTAATATTGAAAAAGGGACAAGACAAGGATGTCCATTATCTCCATTGTTATTTGTTTTAACATTGGAGATTTTGTTGATCCAGATTTGAGAATCAATGGTAATCAAGGGCATAAAGATAAGAAAAAATGAGTATAAATTACAGGCTTTTGCGGATGATTTGGTTTTGATTTTGGAACAACCGATTAGAGCGGTTGATTGTCTTTTAGAACTTATAACACAGTATGGAAAAGTTTCTGGTTTTAAAGTCAATAACCATAAGACTAAGATATTATCTAAGAATATGTCAGCCAATGAAAAGGAAAGTTTGGTTAAAGCCACAGGTTTTCAGATGGTGAAAAAGGTTAAATATCTGGGAGTATATTTAATTGCCTCAAATGGAAAATTGTATAAAAATAATTATGAATTACTATGGGCAAAAGTGCAAAAGGATTTAAATGACTGGAAAAAACTGCAATTGTCGCTGTTGGGTAGAATTTCAGCTGTAAAAATGAATGTTCTACCAAAGTTTCTTTTCTTGTTTCAGATGATTCCTATTTTAAAAAAAGATGTAAATTTGGAGGAATGGCAGAAGGGTATCAATAAATTCATTTGGGCTGGGAAAAAACCAAGGGTTAAGTTTAAGATTTTGCAAGATGCCCGAGAAAGAGGAGGACTTAAAGCATCTAACTTGAAATTATACTATGATGCAGCCGCCTTAACTTGGATAAGTGATTGGCTTAATTTAACAAATAAGGATATTCTTGCTCTTGAAGGGTGGGATTTAATGTATGGTTGGCATGCATATTTAATTTTTAATAAGAAAGTGGACCGGGCTTTCAAATCACACATTTTGAGGAGTGCCTTACTTCGAGTTTGGAAAAAGTATTATTATAGGTTAAACTATAAAATATCCATCTGGGGGATTCCTAGACATGCAATTGAGGGGATTTCTAAGGGGATGAACTTTGATAAAATTTCGTATAAAGAATTATTAACTTGGTCAGGTTTGGATTGGCATTTAAAATCTCTAAAGTATTAAGGCAGGAAAATATTCTACAGTCATGGTTTCAATATTTACAAATAGTGGACAGATGGACTGTAGATAAGAAAGAAGGAATAACACTAGAAGATGGAAATCTGGTTATTCAGATTAAAGATCAGAGTCAGGCCCATATAAAAAGAATTTACAATGCTTTAATAGAATTAGACTCTGAAACAGAATTGGTTAAAGACTGTATGGGCTCAGAATATCCAGTATCCGATCCCATTGGACTTATGGAAGACAATTTGGATTAGAAATGTTAAATTTACATAAGCTCAAAATTTGAGGGAAAATTTTTATAAAATGTTTTACAGATGGCATTTAGATCCTAAAAAATTATCTTGTATGTATCCAAATTTACAACCCAAATGTTGGAGATATGGTAATATGAATGCGACATATTTTCATGTTTGGTGGAATTATAAAAAGGTAAAGGCTTTTTGGATTATGATTTGGTGGAACATTCAAAAGATTTTTAAAAGGAAGATAAAGTTCACCCCTCAATTATTCCTATTGGGTATCTTTGTGGATTTAAATGACAAAGAAACTACTTTAATGTTGAAGTTATTAACTGCAGCAAGGTTATTAGTAGGCTCATATTGGAAGAAGGATTCGTTGCCTACTTTAGAAGAATGGATATTTAAAGTTTCTAACTTTGCAGAAATGGCAAAATTTTCTGCTTATTTGAAGGAACATACACAAGAAAGATATATTATTGTATGGAGAAGATGGATAGATTATATTCAGAAAAAATATGGGACTATAAAGTTTCATTTACTTTATGAGTAAATTTTATAGTAACTGTTGTAGAGATTTGTTTATATGACTTAATTTATATAGTGGAGTTAAAGGTTAAGTATGATTTTTTTTCTTTTTTCTTTCTTCTTTTCTTTTTTTTATTATTGTTAACTTTCTTATTAATAACCCTGTACTCTGCTCTGGGAAGCGAGGGGGGGGAGGGTTATGGGTGGGTGGATGGGTGAGTGGGTGGGTAATGATAATATAGTCATGGTAAATGCTTGGGCATTTCCCCTATGCTGCGTTCAAGTGTGTGAGAGGGATGAGAGGGGAAGAAGGAGCAGGGAGGAAGTAGGATCATTAGAGGAGAAGGGGAGGGGAAGAGAGTAGGAGGGGAGGAGAGAAAGGGGAGGGAAGTAGGGAAGGATTAGAGAGGGTGGACGCGGCCTGGGGGGAATGGGCAGGCGGTACCAATGGTTAGGAATTTATTTTAATTGAATTGTATTTTGTATGAATAAATGGAAAATAAAAAACTTTTTATTAAAAAAAAAAAGAATTTCGCAGGCAGTCATTTCGTGCTGGAAGTTCTTGGGAATGGAGGGAGCCCTTTCGATCAGGGCAGTCCTGGGATTGGCCCAGGGGTTCCCGATCCTTTTCCCCCAGACAGGATCGCCAACAGGACCGCCAAAGTTCAGGAGCCAAGGGTCAATTCCAAGCCAAGCGCCCCTTCAGGGGAGGCTGGTGGCCGTCCATACAGGAAGTCTAAGTGATGGCAAATTGGATCCTCCCATAGGCAGTTGCTTAGCTCTGTTCAGCTGGTGGAGGTCACCATCGATGATACCTGGGTAAGGGAGACCATAAGATTCGGTCTAGCCCTTGAATTCAAGTCCATCCCCCAGACCACTTCTGTCAGTGTCCAGCCTCAAGACATGCACACAAGAACGAGCTAGTATCCACGGCAATATCCCACTTGTTAGAAATAGAGGCCATAGAACCAGTTCCTGTGGATCAAAGGGGAAAGGGGTTCTACTCCATCCTCTTCGTGGTCCCCAAGGCCTCGGGGGGTTGGAGGGCGATTTTGGATCTGAAGGGACTCAACCGCTTCCTAATTTACAGGAGATTCAAGATGCAGTCTCTCAGGTCCATTCTGGCCAGCATCAGAAAGGGAGATTACCTATCCTCCATAAATCTCACAGAGGCCTACCTTCACGTTCCCATCAGAACTCATCACCGCAGATTCCTCTGATTCTGCCATGCTCACAGTCATTATCAGTACCGGGCACTACCCTTCGGTCTGTCCTCGGCTCCTCGGGTGTTCACAAAGCTACTGGCAGTATTAGCGGCCCATCTCAGGCTAATACCAGTGCGAGTGCAATGCTACCTGGACGATATAATTATCCAGTCCAGTTCATTTTGATCTGTGCAGATAGATCTACAGACTACAATAGATGCACTCCAGAGACATGGTTTCTCTGTGAATTTCAAAAAGAACCACATCACCCCTACCACTCGGATCTTGCACCTAGGGGCGGTGATAGATTCAAACCTATGCAAGGTTTATCTCTCCCAGGAATGCAAGGACAGCATCAGATCTCTAGTCCTGAAGATCCAGAGAGAGAGGGTAGTGCCACTGGTCCAGCTGTCTCAGCTGTTGGGGAAGATGATCTCATGTCTGGGAATAGTGCCTTGGGCAAGACTTCACTCCAGACATCTCCAATGGTTCCTACTATCCTTCCAGAAGCGGAACATGAGTGCTTCCTCATGGAAGGTGAGAGTTCCGTATCACACTCTGCTGTCACTCCAATGGTGGGCGTCAGCAGCCATACACAAGGGATCACTTTTCAAGGAGCCTCACGACGATGGACACCAGTTTGTTCGGTTGGGGCGCACACATTCAGACACACATGGCACAGGGCCAATGGTCCAAGGCCAATCTCGCACACAAAATAAATTGGCAATACACCTGGCACTTCACCAATTCTCCAACATAGTAACAGGGAATCACGTCCTGATAATGATGGACAATGTCGCAGCCAAGGCTCATGTCAACAGGCAGAGAGGGACCAGGTCTTGGTCCCTCATGCAGGAAGCCCTGGCATTGGGTCTGTGGGCAGAGTCCAATCTGGAATCCATCAGTGCAGAATACATTTCTGGCGAGGAGAATCGTCGAGCAGATTCTCTGAGCAGGGCGACGGTAGACCACTCGGAGTGGCGATTGGATCCAGTCCTCTTCAGGGAGATATCGGAGAGGTTTGGACAGCCTCAGGTAGACCTGTTTGCTTCACCAGCAAATGCTCAACTCCCCAGATACTTCACAAGGTTTCCATCACGGGGGGTGGAGGGAATGGATGCTATTCGCAGCAGATGGCCCAAGGGGCTTCTGTATGCATTTCCTCCACTTCCACTGATCCCAGCTATTATCAGGAAACTTCTCTTAGAACAGGCAGAGTTAATCTTGCGACCTTGGCTTGCAGATCTCGTGGATCTATCAATCTCCCCGCCATGGAAGATTCCATCAGATCACATTTCCCTCAGTCAGGGCCAGCTCCAACACCCAGAGCTACAGTGGCTTGGCACTTGAGCGGGAGAGCTTAGCCAGCAGTCCTATTCATCTGGAGTGATTGCTGTAATTCAAGCCTCCAGACATCCTTCAACCAACAGGATTTATGATGCCACGTGGAGAAATTTCTGTATGTGGTGTAACACAAGGGAGGTGAACCCGCTTGCGGTCACCATCCCGATATTATTAGACTACCTTTTAGAAGGACTGAACAAGGGACTGTCGCATAATACCATTCTCAAACAGATTGCAGCATTATCCACTGTTCTCACTTGCAAGAATCAGGTCCAGCTATCTCATTATCCAGCAGTTACGGCTTTCCTTAAGGGTGCCATTAACACTGGTCCTCAGTGGTACATAGATATCCCACTTGGGACTTGCCAAAGGTGCTACAGGTACTCACTGGCTCACCATTTGAACCAATTAGATCTTGCTCTCTACATTTTCCTTCCTTGAAGGTGGCCTTTTTGGTAGCCATCACATTGGCAGGACACATTTCTGAACTAGCCGCACTATCGGTCAGGAGTGACCTGTGCATTTTTCTGGATGACAGAGTGATCCTCACATTGGATCCCTCTTTCATTCCAAAAGTCAATACCTGGTTCCATAGGTCTCAGGATCTGGTTCTTCTGGATTTTTGTCCTAGACCGTCTCATCTCCTGGAAAAGTTGTGGCACACATTAGACATATGCAGGGCTTTGCATCACTACGTGAAGCGAACTGCAGCATTTCGCAGGACGGAGGCACTGTTCGTGTCATTCCAACCCTCTTCCATGGGTCTGAAGGTGTCGTCTTCAACCATTGGAAGATGGATCAGGGCGTGCATCTCTTATGCATATAAGGCTCAGTCTCTACCCATTCCTGCCAACATCACAGCTCATTCGACACGTAGCGGGGCCACAACTGTGGCCTGGTCTACCCAGGCTTCGGTTGAAGAGATTTGTAGGGCAGCCACCTAGTCTTCCCCCTCTTCATTTATAAGGCATTACAAACTTGATAAGTTCGCTGCCTCAGATGGCAGAAGGGTCTTGCAGCAGGTAGTTTCTACTCACGAATCTCAAGCCTAGACTTCCCTCCCAACAGGGGCATGGGTGGCTTTGGTATGTCCCAATCGGTGGATGCTACATCTGTCATGCTGGAGAAGGGGCATTGTCTTACCTGAATGCCTTTTCTCAGCATGAAGATGTAGCATCCACACCCACCCTTAACAGTTAGTCTAGGGAGATTTCTTACAGGAGGAGCTATTGTGTCAGACCTAAGAAGCTTCGCCTTGTCAAAACTGGGAAAGGAACGCCCAAGGGAGGCATGGCTAAAGTTTGGTCTTAGTCTAAAACTGAGCAGGAAGGCTTTGATTACCCAATCGGTGGATGCTACATCTTCATGCTGAAAAAAGGCGTTCAGGTAAGACAACACCCCTTCATCACATTCTGACAAAGAAAAATACCAGCACCTCTCACTTAGCATTGATCCTGCTGACGGGACGGCAAACGCTGTATGTTAGCAATATATGGAGAACTACAGTTCATTCGCACCCTCCTGAAAGGCTCTCCCATCCATTGCAATGTCATGCTTTGAAAGGCCCCTGACCCTCCTCTGCTTCAGACCGACTGCGCCTAGCAGGGAGCCTCAGTAGCCGGCGAGGAAGGGAGGAGGGAAGGAAGAGAGACAGACCATCTCCTTGCCGCTCACTTCCAATCCCAATGTGGTGAATCCTGCTTGGGATTTGGGACTGAGAGGGGGAAGATCCTGGCTCCCAAGGTGCAGGGACTTCCAACCACAGAGCTTGCTTGGCTCTGTTCCCAGCCAGTGCCACATGCAAAACAACAACAGCAACAAAATGCTGCGGTCGAGACTTGCCTGCCTGCCTGGCTCCCGAGCCTCGGTAGCAAATCATTTGAAGCGAGCAGCCCCATCCGGAGAGAGAGGAAAGGAGAGAGTGAGGGTGGATGAGCCGAGTTTGTGGCAGGGATAACAAGGGTTCGGCAGATGTTAGCATGAAAGTTCCATGTCTTTTGATTTACTTCACCTTGCTCCCACTGGTTCTTCGCCAGAACAAGTCGCCCTCTCTCTCTCTCTTTCCTCTGCCTCTCTTTCTCTCCAGATGAGGAGAGAGAGAGAAAATGAAAGGCAGACGGCGCCAAAGGGGCAAGGAGGGGAGGGGGCAGGAGGCAGGAGGCAATAGAAGGTGATGAAAGGCACCTGGGACATCACGGACCGGCCCGGGGAGACACGTGGCTGGCTCGGCAGCCCATGGAGTGGCTTGGGGATGGTCCAGGAAGCGATGCCTCCCTGCCGCCACCCCAGCCGGGATTGCCACCTGGCCTGGCCCCAGGAGATGCATGGCCGGCTCAGCTCAGCTGCCCAGGGAATGGCCTGGGGACAGCCCAGGAAGCGATGTCCCCAGCCTGGCCTGGGGAGACATGTGGCCAGCTCGGTGACCCGGGGACAGCCCAGGAAACGATGCCCTTGCCACAGCTGCCCCAGCCGGCTCGGCTCGTGGAGACACGTGATCTGCTCGGCTGCCCAGGGAGCAGCCTGGGGATGGCCCAGGAAGCAATGCCCTGCCACCACCCTCCCAGCCAGAACTGCCACCCAGTCCAGCCCAGGGAGACCCATGGCCCGCTCGGCTTCCCAGGGAGTGGCCTGGGGATGGCCCAGGAAGCGATGCCCCTACCGCTGCTGCACCAGCCGGGACTGTTGCCTGGGGGGCATAGCAGGAGGAAGAAGGGGGGAGAAGGAAGAGGCTCCAGAGCCACAGGAGATGGCTCAAAGAGCCGCATGCGGCTCCGGAGCCGTGGGTTGCCAACCCATGACCTAGACAATCTAGACAATCACATAACAATTATAACATAGGACATGACCTTTTATCCTAGCCAGATGAAACTGGAAGAAGAAGAAGACCAGACTGAACTGATGATAAACATTTTAAATCAAACATGGAGAGTTGAACTATTAGGGCAACAATCTAATGATCAAAAAGGGGCCAGTTCCTTTGAAAAATTGATAACTGGATCCTCTCCCTTGATTCAAACAACATGTGTAGGAATGAAGGGAGACTCATCTGAGGATTTAAAGTCACTGGTATGGTAGCCTGCTTGGCACAAAAAGAAAGCCAGAGTTAGATTTAAAAATGGGACTTTCTTTCTCCTTTTTTTTTTCTTTTTTGCTGACTGATGATAGAATAGCTTAAAATTTTACTTAATGGGTTAAGGAGATTTTTAGAGATATTGATTGATTTAATATTTAGGATCTAGATCTATAAAGGAAATGAAAATTAGCTATTAAATTTTAGTTTTGAATTGTAACATGGAAATGGGTTTGTGACAATCAAAGATATATTATTAGTAAATGAGGAACTACCAGGACGAGAAATAGAATATACTTGTGAAATAAAGTAAAAATGTAACATTCCAAACAATATGTATATTTTAGACACGATAATTATTTTGTAATTAAATGAGGGAAATTTGGGTTACCTGAAGTCTAAATATTATGGTTATTCAAGGCTAAATTGGAACATGGTAATTGGAATTAAGTAAAGCTTAAAAACAGGATATGTATAAATAAAATTATATTAACAAATGTATTGACTAATTGAGTTATAACTAGAAATGTATTAACTTGAATGTGATATAATAATTAAGGGAAATAGAGAGGGAACTTGTAAAGATGTAACCGGAGATATGCACGAATGATTTTGTTATTGGACTATTGATTACCCTACCACCATGCTGCTTACTTTTATTAGGAGAAGCTGATAGCAGGTATGATAGGCAGGATCCAAGGGTTTCCTGGTCAGATCAATAGGTTAAAAGAGTCCCAAGCAAACCCCACCCCAATAGTCAGTCAGTTTGAATGGGCCAATCCTCAGGTGTTAAGTCCGCTGTGGGAAAGGAGCTGATAACATAGGCCGTTCCCAGGCTCGCAATGATGTTATTGGGTCTTCACACCTTCCCTTTCATAGAGAGAGATAAGCCATATGGCCAGAGGCACATTCCTTTCTCACCCCAAGATAACATCAAGGGAGAGACAGTTCAAAGAGCAAGTATGCAGGAATAGCAGAAAGGATACATTGTAGTGAAACAGAGATACAAAGAGACAGCCCGAAGCATCTTCCCCCTCTCCTTCAGGAGAATGGCAGAATTCTTAGCAAGGAATAGAAAGAAATAAAATAGATCCCCGCCCAGTATAACCCAGTATATGGGTTCTGACATCCTGCCCCTCTTAAAAGAAAGAGAGATCCACCTGTGGAACAAACAGAAAAAAGGGGGACAAGGATTAGTCTGGTTTATCAGGGTATGCAGCATGAAACTTGCTAAGGAGTATGGGGGCTTTAACGTGGCATTTGTGGACCCACTCATTTTGGGATGGTGGTAAATGTTTCCATGCTACCAGGTATTGGGTGGAGCTGTGATGTTTTCTGGAGTCTAGGATTTCTTTAATTTTAAAATGTTGTTCGCCTTCCACCACAATTGGAGGCAGGGGAGGAACTGTAGTTAGCCTTAAGGGTGACTGCAGCTCATGTTTTAAGAGGCTACAGTGGAAAATTGGGTGAACTTGTCTGAGTGTTTTTGGGAGTTCCAATTCTACTGTGACAGAATTTATAATTCTTTTAATGGGGAATGGTCCCACAAATTTTGGTCCTAACTTCTTGGAGGGTTGTAGGGATTTTAAGTACTTTGTAGATAGACAAATCTTTTCTCCTACTTGAAATGGTTTTGGCTCACTTCTCTTTTTATCTGCTTGGACTTTATATGCTTCTCTAGCTTCGTCTAAAGCTTTCCTCACAACTGGCCAGGTGTGTCTTAATTGTGCAATCTATTCCTTTAGGGAAGGGATTATGGAGTCACTTGAAGGGAGTTCAGGCATTGTCCTGTTGCCATTTGGAATGGAGTGTAGCCAGTACTGGAGTGGACCACATTGTTGTAGGCAACTTCTGCGAATGGAAGCAGCTCGGTCCAGTTGTCCTGCTGGTAATTAATGAAGCATCTTAAGTACTGCTCCAGTACTGAGTTCGACCGTTCAGTCCCACCATTTGTTTGTGGATGATGACTAGATGACAGCCCCTGGGTAGTCCCTAATAGGCTTAGGAACATTTTCCAAAACTCTGATGTGAATTGCACTCCTCTATCTGATATGATACGTTGTGGGGCTCCATGAAGTTGATGAATGAAAAGCTTTGCAAGTGTCTTTGCATTGGGGATTTCTTGGCAGGGAATAAAAGGTACTTGTTTGGAGAATAAGTCCATTATGACCCAAATGACTGTGTTTCCCCCACTTTCTGGTAATTGTACACTAAAGTCCATAGAAATTTCCTTCCAAGGAGCTGAGTGGTTGCAATAAGCCTAGAGTTTTTCCTTGCAATCTCTTCGCTGAAGCACAAACTGGACAGCTAGCCATGTTGCTTTCAATGTCTTTTTTTTATCGAAGGTCACCAAAATCATCTTTTCATTAATTGTAAGATTTTTACAAAACTAAAACGTCCTGCTGATTTTGAGTCATGGCAAAACTACATGTATGTTAGTCTCTGATTTTTGGGGCTGTATAGTTTCCCTTTGACCCATGGTAGACCATCAGTCATGGTGCATATGTTCTTGTGGCTCAGAAACCATTCGTCGGTTTCCAGCACTTTATTGAATTCGATCCCTGCTTGGCTCGCTAAAGGTTTTTGAAGTTTGGCTTGTGCTCAGGTGGTAACTTGTGCTGCTAGTTGCTTAGTTGGCATGAGTGGGTCTGTTATGTTGCTTCAGTTACTATTGTATTGGGGCAGTCTGGACAATGCATCTGCTAAGAAATTCTTTCCTCCTGGTAAGTGTTTTAAAGTGAAGTTAAACCAGTGAAAATGTTGTGACCATCTCGCTTGTTTGGGAGTCAGTTTCCTGGGCATTTTTAGTGCTTCCAGTTTTTTGTGGTCAGTCCACACCTGGAAAGGAATTTTGTTCCCTTCCAGGAAGTGCTGCCAAGTGAGAAGAGCCCATCGCACTGCATGAGCCTCCTTCTCCCAGACTGCCCATCTTTGCTCTATCTCTGTGAGTTTCCTTGAGGTATATGCGCAGGGTTGTAATTTTCCCTCATCGTTTTCCTACCCCTACGGCTATATCATTAGCGTCAGCCTGAATTACAAAAGGCTGTCAGTGTCAGGGTGCCTCAAAACCGGTTCTGTGGAAAATAGTCTTTTAAGCTTTTCAAATGCGGTTTGGCATTCCATTGTCCATTTCAATGGCTGGTTTGGCTTCAGTTTTCCTTCCCCCTTGGTTTTTAGCAAGTTTGTAATTGGCAATGCAATTTGTGCAGAAGAGGGGATGAATTGCCAGTAAAAGTTAGTGAATCCAAGGAAACTCTGCAATTGTTTCCTAGTGCGGTGTGGAGTCCATTTTAATACTGATCGGACTTTCTCAGGGTCCATCTCTATGCCATTTGGCGAAATGCAATAACCCAAATAGTCAATGTTTTCCTTATGGAATTCACATTTAGATAGTTTGGAATACAGGAGAGCTGCCTGGAGCTTTTTTAGGACTGCTCTGACTAGTTTCACATGTTCCTCCATTGTTTTAGTGAATATCAGGATGTTGTCTAGGTAAACTAGTATCCCTTTGTATAGGTGCTCCCGAAGCATGTCATTTATCAATTGCATGAATGCTGCAGGTGCCTCTTGCAGTCCAAATGGTAGGACTCTGAACTGATAACACCCTAAGGGGCAGTTGAAAGCTGTCTTCCATTCGTCTCCCTCCTTTATTCTAGTCCGGTAATAGGCCTCTCTCACATCTAGCTTTGAAAAGATTTTTCCTTTTGACAGATGGGCTAGCATGTCCTTCACGAGGGGGAGAGGGTATAGTTGCTCTCACTCACTGCGTTCAGAGATCTATAATCTATGCAGAGACGGAGAGTCCTATCTTTCTTTTCTTGGAACAATACGGGGGTGGCGGTTTTTGGCTTTGCCGGCTGGATAAATCCCCTTTCTAAATGTTTGTCTATGAACTTCTGCATTTCCTCTAATTCTTGTGGGCTCATGGAATACAGTTTGGGTTTGGGTAACTTCACACCTGGGCGGATCTTGATGGAGCAGTCTGTGAGCCAATGAGGGGCTAGTTCATCGGATTTTTCCTCGCTGAATACTTCAGCTAGGTCTTTATATTCTTCTGGAATCCTCCCCACCCATTGCTGCTTTCTCAGAGGGGCTTCCACTGGTTCGGGGTTCAGTTGGGGTCTTTGCTGTTTCTCCATTTGGGAACCTGAGTTCTCCTGTCCTCCAGTCCACCCCTGGGTCCCACGTGGTTAGCCATGCCATGCCCAGAATAAGGGGGCATTCCATACTACAAACATTATAGTCTCTACGTGATCCCCTATGGTATGTTGAACTGGCAGTGTAGCAAGTGTGGCTGGCATCCTCCCTGCGATGGACCCATCTAATTGACTGAATGAGATCGGTTCTTCAGCCTCCTCACCCGAATTCCTAAATTCCTCACTAATGTTTGGCTTATGAGGCAACAGGTGCAGTCAGAGTCCATTAGTGTTCCGAGTGCCACCCTCTCGGGCATTCCGGGGCTAAACAGTTCTACTGGAAGGGGCATGATGGGTTCTCTTACCAGGGGTTCATCCTCTGAGTTGTCATCTGACAAGCTGGATGGCTCTCCTGGTGGTATCAGAGTTCCCTTCCCTCAACGACTTCCATGCTCTTCATGGTTCTCTCCTTCGACTTCTCTGGGGTCTTTCTGGGCTTCCCAGATAGGACTCAACCAGGTTTCTGGACAGGGATGTATGAGTGGCATTCAGCCATGCGATGCCCCTCCTTCCCACATTTGAAACATCCTGTTGTTCTTTTGGTAGCTGTGGCTTGCTTCGTTGGTTCACAGGTTGGCTCTGCTGGTGATCTCCTCCATGATCTCCCTCCACATTGCTGCCTCTTAGCCCAGTTGATCTCTGCTTCCTCAGCCAGGATGTACCAGTCTTGAAGTCGGTCGGGGTCTCCTTGGGGGATGCAGGCATCATACAAGTCATAGTTCAGACCATCCTTGAAATGCCTGACCAGGATGTCTTCTGGCCAGTTTAGCTTACTGGCTAGGGCCCGGAATTCTTGAGTATATTCTGCCACAAGTCACCGGTCTTGCTGAACGGTTTTTATGTGCCTTTCAATCAGCCAAAGGGTCTTCAAATCTGTGTCTGATTAAAGTTTTGTAGTTCTGGGGCATCAGCGCCTTGGAGATCCACCACCCAGTCTGCTGCAGTGCCATCCAGGGCTGCTTGCACAATCTGAATCCGGCCCCGGTCGCTCAGTATGTCATGGTCATATCCCTCCATGTAGTTTAACACCTGGGTCAGGAAATATCCCAGTAATTCACCACCAGTGGCAGGAACTTTTGGATAGATCAATGTCCCTTCTTCCATCTATGCCTTTGTCCATCTCTGTCTGCAGGTGCTGCTTGGCCAGAGGTGGCAACAGCAGTGGCGACAGCGGTGGTGATGGCGGTGGCTTTTGTGGTGCTTATAGAAGGGCCTGGAACTGCTGGTCAACCTCCCCTTCATCCGTTCCTTCGGTGGAAGCCAGGTTGGCAATTCTCCGGCATGGATCAGCTTTCTCCTCCCACATGGAATCGAGAGTGATTCTCAGCATGTCGATAGCTTGCTCCAGAAATTGGCTGGAATGGGTGGTTGGTCATCCTCGTCTTTGCTAAGGTGGAGTGACCTCTTCATCTTGACTTTCCAACCTGGTTGATGGCTGCCGTGCCTGAGCGTCTCCTTCCTGGCTTTCTTCTCTCAGTCCTCCTTCTTCCCAACACCCATCGACCACCTGCGTTTGTGATGGTGTTCTGCGACCACTGCCTCTTCCGACAAACTCAAGGATTGGGAACTGTATCCACAGGGGTCTGCTTGATGGTAGGCAGGTTCTTCTATTTCCATTCCAATATCTGACATTGTTTGCTAAGCTCCCCGGTAAGGGTCTTCCTTCCGGGCTGACTGTTACTGCAGATCCTGCCTAAGGTCAGGGCCCACTTCGAAACCTCATCCTAAGAAAGCAGGACTCGTGGAAGCAAGTTCTTCCAAAAAGAACTTTTATTAGGAGAAGCTGATAGCAGGCATGATAGGCAGGATCTGAGCGTTTCCCGCTCAGATCAATAGGTTAAAAGAGTCCCAAGCAAACTCCACCCCAATTGTTCATCCAGTCAGTTTGAATGGGCCAATACTCAGGTGTTAAGTCCACTGTGGGAAAGGAGCTGATAACACATGCTTGTGAAAATGTTGTTGGGTCTTCGCACCTTCCCTTCCACAGCGAGAAATAAGCTAGATGGCAGGAGGCACATTCCTTTCTCACCCCAAGGTAACATCAAGGGAGAGACAATTCAAAGAGCAAGTATGCAGGAATAGCAGAAAGGATACATTGTAGCGAAACAGAAAAACAAAGAGACAGCCCGAAGCATCTTACCCCCTCCCCTTCAGGAGAATGGCAAAACCCTTAGCAAGTAATAGAAAGAAATAAAATAGATTCCCCCCTTCAGTATAAGATGGATTCTGACAGATAGAAACTAATTTCTGGGCAGATCATAATCCAATAAAGATGATTTGGATAGGAGCCAAGAAAAAATTAAGATGGTCCTTGAACAAATCTATATTGAAAGAAAAAAAAATTCATACAACTAGCGACAAAGGAAATGAACTGATAAATAAGCTGCAAGACTCAAAAGGTGAATTACAGTTTCAAAATGAAACAATTAAAAAAATATCAAGGATACTTTACAATGCAGAAGAAATTTCAAAAGAAAATATACAGCAGTATTTTTAAAAAGCAGACTTACCAAAAATTTCATAGAATATTCAAAATATATTAAATGGAAAAATATCAATGATGGAGATTACAGAAGCTATAAAAAAGGCAAAAAATGATAAGACTCCAGGTCCAGATTGTTTATCTGCAGAGCTTTATAAATCATTACAAAATATACTAAGCCCAATATTGAAAAACTATGCAATGAAATACTTTGGGAGGTTAAAATACCAAATACATGGAGTGAAGCCAATATTACCTTAATACCCAAAGAAAACTCTGATCTAACGCAAATAAAAATTATAGACCAATATCGTTATTAAATGTAGATTATAAAATTTTTGCTTCAATAATAGCAGAAAGGCTAAAGAAATTTCTGACTGAATTTATACATACAGACCAAAATGGCTTTGTACCTAAAAGACAGATAAAAAATAATTTAAGAATGATTCTAGATGTTTTAGAGTACTATGAAATTCATCTAGGGAAACAGATGGCTTTAATATTTCTTGATGCACAGAAAGCATTCAACAACTGCCAATTTATTTTTCAGCAACTACAGGAAATGGATTTGGGAGAAAACTTTATAAATGTAATTGAAACAATTTATCATAAACAAACAGCCAAAATAATTGTAAATGGAGACTTTACAGAAAACTTTGACATTAGAAAAGGCACAAGACAGGGATGCCAACTATCTTTATTATTATTTAGGCTAACGCTGGAAGTATTGAATAGAAACATCAGACAAGATATAGAAATTAAAGGATTGGAGATAAAAGATGAAAAATATAAACTACAATAATTTGCAGATGACTTGGTGTTTATATTGGAAGAAGCACTTGAAACGAGCACTAAACTTATGGAGAAAATAGAAGATTTTGGAGAAGTGGCAGGGTTGAAAATAAACAGAGTAAAGACTAAAGTGCTAACTAAAAATCTAACAAAAACAAAACCAACTAGCAAAAAAAAAAACCCAAAAATCTTCAAATAGTTAAAAAAGTTAAATATTTGGGAATTTATTTAACAGCAAGATGTGTAACAATTGTTGTTAGTTGCGAAGTCATGTTCGACCCATTGCGACCCCATGGACAATGTTCCTCCAGGCCTTCCTGTCCTCTACCATCTTCTGGAGTCCATTTAAGCTCACGCCTACTGCTTCAGTGACTCCATCCAGCCACGTCATTCTCTGTTGTCCCCTTCTTCTGTTGCCATCAATCTTTCCCAACATTAGGCTCTTCTCCAGTGAATCCTTCCTTCTCATTAGGTGGCCAAAGTATTTGAGTTTCAACTTCAGGATCTGGCCTTCTAAAGAGCAGTCAGGGTTGATCTCCTCTAGGACTGATCGGTTTGATCGTCTTGCAGTCCAGGGGACTCGCAGGAGTCTTCTCCAGCACCATAGTTCAAAGGCCTCAATTCTTTGGCGCTCAGCCTTTCTTATGGTCTAACTTTCACAGCCATACATTGCAACTGGGAAAACCATGGCCTCGACTATACGTACTTTTGTTGGCAGGGTGATGTCTCTGCTTTTTAGTATGCTGTCTAGATTTGCCATAGCTTTCTTCCTCAGGAGCAAGCGTCTTTTAATTTCTTGGCTGCAGTCCCCATCTGCAGTGATCGTGGATCCCAGGAAGATAAAAACTGTCACTACCTGTCAGAACCCATTCCTATTTCATTTCTATCTATCCCCTCTCACCTAAAAACAAATCTCACCTTTCCCTGGGTTCTGCCATACTCCCAAGGGAGAGGGGGGATGTGCCTGCAGGGTTATTGCTTTTGCTTCCTCTATTTGCTACAATGTAACCTTTTGCTTCATTTATTGCCTCTATGTCCACTGCCCACTACAATGTAACAATTTGCTTCCTGCACTGTATCTCTCCCTAAACTTTCTTCTCCCTAACCTGTCAACTAGGAAAAGGGAGGGAGAAAGAAATACAGCCTCCGGAGCCTGGTTTATTTCTCCATTCTCAAAAGAAGGTGCAAAGAGCTGCTTGAACATTGCGCTATGACCAGAGCTGACCGATGTCATCCCCCCTTTCCCATAATGGACTTAACACTTGGGGATTGGCTGATTCGAACCGTCCATATGAACTGTGGGGTGGGGTTTGCTTGGAGATGCTTTAAAGTATCGATCTGTAAAGGAATTCCTCAGATCCTGTCTATTATGCCTGCTATCAACTACTCTTAATAAAAGTTCCTGTTGGAAGCAGTTGTTTCCAAGAGTTCTGCTTTCTTAAGGTTGAGTTTGAAGTAGGTCCTTACACTACCTCAATTTCTTCCCCATCTATTTGCCAGGAATTGAGAGGGCCGGATGCCATAATCCTGGTTTTCTTAATGTTGAGTTTCAAGCCAACTTGTGCACTCTCCTTCTTCACCCACATTAAGAGGCTCTTTAGTTCCGACTTCCGGTGGATCAAGCAGCAACAATGGCGGCTTTTTACGAAGCTGCCGATTCCCGGATCGTGTAAAAGCCGGTGGGACTTTGACAATCAGCTGTCCCGTGGCTTGAATCTCTTCCCTGGGAGAAAGGGAAGAGAAGAGCTGCTCAGGTAGAGGAAAGAGTTCCCCTGGATCCCTATAATTTTGGGGATCGGAGGGTAGAGCTCCCTCGGAGCCTGAGCCAACTCTGCACTCCAGGACGACTTTGTCCCAAAGTTTTGGGATGAAGCAAGGTGCCGCTCCCACATCTGCTTTTTTTCGGTGGCTTGTGAGTACTTAAACGCAGATGGAGCAGACCAGGAGAAAGTGGATTTAAGATTGATTGTGACTTTAACTCCTGCAAGTATCTTCTCCCTTTTTTATTGTTTACTTTCCCTTTTGAAGAAAGGGAAAGTGAAAGGCAAAATGGCAACTGTTTTTCTTGTTTGATTTTGCAACAAAGTTAAAAGTTGGATACAGTTTATGTTTTAAATATAGACTCAAGAATCTTGTTCCTTTTTTCTCTTTTTCCTTTTTTTTCCTTTTTTATTATTATTTAAAGAACTGTGATATTATAGAGGCAAGAATTTTGCTCCTTTGAATTTAAGAGAATGGCTTCAAAACGTTTGGTCTCTGTCCCAAATGCTTCTATCTCCGCCCCAATGATTCAACCTGCTTCTCAGTCTAAACCAAAATCACCCCACCCTCCCCTCCTCCTGCAATTTCTCTTAAAGACTTACAAGAGGCTTTAAAAATGAATGCTTTGGATATTAAAGAGGAGTTAAAAGATCTTATAATTGCAGAGAGGGCTATTACAGAAGAATTATTGGAGAAAAAAAATAAGCAAGTCAGAGATGATATACTATTTGCATTTCAAGGTCTTGCTCTGCATATTGAAAGGATTGATGATAAAATGGAGGAGATTACTGAAAATGCAACAAGGCTGGAATTTAGAATGGAGGAAGTGGAGAATAAAATAGAAGTCACACAGGATGAACAAACTATCTCACAATACAGAGAAATGGAGTTTGCATTGCGTATCAGGGGACTGAAAGAAAATTCGCAGGAAGATTTAAAGATGCTTATTGTTAAAGATATTGCTTTTAACATTGGATGGAGACCAGAAGAAGTTGGGAATGAGATAGAAAATTTTTTTAGAGTCAACTCACGGGTTGCTAGACAGAGAAACCTACCAAGAGATGTGGTTATTTATTTTTCCAGAAGATCTATTCGCAATGAAATTATACAGGCTTTTTATAAACAGAGGTTTCAAATTGCAGCTCAAGATGTGATAATTTTAAAAGAAATACCTCCAAAAATTTTAAGAGGCAGAAAAGATTTCACCTTTCTGTCTGATGAGTTAAAACGTCGCCAAATTCAGTTCAGATGGGAGATTCCAAGAGGAATAGTAGTGAATTATGGGATACGTTACAGATTAACTACGGTTTCAAAGGCAAGAGATTTTTATCACTCTATTCTAAAGGCAAGACCGTCTTCACCTCCACAAACAAGGATAATTAAAGAGCCTGTTATGGCAGGAGCCTCCTCACTGATGGTCATGGAACAAGCGGTGTTGCCTGTATAGAATTTTGAGATAAAAAAGCAAAGGATGACACGAGCTGCCCACAAATGTAAAGAAAAAGAGCAGCAGCAGAAGAGTGGTGATAAAGTAGAAGGAATGGTTACTACAGAGCCTGTGGAAGGGACAAGACCTAAAAGATCTTCGACAGTTGATCTTCAGGCCCTGCTTCAAAGGCTTCAGGCCGGTGGAGATGGCCAAGTTCTTGACCTGGAATGTTAACGGCTTAAATTTACCACAGAAACGGAGAAAGGTTTTCCACTATTTGAAACAAAATAATAATGACTTAATATGTTTGCAAGACTCATATAACTTCAAAGGACTCAAAATATCTGACAAATTTTCATTTGGGATCACATTTTATGGCTCCAGCTCCAGAGAAAAAAGGGGGTGTTGTAATTTATGTGAAGAAAAATTTATCAGCTAAACTAATTGAGGCTGACTCTGAAGGAAGATATGTTTTTGTGGAATTGCTATTACAAGACAAGATAGTTCTTATTGTTGGACTATATGCCCCTAATCAACAACAGAAGCAATTCTATAAGCTTTTGCATGGGAAGATATCTCAGTTGGACTATAAATCTGTAATTTTGATGGGTGACTGGAATGGAGATTTGGATTCAACGATAGATAAAAAGAGTTCTTCTAAAACTTTTATTCAGACTAAATTACCCAAAACTTTTTTTGATTTGAAAGAAGAGTTGGAACTTATTGACATTTGGCGAGAAAGGAATATAAGTGATAGAGATTTTACTTTTTACTCGGATAGACATCAGTCATTTTCAAGGATTGACTTCTTTTTGATTACTAGTGATTTTCTTTCTAGGGTGAGGAAGGTAAAAATCTTTCCCAGGACATTGTCAGATCATAGTCCGGTGTGGATGGAGTTACATTTGGAAGATGGGAATAGAAGACCCTGGAGACTGAATGAGAATTTGTTTACTCGGGAAGAGTTTGTACAAAAATGTAAAGAGTATTTAAAGGAGTTTTTTGCTTTAAATATGAATAAGGGTACATCGATGCCCATGGTCTGGAACACCAGTAAGGTGTATATGAGGGGAATTTTGGTTCATTTAAATAAAGTTTCTAGGGACAAAAGGTCACAAAGACGTAGAGAAATAGAAGAAGAGATTAAATTAAAAGAAGAAGCGCTTGTTCTTAACCCAACTGATAATAACTTAAAGGTTTCTATAAAAATGCTTAGGGAACAATTTAATATGTTGATGGCAGATCAGGTGGCTACCAATCTGCATTATATGAGACATAATACTTTTTGTAATGCGAATAAGCCTGGGAGGTGTCTGGCTTATCAGTTACGAAAGAAACAGAAGGCTAGGATTATAGAAAAAGTAAAATATAAAGGTACCGAGGTCTTTCAGCAAAACTTGATTAAAAAGAGTTTTTTAGATTTTTATACAAAATTATACTCAAGTGATAATAAAAAGGGAATGGATATAGATAAATATTTACAATCAGCACATTTTCCTAAACTTTTTGAGGAACAGCAAAATGGGATGAATTGTTTAATTACTGTGGAGGAAATTGGTTTAGCTATTAAGCAGTTAAAGGTGGGAAAGTCTCCAGGAACAGATGGATTGACGTTGACGTATTATAAAATCTTATCTGAAGAAATGATGGAGCCATTAAAGGAGCTCTTTAATAGTATTTTGTTGGGAGCACAAGTACCCCCTTCTTGGAAAAGAGCGTTTATATCACTGATTCTGAAGGAGGACCAAGATCTTACAGAACCTAAGAATTACAGGCCAATATCTTTGTTAAATGTAGATTATAAGATTTTCACTAAAATTTTGGCAAATAGATTAATGCAGGTTATGAAGGATTTGATCCCCAGTAATCAATCAGGATTTATAACAGAGCGATATATGAAATATAATGTAAGACAAATTATTAACTTAATTGAATATCTGGATAAGAACAATCAGATTCCTGTGGCTTTTATATTTTTGGATGCTGAGAAAGCTTTTGATCAATTAGATTGGCAATTTTTATTCTCATTGGTAGAGAAAATGAATTTTGGGGTTAAGTTTTTACATGCGCTTAAACCTATATATCAGCAACAATCTGCTCAAATTGTTAATGGGGGACTGACTGAGACTTTTAATATTGAAAAAGGAACAAGACAAGGATGTCCATTATCTCCATTGTTATTTGTTTTAACATTGGAGATTTTGTTGATCCAGATTCGAGAATCAACGGTAATCAAGGGTATAAAGATAAGAAAGAATGAGTATAAACTGCGGGCTTTTGCGGATGATTTGGTTTTAATTTTGGAACAACCGACTCGAGCGGTTGATTGTTTATTAGAACTTATAACACAGTATAAGTTTATTAGAACTTATAACACAGTATGGGATAATAAGTTTATTAGAACTTATAACACAGTATGGTTTTAAAGTCAATAATCATAAGACTAAGATATTATCTAAGAATATGTCAGTTAATGATAAGGAAAGTTTAGTTAAAGCCACAGATTTTCAGATGGTGAAAAAGGTTAAATATTTGGGAGTATATTTAACTGCTTCAAATGGAAAATTGTATAAGAATAATTATGAATTATTATGGGCAAAAGTACAAAAGGATTTAAATGACTGGAAAAAATTGCAATTGTCACTGTTGGGGAGAATTTCAGCTGTAAAAATGAATGTTCTACCAAAGTTTCTTTTCTTATTTCAGATGATACCTATTTTTAAAAAAGATGTAGGAATGGAGGAATGGCAGAAGGGTATCAATAAATTCATTTGGGCTGGGAAAAAAACCAAGAGTTAAGTTTAAGATTTTGCAAGATGCCCGAGAAAGAGGAGGACTTAAAGCACCTAATTTGAAATTCTATTATGATGCAGTCGCCTTAACTTGGATAAGTGATTGGCTTAACTTAACAAACAAGGATATTCTTTCCCTTGAAGGGTGGGATTTAATGTATGGTTGGCATGCATATTTAATTTTTAACAAGAAAGTGGACCGGGCTTTCAAATCACACATTTTGAGGAAAAAGTATTATCATAGGTTAAATTATAAAATACCTATCTGGGGGATTCCTAGACATGCAATCAAGGGAATTTCTAAGGGGATGAATTTTGACAAAATTTCGTATAAAGAATTATTAATTTGGTCAGGTTCGGATTGGCATTTAAAATCTTTAGATGTATTAAGGCAAAAAAATATTCTACAGTCATGGTTTCAATATTTACAAATAGTGGATAGGTGGACTGTAGATAAGAAAGAGGGAATAACGTTAGAAGATAAAAAATTGGTTATTCAGATTAAAGATCAGAATCAGGCCCATATAAAAAGAATTTATAATGCTTTAATAGAATTAGATTCGGAAACAGAATTGGTCAAAGATTGTATGATTAAATGGGCTCAGAATATCCAGGAACCGATCCCATTGGATTTATGGGAGATAATTTGGATCAGAAACGTTAAATTTACACAAGCTCAAAATTTGAGGGAAAATTTTTACAAAATGTTTTATAGATGGCATTTAGATCCTAAAAAATTATCTTGTATGTACTCTAATTTACAACCCAAATGTTGGAGATGTGGTAATATGGATGCGACATATTTTCACGTTCGGTGGAACTGTAAAAAGGTAAAGGCTTTTTGGATTATGATTTGGTGGAACATTCAAAAGATCTTTAAAAGGAAGATAAAGTTTACTCCTCAATTATTCTTACTGTGTATTTTTGTGGACTTAAATGACAAAGAAACTATTTTAATGTTGAATTTATTAACTACAGCAAGGTTAATAGTAGGCTCATATTGGAAGAAAGATTCGTTGCCTACTTTAGAAGAATGGATATTTAAAGTTTCTAATTTTGCAGAAATGGCAAAAAATTCTGCTTATTTAAAGGATCATACACAAGAAAGATATATCATTGTATGGAGAAGATGGATAGATTATATTCAGAAAAAGTATGGGACTACAAAGTATCATTTATTTTATGAGTAAATTTTATAGTAAATGTTGTAGAAGACATTTGTTTATGATGATGTAATTTAAGGGGAGTTAAGGGCTACGTATAATTTTTTTTCTCTTTTCTTTTCTTCTTTTTTTCCTTTTTTTATTATTAATTTTGTTATTAATAACCCTGTACTCTGCTCTGGGAAGTGAGGGGGGGAGGGTTGAGGGTGGGTGGGTGGGTGGGTAAGGATAATATAGATATGGTTGTTTATGAGAGAGGTGCTCCTTGGGCATTTCCCCTATGTTGCGTTCATGTGCTTGAGAGGGATGAGAGGGGAGGAAGGTGCAGGGAGGAAGTAGGATGGTAAGTGGAGAAGGGGAGGGGAAGAGAGTAGGAGAGGAGGAGAGAAAGAGGAGGAAGGTAGGGAAGGTATTAGAGAGGGTGGATGCAGCCTGGGGGGAATGGGCAAGCGGTACCAATGGTTATGAATTTATTTTATCTTGTAAATTGTATTCTGTATGTTGAATAAATGGAAAATAAAAACTTTTTATTAAAAAAAAGAGGCTCTTTAGTTCCTCTTCACTTTCTGCTATTAGAGTGGTATCATCTGCATATCTTAGGTTGTTGATATTTCTCCCGGCAATCTTAATTCCAACTTTTGATTCATCTAGCTCTGCCTTTCTCATGATGTACTCTGCATATAAGTTAAATAGGCAGGATGACAGAATACAGCCTTGCCGGACTCCTTTCCCAATTTTGAACCAATCAGTGGTTCCGTGTCCAGTTCTCACTGTTGCTTCTTGACCCGCATATAGGTTTCTCAAGAGACAAATAAGATGGTCTGGTACTCCCATCTCTTTAAGAACTTGCCACAATTTGTTGTGATCCACACAATCAAAGGCTTTAGCATAGTCAATGAAGCAGAAGTAGATGTTTTTCTGGAACTCCCTAGCTTTCTCCATGATCCAGCATATGTTGGCAATTTGATCTCTAGTTCCTCTGCCTCTTCAAAATCCTGCCTGTACTTCTGGAAGTTCTTGATCCACATACTGCTGGAGTCTAGCTTGTAGGATTTTAAGTATAACTTTACTTTGCATGTGAAATGAGTGCAATGGTGCGATAGTTTGAATATTCTTTGGCATTGCCTTTCTTTGGAATTGGAATGTAAACTGACCTTTTCCAATCCTGTGGCCACTGTTGAATTTTCCAAATTTGCTGGCAAATTGAGTGTAGCACTTTTACTGCATTGTCTTTTAAGATTTTGAATAACTCAGCTGGAATACTGTCACCTCCACTAGATTTGTTGTTGCTCAGATTTTCTAAGGCCCATTTCACTTCACATTCTAGGATGTCTGGCTCGAGATCAGTGACCACCCCATTGTGGTTATCAGAGATGCTAAGCTCATTCTTGTATAGTTTTTCTGTGTAATTTTGCCATCTCTTCTTAATCTCTTCTGCCTCTGTTAGGTCCCTGCCCTTTTGGTCCTTTATCATGCCCATCTTTGCATGAAACGTTCCCTTCATATCTCCAATTTTCTTGAAGAGATCTCTGGTCCTCCCTATTCTATTGTATTCTTCAGTTTCTTCGCACTGTTCATTTAAGAGGGCATTCTTTTTTTTGTAAAAAAAAATTTATTTTTTATTTTCAATTTTACATTACATCATAAAAAATACTTCAGATAAAGAGTAAAATAAATTTATACACATAACTTTCGGTATTGCTCACCCATTTCCCCCCAAACCGCATCCACCTTCTAACCTCTTCTCTCACTTCCCTCTTTCCCTCTTCTTTTTCACTCTCCCCCTCTCCTCCTTCTCCTCAACCTTCCTACTTACTTCTCCCCTTCCTCCTATCTTCTCATTCCGGATGCAGTCCAGGAGAAATGCCTGAGCAATTCCTCTCTCCAAAATAAAACATAATATTATACACAATGAAACTATTTCTACATATCTGAACTATTTAACCTTCAACCCATCCCCCACCCCCTCCCCCCACCCCCTCCCCCCGTCTTCCCAGAGCCAAGTACAGGGTTATACAAACATATTAAACATAATCTATTTAAGTTTACTAATTATACAATAACCAAAATTATACTAACCCTTAACTCTCTTCAAACTTTAACATCATAATTTTATAAACAAATCTATTACTCATAAAATAAATGAAACTTTGTAGTTCCATATTTCTTCTGAACATATTCTATCCATCTTCTCCATACAATAACATATCTCTCTTGTGAATGGTCCTTTAAATAAGCAGAAATTTTAGCCATTTCTGCTATGTGTATTCTCTTCATATCTAAATAAATTCTCATTCAACCTCCAAGACCTTCTAATCCCTTCTTCCAATGAAATTTCCAACCACACAGGACTATGATCTGAAATTATTCTAGAAAATATCTTGGTATTCTTCACCCTAGAAGAAAAGTCATTAGTAACTAAAAAGAAGTCAATTCTAGAATAAGATTGGTGCCTATCTGAAAAAAAGGTAAAATCTTTTTCCTCAATGTTCCGTTCTCTCCAAATGTCTCTAAGTTCCAAATCATCCTTTAAATCAAAAAATGCTTTAGGAAGTCTTGTATGATTAGAGACTTTAGAAGAACCCTTCTTATCTTTACTTGCATCTAGAACACCATTCCAATCTCCCATCATAATAACTGATGTAATCCAAAGAAATTAATTTCTGGTGAATCATCTTGTAAAAATATTTTTGTTGTTGATTGGGAGCATATAATCCAACAAGAAGAGTTCTCTTATCATTTATTAATGAATCTTCCTTTCTCACATAAATAACTACACCTCCCTTTTTCTGCAAAGCAGAAACTATGAAATGTACCCCCAGCCGGGGGTTAAACAAATATTTTTGATCTTTAAAAATAATATGAGTCTCTTGTAAACAAATAATATCATTTCTGTGTTGTTTCAAATAATGAAAGACTTTCTTTTCTGTGGTGAATTGAGACCATTAACATTCCAGGTTAGAAGCTTTGCCATTCTTGGCAGGTTGAAGCCTTTGGAACAAAACCTCTAAATTTGCAGTCGATGACCTCTTTGGCCTTGCTCCTCCCACTGGCTCTGAAGTAGACTGTGATGAAACTCCATCATCTACCTTTTGTTGTTGTTGTTGTTGTTGTTGTTTTCTTTCTCTACGTTTATGAGTAGTACGTGTAATTCTCTGTTCCCTTGGGTCTTCCGTTATTTGCAAACTCTGTTGCATAGATTCAACCAATAATTCTTCTCCCAAAAATGGCATTGAACCTACATTCAGCTGTGCTTCTGCCTTGCTCTCTTCCTTTTTTGATCTTGGAGATGGTGGTAGACCTCCTTTTAAAACAGTAACACAAAAATATCTTGCTTTTGAAATTGTATTAAGACAATATCGTGTGCCAACATAGGTCACCACTATCCCCACAGGTATATCCCATCTAAATTGAATTTGTCGTTTCTTAAGTTCTTCAGCCAAAAAAGCAAAGTCTTTTCTTTTTCTGAGAATTTTGGAAGGTATTTCCTTTAAAACTATCACATCCTGAGCTGCAATCTGAAATCTTTACAGAAAGCCTGTATAATTTCATTACGAAGTGATTTTCTAGCAAACTAAACCACCACATCTCTTGGTAATTTTCTCTGTTTTGCAACCCAGGAATTAACTCTGAAGATCTTTTCTATATCTCTCAACATTCCTTCAGGATCACATTCCAAAATAGAAGCCAGTTCTGCTGCAATTTCTTCTTTCAAATTCTCCTGAACATTTTCCTTCAAGCCTCTTATTCTCAAAGCATACTCCATTTCTCTATATTGTGACATTATAATTTCATTCTGTGCAACATCCACATTATCTTCTATTTTTTCAACTCTATCTTGTAATATTTCAACATTACCAACCACCTCATCCACACGGTCGTCAATCTTTTCTACAAGACCAGCAAGACCCTGGAGTGCAAACACAATATCTTCCCTCAGCTCATTATTGTTTTGAGCCAGGAGCTCTGCTGTTTTTTGTACAGTCTTATCCAAAGCATCTTGTAAATCCTTAAGTGTAATTGCCTGAGGTGGAGGAGAAGGTGGGGAAGATTTAGGTTTAGGTTGTTGTACAGTCTGAATTACTGGAGAGGAAATTGAAGTTTTAGGAAGAGAAAGAGGTCCAGGATGTTTTGAAGCCTTTTTTTAAAACAGAGAAAATAAATAAATAAATAAATAAATAAAGTTTTAATCTTTAATAGGAATAAAGGAGAAGAAAAAGCAATTTCCCCTTTAAAAAGAAAAATCTTCTTTAAATAAACCAAGTCTATTACGTTGTTGAAACTTTGTTGCCAGTTAGCAATAGTAAAACGAAAGTGAAAAGTGAAAGTTCTCAGACAAAGAAAGTAACAAAGAAGCAGGATTCCTTCGCCATATTTCTTCACTCCGATTGAAGTAATAACAGGAGAAGATGCTAATTCTCACTGAGTTAAGTTTAAAATAAAATCATCCAATTCTTATCTTCCTGACTGCTCTGTCTGCTTTTAAATTAACTCACGGTTTCCATTTAAACAGCAGCAGTGGAGGCAGCATCTAGCTTCGTTCTCCCGCCAGAGAACAAAGGCATCCAGGAAAGCGGAGCACACCCAGACTCCGAAGGAGCTCTCACTCTTCGTCTCTCAGGAAAAAATCTCTGGGAGACTAGTGAGGCTCTACCTCTATCCAGGTGAAGGCTCACCTTCCTCCCTTCACCCGGGAGGAAGGTTTCAAGCTGCAAAACAGCTGATCGGCGCTGTTTTGCTGGCTTTTACGCTTCCCTGTGACGGACGGCTGTCAGATAGCTGCCATCATCACGGCGCAGCCACCGGAAGTCCAAGAGGGCATTCTTATCTCTTCTAGCTATTCTCTGGAATTCTGCATTCACTTGGGTGTATCTTTCTCTTTCTCCCTTGCCTTTCATTTCCCTTCTTTCCTCAGCTATTTTCAAAGCTTCTTCAGATAGTCATTTTGCTTTCTTGCATTTCTTTTTCTTTTGGGTGGTTTTAGTTGCTACCTCTTGTACAATGTTGCGAACCTCCATCCATAGTTCTTCAGGCACTCTGTCTATCAGATCTAATTCCTTAAATCTATTTGTCACCTCTACTGTATATTCATCAGGGATATGATTTAGTTCATAACTGAGTGGCCTAGTGTTTTTCCCTACTTTCTTCAATTTAAGCCTAACTTTTGCAATGAGAAGCTAATGATCTGAGCCACAGTCAGCTCCTGGTCTTGTTTTTACTGACTATATAGAGCTTCTTCATCTTTGGCTGCAGAGCACATAGTCAACCTGATTTCTGTGTTGACCGTCTGGTGATGTCCATGTGTAGAGCCATTTCTTGGGTTGTTGGAAAAGAGTGTTTGCTATGACCATCGTATTCTCTTGACAAAATTCTATCATCCTGTGCCTTGCTTCATTTTGTACTCCAAGACCAAACTTGCCTGTTATTCCATTTATCATTTGGCTTCCTACTTTAGCATTCCAATTCCCCATGATGATAAGGACATCATTTTTTGGTGTTGATTCTATAAGGTGCTGTAGGGCTTCATAGAACCGGTCAATTTCATCCTCTTCAGCACCAGTGGTTTGGGCATAGACTTGGACTATTATGATATTGAATGGTTTGCCTTCGATTCGCCCTGAGATCATTCTGTCATTTTGGGGATTGTATCCCAGTATTGCTTTTCCTACTCTTTTATTGACTATGAAGGCTACTCCATTTCTTCTGGGGGATTCTTGCCTGCAGTAGTATACCTGATAGTCCCCTGAATTAAATTCACTCATTTCTGTCCATTTTAATTCGCTGATTCCTAAGATGTCGATGTTCAGTCTTGTCCTCTCTTGTTTGACCACGTCCAGCTTGCCTTGATTCAGGGATCTTACATTCCATGTTCCTACGGAGAAAAGATCTTTACAGCATCGGACTTTCTTTTCACCACCAGATGCATCCACAGTTGAGCGTCCTTTCAGCTTTGGCCCAGTCACTTCATTCTTTCTGGCACTACTAGTTCTAGCCCTCTGCTTCCCCAGTAGCATATTGGACACCTTCCGACCTGAGGGGCTCATCTTCCAGCGTCATATCTTTTTGCTTTTTGGTACTGTCCATGGGCTTTTCATGGCAAAGATACTGGAGTGGTTTGCCATTTCCTTCTCCAGTGGATCACATTTTGTCAGAACTCTGCTATGACCTGTCTGTCTTAGGTAGCCCTGCACGGCATAGCTCATAGCTTCATTGAGTTATGCAAGCCTCTTCGCCACGCCAAGGCAATAATCCATGAAGGGGATGTGTAACAATAAAAGAAGACAATTATGTAAGATTGCTAAAACAAATAAAATTGGATTTGGAAAAGTGGAAAAATTTACCACTTTCAATGCTGCGGAGAATAGCAACAGTGAAAATGAATATCTTACCGAAAATACTTTTTTTTTGTCCAAACAATGCCTGTAAGACTGTGAAAAACCTTTTTTGATGAATTAAATACAACACTACTGAAATTTATCTGGCAAGGAAAAAAAGCTAGAATCAGACTGAAAATGGTACAAGAAGCGAAAGAAAGTGAAGGATTTGGACTGCCTGACTGGACATTATACTACCAAGCAACTATATTAACAAGGCTTAAAAAGTGAATAATGCTCAGAGATAAAAGACTATTATACCTAGAGGGGCATGGCCTACAACTTGGTTTATTTTATTTATTTTTTATTTTTAAAATTTATAAGCCGCCCCACTCCCGGAGGACTCTGGGCGGCTAACAATAAAAACACATAAAACATAACAAAACAAACAGCACAAGAACAGTCATCCAGGGGTCAGATTTTATAAACCCCAGGCCTGCTGGAAAAACCAGGTCTTAAGCAGCTTACGGAAAACCAACAGGGTGGGAGTGGTCCTAATCTCCGGGGGGAGCTGGTTCCAAGAGGTGGGCGCCATCACAGAGAAAGCCCTCCTCCGCGGCCCCGCCAAATGGCACTGCTTGGCCGATGGGACCTGAAGGAGGCCCAGCCTGTGGGATCTAACCGGACGAAGGGAACTATGAGGTAGTAGGCGGTCTCGCAAATAGCCTGGCCCTGAGCCATATAGGGCTTTAAAGGTAATAACCAACACCTTGAATTGGACCCAGAGACCAATAGGCAACCAGTGCAGCTCACGGAGGATAGGTGTAATGTGGGTGTATCGAGGAGCACCCACTATCACTCGCGCGGCTGCATTCTGGACCAACTGTAGTCTCCGAATACTTTTCAAGGGTAGCCCCATGTAGAGCGCGTTGCAGTAGTCCAGACATGAGGTGACGAGGGCATGAGTGACTGTAAGGAGAGCCTCCCGGTCCAGGTAGGGTCGCAACTGGTGCAACAGACGAACTTGTGCAAAGGTCCTCCCAGCCACAGCCGTCAAATGATGTTCCAAATTCAGCTGTGGATCAAGGAGGACACCCAAGTTGCGAACCCGCTCCGAAGGGGGTATATTTTCCCCCGCAAGAGTCAACACTGGACAGTCGACATGGTCCTTGGGAGGCAACATCCAAAGCCACTCGGTCTTGTCAGGATTGAGCCTGAGTCTGTTAACCCCCATCCAGACCCTCACGGCTTCGAGGCAACGGCCCATCACATCGGCCGCTTCACTGAGAGAGCTCAGGGAGGAGATATATAACTGGGTATCATCAGCATACTGATGAAACCTCACCCCGTGCTGTCTGATGATCTCACCCAGCGGCTTCATATAAATGTTAAATAGGAGGGGAGAGAGGACCGACCCCTGTGGCATGCCGCACTCAAGGGGCCTCGGGGTTGACCTCTGCCCTCCCACCAATACTGATTGCGACCAGCCAGAGAGGTAGGAGGAGAACCACCGTAAAACGGTGCCTCCCACTCCCACCCCTTCAAGCCGTCGCAAAAGGATACCATGATCGATGGTATCAAAAGCCGCTGAGAGGTCGTAGCACCAAGACAGAGGAATAACCCCTGTCTCGGGCCCGCCAGAGATCATCCATCAGTGCGACCAAAGCGGTTTCTGTGCTGAAGCCGTGCCTGAAGCCAGATTGAAAAGGGTCTAGATAATCTGCTTCATCCAGAGACCGTCGGAGCTGGAGCGCCATCACTCTCTCTACCTTCCCCACAAAGGGGAGATTGGAGACTGGACGGAAGTTATTTAAGTCAGCCGGGTCCAGGGTAGGCTTCTTGAGAAGGGGCCTCACAACTGCCTCCTTCAAGGATTGCGGGAAAGACCCCTCCCTCAACGAAGTGTTGATCAACACCTGGAGCCAGCCTCGTGTCACCTCCTTGGCAGCCGAGACCAACCAGGAAGGACACAGGTCCAATAAACAAGTGGAGGCGCTCATTGCTCCCACCGCTCTGTCAACATCCTCAGTGGTCACAGACTCAAATTCATCCCATAAAACTGAGCTAAGACCTGCCCCAGTCATCTCAGAAGGTCCTGCCCAATCAGAGTCTAGGTCTGTCCGAATCTGAGTGATTTTGTCTGATAGGAATTGCACAAATTCCTCTGCTCTACCCTGTAAGGGCTCCCCGGCTTCCCAAACGTTAAGTAGGGAACGGGTCACCCTAAACAGGGCGGCGGGACGGGATTCTGCAGACGCAATAAGTGGCATGCCTCTTATTGAAGTGGTTGGCATGCCTTTCTGTGGTATGGGAAGAATAAAATTCATAGATACTTTTAAAACCACTTTATAAGGAATGCACTTCTTCTAGAATGAGAAAAAAAATAAAAGCGAAAATCTATATCAAGATACCTGGATGGCTTTCAACAATGGAGGCATTTGCTTACCCAAGTTTAATTGATTAAGAGAAAGTTGTGACCTATAAAGATATTTTGGACAATGAAGGGAAATTGAAAGACAGACAAGATTTAAAAGAACAAGGTATTGATCTATCATGGTGGCCATATTTGCAAATCCAAACGAGATATGAAAAAGATGTTAAAACAATGGGATTCTATAAAGAACAGACAGAATTCGATCAGATACTGCTAAAAACTGGCCTAATTGTTTGATGAGATTCTCAGCCACATCTTTGATTTTTGCTCCAGGGAGACAACATACCTCCCTAGATTGAATGTCTGGTCTGCAGACAGCTGATTCTGTTCCTCTGAGAATAGAATCTGCTACTACCAACACTTGCCTTCTTTTTGGGGAGGGCAGTCTGGGGTGCTTTTCTGCTTATCACTGGTGTGTTTGATGATATGACTTTTTAAAGCAGGGGTCTGGCTGAGAAATTCTGGGAGTTGAAGTCCACAAGTCATAAAAGGGCCAAGTTTGAAGACCCCTGTTTTAAAGGATATTTAATGATGTCTCTTTTCTAGGTGTCAGCTTTCTTTCAGGGGGAGGTTGTGAGTCTGCATCTTTTCATCTGGGGGAAAATTGATTGCTTAGTTGTAATGGGGCCGCATCAGGATGGGTTAGATTGGGTAGTAGAGGTTTGTTAGATGTCTGCTTTTTCTTTCTTTGATTGTCATGTTTCCTTCTGTGTGCGACATGCCTCCATTTGTCTTCCTTCAAACAGGGTCAAATCACCTGGGAGTTGTTTGTTTATTATTTGGTTTGATTTGGGTATAGCCTTCTTGCCTAGGATGGGGTTTGGCTAGAATTGCCTCTAGATCAGTGTTTCTCAACCTTGACAATTTTAAGGCATGTGGACTTCAACTCCCAGAATTCCACAGCCAGCATTCTGGAATTCTGGGAATTCTGGGAGTTGAAGTCCACATGCCTTAAAATTGTCAAGGTTGAGAAACACTGATCTAGCTCCTTTACTTTTTCTTCTAGTAGTTCATATAGTTTACATTAAATACATGCATAATTTGGTTGTTCTTTGCCATAAGCACATACATGGAACATATATTGCATGCCACAATAGTGTCAGTCACCTGTTCCATGAGTTTCTTTCTTTTTGGTGGTTCTTTTAAGGATAAAAAAAAGTATGTAAAAGGAGGAGATTTTGTCTCAATATATATTTGAAGAAAAAAAAAGTTTAAAAATGTTCCATTTTAGTACTTCATTTAAGAATGTGGAAGATTTTCCCACAGTTTTTCAAAAGAAAAAAATTACATTAAAACTAAAAAATGTAGTAGTTCATTTAAAGTTTTCAAAATTTAAAAGTTTCAAAGTTTAAAAATTTAAAATTTTAAAATCCCTTTTTTTGTGATGGAGGTAAATTGTTTTGCTCTTAGCCTTGTTTCTATCTTCTCTGTTCTATGCTTGTTTTTATCCTTTTTTGCCTTTTTCTACCTTGCTATTTATTTACCTTTCCTTACTATTAAATTTAATTTGTCTTATTTATCCTTTTCTTCCCTATATTTTTTAAAAAAATTCTCCTATTCCTCCCTACCTTATTATTTATTTAAATTTAAAATTTGCTTTATTTATTTGATTAATCTTTGTTATTCCTATTCTTCCCTGATTTCTAATGTTCCGATCTGATCCTTATTATTTGGCTATTTATCTTTTATTTTTTATTTTGTGTCCTGTATTTATTTTTATTCTCTACTGGGGTCTTCCCTCCCTGCCTATTGGGATCTCAGGCATAATTTGTTGTCTTCACTTCCATCATTCGCTGCTCCGGCTGCTTGTCATTTTCTCTGCCAGCTCTGTTCTGCCTTGTCTCTGTTCTGCTAGGCTCCAGTTGGCTCGCTGTTCAGCTCTCTGGTTGGCTCCGTTTTCTCTGATCTGTGTTTGGTCGACTCCACTGTCTGGTCTGTTCCACTCAACCCGTGACTCAACTTAGAGCTCTCTAACTCGATGGTTACTGTGGAACAAAAAGATACAAGCCTTTGAGTTGATTAGTATGGCTTTCCTTAAGATGATCTACAGATGCTTTGATAACACCGGTCTACAAATTTTGGAAAATTATTGACCTCTGAGATAAAATGTGTTAATTCTTACATATTTTGATTAGATGAATTAGAAAACAGGCAGTAAAGATGCTGGTTGGCTAAAATTTTCAAGATATTTCACAATAAAGATTTATATACAGGTGAGTATATTTACCTACAAGGGAGGGAAGTGTCTAATGATCATGATGACTTGCAACTTCTTGACAAAGTATGATAGAATAGTGAAAATGGTGTCACATGGAAGTGTATAAATTTATCTTCACTTTGAGACTAAAGATTATTACCTAACTGTAATTTATTGTTCTTTTATTGTAAGGCACATTTGTCTTGGTCAGATCTACGCATCATATAGTTACATCTGGTGGCTTGTGAAAGTGTCATTGCCTAACATTTCCAAGGAACAGTTGGGTGATATTTTCCTTCAGAAGCCAAGATGCCTCCAAACTGTGTAAACAGTTCAGATAACTTCTGTTACAGTTGTGGTGAGGTCACATTTGTATCTCAAAAGTGTAGTATGATGGCAGTTGTAAAAAAAGGCATACCACCTATATTTTGGATGCAAAATTGGGGATCAGGACAAGAATTGGACCCCTCATTATTATTGCATTACATGTGCAACTTATCTGCCTCATTGGCTAAACAAGAAGAAAAAGTCCTATCTATCTGCACTGCATTCTGTACCCCATGGTGAGGATTTGCCAATTCCAGATCCACCAATATCCTGTCTAGACTCAGACAATGAGTAGGATGCAGCTGATCTACGTCAGTGGATCCAAACTTTAGTCTACCGTATGCTCCTCCTGAACCACATCTAATTTCACAGAGTGAACTAAATGACCTGGTCAGGGATTTGGAATTGCCTGGACTTAAATGGACTCCAGAAGATGGTAGAGGACAGGAAGACCTGGAGGAACGTTGTCCATGGGGTCGCAATGGGTCGGACACGACTTCGCAATTAATAACAACAAAGAGTAAGGCAGAGCTATTGGGCTCCAGATTCCAACAGTGGAACCTCTTGCAGAGTGAAAAGGCATGAAAATGTTACACGAAAAACCAATAAATAAATGGAAAGTTATGTTATTGGTATCAATAAAAAATAAATTTATAATAATTGGTATGGCACCATTCTCATTGCTATATCACAGTTTGTAGAAAGGTTGTAGAGCATAATTGCACATCCCCCTTGTAATTTTGAATTATTTTGATGCAATTTTGACCTGAAGCTATATCTTGGAGACTAGAGCCAATGAATACTCAGGACTTAATTTTCCTTTATTAGTAACCCAATTCTGGTAAAATTTAGTTCATTTCCAAGGCTTTCTCCTTGTAGACCAGTGTAACCCAAACTTGTTCTCTTTGAAAATTGGTTTGGCAATTTTGTTATCCTCAGAGTGAAGGCTTTTTTTCTGAAATGGATCCCACCAAAGATGCATATAATCTTCTACTCCATTATAGAAAGAGATGCAATAAAATAAAGTTATTTTTATACACAAACATCGAGAGAACAATTACTTTGGGTACACTACAGTGAATGCAATATAATGAAATGTTAACTTGTAAATATTTTCTATATCTCAGGACTTATTAGAGTTTCTGGGCTTTGAAAAAAATATGTAACCAATAGAATGTTTTCTTCATTCTACATGTATAGAGAAACTGAACAGGAAAGCATGGGAGAATTTTCAAAGATGGATGATTACTGATTGAGAAAACAAAATAGGGAGAGCACCCTCCCTTGCCTCCAAGGTTTCGTAGGAAAGTACAGATGGAGAAAAGCTTAGTTGAGCAGTTTACATAGGAGAAGTAGTACTCATTTCTCAAGTTTAGACCACATCACAACATCTGCTAATGGAAGATAATGTAAGGACCTACCCCACTTTGCATCTTAAGAAGACAGAACTCTTGGAATAATTCTTCCAACAGGAATCCTTTATTAAGAGAAAATGGTTGCAGGCGTTCTAGACAGGACTTGGGGTCCAAGCTCTCCCATTCAAGGTTTTAAGGGGTTCCCCAGTAGTCCCACCCAATCACCCCCTCTCCCAGCGACAGTTTCAGGCATCACAATCCCACCTCCTTTTCCTTTCTGCCGGCTGGATGGAGACTTCAAAGAAAACTACAACAGCTCCATTTTTATGGTTAGCTCTTTTGGCAATACACACAGTCAGCTGCTTTGAAGTGTTCCGAAGGAAGTGAGGGCCATAAAGCCCCTTTGTTCACCCCTTCCCTTCATCGTATGGCAGAATTCATAGAAGGCAGAAATGGGGGTTTTTATAATTGATAACTAGAGATGAAATATAATTGGATTCTGACATCCGGCCCCCTCAAAAATAAGAGAGATCCACCTGAAAGAAAACAAAACAGGTATAAAAGTTAGTCAGGCTTGTTAGGATACTCTGTGTGAAACTTCTTCAATAGCTTCGGGGCTCTGACATGACGTTTATGGACCCACTCGTTGTCTGAGGGAGGGAGGTGTTTCCAGGCAACTAGGTACTGAGTCGCTCCATGAGTCAAGGATTTCCTTTATTTCAAAGTGTTGTTTGCCCTCCACCATGAGTGGAGGTGGTGGTGGGGGAGATTTTTGGCCATAGAGGTGACTGACACTCTCTTTTCAGCAAGCTGCAATGAAAAATTGGGTGTATTTGCCTGAGATTTTTGGGTAATTCTAATTCTACTGTTACTGGATTTATGATTCTTTTAATAGGAAAAGGTCCTATATATTTTGGTCCAAGTTTTTTACAGGGCTGTAGGGACTTTAGCTATTTTGTAGATAAGTACACCATTTCTCCTATAATGAATGGTGTAGGATCAATCCTTTTTTTATTGGCTTGTGCTTTGTATGCCTGCCTAGCTTCATCTAGTGCTTTTCTAACTATTGGCCAGGTGTGTTGTAATTGTTCCATCCATTCTTTTAGAGATGGGATCGTTGGTTCGTTTGGGGTTAATTCTGGCATGGGGTTGAAACTTTGGCCGTTGGCTATTTGAAAAGGAGTGTAGCCTGTGCTGGAGTGGACTGCATTATTGTAGGCAACTTCTGCAAAAGGAAGTAAGTCCGTCCAATCACTCTGTTGGAAATTTAAAAAACATCTCAAATATTGCTCAAGTACTGAATGACAACGTTCCGTTTGTCCATCTGTCTGAGGGTGATGGCTAGATGTCAGTCCCTGAGTGGTCCCTAAGAGGGATAAAAATTCCTTCCAAAATGCAGACGTAAATTGCACTCCCCTATCAGAGATGATGCGTTGGGGTGCCCCGTGCAATCTGTAAATGTGCTGGATGAAAAGTCTTGCTAAGGCCTTTGCAGTGGGAATCTTTTGGCAAGGGATAAAGTGCACCTGTTTGGAAAACAAGTCCGTGACCATCCAGATAACAGTATTCCCATTGCTTTCTGGCAATTCCACTATAAAATCCATGGCTATTTCCCTCCAGGGGGCTGAGGGATTTGCCACTGTTTGTAATAGGTTCCCTTGCAACCTTTTTGCAGATGCACATGTTGGGCAGCTGGCAACATAACTTTCTATGTCCTTTTTCATGGATGGCCACCAAAATTGCCGTTTAATTAAGTGTAAAGTTTTTACAAATCCAAAATGTCCTGCTGATTTTGTGTCATGGCAAAGCTGCATGAAAGTGACTCTTTGGGTTGTTGGTATATATAACTTTTCCCCTACCCAAGGCAACGCGTCTCTCATTGTGCACACATTTTTGTTTTTCTGGAACCATTCATCTATTTCCAAACTTTTCCTGAATTCAATTCCAGTTTGGCTGTCCAGTTGTGGTTTTAATTTAGCTTGGGTTCTTGTGGTTACTGGTGCTGCCAGTTGTGACTCTGCCATTATTGGTTTAGAGTCTGTGGTTCGTGCGCTGTTATATTGAGGCATGCGAGACAGTGCATCTGCTAGGAAGTTCTTTCTCCCTAGTAAATGTTTGAGCTTAAATTGGAACTGGTGAAAATGCTGGGACCAGCAGGCTTGTTTGGGATTGAGTTTCCTGGGCGTTTGCACGGCTTCCAAATTTTTGTGATCAGTCCACACCTGGAAGGGGATTTTGTTGCCTTCCAGGAACTGTCGCCATGTGAGTAATGCCCAACGTATCCCATAAGCCTCCTTCTCCCATACGGGCCAGCGCTGTTCTGTTTCCGTGAGTTTCTTGGATGTATATGCACAGGGTTGCAATACTCCATCATCATTTTCTTGTAATAGAACAGCCCCCACTGCCACATCACTTGCATCTGCCTGTATTATGAAGGGCTTGTCCATGTCTGGGTGTCTTAGTACTGGTTCGGCAGAAAAAAAGTCTTTAGTCTCTCAAACGCTGCTTGGCACTCCATTGTCCATGTTAGTGGCTGGCTAGGTTTTACTGAAGATGCTCCCTTCGTATTTAGTAAGTTAGTGAGGGGCAAGGCTATCTGGGCAAATGAGCAGATGAATTGGCGGTAAAAGTTTGCAAAGCCCAGGAAACTTTGTAGTTGCTTTCTTGTGCGGGGTGGGTGCCCAATCTAATACTGCTCTGACCTTCTCTGGGTCCATTTCAATGCCCTGGGGGGATATGCGATAACCTAGGTAGTCTATCCTTTCCTGGTGGAATTTGCATTTTGAGAGTTTGGCATATAGGTGGGCGGCTCGCAGCTTCTTTAAAACCGCTCTGACAAGGTTGACATGTTCCTCTTTTGTTTCAGTGAAGATAAGAATGTCGTCCAAGTAAACAAGGACCCCCTTAAACAGGTGCTCCCTTAGAATGTCATTGATTAAGTGCATAAAGACTGCAGGGGCCCCTTGTAATCCAAATGGCAAGACTTTGAATTGATAGCACCCCATGGGGCAGTTGAATGCGGTCTTCCATTTGTCCCTTTCCTTAATTCTCACGCGATAGTAAGCTTCCCTTAGGTCTAGTTTAGAAAAAAAATTCCCTTTCGAGCGGTGTGACAGCATGTCTTTCATGAGGGGCAGAGGGTATAGGTTGCTTTCACTGATTGTATTCAGGGCCCTATAATCCATGCATAAATGTAAAGAGCCATCCTTCTTCTCTCTAAAAAGGACCAGGGCAGCCACTTTAGGCTTGGCTGGCTCAATGAAACCTCTCTCTACGTTTTTTTTTATGAATCTTTTCATTTCCTCCTTCTCATTTGGGCTCATGGAGTATAATCTGGGCTTCGGGAGTTTTGCCCTAGGCTTGAATTCAGTGGTACAGTCTGTGGGTCGGTGGGGGGGAGCTCATTCACCCTCTCCTCACTGAAAACTTCAGCAAGGTCTCTGTATTCCTCTGGTATTTCTGTTAGTCTTTTTTCCTCTCCTATGGATGCTTTTTCTATTCTTGATTCTGGTAGCCTCCCTTGGGGTTTTAAGTTCATAGGGTCCCCCTTCAGGAATTTGATTTCTGTCATCCTCCAATTTACCCAGGGGTTCCATTTGTTTAACCATTCCATCCCTAGGATCATTGGGCATTCCATGCCTGGGGTCACCACAAGCGTTATGTCCTCCTCATGTTTGCCCAGGGAGAGGTGTATTGGTAGAGTGACTAGGGTAGCTGGTACCCCCCCTGCTATGGATCCATCTAACTGGCCAAATGAGATTGGTTGTTCCATTCTCCTCGATGGGATGCCCAGATTCCCCACTAGTGTTGGGCTAATGAGGCAGCGGGTGCAGCCAGAGTCTATTACGGCTTTCACCTTTACAGCTTCGGGCATGGGGGGAATTAATATAGTCACTGTCTTGAGGATGGGTGTGATGTGTCCACTTACCAGGGGTTCGCCCTCCGAGCTGTCATCTGAGGCATCCACCGGCCCTGCAGTGTAGGCTGGAGTTCTTTTCCCTTGGTGAGCAGAAGTGGGGGGTTCCGCAATTTCCATCATTCTCATGGCAATTTCTTTTGGCTTAGCTGAAGACTTTCCGGATTTGCTGATTGGGGATCTGTCTGGGTTGTGCTGGGGGGCTTTGGAGCAGCATTCTACAGCTCGATGCCCTTCTCTTCCGCACTTGAAACACCCCATTTGCTTCTTGGCTGTAGCCGGTGGTTTCACTGGTTCGTGTGTCAACTCAGGCGGGGAGTGGCTCTATTGTTTTCCTCGGCGGTGTCTTTCCTCTGCCAAGATGTACCATTCTTCAAGTTGGTGTGGGTCCCCTTGGGGCAGGCAAGCGTCATATAGATCATAATTTAGTCCGTCTTTGAAATGGCTAAGGAGGATGTCTTCTGGCCAGTTCAGTTTGCTGGCAATGGCCCGGAATTCTTGGGTATATTCAGCCACCGGGCATTTGCCTTGCCTCATCGTTTTTATCCTTTCACGGGCTTTGCGATCAGCCAGGGGGTCTTCAAATCATCTTCTCAGAGAGGACATGAAACGGTTGAAATTGCTGAGTTCTGGGGCATTGGAGTCATGCAAGTTCACCACCCAATCTGCAGCCGGTCCATCCAGGCCAGATTGCACGATCCGGATGCGGGCTTTGTCGCTGGGGATGTCCCGCCCATATTCCTCCATGTAGCTGAGGACTTGGGTTAGGAAAAACCCCAAGCGTGTTGGCTCCCCTTTGAATTTCACCTCCAACGGCGGACATCTTGGAATGGATCGGTGCCTCTGTTGTTGGTGGTAGTGTCTTCCGTCCAGATCGCCATCTGTGGTCCAGTAGGGGGTGGGGACTACTGGATCAGCAGATGTCCCTGGGGTTGCAGGTTCCACTTCCCCCTCGGTGTCTCTCCCTTTGCGGCTCCAGGAGCTGGGGCGACCATAGGGCTCAGGATTCTCCTCTCCTAGGGAGCTGAGAGTTCTCTTCATCAGATCAAAAGCTTTCTCTAGGATCCAGTCTGAGTACAGTGCCCAGCTTTCTTCCTCTTCACTTGCGTGCAGGGATTTCTCCATCTCCTGCTTCCATTCTGGTTGCTTGGTCCCCCGTCTCAGGGTCACCTTTGTTGATTCCTTTCCCCACTTGCTTTTCTTTCCAATGCCCATTGACCAGTGAGGCTTGTGGTCCTGTGTCTCCACCACTTCTTCTCCTGAGGAATCTGACCTCTCGGATCCCAACATCTGGCAAGGTTCCAATTGGGTCAGCGGCTCTCTTTCTAGGGAGTTTTCCCCCTTTCTTGCTCCATTAGCTGACATGGTAATTTTTTGCAAAATCCCCCGGCAATGGTGTCCCTTCTAGGTGGATTAATTTTGCAAATCCTGTCTAATGTAAGGACCCACCCCACTTTGCATCTTAAGAAGACAGAACTCTTGGAATAATTCTTCCAACAGGAATCCTTTATTAAGAGAAAATGGTTGCAGGCGTTCTAGACAGGACTTGGGGTCCAAGCTCTCCCATTCAAGGTTTTAAGGGGTTCCCCACTAGTCCCACCCAATCACCCCCCTCTTCCAATGACAGTTTCAGGCATCACAATCCCACCCCCTTTTCCTTTCTGCCAGCTGGATGGAGACTTCAAAGAAAACTACATGAAAGGCAACAGCTCCATTCTTATGGTTAGCTCTTTTGGCAATACACACAATCAGCTGCTTTGAAGTGTACCGAAGGAAGTGAGGGCCATAAAGCCCCTTTGTTCACCCCTTCCCTTCATCATATGGCAGAATTCATAGAAGGCAGAAATGGGGTTTTTTATAATTGATAACTAGAGATGAAATATAATTGGATTCTGACAGATAATCATATACGGGAAGAGCCGAGGTGGCGCAGCAGTTAGAGTGCAGTACTGCAGGCCACTTTAGCTGACTGTGTTCAGCAGGTCAGCGGTTCAAATCTCACCGGCTCAAGGTTGACTCAGCCTTCCATCCTTCCAAGGTAGGTAAAATGAGGACCCAGATTGTTGTGGGCAATGTAAATATATATATACATTGCTTACTGGTGTACACCACTTAGAGAGTGCTTGCACTTAAAGTGGTATATAAGTCTCATAAATAAATAAATGATAAATTCTGTAACTTCCACTTGACATCTTCATTTAACATGCTAGCTAGAGGCTGTTAGAAATTAAGATCAAAAGTATCTGGAGGTATAACATAGAGAAACAATGATTAAGAAACAAGAAAGAACTTAACTTGTATCACAAATATTCTAGAACTGTAATTTCTTAGTTCAGTATGGTTGTTTCTTTCAATTTCTCAATGAAAAACAGTAGACATAAACTGGAATTTTAGTGCCAAAGCTGCTAGAATAATAACTTCTATAAAGAAAAATCCACATGAAAAAGATAATTTAAACCGGTTATTCCTTTTCTTTTAAATCTTTTGATTTTCCCTCCATCCCATTCTTATATGACCATTGATTTAGTTTTCTTGTCACCACCATTAGTGCATAATTATATTCTTTATTTATATTATTGCCTGATAAATGTAATATTGTCTCAATTCTGTCCACTCCGCTGATACTGCTAGTTGTGTTTTTCCATTTGCCAGTTTCTAATAAAGCATCCTTTTTTTCAATTTTTATTATTTTATTTTCATTACAATCATAAGAAGAAAAATTCAGATATATAAGAAGTTAAAATACAACACAAATTCCGACATTGCTCACCCATTTCCCCCCAGGCTGCATCCCCCTCTCATCTCTTCACTTCCCCCTTCTTTCTACCTCCTCCTCTCCTCCCCTCCCTCTCTCCTCCATGTTTCTACTTACTTATCCCTCTCCTCTTCTTCTCAATCAGATGCAGTCTGAGGGAAAATGCCCGAGCAATCCTCTATCACCAAAATCTGAACTATTGAAGATACTACCCATACTCTCCCCTCCCCCCTCCCCCCACCCCCTTCCCCCCCGACTTCCCAGAGCTCAATACAGGATTACAAAAAAAAAGAAAAAAAGAAAAAAAAAGAAAACTAAACATAGTCAACTTAAATTTACTACTTATACAATAACCGGAGTCCTAATAACCCTTAACTCTCTACAAACTTGAATTCATAATTTAATAAAAATCCATTATTCATAAAATAAATGAAACTTTGTTGTTCCATACTTCTTCTGAATATATTCTATCCATCTTCTCCATACAGAAACATATCTCTTTTGTGAATGGTCCTTAAAGTAAGCAGAAATTTTAGCCGTTTCTGCTAAGTTAGAAACCTTGAACACCCATTCTTCCAAAGAAGGCAGAGAATCTTTTTTCCAATACTGACCCACCAATAGTCTTGCTGCTGTTATTAAATTCAGCATTAAAATAGTTTCTTTAACATCAAAATCCACAAAAATTCCCAAAAGAAATAATTGGGGAGTAAATTTAATTTTCCTTTTAAAAACCTTTTGAATGTTCCACCAAATTATAATCCAAAAAGCTTTAATATTTTGCAAGTCCACCAAACAGGAAAATAAGTTGCATCCAAGGAACCACATCTCCAACATTTGGGTTGCAAATTCGGATACATACAAGATAACTTTTTAGGATCCAAATGCCATCTATAAAACATTTTATAAAAGTTTTCCCTCAAATTTTGTGCTTGAGTAAATTTAACATTTCTAACCCAGATTATCTCCCAAGAATCCATTAAGATTGGTTCCTGTATATTCTGGGCCCATTTGATCATACAATCTTTTACTAACTCTGTTTCTGAATCCAATTTTATCAACTCATTATAAATTCTTTTAATTTGAGCAAATTTCTGATCTTTAATCTGAATTACCAAGTTTTCATCTGTTAAAGTAATTCCCACCTTCTTATCTACCCTCCATCTCCATTATTTATAAATATTGAAACCATGATTGTAAAATATTTTCTTGCCTTAACAAATCAATTGCCAATCTGTATCTGACCAAATGAGCAATTCTTTATAGAAAATATTGTCAAAATTCACCCCTTTAGAAACCCCTTGAATTGCCTGTCCAGGAATCCCCAAATGGATATTTTATAGTTCAATTTATAATAATACTTCCTCCAGACACGGAGTATGGCATTTCTTAAAATATGTGACTTAAACACCCAATCTACTTTCTTATCAAAAACTAAATATGCGTGCCAACCAAATAATAAATCCCAGCCTTCAAGAACCAAAATATTTTTGTTTGTTAAATTGAGCCAATCACTTACTAAAGTTAAAATGGCCGCATCATAATATAATTTCAGATTAGGTGCTTTAAGTCCACCCCTTTCTCTAGCATCTTGTAAAATCTTAAACTTAACCCTTGATTTCTTGCCACCCCATATAAATTTATTGATACCCTTCTGCCACTCTTCCAAATTTGCATCCTTTTTCAAAATAGGTAACATCTGAAATAAAAAAAGAAACTTTGGTAGAACATTCATCTTTACTACTGAAATTCTCCCCAACAATGATAATTGTAGTTTTTGCCAGTCATTTAAGTCTTTTTGTACCTTTATCCACAATTGTTCATAATTGTTCTTATACAATTTCCCATTAGATGTTGTAATATATACTCCTAAATACTTAACCTTATTAACTACATCATAACCTGTTGCTTCAGCTATAGTATCTTTTCCCTTCATAGACACATTTTTAAGTAAAATTTTAGTTTTATTCTTATTCACCTTAAAACCAGAGACCTGTCCATACTGCGCTAAAATTTCAACCAATTCATTAACCGAATCTATTGGATAAGATAATGTCATCACCAAATCATCAGCAAAAGCTTTCAACCTATAATCAATCTTATTTATTTTTATTCCTTTTAATCTAGAGGATTCTCGAATTTTGATAAGTAAGATTTCCATAGTTAATACAAATAACAAAGGGGATAAAGGACAACCTTGCCTAGTACCTTTTTCTATTTTAAATTGCTCTGTTAATCCCCCATTAATTATAATTTGTGCTGATTGTTGCTGATATACAGCTTTAAGAGCACACAAAAATTTATCTCCAAAATTCATGTCCTCTACCACTTTCAATAAAAATTTCCAATCTAATTGATCAAAAGCTTTCTCCGCATCTATAAATATTAAGGCAGCAGGAATTTGATTATTCTTATCCAAATATTCTATTATATTAACCAATTGTCTTACATTATTTTTCATATATCTTCCCGTTATAAATCCCGATTGATCAGTATGGATCAGTTGTTTCAAAATCTGCATTAATCTATTTGCAAAAATCTTTGCAAAAATCTTATAGTCCGTATTTAACAAGGATATAGGCCTATGATTTCTAGGCTGGGACAAGTCCTGATCATCCTTTGGAATCAATGATATGAAGGCCCTTTTCCAAGATGGAGGTAACTCTGCTCCCAGCAAAATGTCATTAAAAAGTTCCTTCAATGGTTCTATCATTTCTTCCAATAGCATCTTGTAATAAATTGCAGTTAATCCATCAGTACCTGGCTTCTTACCAACCTTTAATTGTTTAATTGCAGAGATAATCTCTTCAGCAGTAATTGCAGCATTAATTCCATCACGCTGATCTGTCCTAAGTCTGGGAAAATTGGCTTGTTGTAAATAATTTTCTACATCTGAGATTTGTATAGCTTCACTAGTATATAACTTAGAATAAAAATCTAAAAAAGCCTTTTTAATCAAATTTTGTTGATACACCTCTTTGCCTTTATAACATATTTTGTTTATAATCCTTGATTTCTGCTTCTTACGTAGTTGATAAGCCAACCATCTACCAGGTTTATTTGCATTACAAAATATATTATACTTCATGTACCTCAAATTAATTGCCATCTGATCCGCTATTAACATATTAAATTGTTCCTTAAGCAGAGTTATAGAGGCTTTCAAATTATTATCCATTGGATTTAATAATAAAATCTTTTCCTTACATTTAATCTCATTTTCTAACTCTTTACGCTTCTCAGTTTGTTTACGTCTATGAACATTATTCATAGAGATCAAAATCCCTTGCATGTATGCTTTACTGGAATCCCAAACCATTGGCATCGAGGTGCCCTTATTCATATTCCAAGAGAAAAATTCTTTTAAATAACCTCTACATTTCTGTATATTCTCTTCATATCTAAATAAATTCTCATTTAATCTCCAAGACCTTCTGGACCCTTTATCCATAGAAATTTGCAACCATACAGGACTATGATCTGAAAAAATTCTAGAGAATATCTTAGTATTCTTCACTCTGAAAGAAAAGTCATTAGTAACTAGGAAAAAATCAATTCTAGAATAAGATTGATGCCTGTCTGAAAAAAAGGTGAAATCTTTTTCCTGAGGGTTACGTTCTCTCCAAATATCTGTGAGTTCCAAATCTTCCTTTAAATCAAAAAAAGTTTTCAGAAGTCTAGCCTGGTTACATACTTTAAAAGAACCCTTCTTATCTTTGCTTGGATCCAAAACCCCATTCCAATCTCCCATCATAATAACCGATTTATAATCCAAAGAAATTAGCTTCTGATGAATCATCTTGTAAAAATGTTTTTGTTGTTGATTGGGAGCATATAATCCAACAAGAAGAGTTCTATTATCATTTATTAAAAGATCAATAATAACATATCTGCCTTGTAAGTCCAAGTCAATTAATTTTGGTGAAAGCTCTTTTCTTATATATATAACTACACCTCCTTTTTTCTGCAATGCAGGAGCTATAAAATGTACTCCAAGCCGAGGGTTAAAGAAGTATTTTTGATTTTTGGAAATAATATGAGTCTCTTGCAAACAAATAATATCATTTTTATGTTGTTTCAAATAGTAAAAAACTTTCTTTCTTTTCTGTGGAATGTTTAGCCCATTAACATTCCAGGTTAGAAGCTTTGCCATTCTTGGCAGGTTCCTAAGCCTTTGGAACAAAACCTCTAGACTTGCAGTCGATGACTTCTTTGGCCTTGCTCCTCCCACTGGCTCCAAAGTAAAGTGTAATCCATCATCCACCTTTTGTTGTTGTTGCTGTTGCTGTTGTTGTTCTCTTTCTCTACGTTTATAAGCAGCATGTGTAATTCTCTGTTGTTTTGGGTCATCAATTAATTGAATAGATTCAACCAATAACTGTTCTCCTGGGCGTGGCTTTAAGCCTACATCAGATTGTGTTTCTGCCTTGCTCTCATCTTTTTTTGATCTTGGAGATGGTGGTGGCTCTGCTTTTAACACAGTCATATAAAAATCTTTTGCTTTAGAAATTGTATTAAGATGATAACGTACACCCAAATAAATCACCACTATCCTCACAGGAATATCCCATCTGAATTGAATTTGTTGTTTCTTAAGTTCATCAGCCAAAAAAGCAAAATCTCTCCTTCTCCTAAGGATTTTTGAAGGTATTTCTTTTAAGATTATCACATCTTGAGTTGCTATCTGAAATCTGTGCTTATAAAAAGCCTGAATAATTTCATTCCGCAAACATCTTCTAGCAAAATAAACCACCACATCTCTTGGTAGTTTCCTCTGTTTTGCGACCCATGAATTAACTCTAAAAATCTTTTCTATATCTCTCAGCATTGCTTCAGGGTCGCATTCCAAAATAGAAGCCAATTCAATTGCAATTTCTTCCTTCAGATTTTCCTGAACATTCTCCTTCAAGCCCCTTATTCTCAAAGCGAACTCCATTTCTCTATATTGTGACATTAAAATCTCATCCTGAACATTGTCTGCATTATCTTCTATCTTATCAACTCTATCTTGTAGTATTTCAACCTTCCCCACCACTTCATCCACCCTGTCATCAATTTTTTCTACAAGTCCAGCAAGCCCCTTCAGTGCAGAAATAATATCTACTCTCATCTGATCTTTTTTTTTCTCAATAAGTTCTGCTGTCTTTTGTATAGTTTTCTCATAAATGTTTTCCAAAGCATCTTGCAAATCTTTAAGTGTTCTTGACTGCGGTGGTGGTGAGGGTGGAGAAAGTTTAGGTCTGGGTTGTTGTTGTACAGTCTGAGTTACTGAAGAAAGAGTTGCAACTTTAGGAAGAGAAGCAGGTCCAGGACGTTTTGAGGCCATTTTATCAAAGAAAAAAAAGTTTTAAAAGAATTAAAAACTAGTAAAAGTAAAAAGAGCAAGAACAGCAAAAAAGGGAGAAGTTTACTCCTTAAAAAGAAAGAATTATCTTAAACAAATCAAGTCCATTATGTTGATAAAGCTCAATCAATAAAAAATAGAAAATGAAAGTGTTCAAACAAGAAGAGTAACAAAGAAACAATATTCCTCCACCATATTTCTTGCTCCAGCAATTTGTTCAGATAATAACAGGAGAAGATGTTAGTTTTCCCCGAGTTAAGTTAAAAGTAAAATCCAGTCATTGTTCTCCTGAGAGCTCTGTCTGCTTTCAAAGTCACTTACAGTTTTCATTAGCAGAGCAGCGGTGGAGGCGGCATCTGGCTTCGTTCTCGGAGAACAAAGGCATCCCAGGAAACGGAGCACACCCGGACTATGGAGGATCTCTCACACTTCACCTCCTGAGAAAAAATCCCGGGGAGGTTGGTGAGGTTCAACTCCTATCCAGGAGAAAGCTCACTTTCTTCCCTTCACCCGGGAAGAAGGTTTCAAGCCATAAAACAGCTGGTCGTCGCTGTTTAACCGGCTTTTACGATCTCCCGGGAGAGGCAGCTGTAAAACAGCTGCTATCAACACCAACGCAGCCACCGGAAGTGATGTAATAAAGCATCCTAATGCTGCACAATTGGGTCAACATAAATTTCCCCAAATCTTGTAAATGTCTTCATAGATATTAATACAACAGTTTCAATATTTGTGTTGCCATGTACTTGTATATCAATTATTTATAATTTAATCCCTTATCTTGCTTTTTACTTCTATTAGAAAATTAATATTGTCAACTGTCTGACTAGTGAACTCAAAATCAAGGAATCTTCAAGGGTCTAAAATGCCATAAAAGATAAAACTTTATTGAATATACATCTCAGAACTGAAGAAGCAAAACCGGCACTGGTTTTCCCACATGAAGATCTGCCTAGTTAACAATAGCTTCCCTTAACCCCCACCCACCAGTTGTTTACATTACCCGATCATATATCTTTGGTTTGTTATGAGAATGGTCCACTTCTCCATCAGATACCTGCGTTAGTTACCTTGGCATTCTTGTAGGCTCTCACTTTCCATGGATGGTTTCTTGGAATCCCTTTTCCTTATGCTTTCTGCCCCTCCCCCTGTTTCTACGGCAAGTTGAGTAGCAATAGAAGTTAGCAGGCATCTTAGCGATTCAGCCTTGACAAATATATTTAATTTACATTGACAAGAAAGGCATGGCCTCAGTTATCTGAACTTTTTGTGATGCTCTGAAATGCATATCCCTTATAAAAGTAGATATTGCTGAAATCTTTGAGCTACAACCCTATGAATGAAAAACTCATCTGAAGGAAAAACCCATGTAATGTGAACCAGTCCAGTATATTATATAATCGAATACTAATGATATCTGGTAATGTTAAGCTTTCCAACTAATATTAGTCTTTTGTGTGTAAAACACCCCTAAAAACAAAACAAAAAAATTAGAGGCAATTTTAAAGTATTGATAATGTTATATTTCAAATGACAGTTTAATCATTTAAACACAAATGAATGAAATGCATAATTTAGGGATGCTTATAAGACACCCCATTTCCCAACATTTACATATAAAAGTAATAAACACATTCCTTCATACTGAAGGAAGTGAGGGCCATAAAGCCCCTTTGTTCTCCCCCTTCTCTCCCTCTTATGGCAGAATCCAGAGAAGGCAGAATTGTGATTTTCTATGTTTGATAATTAAAGATGAAATATAATTGGATTCTGACATCCGGCCCCTCTTAAAAATAAGAGAGATCCACCTGAAAGAAAACAAAACAGGTATAAAACTTAGTCAGGCTTGTTAGGATACTCTGTGTGAAACTTCTTCAATAGCTTTGGGGCTCTGACATGACGTTTATGGACCCACTCGTTTTGTGAGGCAGGGAGGTGTTTCCAGGCAACTAGGTACTGAGTTGCTCCATGATATCTCCTAGAATCAAGGATTTCTTTTATTTCGAAGTGTTGTTCACCCTCCACCATGAGTGGAGGTGGGGGGGGGGATTTTTGGCCGTAGAGGTGACTGATGCTCTCTTTTCAGCAAGCTGCAATGAAAAATTGGGTGTATTTGCCTGAGATTTTTGGGTAATTCTAATTCTACTGTTACTGGATTTATGATTCTTTTAATTGGAAAAGGTCCTCTATATTTTGGTCCAAGTTTTTTACAGGGCTGTAGGGACTTTAGGTATTTTGTAGATAAGTACACCATTTCTCCTATAATGAATGGTGTAGGCTCAACCCTTTTTTTATCGGCTTGTGTTTTGTATGCCTGCCTAGCTTCATCTAATGCTTTTCTGACTATTGGCCAGGTGTTTTGTAGTTTCTCCATCCATTCTTTCAGCGAAGGGATCGTTGGTTCGTTTGGGGTTAATTCTGGCATGGGGTTGAAACTTTGACCGGTGGCTATTTGAAACGGAGTGTAACCTGTGCTGGAGTGGACTGCATTATTGTAGGCAACTTCTGCAAAAGGGAGTAAGTCCGCCCACTCGGTCTGCTGGAAACTAAGAAAACATCTTAAATATTGCTTAAGTACGGAGTTCATTTTTTCAGCCGATCCATTTCCTTGAGGGTGGTGGCTAGATGTCAGTCATGGGCTTGTCTTTGATCCTTCACTTGCTTAATAAGATTTTCATCTTCTCTAAGAAAACCCACCTTACAATCCACCTTCCATCTGTCTGCTAATTGCCTATATTGAAACCAAGAATAAATAATATTTTCTTGTGCTAATTTTAATTGCCAATTTTGTCCATCCCATCTGAGTAGCTATCTATAAGACACCATGTCCATTTTAACACCTCTTTTTATTCCTTCTATCGCATGCCAAGGTATAGCCCATAATGGTACTTTAAAATCACTTTTATAATATTTTCTCCAAATCCTAAGTAAAGAAGTTCTTATAATGTGAGATTTAAAAGCCCAATCCACTTTTTTATTGAATATTAAATAGGCATGCTACCCAAAAAGTAAGTCCCATCCCTCTAGATGGAATATCTCAAGATTTGTCAAATTTACCCAGTCACTAATTAGTGTTAAAACCACCGCATCATAATATAACTTCAAATTCGGTACCTTGAGTCAACCTCTCTCACGGAAGTCTTGCATAATTTTAAACTTAACCCTTGGCTTTTCCCCTGCCCAAATAAATTTATTAACACCCTTCTGCCATTCACTTAGATTAGTCTCATTCTTCAAAATCGGTAATATTTGAAACAAAAAAAGAAACTTGGGTAGAATATTCATTTTTATCACTGCAATTCTTCCCATGAGAGATAGTTGCAACTTCTCCCAATTCTTCAAGTCTTTCTGTACACTAACCCACAACCTGTCATAATTATTTTTAAATAATTTTGCATTAGAAACAGATAGCATCACCCCCAAATATTTTACCTTATTAACAATTTCAAAACCTGTCAAGTTAGCCAAAGTCTGCTTCTCCTGAATAGTCATATTTTTAGGTAGGATTTTAGTCTTGTTAACATTAATCCTAAAACCCGAAACCAAACCATATTGATGAATTAACTGTAATAACTTTACTGCAGAACTAATAGGTTGCGACAAAGTAACCACCAAGTCATCTGCAAAGGCTCTTAACTTATATTCTTTTTTATTAACTTCTATTCCTTTAATTTCCTGCGAATCTCAAATTTTGATCAACAATATTTCCAATGTTAAGACAAACAACAACGGTGATAGTGGACATCCCTGCCTAGTACCTTTTTCTATTGTAAATACCTCTGACAAACCTCCGTTAACAATAAGTTGTGCCGTTTGTTTTTGATATATTACCGTAAGAGCTTGTAATATCTTTTCACCAAAATTCATCTTTTCAATTACTCTTAACATAAAATGCCAATTCAATTGATCAAAGGCTTTTTCAGCATCTAAAAATATCAGCCCTGCAGGGACTTGGTTATTCTTGTCTAAGTATTCTAATAAATTAATGATTTGTCTAACATTATTTTTTATATACCTACCAGTTATAAACCCAGATTGATCTTTATGCACAAGATGATGCACAACCCTCATAAACCTATTTACTAAGATTTTTACAAATATCTTATAGTCCACATTTAAAAGAGATATAGGTCTATAATTCTTTGGTAAAGTGAGATCTTGATCCTCTTTTGGAATCAAAGAAATAAAAGCACTACGCCATGAAAGAGGAATCTCTGAGCCCTGTAAGATATCATTGAAAAGATCGCCTAGTGGTTGGATCATCTCCTCCATTAAAACTTTGTAGTAAACAGCTGTCAACCCATCCGTACCCGGTGCTTTCCCTAGTTTCAATTGTTTAATTGCTATCGCAATTTCCTCTTTAGTAATTAAGCCATTAATTTCATGTTTCTGATCCTCTGTCAGTTTGGGAAAACTAGCCTCACTTAAATATTTATTTATATCTAGAATTTGCACATTAGTAGATTTGTATAATTTTTGATAATAATCTAAAAAAGATTTCTTAATCAATTCCTTCTGAAAGACTAATTTGCCCTTATAATTTATTTTATCTATTATCCTCGGTCTCTGCTTCTTTCTTAATTGATAGGCCAGCCATCTCCCTGGTTTATTGGCATTACAAAATGTATTTTGTTTCATAAACAATAAGTTAGTTGCAGCTTGATCCGCCAGCAGCATATTAAATTGTGCTCTTAACAACTTTACCGATTCTTTAATATTTTCATCTGAAGGATTTAAAATCAAAGACTTTTCTTTTAACTTAATTTCATCCTCCAATTATTTACGTTTTTGAGTCTGCCTTCGCTTATGAGAATTATTCATTTTTATCAAGATCCCACGCATAAATGCTTTACCTGCATCCCATACCATTGACATTGAAGTCCCCTTATACATATTTAAAGCAAAATAATCCTTTAAAGACTCCTTTAGCGTTTGAATATTCTTTTCTTGTCTAAATAAGTTTTCATTCACCCTCTAGGATCTTCTCTCCTCTTTTTCTTGAGTCAGCTCCATCCAAACTGGACTATGATCCGTCAGCGACCTAAGAAAAATCTTTACATTCTTTACTCTATTGTATAAGTCTGTTGTAATAAAAAAAAAGTCAATTCTTGAAAAGGATTGGTGTCTATCTGAGAAGAAAGTAAAGTCTCTCTCCTCTTGATTGCATTCCCGCCAATAATCCCTTAGTTCCCAATCCTCCTTCATATCAAAAAAAGCTTTAGGTAGTTTTGCCTGTTTAAAAAGAGGAGAAGAACCTTTCTTATCCCTTTGTATATCTAAGATGCCATTCCAATCACCCATTAATACCACCGATCTATAGTCCAGCAAAGTTATTTTTTGATGTAGCAGTCTATAAAATTGTTCCTGTTGCTGATTTGGTGCACAAAGTCCCACTATGAGTATTTTCTTACCATACAAACCAAGTTCAATCATCACATATCTTCCTTGGGGATCTGATTCTACCAGACAAGCTGGTAAATTTTGCTTCACATAGATAACCACTCCCCCCTTTTTCCCAGGAGCAGAAGATACAAAGTAAGATCCCAGACGGGCATTAACTAGGTATTTCTGATCTTTAAGTAAAATATGAGTTTCCTGTAGACAAATAACATCATTGTTATGTTGCTTCAAATAGTAAAAGATTTTCTTTCTTTTCTGTGGAGAATTCAATCCGTTAACATTCCAGGTCAGGAACTTTGCCATCTCCCTTGGCCAGGAGCCTGGAGAAGACTCCCTGGAGATCTGCCATTCCTGCCTGTGTTGCAGAACTCTTGGGTCTTGCTCCTCCCACCGGCGATGAAACACTTTCGGAAGAAGATTCTTTAACCTCTCTCTTGCGTTGCTCCTTCTCCTTACGTCTATAAGCTGCACGGGTCATTCTCTGCTCTTTGACCTCCGTTTGACGTTGCCATTCAGCTTGCAGCATCCCAGCAGAAACCAGACCTAGTGCTTCAGATTGCTCCAACTCTTTGCCACTCAGGGGTTTCTGAACAGGTGGAACTGAGCCTGCACCCAGGACCATGTTGTAGAACTCTTTGGCTTTATCAACCGTATTCAACCTATAACGCATCCCCGCATGGCTCAGAACAATACCCATCGGGATCTCCCATCTAAATGGCATCAGTCTGGCTTTAAGCTCATTAGCTAGAAAAGCAAAATCTTTCCTACTTCTTAAAATTTTTGATGGGATTTCCTTTAAGATGATGATATCTTGGGCAGCAATCTGGAATCTCTTATTATAAAAAACTTGTATAATTTCATTACGCAGAGACTTCTTTGTAAAATAAATCACCACGTCTCTAGGCAAATTCTTCTGCTTGGCAATCCAAGAGTTAACTCTGTAAATTTTTTCCACTTCTCTGCGTAATTCTCCTTTATCCATATTCAGAGCAATAGCTAGGTCAATAAGCACCACCTCCATCAAGTCTTGATTCATATCTTCCTTAAGGCCCCTGATCCTCAGGGCATACTCCATCTGTCTATACTGGAACATAAGGATATCTTCTTGTGAAGTCTCCATCTTCCTTTTCATATCTTGGAATTTTTCCTCAAAAGAGTCAACTTTATCTGCCACTTCCTCCACTCTCGAGTCCAGCTTCACCACCACCGTAGCCAAGCCTGATACAGCTGCAACTATATCTTGCCGCAAGATGGTGTTATTATCTTCTATTGAGACCTTCATCCCACTTAACTCTTCCTTAATTTCAGATTTAATCTGTGTAACAAGTTGCTTCATTTCATCTCTAATTTGAGATACAACATCTCCCATTATGCCTTTAATCTCTTGTACTGACGGGCCTGGCAAAGGAGGGGAGGGTGGTGGCTGGGTCGGTGGTACATGTTTAAGTTGTTGTTGTGGTTGTGCAATTAAAGCTGTGGGAGCGGAGACCACCTTGGATGTTATAGAAGGCGGCTGTCTCTTTGAAGCCATTTTATATGACGCAGTTCTCTCTTCCCTTCTCCCCAAAGAAAAAAAGGGGGGAGGAGGGAAACAGAAATTTTAAAAAAAAGGACAAAAACACTGTAATCCTTAAAAGTCCAAGGAAAAAAGGAGAAAAAATCCAATACCAGGAACAAAAAGATCAAAAGCAATCATTTAAGTCCAAAACTTTAAAAGCAAAAAGACAAAAGAGAAAAGGAAAAAAAACTCCAACACTTTTAAAACGCCATCTTATTTCCTCTCTCCATACCAGCAAAAAAAAAGAACAAAGGAGAGATTATCAAAACTAACTAAAAGAGAGAAATAAAACACTAAGCTATATAAAAAAAGATCCTTTAAACCGCTCTGTCTGCTTCGGAAATTACTCACCAAGACGCTATAGTCGCGGAGATAGAGGCGGCGGTTTCTTTTGCTTCAAAAGGAAGCAAAAACAGCTGGGAAGCGGAGATCAGCAGGAGCTCCGAGGGAACACTCCTTCCACCCCCTCTAGGAATAAATCCAGAGGGGGTTCAGGGGTTCTACCTCTACTCCTGCATTCTCTACCCCTTCCCTTTGCCCGGGAAGGGGATTCCGAACCGCGGGCCAGCTGATACGCGCTGTGCTCCGCGATTCTGACACCTTCCCAGCTGGACGGCTACTAAGTAGCCGCCATCGCCGTTGCCCCGTACCGGAAGCTCTCCTGTAGTTGCTTTCTTGTGCGGGGTGGTGCCCAATCTAATACTGCTTTGACCTTCTCTGGGTCCATTTCAATGCCCTGTGGGGATATGCGATAGCCTAGGTAGTCTATCCTTTCCTGGTGGAATTCGCATTTTGAGAGTTTGGCATATAGGTGGGCGGCTCGCAGCTTCTTTAAAACTGCCCTGACAAGGTTGACGTGTTCCTCTTTTGTTTCAGTAAAGATAAGAATGTCGTCCAAGTAAACAAGGACCCCCTTAAACAGGTGCTCCCTTAGAACATCATTGATTAATTGCATAAAGACTGCAGGGCCCCCTTGTAATCCAAATGGCAAGACTTTGAATTGATAGCACCCCATGGGCAGTTAAATGCAGTCTTCCATTCGTCCCCTTCCTTAATTCTCACGCGATAGTAAGCTTCCCTTAGTTCTAGTTTAGAAAAAATTTTCCCTTTCGATAGGTGTGACAGCATGTCTTTCATGAGGGGCAGAGGGTATAGGTTGCTTTCACTGATTGTATTCAGGGCCCTATAATCCATGCATAAACGTAAGGAGCCATCGTTCTTCTCTCTAAAAAGGACTGGGGCAGCCACTTTAGGCTTGGCTGGCTCAATGAAACCTCTCTCTAGGTTTTTTTTATAAATCTTTCCATTTCCTCCTTCTCCTTTGGGCTCATGGAGTAGAATCTGGGCTTCGGGAGTTTTGCCCCAGGCTTGAATTCAATGGTACAGTCTGTGGGTCGGTGGGGGGGAAGCTCATTCGCCCTCTCCTCACTGAAGACTTCAGCACGGTCCCTAGATTCCTCTGGTATTTCTGTTAATCTTTTTTCCTCTCCTATGGATGCTTTTTCTATTCTTGATTCTTGTAGCCTCCCTTGGGGTTTTAAGTCCATAGGGTCCCCCTTCGGGAATTTGATTTCTGTCGTCCTCCAATTTACCCAGGGGTTCCATTTTTTCAACCATTCCATCCCTAGAATCATTGGGCATTCCATACCTGGGGTCACCACAAACGTTATGTCCTCTTCATGTTTGCCCAGGGAGAGGTGTATTGGTAGAGTGGCTAGGGTAGCTGGCACCCCCCCTGCTATGGATCCATCTACCTGGCCAAATGAGATTGGTTGTTCCAGTCTCCTGGATGGGATGCCCAGATTCCCCACTAGTGTTGGGCTAATGAGGCAGCGGGTGCAGCCAGAGTCTATTAAGGCTTTCACCTTCACAGCTTCGGGCATGGGGGGGGATTAATATAGTCACTGTTTTGAAGATGGGTGTGATGCATCCACTTACCAGGGTTTCGCCCTCCGAGCTGTCATCTGAGGCATCCACCGGCCCTGTGGTGTAGGCTGGAGTTCTTTCCCCTTGGTGAGCAGGAGTGGGGGGTTCTGCAATTTCCATCATTCTCATGGCCGTTTCTTTTGGCTTAGCTGAAGACTTTCCGGATTTGTTGATTGGGGATCTGTCTGGGTTGTGCTGGGGGGCTTTGGAGCGGCATTCTACAGCTCGATGCCCTTCTCTTCCGCACTTGAAACACCCCATTTGCTTCTTGGCTGTAGCCGATGATTTCACCGGTTCGTGTGTCAGCTCAGGCGGGGGGCGGCTCCATTGTTTTCCTCGGCGGTGCCTCTTCAATATGTCGATCTTGCTTCCTCTGCCAAGACGTACCATTCCTCAAGTCGGTGTGGGTCCCCTCGGGGCAGGCAAGCGTCATATAGATCATAGTTTAGTCCGTCTTTGAAATGGCTAAGGATGTCTTCTGGCCAATTCAGTTTGCTGGCAATGGCCCGGAATTCTTGTGTATATTCAGCCACCGGGCGTTTGCCTTGCCTCATCGTTTTTATCCTTTCACGGGCTTTGCGATCAGCCAGGGGGTCTTCAAATCGTCTTCTCAAAGAGTACATGAAACGGTTGAAGTTACTGAGTTCTGGGGCATTGGAGTCATGCAGGTTCACCACCCAATCTGCAGCCGGTCCATCCAGGGCAGATTGCACGATCCGGCTGCGGGCTTTGTCGCTGGGAATGTCCTGCCCGTATTCCTCCATGTAGCTGAGGACTTGGGTTAGGAAAAACCCCAAGCGTGTTGGCTCCCCTTTGAATTTCACCTCCAACGGTGGACGTCTTGGAATGGATCGGTACCTCCATTGTTGGTGGTAGTGTCTTCCGTCCAGATTGCCATCTGTGGTCCGGTAGGGGGTGGGGGCTACTGGATCAGTAGATGTCCCCGGGGTTGCAGGTTCCACGTCCCCCTCGATGTCTCTTCCTTTGTGGCTCCAGGAGCTGGGGCGGCCGTAGGGCTCAGGATTCTCCTCTCCTAGGGAGCTGAGAGTTCTCTTCATCAGGTCAATAGCTTTCTCTAGGATCCAGTCTGAGTACTGTGCCCAGCTTCCTCCCTCTTCACTTGCGTGCAGGGATTTCTCCATCTCCTGCTTCCATTCTGGTTGCTTGGTCCCCCGTCTCAGGGTCACCTTTCTTGATTCCTTTCCCCACTCACGTTTCTTTCCAACGCCCATTGACCAGCGAGGCTTGTGGTCCCGTGTCTCCACCACTTCTTCTCCTGAGGAATCTGACCTCTCGGATCCCAACATCTGGCAAGGTTCCAACTGGGTCAGCGGCTCTCTTTCCAGGGAGTTTTCCCCTTCTCTTGCTCCATTGTCTGACATGGTAAATTTTTGCAAAATCCCCCGGCAAGGGTCTTCCTTCCAGGTGGATTAATTTTGCAAGTCCTGTCTAATGTAAGGACCCACCCCACTTTGCATCTTAAGAAGACAGAACTCTTGGAATAATTCTTCCAACAGGAATCCTTTATTAAGAAGAAGTGGTTGCAGGCGGGCTAGACAGGACTTGGGGTCCAAGCTCTCCCATTCAAGGTTTTAAGGGGTTCCCCAGCAGTCCCACCCAATCACCCCCCCTTCCAGTGATAGTTTCAGGCATCACAATTCCACCCCTTTGATGCTTTCTTCCGTCTGGATGGAGACTTCAAATAAACTACATGAAAGGTAAATAGCCCCTTTGTCATGGTAAGGTTCTTTGGTGCTATTTACATTCAAACTCTTTGAGGTTGCAATAAACACCTTCCTTCATACTGAAGGAAGTGAGGGCCATAAAGCCCCTTTGTTCTCCCCCTTCTCTCCCTCTTATGGCAGAATCCAGAGAAGGCAGAATTGGGGTTTTCTATATTTGATGATTAAAGATGAAATATAATTGGATTCTGACAGATTTACTGAGATGCACCATGAATCTTAACTCAGCTCTCCTTTTTCCTCTCTTTGTTCTTGGAACTAACAAAGCATCACTGACATTAGCCACTGATCGATTGACTCAACAGTGTGGCCAAAAGGCCATTTGCAGCCTTAAGAATAGAGGGGATTTTGTAAAAGAAAAGATAACTAAGGATACAAATATAGCAGTCACATAAACATATAACCTGTTTCTAGAATACATAAACTCCACTATTCTCTCTGGGAACAGCTTTTTAAGACTTTCAACATGAAAGCGGGAATGTGAATAAATGACCTACATAGAGATTTGGTTTCTATCTTTTGAAGGCACTGAAATAAAAGTTCAGTTTTCATTTGTTCCTCTAACACTGAGTAGAGACTGAAATCATGTTATTGTGTACATTTGAGCAAATCATTTGCCAGCAATGTAGGGAGCATACTATTTAAAAAAGCAGAAGAGTAATGGATATATTTTATAGATGCTGAGCCTTTGTTGATTAAATATACAGATAATCCCCAAGTTAGAGCATTCAAAGTTACATGATCAGTGCCCCCTAGTGTTTACGAACAAATCCCAAAATTATGACTATTGCAGTACCACAGCAGTTGTTCGCCCTTACGAGTGACCACAGAAGCTCTGCAATATTCACCCTATTCCTCTCCCCATTCCCCACAACTGCTTCCCCCTCCCTTCCTGTTGTCCCAGACTCACTTACCTTGCAAAATCTGTCTCCTCTCTGCCACAGCTTCTTTTTCTTTGAAGGAGAGGAAAGTCAGCTTGGAAATGCTTTTCACGCGGACAATGGAAGCTCCTGGGTGCCGTAATATCATGCGAGTTCAACCACAAATTCTCTGCAAAAGAGATCATGGCTCCCAGAAGCTTCCATTCTCTGGTGGGGGGGAGAGAAGTGTTTGCTTCATTTGCATGCTTATAGGGCAAAGTGTGGAATCGGAGTTGGCCAGGCGCAGGAACCAATGCTGTCTGTGGCCTGAGTGCACTGCTTGCTCACATGCACCAGCCTTAGTTTGAGGGCAGGAATGAAACCTTCAACTGAGCAAGGAGGCATCACAGGGCCAGGTCCATTGTACCCGCTTTCAATCCGGCAGCAGTGGCAACCACCTGAGTGGCCATGGTCCCCCTCCCCAGCCTGCCAGTCCTCCCCTGGCCGGCTGGTTGGCACAAATCCTCACTACTCTTCTCATCCTCCTCATCCTTCTCACTCATTGAGTGGCAGCGGCTTGAGTTTCTCTGCTCCAAATGAAAGGAAACGGAGGCGCAGAGCAGGATTGTTCTCAATAAGGCCAGTGCATAGAGTGCACCTGCATTGACTTGAGAGCAATCCTGCTCTGTGCCTCCCGTTTCTTCCTTCAGGACAGAGTGGAGAAACTCAAGCTGCTGCCACTCAAACACTTTTTATCCAAACGCAGACCTAAGAGAGATTGGAAGATCTGTGTGGGGCACTTCAGAAACGGAAAGGAATGCTCTATGTGACTGCTTGAAACTCCGTGTGGCTCAGGTCTCCGTTTGGATGAAAGGTGTTTGAGTGGCAGGCTTGAGTTTGTCTGCTCCATCTGAGTGAAAGGAAATGGAGGCACAGAGCAGGATTGTTCTCAATAAGGCTGGCTTACTCCGGAGGCTTGTTTTCATCAGGAAGGGCCTTGAGAAATGGCTTTTTTCCGGTGAAAACAAGCCTCTGAGTCCCGATGCTGGCAGAGTAAGGCAGCGACGGCCAGAGCAGACCCTTCTCCATCTCCCCTCACTTCTCCAAAACCTCCCTTCATTAACCTCCTTTCCAGCTCCGTTCTCCGCCACCATGTGCAGGGCAACAAAAGAAGCCTGTCGGTGTACCAGTAAAAAAAAAAATTCAATCAGACCTTCCAACTTTGCGAGATCTTTTTTTTTTCCACGAAAGGTTGGAAGGTCGGATTGATCTTTTTTTTTTAGTCCCATAAACTGCACATGGAGACTGGGGCTGGAAAGGAGGTTAGTGAAGGAATGTGGTTGCCCTGGGGTGGGGATTAAGATTTGGCAATTGTGGATGCCCTGGGGTGGGGTGGGAGTAAGGATTTGGCATTGTGGATGCCCTGGGGTGTGGTGGGAGTTAGGATTTGGCATTGTGGATTGTGGAGGGTTTGTGTTCTGGTAGAAATGCAGGGATTCCCTGCATTTTCAAGCACCATGTGTGACTGCATGAAAAGGAAGGCTCCGTTTTTCAAGTGCCCCACTGGCAGCCATGTGGAGCTTCCAGTGTCTGTCAGGTCTCCATTGGGATAAAAAAAATGTTTCATCACCTATGGAGCACTTCCAAACGCAGGGATTGGCTGCGTTTGGAAGTACATTATAGGCACTGGAAGACTTTTTATCTAAACGGAAAACTGACAGAGACTGGTTTAAAATCTACATGTTTTCCTAACATTTTTTCTGACCATGTATGTATTTTAGTCCAAACTTTGTTTTGCTTTTATACATGTCCACCACAAGTGATAATATGTACCAGGATTTTGATTATATTTCCAACATTTGCTAAACATATTTTTAAACTTGTTTGCTATTCTAATAGGCAGAAAATGTCATCTATAAAACATTTTACAGTATATAGGTTTTCTTTATATGAAGTAGCCATTATCAGTTTGTAATTTTGCCATTTCTCTAATTCTGTTATGCCCAAAGTTTTTTGCCCATATAATCATTGTTTCTTTCACTTGTTCATCTTTCATTTTTAAACTCAATAGAAAATTATACAATTTTTTCATCAGAAGTCAACAACACCTGATCAATCAATGTCTGATCTTTATAAAAGCTGTATGCTTTAACTTCTTTGTTGTACCTCGATTGCATTTGCAATCGGGGCAACCATGATAAGTCAATGCCCTGGTATTCTAACTCTTGTTTAAATTTTAATTTCCCATTGTATTCAGAATATCCTTATATATTAATTTTTTTTTAGATTTAACTATATTTGGATGTGTGAAAGCTTCCATCATTGATAACCATTCTGGGATTTTCATGTAAATTTTAGGTTTTATCTTTTCCCATAGAGATAGTAATGTATTTCTTATGTAGTGATTTTGGAAATATCTATGAGTTCTTTTGATACCATAAAAATGTATGCTACCCAAGTTGTAAGTCATGTCCTTCTAAATATAACAAACTTTTATTCTGAGTGTTATCCATTCTTTTAGCCATGTTAGAGCACATGCTTGGTAGTATAAAACCCAATCTGGTAGTCCAAATCCTCTGTTTTCTTTAGTTTCTTGTAGCATTTTCAATTTAATTCTGGCTTTCTTTCTTTGCCAAATAAACTTCAAGATGGATCTATTCAAATCATCAAAAAAAATTTTTCCCTATTTTTACAGGTTTTGTTTGAAATAAAAAAAATGTTTTGGTAGAATATTCATTTTCACAATAGTTATTATTGCCTAGCGCTAATAATTGTAGATTTTTCCATTTTTCCAAGTCAATTTTTATTTGATTTAATAATTTTATATAATTATCTTCTTTTATCGTTGCATATCTTGCTGTTAGGTATATTCCTAGATATTTCACTTTCTTAACTATTTGTAAATATATTTTTATGACAATTGTGTTTTTTGCTTATCTGTCAAGTTTTTAATTATAACTTTGGTTTTTTTCTCTGTTTATTTTCAGTCCTGCTATTCCTCCAAATTCTTCTATCTTTTTCAGTAATTTGGATATTGTATCCCACAGTTTTTCTAGAATAAATATCAAGTCATCTGCAAATGCTTGTAGTTCGTAACTTTCATCTTTTATCTCCATTCCTTTAATTTCCAGATCTTGTCTAATGTTTCTGTTGAGAACTTCCAAGTTAGTATGAATAGCAGTGGGGATAGTGGGAATCTTTGTCTTGTGCCTTTTTTTATATTAAAAGTTCTCCATAGAGTCTCCATTAACAATTAATTTTGCTGTTTGTTTATTATATATTGTCTTAATAGTATTTATGAACTTTTCTCCAAAGTCCGTACAGTTTAATTGTTGTATCATAAATTGCCAGTTTACATTATCAAAAGCTTTTTGAGCATCTAGGAAAATTAAAGCCGTATGTTTTCCTGGATGCATTTCATAGTATTCCGATGTATCTAAAATAATCCTCAAATTGAGAATAGAATAGAATAGAATAGAATAGAATAGAATAGAATAGAATAGAATAGAATAGAATAGAATAGAATAGAATAGAATAGAATAGAATAGAATTGCAAGGGACCTTGGAGGTCTTCTAGTTCAGCCCCCTGCTGAAACAGGAGAATCTATACCATCTCAGACAAGTGACTCTTTTTAAAAATCTCCAGTGATGGAGTGCCCACGATTTCTGGGGGAAAGCTATTCCACTGGTTAATTGTCCTCAATGTCAAGAAGTTTCTCCTTCATTCAAGGTTGCTTCTCTCTTTGATCAGTTTCCAACCATTGTTTCTTGTCCTGCCCTTTGGTACTTTGGTGAATAATGTGACCCCCTCTTCTTTGTGGCAGCCCCTCAAATACTGGAATACTGCTATCATGTCTCCCCTATTTCTTCTTTTGTTTAGATTAGCCAAACCCAAGTCCTGCAGCCATTCTTTGTATGTTTTAATCTCCAGGCCTTTGATCATCTTAGTTGCTCTTCTCTGAATTTTTTCCAAACTCGCAACATCTTTTTTATGACATGGTGACCAAAACTGGCTGCAGTGTTCCAGGTGTGGTCTTACTAGGGTTTTATAAAGCGGTACTAATACCACGTGTGATCTTGATTCTATGCCGCTGTTTATACAATCCAGGATTCTATTAGTTTTTTTTGGCTGCTGCTGCACACTGGTGGTTCATGGTTAAGTTCATCCACTAGGACTCCAAGGTCCCTCTCACAGTTACTGTTTTTAAGCCAGGTCTTGCCCAATCTGTACTTGTACCTTTGATTTTTCCTACTTATATGTAAAGCTTTGCTTTTCTCCACATTGAAACTCATTTTGTTTGATAGGGCCCATTGTTCAAATTTGTCAAGATCTTTTTGGATCCTGTGTTTGTCTTCAGGGATGTTGGCTACTCTTGCCAGTTTGGTATCATCTGCAAATTTGATGAGTTCCCCTTCAATTTCCTCATCTAAGTCATTGATGAAGATATTGAAGAGTACTGGGCCTAAGATGGAACCTTGTGGTACCCCACTGCTTGTTTCTCTCCATATGGATGTAGTGCCGTTGAGGACTACTGGTTGAGTATGATTTGCCAGCCAGCTACAGATCCATCTGGTGGTGATGTTGTCTATTCCACCTTCTTTAACTTACCAAGCAGTAGGTTGTGGTCTACTTTATCAAATGCCTTACTGAAGTCTTAAGTATACTACGTCCACAGTATTTTGCTGGTCTATTAGTTTAGCCACTTTGTTGAAGAATGAAATAAGATTGGTTTTGCAAGATCTGTTTTTAACAAACCCGTGCTGGCTACTAGCTACAACTTTGTTTGCTTCTAGTTGTTCACAGATCTGTTTTTTGATTATCTTTTCTAGGATCTTACCAGGTATTGATGTTAAACTGATTGGTCTCTAGTTTCCTGGATCCATTTTATCCCCTTTCTTGAAGATGGGAGCCATATCAGCCCTTTTCCAATCCTTAGGTACTTCCCTAGTGCTCCAGGATTTTTGAAAGATGTGGTACAATGGTTCTGAGATAACATGTGCCAACTCCTTCAGAACTCTGGGATGTAATCTGTCAGGCCCTGGTAATTTATATTTGTCAAGATCGGATAGGTGTTCTCTTACCATTTTCTTGCTTATTTTAATTTTTGTTTCTAGTTTTCCTTTTGCAGTGGTTTTGTTTGGGTATGTTGGGCTGTAGTTTCTTTTTGTGTGAAAACTGATGCTAAGTATGAGTTAAGCAGCTCTACCTTTTCCCTGTTGCCTGTAATTTCCTTGCCCTCTTCTCTCTTTACTGGACCTACAGTTTCCTTGACTTTTTTTGTTGTTAATATGTTGGAAGAAACTTTTTTTTATTAAGCATGATTTCTGTTGCAAGTCTTTGTTCGTTCTGAGCCTTTGCTTTCCTGACTTCATCTTTGCATGTTCTGGCTGTCTGCTGATAATCGGCCTTAGTAATGTGAGCCTCTTTCCATTTTTTGTATTTGTCCTTTTTGTCTTTCAGTTTGTCTGAGAGATGTTTGTGCAGCCATGCTGGTTTCTTCTTGAATTTCTTGTTTTTCTTTTTCAGTGGTATTGTGCTGATATGGGCTTTTATGATCTCATTTTTCAGAGTTTCCCATGCTTCTTGGGTTTTCTCCTTTAGGATTTTCATCCATGGAATCTTTCCTAGGGTCTCTCTGAGTTTGTTAAAGTCAGCTCTTTTGAAGTTGAAGACACTTTTTGGATTATTTTCTGTTGCTAGTGTTTGCGTTATATTAAATTCCAGTATGATGTGGTCACTTTTGCCCAAGGTTCTGGCAACTTCAACTGTCTCTATCACCTCTTCTCTATTAGTTAGAATTAAGTCCAGTATGACTTTACATCTAGTTCCTTCCTCCTTTTGGATGAAAAAGTTGTCAGTGTCAGGTCCCCAAAAGCTCTGTGTTTTCATTTGCATATATATTCTACTTTTAGGGCTTGCCATTTTGCTAGAAGGAGGGGGAGCTTGGGATAACTTTCACTTTCTACTTTCTCCTGCCTCCATCCTTGAGAAAGGAATGTGTCTCCCTTATTAGGGAGATGGTTACAGAGAAACAAAAGCTGGAGAACACCTTGAGATGCCCGCCAACTGTGCCAGTTACCCACACATCATACCACTTGTGGATTGGCTGAATTTCAATTGGACATTATGACTTTGGTGGGAGGAGGAATATTGCTTGCTTAACTATACCATTTGCGTGGAATTTTTCCCCAGATCTCGCCTTGACTTCCCTACTGTCACTCACCCCTAATAAAGACAATGAGACAATGCCTGTTTCAAGAGTTCTGCTTTCTTGTATGGTTAGCTGAAGTGGGTCCTTAGTCTAGGTTGATCAGGAATCTATTTGATCTCCCTCTTGCTGCAGAGTTTGTCTCCCAGTTGATAACTGGATAGTTGAAGTCTCCCATTACTGCTGTGGTATGCTTCCTACATACATTTGTTAGCTGGTTGGCAAAGAGTTCATCTATTTCTTCTGATTGGTTGAATGGCCTGTAATATACACCTATGATAATGTCACTTTTTCTCTCTTTTATATTGACCCATATACATTCTGGAGAGATTTTATCTTGGATCATGTATATTTCTGTAGATATGTAGTGTTCTCTTACATATAGTGCAACTCCCCTCCTCTTTTTGTAGACCAGGTTTCTTTTTAACAATTTGTATCCATCCATCAGTGCATTCCATTCATGGGTTTCATCCCATCAGGTTTCTGTAATGCTAACTATGTCATACCCTCCCTCATGTACTATTGCTTCTAGTTCACCCTATTTGTTCCCCAAGCTTTGAACATTTGTAGATAAGCATTTAAGACTTTTATGCCTGTTCGTGGGCATTTTTTCTGCATCTCCTGATTGTTGTTTTGATTTTTCTTTTTTCTTGTCTCTGCCTATGCATTGTTTGATTTGTTTTCTTGGGATTTATGATTGGTTTTGGGTTCTAGAGATTCTAAAGATTGGTCACCCTCCCTCCTCAATTTTAGTTTAAAGCCCTCCTGATGAGTTGGGCCAGTCTTTTTCTGAGTACGTTTTTTCCTGTTTTCGTGAGGTGCAGCCCATCCCTTGCCAGGAGTCCTTCATGTAGGAAATGCAGTCTATGATCCAGGAAACCAAAGTTTAGCCAATGGTTTATTTCTAGAACACTTTTGTCCCTCAATGGGTGTTGGCCTTTCATTGGAAGTACAGGTGAGAATACTACTTGTGCTCCTAGCTTCTTAACTTTATTGCCTAGTTGTTTGTAATCTCTCACTATTGTGTTCAGGTTCTTTATTGTGTCATGTGTGCCAATGTGGAGGAGAAAAGGGTACTAATCAGTAGGCCTAATTATTTTGGTTAGGTTCTAAACCCTTTGATTTTTGCTCCAGGGAGACAACATACCTCCCTGGATTGTACCTCCGGTCTGCAGATGGATGATTCCATTACTTTGAGGATAGAATCTCCTATTACCAACACTCACCTTCCTTTTTGGGGCTGCAGTCTGGGGTGCTTTTCTGTTTATCTCTGGTGTGTTTGTTGATGTGGCTTTTTAAGGGATATTTGAAGTTGTTTCTTTGCTAGGCTCTGCATGTTTTCTTTGAGGGGGAGGTTGTGGGTCTGCATGTTTCCATCTAAGGGGAGAAATAGATCGTTCAGCTTTAGTGGGGCTGTTTCTGGTTAGGTTGGATTGGGCAGAAGGGGTTTGTTAGTTGTATGTTGCTTCTTTCTTTGAGTATTGTGTTTCCTTCTATGTATGACATACTTCCACTTTTCCTCCAAGGGTTTATCAAATCTTCTGGGAGTTATTTGTTCATTAATTGGTTTGGTTTGGGTATAGCTTTCTTTCATAGATTGGGTGTCAGAATCCAATTATACTTCATCTCCAGTTATCAATTATAGAAAACCCCATTTCTGCCCTCTCTGGATTCTGTCATACAAGAAAGGGAAGGGGGTGAACAAAGGGGCTTTATGGCCCTCACTTCCTTTGGTACAACTTCAAAGGGATTGAATGTGGATAGCACCAAAAGGCCTTATCATAACAAAGGAGGCTATTTACCTTTCATGTAGTTTTCTCTGAAGTCTCCATCCAGCCGACAGAAAGGAAAAGGGGGTGGGATTGTGATGCCTGAAACTGTCATTGGAAGAGGGGGGTGATTGGGTGGGACTACTGGGGAACCCCTTAAAACCTCGAATGGGAGAGCTTGGACCTCAAGTCCTGTCCAGAACACCTGCAACCATTTTCTCTTAATAAAGGATTCCTGTTGGAAGAATTATTCCAAACGTTCTGTCTTCTTAAGATGCAAAGTGGGGTGGGTCCTTACATTAGACAGGACTTGCAAAATTAATCCACCTGGAAGGGACACCCTTGCTGGGGGATTTTGCAAAAAATTACTATGTCAGACAATGGAGCAAGAAAGGGGGAGAACTCCCTGGAAAGAGAGCCGCAGACCCAATTGGAACCTTGCCAGATGTTGGGATCCGAGAGGTCAGATTCCTCAGGAGAAGAAGTGGTGGAGACATGGGACCACAAGCCTCGCTGGTCAATGGACGTTGGAAAAAAAAGTGAGTGGAGAAAAGAATCAAGAAAGGTGACCCTAAGACGGGGGACCAAACAACCAGAATGGAAGCAGGAGATGGAGAAATCCCTGCACGCAAGTGAAGAGGGAGAAAGGTGGGCACCATACTCAGACTGGATCCTAAAGAAAGCTATTGACCTGATGGAGAGAACTCTCAATTCCCTAGGAGAGGAGAATCCTGAGCCCTATGGTCGCCCCATTGCCAGCAAACTGAACTGGCCAGAAAACATTCTCCTTAGCCATTTCAAAGACGGACTAAGTTATGATCTATATGACACTTGCCTGCCCCGAGGGGACCCATACCAACTTGAGGAATGGTACATCTTGGCAGAGGAAGCAGAGATCGACATATTGAAAAGACACCGCCGAGGAAAACAATGGAGCCGCTCCCCGCCTGAGTTGACACATGAACCAGTGAAACCACCGGCTACAGCCAAGAAACAAATGGGGTGTTTCAAGTGCGGAAGATAAGGGCATCAAGCTGTAGAATGCCGCTCCAAAGCCCCCCAGCACAACCCAGACAGATCCCCAATCAACAAATCCAGAAAGTCTTCAGCTAAGCCAAAAGAAATTGCCATGAAAATGATGGAAATTGCGGAATCCCCCACTTCTGCTTACCAAGGGGAAAGACCTGCAGCCTACACCGCAGGGCCGATGGATGGCTCAGATGACAGCTCGGAGGGTGAACCCCTGGTAAGTGAAAGCCTTAATAGACTCTGGCTGCACCCACTGCCTCATTAGCCCAACACTAGTGGGGAATCTGGGCATCCCATCGAGGAGACTGGAACAACCAATCTCATTTGGCCAGTTAGATGGATCCATAGCAGGGGGAGGGTGCCAGCTACCCTAGCCACTCTACCAATACACCTCTCCCTGGGCAAACATGAGGAGGACATAACATTTGTGGTGACCCCAGGCATGGAATGCCCAATGATCCTAGGGATGGAATGGTTAAAAAAAATGGAACCCCTGGGTAAATTGGAGGACGACAGAAATCAAATTCCTGAAGGGGGACCCTATGGACTTAAAATCCCAAAGGAGGCTACCAGAATCAAGAATAGAAAAAGCATCCATAGGAGAGGAAAATGATTAACAGAAATACCAGAGGAATATAGAGACCTTGCTGAAGTTTTCAGTGAGGAGAGCGCGAATGAGCTGCCCCCCCACCGACCCACAGACTGTACCATTGAATTCAAGCCTGGGGCAAAACTCCCGAAGGCCAGATTATACTCCATGAGCCCAAAGGAGAAGGAGGAAATGGAAAGATTCATTAAAAAAAACCTAGAGAGAGGTTTCATTGAGCCAGCCAAGCCTAAAGTGGCTGCCCCGGTCCTTTTTAGAGAGAAGAAGGATGGCTCTTTACATTTATGCATGGATTATAGGGCCCTGAATACAATCAGTGAAAGCAACCTATACCCTCTGCCCCTCATGAAAGACATGCTGTCACACCTATCGAAAGGAAATTTTTTTTCTAAACTAGACCTAAGGGAAGCTTACTATCGCGTGAGAATTAAGGAAGGGGACAAATGGAAGACTGCATTTAACTGCCCCATGGGGTGCTATCAATTCAAAGTCTTGCCATTTGGATTACAAGGGGGCCCTGCAGTCTTTATGCAATTAATCAATGACATTCTAAGGGAGCACCTGTTTAAGGGGGTCCTTGTTTACTTGGACGACATTCTTATCTTCACCAAAACAAAAGAGGAACATGTCAACCTTGTCAGAGCAGTTTTAAAGAAGCTGCGAGCCGCCCACCTATATGCCAAACTCTCAAAATGCGAATTCTACCACGAAAGGATAGACTACCTAGGTTATCTCATATCCCCCCAGGGCATTGAAATGGACCCAGAGAAGGTCAGAGCAGTATTAGATTGGGCACCACCCCACACAAGAAAGCAACTACAAAGTTTCCTGGGCTTTGCAAACTTTTACCGCCAATTCATCCCCTCATTTGCCCAGATAACCTTGTCCCTCACTAACTTGTTAAAAACGAAGGGAGCATCCTCAGTAAAACCTAGCCAGCCACTAACATGGACAATGGAGTGCCAAGCAGCGTTTGAGAGACTAAAGAGACTTTTTTCTGCCGAACCAGTACTAAGACACCCAGACATGGACAAGCCCTTCGTAATACAGGCAGATGCAAGTGATGTGGCAGTGGGGGCTGTTCTATTACAAGAAAATGATGATGGATTTATCAAAAACAAACGGCACAACTTATAGTTAATGGGGCTTTGTCAGAGGTGTTTACAATAGAAAAAGGGACCAGACAGGGTTGTCCATTGTCACCATTGCTGTTTGTTTTAACTTTGGAAATATTGCTGATTAAAATTCGAGAATCACAGCAAATAAAAGGAATAGAAGTTAATAAAAAAGAATATAAATTAAGGGCCTTCGCAGATGATTTGGTGGTTACCTTATCCCAACCTACTTATTCTGTAGTAGAGTTACTACAATTGATACATCAATATGGACAGGTTTCGGGTTTTAAAATTAATAATAATAAGACTAAAATATTGCCCAAAAATATGACTAATCGGGACAAGCAGATTTTGGTTAATCTGACAGATTTTGAGGTTGTTAATAAGGTAAAATACTTGGGGGTTATTTTATCTGTTTCTAATGCAAAACTGTACAAAAATAATTATGAAAGGCTGTGGGTCAATATACAAAGAGATTTGAAAAATTGGGAGAAATTGCAATTATCTTTTTTGGGAAGAATTGCGGTGATTAAAATGAATGTTTTGCCAAAGTTTCTTTTTTTATTTCAAATGATACCTATCTTAAAGAATGAGGTTAATTTAGATGAATGGCAGAAAGGTATTAATAAATTTATTTGGGCAGGGAAAAAACCAAGAGTAAAACTTAAAATTATACAAGATATTCGTGAGAGAGGTGGACTCAAGGTACCGAATTTGAAATTGTATTATGATGCTGTTGTTTTAACATTAATAAGCAATTGGGTCAATTTAACAAATGTAGAGATACTCCTCCTGGAGGGTTGGGATTTACTTTTTGGATGGCATGCCTATTTAATTTTTAATAAAAAGGTTGATAGGGTTTTTAAATCTCATATTATAAGGATTTCTTTACTTCGGGTTTGGAGGAAATATTACAGAAGTGATTTTAAAATTCCACTATGGGCCATACCATCACATGCGATAGAAGGGATAAGGAGAGGAGTTAAGATGGACAGTGTTTCTTACGTACAATTACTTAGATGGGATGGTAAAAATTGGCAGTTAAAATCTTTGGAAGATTTAGCACAAGAAAATATTATATACTCATGGTTTCAGTATAGACAAATAGTGGATAGGTGGAAGATAGATCACAATGTGGGTTTGCTTAGAGAAGATGAGAATTTGTTAAAAGAAATAAAAGATCAAAGACGAACTCACATTAAGAGAATTTATGGGGTGTTAGTAGAATTGGATTCAGAAGCAGAATTAGTCAAAGAATGTATGATTAAATGGGCACAAAATCTTGGTGAACCAGTTCTACTAGATACCTGGGAAACTATTTGGGTGAGGAATGTCAAATTCACACAAGCCCAAAACTTAAGGGAGAATTTTTACAAAATATTTTATAGATGGCACCTTGATCCACAAAAAATGTCTCGTATGTATTCTGACTTACAGCCTAAATGTTGGAGATGTGGATGTTTGGATGCTACTTACTATCATATCTGGTGGTCGTGTAAAAATATAAAAGGTTTTTGGATTAAGATATGGTGGAATATTCAAAGAATTTTTAGAAGGAGGGTAAAATTTACCCCACAATTGTTCTTGTTAGGTATTGTTACTGATTGTGATACCAAAGAGACTACATTGATGTTAAATTTAATTACAGCCGCAAGGTTGTTAGTAGGGCAATGTTGGAAGAAGGAATTTTTGCCTACTTTGCAAGAGTGGTTTTTTAAAGTTTCTTATTTGGCGGAAATGGGAAAGATTTCGGCTTTCTTGAAGGATCAATCGCAAGAGAAGTATTTTGCGGTATGGAAAAAATGGATAGATTTTATACAATATAAGTTGGATATAAAAAAATATTATTTAGTTTTTCAATAACTTATATTTAAAATTTAATATTTTATAGACTTTATTTTTATTTTATTTTATTTTATTTTATTATATCTCTTTTCTTTTTTCCTTTTCTTTATTCTTTTTCTTTTTAAGCATTTTTTTCTAATATTTATGTTTTTTATACATACATTATTGTTAATTATCTTATAATTTGTTTAAGTAATGTATTTAGATTTATTTATGGTTTATATCTTTTTTAAGATTTTTTGAAGAAATTTCAATTAAGCCTATATTCAGCTCTGGGAAGGTGGGGGAGGGAATGGGAGGGTCGGGGAGGTTTGGGCAAGGGTTGTTTTGTTTTTGTAAAAATTTTAAAAAATTTTCAATAAAAAAAAAAGAAAAGAAAATGATGATGGAGTATTGCAACCCTGTGCATATACATCCAAGAAACTCACGGAAACAGAACAGCGCTGGCCCGTATGGGAGAAGGAGGCTTATGGGATACATTGGGCATTACTCACGTGGCGACAGTTCCTGGAAGGCAACAAAATCCCCTTCCAGGTGCGGACTGATCACAAAAATTTGGAAGCCCTGAAAATGCCCAGGAAACTCAATCCCAAACAAGCCCGCTGGTCCCAGCATTTTCACCAGTTCCAATTTAAGCTCAAACATTTACCAGGGAGAAAGAACTTCCTGGCAGATGCACTATGTCACATGCCCCAATATAACAGCGCACGAACCACAGACTCTAAACCAATAATGGCAGAGTCACAACTGGCAGCACCAGTAACCACAAGAACCCAAGCTAAATTAAAACCACAACTGGACAGCCAAACTGGAATTGAATTCAGGAAAGGTTTGGAAACAGATGAATGGTTCCAGAAAAACAAAAATGTGTGCACAATGAGAGACGGGTTGCCTTGGGTAGGGGAAAAGTTATATATACCAACAACCCAAAGAGTCACTTTCATGCAGCTTTGCCATGATACAAAATCAGCAGGGTATTTTGGATTTGTAAAAACTTTACACATAATTAAATGGCAATTTTGGTGGCCATCCATGAAAAAGGACATTGAAAGTTATATAGCCAGTTGTCCAAAATGTGCCACTGCAAAGATGTTGCAAGGGAAATCGCCAGGACTGTTACAAACAGTGGCTAGTCCCTCAGCCCCCTGGAGAGAAATAGCCATGGATTTTATAGTGGAATTGCCAGAAAGCAATGGGAATACTGTTGTCTGGACAGTCACGGACTTGTTTTCCAAACAGGTACACTTTATCCCTTGCCAAAAGATTCCCACTGCAAAAGCCTTAGCAAAACTTTTCATCCAGCACATTTACAGATTACATGGGGCACCCCAACGCATCATCTCTGACGGGGGTGCAATTTACGTCTGCATTTTGGAAGGAATTTTTATCCCTCTTAAGAACCACTCAGGGACTGACATCTAGCCACCACCCACAAGGAAATGGGGCCGCTGAAAAAATGAACTCCGTACTTAAGCAATATTTAAGATGTTTTCTTAGTTTCCAACAGACCGAGTGGGCGGACTTAATCCCTTTTGCAGAAGTTGCCTACAATAGTGCATTCCACTCCAGCACAGGCTACACTCCTTTTCAAATAGCCACCGGTCAAAGTTTCAACCCCATGCCAGAATTAACCCCAAACATACCAACGATCCCATCACTAAAAGAATGGATGGAACAATTACAAGACACCTGGACAATAGTTAGAAAAACACTAGATGAAGTTAGGCAGGCATACAAAGCACAAGCCGATAAAAAAAGGGTTGAGCCTACACCATTCATTATAGGAGAAATGGTGTACTTATCTACAAAATACCTAAAGTTCCTATAGCCCTGTAAAAAACTTGGACCAAAATATATAGGACCTTTTCCAATTAAAAGAATCATAAATCCAGTAACAGTAGAATTAGAATTACCCCAAAATCTCAGGCAAATACACCCAATTTTTCATTGCAGCTTGCTGAAAAGAGAGCATCAGTCACCTCTACGGCCAAAAATCCCCCCCACCACCACCTCCAATCATGGTGGAGGGTGAACAACACTTCGAAATAAAGGAAGTCCTTGACTCTAGGAGATATCATGGAGCAACTCAGTACCTAGTTGCCTGGAAACACCTCACTCCCTCACAAAATGAGTGGGTCCATAAACGTCATGTCAGAGCCCCGAAGCTATTGAAGAAGTTTCACACAGAGTATCCTAACAAGCCTGACTAACATTTATACCTGTTTTGTTTTCTTTCAGGTGAATCTCTCTTATTTTTAAGGGGGCCGGATGTCAGAATCCAATTATACTTTATCTCCAGTTATCAATTATAGAAAACCCCATTTCTGCCCTCTCTGGATTCTGTCATACAAGAAAGGGAAGGGGGTGAACAAGGGGGCTTTATGGCCCTCACTTCCTTCAGTACAACTTCAAAGGGATTGAATGTGGATAGCACCAAAAGGCCTTATCATAACAAAGGAGGCTATTTACCTTTCATGTAGTTTTCTCTGAAGTCTTCATCCAGCCGACAGAAAGGAAAAGGGGGTGGGATTGTGATGCCTGAAACTGTCACTGGAAGAGGGGAGTGATTGGGTGGGACTACTGGGGAACCCCTTAAAACCTCGAATGGGAGAGCTTGGACCCCAAGTCCTGTCTAGAATGCCTGCAACCGTTTTCTCTTAATAAAGGATTCCTGTTGGAAGAATTATTCCAAGAGTTCTGTCTTCTTAAGATGCAAAGTGGGGTGGGTCCTTACATTGGAGTTTGGCTAGAATAGCCTCTAAGTTCCTTCCCTTTTCCTCCAGTAGTTTACATAGTTTACATCTAATGTATGTATAGTTTGAGTGTTCCTTGGGCATAAGCACATACATGAAACATGTATTGCATACCACAATAGTATTAGTCACCTTTTCCATGAGTTTGTTGTTTGAAAATCCCTCTTTTTGGTTTTTTACTGTCTGCAGGCCCTGGTCTACCACTATCCATAGAATTTGGTCTGCTGCTGTCTATAGGTCCTGGTCTACCTCCATCCATAGCACTTTCTGTAGCACCTGGTCTGCTGCCGTCTTTAGGCCCTGGTCTTCTGCTGTCTGTAGCCCTTGGTCTGCTGCTGTCTGTATGCCCTAGTCTAATGTGCTGCAGCATTCCACCATCCTACCAACAGCTCCGCGGACATGTGGCTCCCATTTGCTGGTGTGTCACACTGGTGTTCTGCTTCCTTTAGCAAACAGAGCTGCCTGGATGGCTCACAGTAAGCTCTCCTCTCCCTGGCTGGCTCTTCTTCTCTTAATGTTGTAAATTATTGTTTTTTTCTTTATTCCTTTTAGCCATATATGTTATAGCTAACTCTCTAAAATAGGCTCTGGCTGTGTCCCATACATTCTGTGTTGATCATTTTTGTTTTCTTTAATGAAAAACTCCATTTCCTTTATTGCTAGTTCTATGAATTGTTTTTCTTTTAACAAAGATAGATTCAAAGTCCATCTTGATTTCTTTTTTACCTCTTTCCAGGTCAACTTTATTGGATTGTCTGCCCAAATGTTTGGTTCTACCTCAATCTTGTATATATTAGTACTTAGCTCAGGGGACATCCATATCATTTCAATTCTAGACAATTATTTATGTCTGTTCGAGTAAAATGTATACTGGGTCTTTTTTGGTTTTTTTCTCTCCAAGTATCCTGTATGGAAATTTCTTCTATCATTCTAAAAAATGCCTTAGGGAGTGTCTTTCTTCCCTTTCCCCCTTCTTTGTTGCTTCTATAATCTAATTTTCTATCTACAATTGCATTAAAGTCTCCTATTAAGCAAATGTTTTGATATTCCATTTCCAATATTTTCCTGTGTAATTTTTGGTAAAATTGTTCTTGTTTGTTATTGTGCATATATTGCTACCATCAATATCTTTTTTGATTTATCATTATTTCTACCATTAGGATTCTTCCTTCTTCATCTGAATAGATCTGTTTGGATTCCAATTTGTCTTTTCTATATAAAGAACTCTTTTCTTTTGATCTGCTGATATAAAATACAGTTTCCCAATTTGGGGGCATTCCAACAATTTATTGTGTTATTGTTTTATATGTGTTTCTTGGAGATAAATTATATCTGTTTTTAATTTCCATAGTTGTGCAATTTTTTTTCTTTTTGATGGGGAGTTCAATCCATTTATATTCATTGGCATTCCACTTTCTTTCTCCATCTTCTTTACTTATATTCTCCTAGTGTACCTTTCTTGTCTCTGTTCTTTTACCACCTCCTCTCCTTTTTCTGTTATTTCTTTTTCTTCTCTTTGGATGGCTACTAATTTTCTCTGTCTTCCCTATCTCCTTGTGGTTCTTGTGTTTTCCCTTCATGGAAACTTCTGTGTCTCTCATTAAACTCTGTTTTCTTAAAGATGGAATCCAATCTATATCTTGTTGCATCCCAGTTTATTAATATCCCCTCCAGGATCAACCATCTGAAATTCACTCCTTGTTCATTTAATTTTATTGTCAAAATTGGTAGTATTTTTGAGAATCTCTTATCCTCCTAGGTATCTCTTTCAAGACCACAATTTCTTTTTTTCTATACATCAGTGGTTCATCTCTCACTCTCTTCAATATTTCATCTCTCATTGTTTTTTCCCACAAATCTAACATGTACCTCTCTGGGGAGTCTATATCTCCTTAGGTAACTTGAGTTAATTCTATATATTTGATCCAATTCTTCTTCCATCTTGTTTTTTTCCACTTCTAGTGCCTCGGCAAACAAATTAGTAATCAAGTCTGTTAGGTCTTCCCCCTTATCTGGTATGTTCTGTAATCTTAAAAAATGTAATGCTTTTTCCATTTCCAGTATTGCGACTGTATCTTCCAAGCTTTTGTTTGCCTGTGCCAATCTTTGATTTTCTTCTTTTATTTCCTCTATCTTTTTCTCAGTTTCTTCTGATTTCTCTTCCATTTTGGGGATTTTTTGCTCATTCTTTGTAATCATTTGTTGAAAATTTTCTGATTGTGAGTTTATATTGAAGACCTGCTCACTTATCCAGATTGTTTCTTGTCTCCTTGTGGTTTATTCTTGTGTCTTCTTTATGTGAAATGATTACTTCCTGAATTGATTGTAATCTTGTTTGCATTTTCTTTTGGAAATTTTTCGCTTTTTCTTTTGAAGCATGGCTTCAATCAATCTCTGATATACTGGGCTGGGCACTCTAGATGATAGTGCTGAAGCAGGCTTTTTAGCAGTTTTAGCAAGATTTGGGACACTCATTCTGTTTTTTATTCCCCCCCCCCAGTTACTCTATCCTCTATCTGTTATGCCCCCTGGAAAGTATCTTTATCTGCAAAGAAAAACAAACCTCATATTCAATACATCGTTACATAATTTAAATTTAACATCATGGTATGTAATTCTTATAGTTTTTATCTAATGTGCCACAAAAAAACCAAACCAGAATTTGTAATCCAATTTGTCTATCAGTTTCAGGACTGGAGGGGTAGTTGTAAAGTCTACAATAGCCTTGTGTCCAGAATCCAAGAGTTGCAGATCAATCAATACTTGTAATCCAAAATGGCCAGCCGGTCTTAAACCAATCAGTAAGACCCACCAAGCCAGGAATAGTAAAAAGCCATGTTGTTCTCTATCTCTAGATGTTTCTTGAAATCCCAGGTCAACCGACATTTGTAATTCATAGTGAGCAATATAATTCCAAACCAGTGATAAAATATTGCATAGAGTCCTGCTTTCTTCTATCTTCAGCTGTTTGTTACAGTTCTAAGAGCTTTCAAGGTCATCCAGCTGGTTGCTTATCTATGTCTGGGCTTTGTGCCAAGTCTATCCCAGGGATAATAAACTGAAAAAAATTGTCTCTCTTTTGCCACTAGGTGTCACTTTCTTCCTAGTAATAGGAGTTTAAATCAAAAGTTATTTACAAGATTAGTCTCGTTCTGTTATTTCCAAGCACAAATTAATAATTTTGATAGTTAATCAAATTTAGCAAAGCAATGTCTTTATATTACTCCTAGTTTGTCATTCTGTATTCTCTATTACCATCCCTCTTAAAGTTTTCTTTCTTCCACTTTTGTTTCTCTGGTAGGGCGGGGGGGAATCCCCTTCCTCCAGTCTCACTTGGGGAATTCTTGCTTTAGGGGAATTTATCTTTTCCAGGGAATAGTGTTCAAAAATGGTAGAGAGAAAGAGGCTGTTCTCACCCAGTTCTACAACACGCTGTTATTGATCTGCTTGTAGGGCTAGTCCTCACCCTTCCTGGCTGTCAATAGCTCATCTTTCTTCTGTTGGTTTGTAGGGATTTCTTCAGATCAAACATGCTGGCCACCACCTGCCTGTGATCAATAAGGGTCACCTCCTTTACTGTCGCTTCTCCCTCTCCGGGATGACTTTCAGCCCTTTAGGCCCCCTGGCAGAAGGAAATATCTGTGGGGTGCAGAGTTCCTCTCTCCTCACATTTGTATTGCTACGATGTCAAACCGGACTCCCTCCTGCTCCATTTCTAAGTGTGCACTGGCAATCATGCAGAGCTTTCAATCTCTGCCAGGTCTCTGTTGGGATAAAAAGTGTTTCAGCATCTATGGAGCATATGAAAATGAAGCTAATGCTTGATTTCCATGTGCCCCATAAGCACCAAACTCTTTTTACATGGACAGAGACCTGACAGAGACTGGAAGCTTTGTGTGGCTGCCAGTGGGGCACTTGAGAAATGCATGCAGATGGAACTTCCAGTTTCCCCAAAGTCTCTGTCCTGGTGAAAATTGTTCTGGCAGTGGCAGAAAGGAGTTGGGGGTGGGAGCAACCACCACGAGAGTTCAGGCTCTCATTCTCTGCAAAAGAGGATCGGTGCCTGAACTTGCACCCAGGAGCTTCCATCGACTCTCCTCTCCCTCAAAAGCAGAAACTGAGGCACAGAGGAGATGGATCTTTTCAAGGTAAGTGAACCTGGTGCAGCAGGAAGGAACAGGGAAGCATGAGGTATCTTATTGCAGAGGTCTCCAACCCCCAGTCCATGGAGCAGTACCAGGCCACAGCATGCCAGTAACTGGTTAGCACAAACAAGCAAAGCCCCATCTGTGGGATGCAGGCAGCACACAAAACCACATACCCTCCGGTCTGCAGAAAAACCTCTCTCCACAGAACCAGTCCCTGGTGCCCAAAATTCCATCACTAGGCCCCCTCATGGCCTTTCCCACTGTGAGATAACTCATGTGCACTTAACAAGTTGTATGTGTCTTAACGAGCAAGGGAGTGTTCTCCAGCATGATGAGTGGGTGGGTAATTTCAGCCTTCCTGCTCAGAAGAGACTAGGTCAGAACTTTGGCCACGCCTCCCTCTGGGTGTGTCTTCCCAGTTTTGACTTAGTTTCATGCTCAGCAGGGTGCAGAAATTTTGGCTCCTTAACTAGGCTAAGTTAATTGAACGTATATATTTAAATCTGATTGAGTTTAATCCTTTTTTAGCTATCTAAAGTGTAGTGTTTCCTTTTATTTTCTTTTTACATTCAGAATTCGAATTGGCATCGATTTAAACTGAAATTTGGAAAGGGCCTTCTTGCTTCGAACCTAACAGGCTCCTGTGAAGAAGGCTGCAGGCCGTTTTTTTGCTTCGAGTGGGGGGTTTTTCACCTCCGATCAAGCGAACAGCAGAGCACAGACCAGCCAACCAGCTGGCTTTTGGGAGATCGGAGTCCTTCGAGACTCAGGCTGTTTGGAGGCTTCCGTTTCTGGCTTCGTCACAACAAGGCTCCTTCTTAGCCGCAGGATTCGGATCACAGCAGAGGCTGCGCAACTAATAGCAAGTGCCTTTCCATGTCAGGGGGAGAATGCTCATTTAAATTGGCTGTTCCTTAATGTTATAGATCTAGCAGGGAAGTTGTTTCCTTTCTGTTCCCCTCCTTTCCTTGGAGGCACTGAATGGGCGTGGCTGCCATTTTGACTGCGTGTGCTGGACGCTGTCGCCATTTTGGATGTGTATTGGGAGCGGCCGCCATTTTGAGTGTGTCTCTAGGTGCGGCCACCATTTTGAGAGTGTCCTTAGGCATGGAAGCCAATTTGTGGGGACCTCATGTTTTTCTTCAAGGCATTGAGGCCTGCTTTATTTACCACTGGCCTGCGTTGTTAGGCCTTTAACTGGGGGAAAGTTTATCAGATTGTTTCAGGCAAATCACGGATTTGATTTCTGGTCTGCATTGGAATTATTGTTCTATTTACTCATTTGTGGCTCTGTCTCATATACTTATTTCTGGTGTGAGTTGAGCAAAGGGGAAATACTTTTAGACCACCTGTTCCAATTAGAGAGTGGCATTTGTCACTGGCCTAGACAGGCAATTCTAGAGAGCTGTCTGGCTGTCCTTGCCATTGTTGTTGTGCAGAGCGAGGATCGGTTTTCCATCTCTGTCAACTAGATCTGCATGTTTGGGTTCCCCCCACTTCTGGATATCTCCTACCCGGATTATCTAGATTGCAATGGCAGACAGTTCCTCACCCCAGGGCTCTGGTATTCTCGCCGCACAAACAAAGCGCAGATCTACTGATTTGGACGCGGGGGGGGGGGGAGAAAAAGGCCAAGACTAAACATATTTCTACCAAGGAGCCCTCAAAGTCAGCCGAGCAAGAGGCTTCAAGGAAACATTTGGTGCTGGAAAAGGAATTCTCAAAGCCCAAAGGCTCAGGTCCAGTGAAGCTGAAGTGGTTCCCCCCGCTCCATTGGACACTTCTCCATTTGAGCCTCCATTTGCTCCTTCTCATCATGTCCCAACGGGTTGGTCTCCTCAGGGGGAAACTGAGCAGGTTGGTCCCCCTTGCTCTTCATCATCATTTACTCATCAAGGCCCTGAGGCCACGTTTATTCCAGCTGAGACTGGGGCTATGGAACAAAGGGACATGTGGTCAGATCAGTTTCAGTTCTTCATGCACAATGCGTTTATGCAATTCTTGTCTTCTAGGGGACAACGACCTTTTCAACCACCTCCTATACCTCCTTCGCAAACGGGACATATCACAGTCCCCGGTTCAGGCGTTTCTGAGACTTCTTCCCAGCTAGGGGAGGAAGGGTCTGTTGACCTGGAGATAGCTGACACGCCCATGTCAGAGGATGAGGAGGCAGTGCCCGAACAGGCGTCAACTTCAGGGCTTTTTGATCCTTCTCTTTTCAGGTCTCTACTGATAAAGGCCGTTACCATCGTCAACCTCACTTCGGTACAGGAGGAGAAACCCTCTACCAGTCAGGAGTCTAACCCTTTGTTCACTGAACAGGTGGTGGAGGACAAGCAGATTCCTTGTCCACAGGTTTTCCGTACTACAGTGGAGAAACAGTGGTCATCTCTGGCCACTCTGCCTTCTCCTAATAGTACAGAGAAGAAACTATTCAATGTTTCTCCTTCATTTGCGTTCCTCTTGGAGGTGCCTTCTGTTGATACTCCCCTGACTTCTCTGTTTTCCACTTCTGCTATTCCAGGGGATATGGCTGAGGCCCTGAAGGCAGAGGACAAAAAGTTTGAACTTTCCCTCCGCCGAGCGCATCAGGCTTCGGCAAGGGCGATCAAGGCTGTGACTTCATCCTCTTTCTTCACCAGGGCTTCAATCATGTGGCTTCGCGAACTGCAGGCAATTGTTCCGCCGGATCAGGTTTGGACACATCAGACACTAGGGAAGCTAGTGGCCGCTTCAGAGTATGTGGCAGATGCTTCTCTTCATTCGACCAGCCACGGTTGCCTCTCATAGGTTACTGTGACTGAAACAGTGGAGAACGGACTTGAAGTCAAAGTGGCATCTGTCCACTTCCAAATATAGCGGTACACAGTTGTTCGGGTCAATCCTTGAACCACACATTATCGAGGGCAAGGATAAATGCAAGATCCTGGCTCACCCCTCCAAAAGGTCGGATAGGCAGCCCCAGCAGGAGTTCCGTAGGCAGGCCTTCCTGGGAGTGGAGGCAGCCCTTTCAGGCAGGGCAGTCCTGGGATTGGTCAAGAGGCTCGCGATCCTTTCCCCTCAGGCAGGATCGTCCACAGGACCGCCAGAGCATGGGAGCCAAGGGCCAATTCCAATCCAAACGTCCCTTCTGGGGCTCGGGTGGCCGTTCATATAGGCGGTTCAAGTGATGCCAAGGAGGGCTCTCCCATCGGGGGTCACCTGGCGCTGTTCAGCGACATTTGGGAGGCGACCACCACCGACTCTTGGGTCAGGGATACTGTCAAGTATCCCTGACCCAAGAGTTCTACTCTCTTCCCCCAGACTGTTTCATACAGTGTCCGGTGTCACGAAATGCAACCATGGCAAAATTGGTAGCCACAGCCATATCCCATTTGTCAGAAATCAAAGCCATAGAACCAGTGCCACAGGATCAAGAAGGAAAGGGGTTTTACTCCATCCTGTTTGTGGTCCCCAAAGCCTCAGGAGGATGGAGGATGATATTGGACTTAAAGGGTCTGAACTAATTCTTGACCTACAGAAGGTTCAAAATGCAGACCCTAAAGTCCATCCTTGCCAGTATCAGGAAAGGAGATTTCCTCTCCTCCATAGAACTGACAGAGGTGTACTTACACATCCTGATACTTCCAGAACACTGCAGATTCCTCCAGTTTTATTATGCGCACTGGCATTACCAATACAGAGCCCTTCCCTTTGGTCTATCTTCAGCTTCAAGGGTTTTCACAAAAATTTTGGCAGCCTCCTGGGAAAGCGTTAGAACCGCAGAGAACAGCAGGCACCAGCTGTTCCATGGCTCAAAACCTCCCTCCCGGGCAAAGGGGGGGAGGGGAGTATCACCTGAATAGAGGTAGAGCCTCTGAGACCCTCCAGGAAGCTTTCTTTGGGGGGTGAAAAGAGTGCTCCCTCGGAGTTCGGGTTGCCTCCGCCTCCCAGCTGTCTTTGTCCCTCGGGGACAAAGCAAGACGCCGCTCCCACATCCGCGCTTAAAGAGACCGGGTGAGTTATTTTTAAAAGCGGACAGAGCTGGATAAAAGATTTTTTATTGGATCTTATTTGGACTTTAGTTTGAAAGGTTGATTTTTATTTCTCTTCTTTTTTTTCTTTTTTCTTTTCCTTTTGTGAGAGTGAAAGTAAAATGGCGATCGGAAAGTTTTTTTTGTTTTTTTTTTAAAGTGAGTGAAACGGAATGTAATGGATTAGACTGTTCTTTTTTTAAAAAATTTTTTTTTTCTTAAGGTGGATTTGTGTTTTGTGAAGATTCTTTTTTGTTAAACTTTTGTTATTCTTTTTTTTTCTTTTAAGGGATTTTTTCTTTTGTATTTTTTATTATTATTTTTTTTTAAGAAGGAGGAAAGAAGAAACAAAACTTTTTCTTTTTGAAAATGGCTTCAAAGCGGCAAGCAACATCTACAGTACCTAAGGTGGCTTCTTCTCCTGCGATCTTACCAGTACAACAACCTAAAGCTACACCACCACCCTCTCCCCCTTTGCCAGCAGTAACGGTCAAAGATATGCAAGACATAATGGGAAATGCTGTATCTCAAATTAGAGGGGAAGTGAAAGAGCTTTTAGTGGAGAATAATACTATTTTGAGGCAAGATATAGTTATGACTTTAACAGGACTTGCTTCCGTGGTTGAGAAGTTGGATTCTAGAGTGGAAGAAGTGGCAGACAAGGTGGAGATTTTGGAAGATAAATTTGAAGGCATGGAAAAAAAGATGGAAATTTCACAAGATGATATTGTTATGTCTCAATATAGAGACATGGAGTATGCTTTAAGAATCGGGGTTGAGGGAAGACATGCAACAAGACTTGAGAGAGATTGTAGTAAATGACTTTGCTGCTATTCTGGATAGAGAGAAGGAGGAAATATTTAGAGTTAACTCTTGGGTTGCAAAGCAAAGAAATCTGCCAAGAGATGTGGTAATCTATTTTGGGAAGAGATCTCTGCGTAATGAAATTATACAAGCTTTTTATAATAAGAGGTTTCAGATTGCTGCTCAAGATGTCATTATTTTAAAGGAGATTCCATCTAAAATTTTAAGAAGAAAAGAGTTTGCTTTCTTAGCCAATGAACTTAAAAAAAGATTGATGCCATTCAGATGGGAGATTCCGACAGGCATCGTGGTGAGTCTTACGGGGACGCACTATAGACTTAACACTGTTTCTAAAGCAAAGGAGTTTTATAAGTCGGTCCTGGGAGCAGGCTCATCACCACCTATGATGCAGAAAGTCTTGGATGGCAAGGAGGTGGAACAGCAGTCTGAAGAAGTAGTATTGATGGATGCTGGAAAATCACAGGCTGAGTGGTCGCAACAAGCAGAGATCAAAGAGCAAAGAATGACTCGGGCAGCTCATAGACGTAAGGAAAAGGAACAACAGAAGAAAGAAGTTAAAGAAGTCCTACAAGAATTTGCTTCAGTGCCTGTGGGAGGAGCAAGACCCAAGAGTTCTGCAGTACATTCTTCAATGGCAGATCTTCAAGCAGTCTTCTCCAGGCTTTTGGTCAAGGGAGATGGTAAAGCTCCTGACATGGAATGCTAATGGTCTCAATTCCCCCCAAAAGAGAAAGAAAATATTTCATTACTTAAAGCAACATAACAATGATATTATTTGTCTGCAGGAAACACATATTATCTCTAAAGATCAAAAATATTTAGTTAATGTTCGTTTGGGATCTCATTTTGTATCTTCTGCTCCCGGGAAAAAAGGGGGAGTAGTTATTTATGTTAAGCAAAATTTATCAGCCTGTTTAGTAGAATCCGATCCCCAAGGGAGATATGTTATGATTGAAGTGGGTCTGTATGGTAAGAAAGTACTCATAGTGGGTTTTTATGCACCAAATCAACAACAGGAACAATTTTATAGATTGTTACATCAAAAACTAATTTTGTTGGATTATAGATCTGTTATACTAATGGGAGACTGGAATGGTGTTTTAGATACACAAAGAGACAAAAAGGACCCTCTATTTCTTTTAAACAGGCTAAATTACCTAAAGCTTTTTTTGATTTGAAAGAGGACTGGGAGCTGCGAGATTATTGGTGTGAACATAACTTGGAGGAGAGAGACTTTACCTTCTTTTCGGACAGACATCAATCTTTCTCAAGAATTGACTTTTTCTTGATCACAACGGATTTATATTTTAGGGTGAAGAACATTAAGATCTTTCCTAGGACATTGACGGATCATAGTCCAGTTTGGATGGAATTGGTTAATGAAAAAGAGGAGAGGAGATCTTGGAGGATGAATGAAAATTTATTTAGACAAGAAAAGAATGTTCAAAAATTAAAGGAGCAATTAAAGGATTACTTTGCTTTAAATATGTATAAGGGAACTTCAATGTCAATGGTCTGGGTTGCAGGTAAAGCTTACATGCGGGGGATTTTGATACAAATGAATAAGGTTCATAGACAGAAGCAGGCGCAGAAACGTAAGGAGCTGGAAGATGAGATTAAATTAAAAGAAAAAGCTTTGATTTTAAACTCCACAGATGAGAAGATTAAGGAATCTATAAAATTGCTTAAATCACAATTTAATATGTTGATGGCTGATCAAACTGCAACTAATTTACTGCATATGAAACAAAACACATTTTGTAATGCCAATAAACCAGGGAGATGGTTGGCTTATCAATTGAGAAAGAAGCAGAAACAGAGAACTATAGATAAAATAAATTATAATGGTAAATTGGTATATCAGAAGGAGTTGATTAAGAAATCTTTTTTAGATTATTATCAAAAATTATATACGAGTACTAAAGTACAGGCTTCAGATATAGATAATTATTTAAAAGATGCTAACTTTCCTAAACTAACAGAAGATCAGAAACAAGAAATTAATGGCCTGATTACTAGTGAAGAAATTGAGATAGTAATTAAAGAATTAAAATTAGGTAAAGCACCGGGCACTGATGGATTGACCTCTATTTATTATAAAACTTTGGTACAAGAGTTGATTCAACCTTTAAGGGAGCTTTTTAATAATATATTACAGGGTTTAGAGACCCCTTTGTCATGGGGTAGAGTTTTTATATCTTTGATTCCAAAAGAAGACCAAGATCTCACTTCACCAAAGAATTATAGATCTATATCTCTTTTAAATGTAGATTATAAGATTTTTTCAAAATTTTAGCTAATAGACTTATGAGGGTCTTGCATCATGTAATACATATGGATCAAACGGGTTTTATAACTGGAAGGTATATGAAGAATAATGTTAGACAAAGTATTAACCTATTAGAATATTTAGATAAAAACAATCAAGTTTCTGCAGTATTGATATTTTTAGATGCTGAAAAAGCTTTCGATCAGCTGAATTGGCAATTTATGTTAAGATTAACTGAGAAAATGAATTTTGGAGAAAAAATATTACAAGCTCTTCGTGTTATTTATCAAAAGCAAACGGCACAACTTATAGTTAATGGGGGTTTGTCAGATGTGTTTTCAATTGAGAAGGGGACTAGACAGGGTTGCCCATTGTCACCATTGCTGTTTGTTTTAACTTTGGAAATTTTGTTGATTAAAATTCGAGAATCACAGCAAATAAAAGGAATAGAAGTTAATAAAAAAGAATATAAATTAAGGGCTTTTGCAGATGACTTGGTTGTTACTTTATCTCAACCAACTGATTCTGTAATAGAGCTATTAAAATTGATATATCAGTATGGACAGGTTTCGGGTTTCAAAATTAATAATAATAAGACTAAAATATTGCCTAAAAACATGACCAATTTGGATAAGGAGACCTTGGTTAGGTTGACAGATTTCGAGGTTGCTAATAAGGTAAAATATCTGGGGGTTATTTTATCTGCCTCTAATACAAAATTGTATAAAAATAATTATGAAAGGCTGTGGGTCAAAATACAAAGAGATTTGGAAAATTGGAAGAAGCTGCAATTATCCCTATTGGGGAGAATTGCAGCGATTAAAATGAATGTTCTGCCAAAGTTTCTTTTTTTATTTCAAATGATACCCATTTTAAAGAATGAGGTTAATTTAAATGAATGGCAGAAAGGTATCAATAAATTTATCTGGGCAGGGAAAAAACCAAGAGTATAACTTAAAATTATACAAGATATTCGTGAGAGAGGTGGACTCAAGGTACCGAATTTGAAATTGTATTATGATGCTGTTGTTTTAACATTAATTAGTGACTGGGTTAATTTAACAAATGTAGAAATACTCCTCTTGGAGGGCTGGGATTTACTTTTTGGATGGCATGCCTACTTAATTTTTAATAAAAAGGTTGATAGGGTTTTTAAATCTCATATTATAAGGATTTCTTTACTTCGGGTTTGGAGGAAATATTACAGAAGTGATTTTAAAATTCCACTATGGGCCATACCATCACATGCGATAGAAGGGATAAGGAGAGGAGTTAAGATGAACAGTGTTTCTTATGCACAATTACTTAGATGGGATGGTAAAAACTGGCAATTAAAATCTTTCGAAGATTTAACACAAGAAAATATTATTTATTCATGGTTTCAGTATAGACAAATAGTGGAGAGGTGGAAGATAGATCGTAACGTGGGTTTGCTTAGAGAAGATGAGAATTTGTTAAAACAAATAAAAGATCAAAGACGAACTCATATTAAGAGAATTTACGGGGTGTTAGTAGAATTGGATTCAGAAGCAGAATTAGTTAAAGAATGTATGGTTAAATGGGCACAAAATTTTGATGAACCGGTTCCATTAAATATTTGGGAGATTATTTGGGTGAGGAATGTTAAATTTACACAAGCCCAATTTTTTTTTATTAAAAGTTTTTAAATTTTACAAAGCAAATCCCTTCCCCAAACCCCCCACCCTCCCATGCCCTCCCCCATCTCCCCAAACCTCCCATACCCCCCCTCAACCTTCCCAGAGCTGAGTACAGGCTTAATTAAAATTTTTCAAAGAAAATAAAAAATAAAAAAAACTTAAAACACATATAAATCCTAAACAAATCTAAATACATTAAATTGAACAAAATATCTTCTCTAAAAGATAATAATTGCAAACATTAAACACACATTATAATATACTCTAAACCTTTTCTAATATTGTACTTATATTATTATCCATCATTCTATAAAGAATCCCCAAAACACAAATTTAAACATTACTTTCTTTAAATATCTATACCTACAATATAAAATCTAATCTCCCTCTTTCTTTACTCTAGAACACAAAAATAAGCATATAAACATTCATTGTACCATCAAAACTGGATACCCATTTAAATAATTAAACTAAATACTTATATTTAAACTTCTTATCTAAAATTTTCATTCAATCTCCATGATCTTCTCTCCTATCAATAAAAAAAGGACTTAAAAAACATATAAATCCTAAACAAATCTAAATACTTTTAATTAAACAAATTAACTTCTCTTAAACCAATCTTTAAACAAACTATAATATACTCTAAACCATTGTCCATCATTTTATAATATACTCTAAACCTTTTCATATCATACTTATATTATTACCCCAAAACACATATTTAAACATTACTTAAAACATTAAAATTCCCTTATACCTGTTTAAATCTTTACCAATAACAAATTCCTCCACAATAAACACATTCCTTCTCTTGTCCATAAATCTCTTAAAGGTAATTCCAAAAAGTTTGTAAATCTTACTTCTCCCACAATTCAATAGTCTTCTGAGTACTTAAACTAAGTACTTAAACTTAAACTTGTTATCTAAAATTCATTCGATCTCCATAATCTTCTCTCCAATAGCCAGTTCCATCCACTATAAACACAATCCTTATCAATCTCTCTTGTCCATAAACCTCGAAAAAAATGCTTTAAAATCTGCCCTTGAAGATAGCTCCAAAAAATTTGTAAGTCCTGGTTCTCCCACAAGCTCAGGAACCAATAGCTGTGAAGCTTCGTTAACCTCCTTCTTCTGTTGGTCTTTCTCTTTACGTTTATATGTTGCACGAGTTGTCCTCTGCTCTTTCATCTCAACTTGTTGAGGCCCCTCAGACTGAAATTTCCCCTTTTTAATTAATATAGGCTCTTCACACTGCAATTCTGCCCTTAAAGGTTGCTCCAAAGAGTTTATAAATCCTGTACAAGCCCAAAATTTAAGAGAAAATTTTTATAAAATGTTTTACAGATGGCACCTTGATCCACAAAAAATGTCTTGTATGTATCCTGATTTGCAGCCTAAATGTTGGAGATGTGGATGTTTGGATGCTACTTATTATCATATCTGGTGGTCATGTAAAAATATAAAAGCTTTTTGGATTAAGATATGGTGGAATATTCAAAGAATTTTTAGAAGAAGGATAAAATTTACCCCACAATTGTTCTTGTTAGGTATTGTTTCTGATTGTGATAGTAAAGAGACTATATTGATGTTAAATTTAATCACAGTGGCCAGGTTGTTAGTAGGGCAATGTTGGAAGAAGGAATCTTTGCCTACTTTGCAAGAGTGGTTTCTTAAAGTTTCTTACTTGGCGGAAATGGCAAAGATTTCGGCTTTCTTGAAAGATCAATCGCAAGAGAAGTACCTCCTGGTATGGAAAAAATGGATAGATTTTATACAATATAAGTTGGATATAAAAAAATATTATTTAGTTTTTGAATAATTTATATTTAAAATTTAAGATATTTCATAGATATTTTTTTTATTTTTTTTATTTTTCTTTTTTTATTGGATTTTTTCTTTTTCTGTTTCTTTCTTTCTTCTTGTATTTTTTTTATATATATTGTTGTTAACTATTTTACAATTTGTTTAATGAATGTATTTAGATTTGCTTATGGTTTATATGTATCTTAAGATTTTTCTTAAATTTTTTTAATTAAGCCTGTATTCAGCTCTGGGAAGGTTGTGGGAGGGTTGGGAGGGTTGGGGGGAGGGAATTTTTTTTTGTAAAACTTAAAAATTTAAAAAAAAAAAAAAATTGGCAGTCTTGGTGGCTCACCTCAGGATGATGCCGGTGCGCGTGTAATGCTATCTAGACAACATTCTAGTACAGTCCAGGTCCTTCCAGTTGGCCCAGTCAGACCTGGAAGTCACAATACATACACTCCAGGTTCACGGGTTCTCAGTGAATTTCAAAAAGAGCCACACAATCCCCACAAATGTCTCCTACATCTTGGGGCGATCATAGATTCAGACTTTTGCAAGGTCTATCTTTCACAGGAACATCGGGTCAGCATCTGAAAGCTGGTGCATCAGGTTCAGAGGGACAAAGCAGTGCCCCTGGTACAGCTGTCTCAACTCTTTGGAAAGATGGTTTCTTGCATGGGGATTGTTCTGTGGGCCAGGCTTCACTCAAGAAGCCTTCAATAGTTCCTCCTTCCCTTTCAGAAACAACCTCAGTTCCTCCAACAGAAAAGTCAGGGTTCCCCACCACACTTTGTTATCCCTCCTATGGTGGCCTTCATCTGCAATGACCAAGGGGACAATCTTCAAGGAGCCCCTCAGGCTCACTTTGACTACAGACACCAGTCTGTTTGATTGGGATGCCCATCTTCAGACTCATCTGGCCCAGGGACAGTGGTCCCAGTCAGACCTAGCTCACAATATAAATTGGCTCGAACTCAGGGCCATACACTTAGAACTCTGACAGTTTTCCTCCCTAGTGATGGGACAGCACGTCCTGATTCTGACGGACAACATGGCAGCCAAGACTCATGTCAACAAACAGGGAGGCACCCGGTCCTGGTCACTCATGCAGGAGGCCTTGGACCTAGGTCTGTGGGCAGAGTCCAACCTGGGCAGAACACATTTCAGGGGAGGTGACTCAACAAGCAGATTCCCTGAGCAGGGTCACAGTGGACCACTCGGAGTGGCGACTGGACCAGGAACTGTTCAGGGACATCTCGATATGGTTTGGCCGTCCACATCTGGATTTCTTTGCCTCCCCGTAGAACATGCAACTTCCCAGGTTCTTCTCCAGGTTCCCAACACGGGGAGCGGAGAGAATGGATGCCCTCCGGTGCCAGTGGCTGGGGGGCCTGCTTTATGTCTTTCCTCCCCTTCTGTTGTTACAGGCAACCATCCACAAGGTGATTCAGGAAAGGGCGGAGATAATCTTGATTGTTCCACATTGGCCAAGGCGTCCGTGGTTTGCTGATCTTGTGGATCTATCACTCTTGCCACCGTGGAAGATTCCCCTGGACCGAGTGGCTCTCAGCCAAGGGAATCTTCAACATCCAGATCCACAGTGGCTCCAGTTGGCCACCTGGCACTTGAGCGGGAAAGTTTAGCTCGGCAATCCTATTCGTCCAGGGTGATCTCGATGATCAAGCCTCAAGGCGCCCCTCGACTAATACGATTTATGACACCACATGAAGGAACTTCTGCACGTGGTGCACTAAGCAAAATCTCAGGCCGCTCTCAGTCAAAATTCCCAATATTCTGGACTATCTGCTGGAAGGTATGAACAAGGGTTTATCACCTAGTACCATCCGCAGGCAGGTCGCGGCCCTGTCAACGGTCCTTACCTGTGACAACTTGGTTCCTTTGTCACAACATCCGGCAGTTAGTGCTTTCCTAAAGGGGGTGGTTAACGCTAGACCACTCAGGGTCCATCGCTATCCATCTTGGGACCTGCCTAAGGCGTTACAGGCTCTTACCTCTCCTCCATTCGAGCCTCTCAGTTCTTGTTCTCTTCATTTTCTGTCTTTGAAAGTGGCATTTCTAGTAGCCATAACATCGGCTAGAAGGATATCAGAATTGGCCGCACTTTCAGTTAGGAGTGATTTGTGCACCTTTTTCGAGGATAGGGTGGTCCTCAGATTGGACCCTTCCTTCATTCCGAAGGTCAATACCTTGTTTCACAGGTTCCAAGACTTAGTTCTTCCAAATTTCTGTCCGAATCCTTCACATAGTCTAGAACGACAGTGGCATAAATTAGATGTGCGCAAGGCTCTGCGTCATTATGTCAAGTGAACCTCGACCTTTCGCAAGTCGGAGGCCTTGTTCGTGTCCTTTCAGCCCTCAGCCATAGGTCAGAAGGTCTTCTCTTCGACCCTTGGTAGGTGGATCAGAGCATGATTGCTTGGGCTTATCTTTCTCAGTCACTGCCAGTTCCTGCACACATCACGGCTCACTCGACGCACAGCACAGCTGCATCAGCGGCTTGGTCCACACAAGCTTCGGTCGAGAAGATTTGTAGGGCAGCGCCATGGTCCTCCCCTTTCTCATTTGTCAGGCATTATAGGATAGATAGGTTTGCAGCAGCAGACACCGCGTTTAGCAGACAGGTCCTACAACAGGTCGTTTCTTCTCAGGAAACACATGCCTAGACTCCCCCCCCCCGTAGGGACATGAGCGGCTTTGGTATGTCCCATCCGATGGATTGTACACTCATCATGCCAGAGAAGGGGCATTGTCTTACCTGAACACCTTTTCTCAGCGTGATGATATAGAATCCACACCCTTCTGTTAGGGTAGTCTAGGCAGGTGTCACGATGATAGGAGCCATTGCACCAGACTTCATCAGGGATGCTTCGCCTCGTCAAAACTGGGAAGACACACCTAGAGGGAGGCGTGGCCAAAGTTCTGACCTAGTCTCTTCTGAGCAAGAAGGCTGAAATTACCCATCTAGTGGATTCTACATCATCATGCTGAGAAAAGGTGTTCAGGTAAGACAACGCCCCATCTCGTTAGAACAGGCATGTCAAACTTGCGACGTCACGTGAGCTCATATGACGTATCGCAACATCAGATGACATCGCACAACATATCATGACTTTTTTCCTATTGCCGGCAATGGGATGGGCGTGGTTTCAGAGTGATGCATCTGGCCCGCAGGCTGGAAGTTTGACATGCCTGCATTAGAGATACAAGATTCACTCTATGAGTTTTCGAGTTACGAGTGGAATGGGCAGGCTCTATTACACCCGTAACGCAAGGACTACCTGTATTACACATCATATACATATGTATCTTAATTGCCCTATTAAAAATGAAAGGTATAATTTGATAATGAATAAAAATAATGCCCATGAGAAAGAAGAATATAAATATTTTTAAATTTTAAATTAATAAAAGGTGGAGGATCAGTTTCTTTACTGATACTGATCTGTTGTTATTTCTACTGTAATTCATAAAAAGAAAATACTTGCTTTATATTAAAATATATTAATATTAAAATAGACATAGAATATAATAACGTAGTCAACATTTTAAGAGAGAATTTAATATTTTGACTTTGAAAATATATGCAAATGTTTATCAGTTAAAGGAAATATATCTAGCCTTAGATGGCTTGATGTCATCTAAAAATAGTTGACTTCAAATGTTTTTAGGATAGGTATAGCAGGATGTATCTCATGTTATGCTATATTAGTAATAGTCTGAATGAAATGTTATTTATGTTAACTGAGAAAGAGAAAGGTTGTTAACATTTTTAAAAAATGTTTTATTAATTGTTTAAAATTACAATCTTTAGTGCTTAGTAACCAACATGTTGTCTGAGTTCTTATATTTAACATTAACTTCTTCGATATAAATCTATTCAGTACTGCACAATCCAGTGTCTTTTCCCTGATCCTCCTTTCTTCCCCATGTTTTTTCCATTTTCCCATCATTACACAGTTACAATTCTTGGTACTATTGATGTGTACAAAGTTAGGAATAAACATCTTCATCATATTTTACTAATATTATACAAATAATAATATCAATTCATAAATCAATATCTATTTTTCATGCTCTTGTTAAAGTTTGATTTTTCATCAATATTTGAAGTAACTTTGTCAGTTATGATGGTTTCTCAATATTAATTACATTTATATAGCTAAAAATTTTATTCATACAAACTCTCCTCTTATTTTTATATTTCCCGTATTGAAAAAAGAAAAAAAAAATGCTATTTTAATTCTAGATCATATCTTTTATTATAAAAGTCTAATTATATCTAAGGGTCATCCATTCTTTTACTTATATTCAGACAGGTATTTAAACATACAATGCCCCCTCTAATAGGTCAAATCTTCTATTTTTTTTAAATCTAACTTTCGCTTTCTTTCTTTGCCAAGTAGCTTTCCAAGCCAAGGCAATTGAATTGCCCAGGAATTTTCTTTCTATTTTATGAAAGTTGCTTGGCATGAGGAAGACAATTTAGGTAGAGTATTTTTTTGAGGGGAATTCTGCCCATTTATATTCCTTAAGCAACTCCCGCTTTCCTTCTCCCTCAATTTCTCTTTTCATTTTTTGTCTCCCAAGTTGTAACATTTCCCCTGACAGCTCTATGTTCCATTTTTAAAAATCTTTTTCCTTGTCATCAAGTGTATTTTGCAGACTTTAAGGGGTAAAGAGTCTTTTGCATTTTCATTGTTATGGGTAAGTTTTGCAGTATTTTATTTGTATATGGTAGTATATATTTCCCTTCTTTTGTCTCTTTCATCTCTAGGTCCATTTCCTCTGCTTCATCTTCTGATTTCTGGTTTATTTGTTCATACTTTGAAGTCGTTGTCTGGGAACTTTCTAGTTGTAGATTTAATTTGGAGATTTTCTCACTTATATTATCTAAATTATTTTTAGTCTCATTATGCTTTATTTTTATGTCCTTTTTGTATACAACAATTGTTTGGTGTATTAGTGTAGACTATATTTCCTTCTGAAAGGTGTTTGTTTTTTCTTGAGGCATCATTCCTGGAGATCCTCCAGTATCACCAGTCTCAGTAAGAGTAGAACAAAATTTCCTCTAGTTTTCTGGTCTTTATGTGTAGCCTTTATAATCCAATAGGTTCCAGAATACAAGTTCAGTCCAAAAAGCAATATTTTACAGTGATCCTTTGTCTCAGGCATCCAAAAATTATGAGTCAGGCAAGGTTGTAATCCACAATGTTCAAAGTGTTTAAAATGTTCAACCTCCCTGAAAACAGCTCAAAAGTCTTTCCCAGCCAGACATAATCAAAGGTCAGATTTTTCTTTCTCTCCCATTAGCTCTTGAGATTAAAAGTCCAAGCCCAGTAGGTTTTTATAATCCAAAAAGATCAGGGTGATAAGTATGCCAATATATATATTTTTATTGCCAGTTTAAGCTTAAGTCACTGCTAGGAGTCATCAGGCAGTCAGGAAACTAGTTATAATGCTGTAATCAAATCTACCACTAGATGTCATTCAAAATCCATTTTCCACTCTTAAGACAAAAATTGATTTCTTATATTTCACCTCAATGTTTTTTCCCCAAAGAAAAAATCTTAACAATTATCTCACTTCTCAAATTTATCAGAACTGTAGCTTTATGTTACTTTCACTTCAATATTGTGTATTTCTGTCCCCCTTAGAAATTAAAACTCTGCTTCTGTTCACATTCGGATTTTAGCTTCTTGGGAGCCTTTCCCAGGAAATTCAGTTGTAAAATAGTACAGAAAGGATCAATATTCTCATTCAGTTCCAAACATGCTGTTTATGATGTACTAATTGGTGCTTTTCTTCTCCGGATGTCAGCAGCTAATGGCTGGCCATAGGAAGGTAGCCAGTCTTTCCCCTGCTAGTTTGGAGGGCTTTTCTCTGATCGAACAGAAAGACAGCCATCTCTCTGTGATCGACGAGGCATCTTTCCTTCTTCATCACCTCTTTGGGACAACTTTAGGCCCTTTTTAGGCCCCCCAGCAAGGTGAAAACAGGTGTGGAAGGCAGAGCCCTGCCTTCCTGCATCTGTATCACCACGATGCAAAACCAGAAGTCAGGTTGTTAGCATTTAATACTAAGAAGATAAATGTCTCTGTTTGATAACACTTTGCATTTATTTACTGATTCTAATTTCCACTGAAATGATAACCTCAATAGGGCCTTTAAACCAGGGGTTCTCAACCTTGGCAACTTTAAGACTTGTGGACTTCAACTCCCAGAATTCCTCAGCCAGCAAAGCTTAAAGTTGCCAAGGTTGAGAACCCCTGCTAAACAGAGAAAATTATTGGGTGTTTATCTGCAAATTATCTGTCTCATTTGTTGCTTAGTCACATAGTTTCCTGGATTATAATTGCACTGTTGAACCTATGAAATAGAAAGTATTGCTTCTAAAGTTGTAATTATAGTTAATATCACAAAAAAATGTTGAGAGTTTAGAAAAAAATCAGAGAAGAGCAACTAAGATGATCAAAGGCCTGGAGAATAAAACATATGAAGAATGGTTACAGGACTTGGGTTTGGCTAGTCTAAACAAAAGAAGAAATAGGGGTGACATGATAGCAGTATTCCAGTATTTGAGAGGCTGCCACAAAGGAGAGGGAGTCAAATTATTCTCCAAAGCACCAGAGGGCAGGACAACTAACAATGGTTGGAAAGTGATCAAAGAGAGAAGCAACCTGGAATTAAAGTGAAACTTCCTGACAGTGAGGACAATCAACCAGTGGAACAGCTTACTCCCTGAAATCATGGGCGCTCCATCACTGGAGATTTTCAAGAAGAGACTAGACATTCACCTGTCTGAAGCGGTATGGGACCTGGACTATAAGACCTCCAAGGTCCCTTCTAGCTTCTATTCTATTCTATTCTATTCTATTCTATTCTATTCTATTCTATTCTATTCTATTCTATTCTATTCTATTTAGTCTATTCCTATTCCTATTCTATATAATCTTTTGAAAAATTAGTATTATTACAATTAAGCAAAATGGCTCCCAAGGCCCAGAAAAGATAAGGGAGAGGGGGAGTACTTTCTGAGCAGTAATTAGGCAGACTTTGCCCTGTAGTTAGGTGAAGGTTTTTAATAGTGCTCTGGATAGGTTGTGAGCTTGTTAGTATCTGAAGGGAATTTAGAGTTTTGCTTCTGTATACAATGCTTGCACAGAAACTTCCATTAGCCCAAGGCGAGAAGCACATATATAGAGAGATAAGAGAAAGAGACATAAGTGTTGTGGTGTTGAATGTTAATTGGTTAAAATAACATTATAAAAAAAGGTTTGTGAAAACAAGGGGTGTGCCTTTCATTTTTCATCCTGCTGCCTGCATATGGAGGAAATACAGCTAGCTACTTACTCAGCCAATTAAAGAACTGTTTATGGAAGCCTCTGTCTGAGTCTTTCTTTTTTTAAAACAAGTTTTATTATTTTTTTAATTTTACATTCAAATGCTTAGGAAGCAGCATGGTGATTGGGTAATCAATAGTCCAGTAACAGAATCTTTCGTACATATCTCAGATTACGTCATTAAAAGTTCCCTCTTTATTTCCCTTAATTATTATATCACATTCAAATTAATACATTTCTAATTATAGCTCAATCAATCGATACATTTGTCAATATAATTTTACTTATACATATCCAAGTCCTGTTTTTAAGTTTTACCTAATTTCAATTATAGTGGTCCAATTTAGCCTTTAATATCCATAATATTTAGACTTCAGGTAACCCAAATTTTCCTTATTTCATTTCAAAATAGTTATCATATTTAAAATACACATATTATTCAGTTAATAACATTCTTACTTTATTTCACAAGTATATTCTATTTCTCAGTCTAATACTTCATCATTTACTAATAAAATATCTTTTATTGTCACAAACCAACTTCCGTATTACAATTCAAAACTATAATCAAATGGTTAATTTTCATTTCCCCTATAAATCTAAGTCCTAAATAATAAATCAGTCAATATCTTTAAAGATCTCTGTTAGAGAATTTTAATTTCTCTATTAGTGAAAAATAAATCAGAAGCTCTCACAGTTGACTGCATTTAGCTAATTCAAATAACTTTATATTTATATAAAAATATTTACAATACCATTCTTCTTTACAGCAACATAGCTTAATGAAGACTTCTTACAGAGACAGAACAGAGACAAAACTTGAGACTGGAAAAACAGCTCCTAACTCAATACTCTTTTTGCACAGACTCAGTAGCACTTTCTTCCCATTGGCTGACTGAGTTACCACATGACTCTTCCTCCTCATGACAGGAAGAGACATCAGACCTATTGACTTAATACATTCTTTAATCGTGAAAAACCTTGTGCCACTAACCTGGCCTTATATTGTATATCATTATTTGGCAATACCCTTTTCTTATATACCCACTTACAACCCACAGCTTTGGTTCCCTGTGGCAAAGTCACTGATTTAAATACTTCATGGTCTCCCATGGATTTCATCTCCTTATCCATGGCCTCCTTCCATCTTTCTTGTTCAGCTTTTGGTAATGCCAACACCTCTTTATAACTTCTTGGCTCATACCACACATTGCAAACCTTTACCTTGCTGGCAGAATACCTGTCAGGCGGAATTCCTTTATTACATCGCTCTGACCTACGTGGTATTAACTGCTCCTGTGTCTCAAGTCTTTCTGGCTTCATGTCTTGTTCAGCCTCTCCTCCCTGAACATTGACATCTTCAATTATTTTTTCATCATTAGATGAGTTATTGTCACTAAACAGATCACCGTCATTAAGTGAGACATACCCAGAATTTGCATTAATTCTATCCCAATTTGTTCTGCAAAATTAGCAGACCTTGAAATTATAATTCTCTTACTTCCATCGCTAAAGCGATATCCTTTTGACCCTGGCTCATAGCCCACAAACCTGAGCTTTCTTGCCTTTTGCTGTCCCTTTCTTCTGATTACTTTTGGAATATGTACCCATGCAGTACTTCCAAAAATTCTCAAATGTGCCAGTGATGTCTTTCTTCCATATAGAATGGCATATGGAGTATTATTAATGGAGGAACTCCACAGCCTGTTAACTATATAATTGGCAGTCAATATGGCTTCTCCCCAATATGACCTGCTCATACCAGAATCCTCCAATAATGAATCTTTCATTGTTTGCAAAACACCATTCCTTCCTTCAGCTACACCATTCTCTGCTGCTGTGTAAGGATTTGTACGTCTGTGTCTTATCCCCAACTGCCCCAACCATTGTTGGAATTTAGTTGACATAAATTCAGTACCTCTGTCAGTTTGCAACTGACACACTTGTTGTTTGTACCTTCTCTCTACAAAACTTACCCACTGTTTGAATTGTTGTAGCACCTCTGTCTTTCCTCTAAGCAAGTAGCAAAAAGAATACCTGCTATAATCATCAACAATTATCAGTGCATATTTTGCTCCTCCCAAACTGGCTTGCATAGTCCCACCAGATCTGCATGGACCAGCTCTAGAACTCTTTTTGTTTGTCTTGTGCTATATTTACTAATTGGGAATGCCTTTGACTTCGATGCTTTGCATACTGCACAGTCCAAATATGTTTTGCATCCCTTCAAATTTAGCCCTTCTGCAAAATCCTGCATTTGCTGCAAAACTTTAAAGCTTGCATGGCCAAGTCTTCTATGCAGAAGATGAACACATGAATCATGCTCTGCAACATTCTTAAATAGATGGAAACATTGAACCTTTTGTCCCTGCAATACATATAGATTATCTTCCTTTATGCCTTCTGCACAAATATTCCCATTCCTTTTGATGAGACACTTCCCATTTACAAAAATGATCTCAAAACCTTCTTTGTCTAAATTAGACACACTTAACAAATTATGTTCCATCTCAGGTACACAAAGCACATTGGTAAACTTTGATTCCAAATATGGAATTTTTACATCGCCTCTTCCAATGACTTTTGCTTTCTGTCCATTTGCCAAAGCCACAGCTTCTTGTGCTACTGGAACAAACCTGCAAAATAATTCAGAGTCATTAACAATTGTTTGACTTGCCCCACTATCTATTAGCCACTTGTCTCTGTTGTTGCTATTGCAAACTTTTGCAACACCAAAATGTTCCTTTTGCAAAACAGTCCTTTTTGGTTGCACAAATGTCCTTTGCTGCAAACAGTTCCTCTGCAAACAGTTCCTTTGCAAATGTGTGCTCGCTCCACAAATGTAGCAAGTCTTTTCCTGCCAAGCAGCTCTCTGCTTGCAAAATCTCTCCTTTGTTGCAATTTGGTCCGGGTCTGATCTGCTTGTTTCTTCTCCTCTGGAGACTTGCAGTCTGGACCCCCTCCTCAGGAATTTCTCCTCCTCCTGGCTGCTTCTAAAATGGTGTTTTTCCTCTTCATTAAGCAAACATGCCTTTAAAGCCTCAAAAAGCCTTGCTCTTCTTTGCATTCAAATATTGCAGAAACTGTGTCCCAGGTTTTATCTAAACTGTTCAACACCAATAAAACCTTCTGGGACTCAGGGAATTTAATCCCACATTGTTCTAAGTTCAAAAATAAACTTTGCATTTTATTTAAATGCTGTTCCACAGATTCACCTGGTTGCAAACAGGCTCTGTAAAGTTTTCTTGACAATTGCACTATGTTGCAAGCAGAAACATTCACGTGCACAGTTCTCAACTTCAACCAAATCTCCTTTGCAGTCTTTAAATTTGCAACATTTAGAAATTGTGCATCATCTAAATTCAAGATAAGATAAACCATAGCCTGATCATGGCTTTTCTGATCTGCAGCTGCAAATACTTGTGGTGGATTTTCAACAATATACCACAGCTCTTTTGCTTTCAGCAAACATTCCCTTTTTGCAGCCCACACAATGTAATTCTTCTGGCCCAAACGAGGCACACAGCTTTCTTTAAATTCCATTGCAGCCGTTCTGCTAATTCTGCCTTGTTCTTATACTTTCTAAACACAGGCAATTTCTTCCAGCTTTAAATTACAATGCAGTCCTTAGTAAGCTCTGGGCCCATAACCTGTTAGAGAATTTTAATTTCTCTATTGGTGAAAAATAAATCAGAAGCTCTCACAGTTGACTGCATTTAGCTGATTCAAATAACTTTATATTTATATAAAAATATTTACAATACCATTCTTCTTTACAGCAACATAGCTTAATGAAGACTTCTTACAGAGACAGACCAGAGACAAAACCTGAGACTGGAAAAACAGGTCCTAACTCAATACTCTTTTTGCACAGACTCAGTAGCACTTTCTTCCCATTGGCTGACTGAGTTACCACATGACTCTTCCTCCTCATGAATATTCCAACAATCTCCTTAGCCCATTAAGTAAGATTTTAAGCTCTTCCATTATCAGTCAACAAAAAAGAGAAAAAAAGGAAGAGAAAGAAACTCCCATTTTTAAGTCTAACTCTGGCTTTCTTTTTGTGCCAAGCAGGCTACCATACCAGTGACTTTAAATTCTCAGATGATTCTCCCTTCATTCCTACACATGTTGTTTGAATCAAGGGAGAGCATCCAGTTATCAATTTTTCAAAGGAACTGGCCCCTTTTTTATCATTAGATTGTTGCCCTAATAGTTCAAATCTCCATGTTTGATTTAAAATGTTTATCATCAGTTCGGTCTGGTCTTCTTCTTCCAATTTCTTCTGGCTAAAATAGGTCATGTCTGGTGTTGTAGTTGTTGTTTGATTGTCTAGGTCATCTAGGTTCTCAATATGTTGTGTTTGTTGATCTTTAGCAGCCTCCATCTTAGTGTTGCATTCTTCAGTTTCTGTTGCTTTTTGAGTTGCAGGTTCTTTAATTGAAATCAAGGTTTGACTGTCAAAGTTCTCTGTAAATTGTACGTCTTGTTGTGTAGAATCCTCTTTGATATTAATTTGTTCCTCTTCTATTGTTTTTTTGATTGTAAGTTCATCAGTTGAAATATGGGCTTCAATTTGTAATTTTAAGGTGACATCTTTGTCTTTCACTCTGGAATTCATTAGCTCAGTGGCTTCAAGGATTTTTTCAAGTATGAGTTTGTAGTTAAGTTGTGGATAAAATTCCTCCATTTCTGTGGTGATTGTATATAGTTCTTTAGTGGAGGCTATGTCTAATAAACAGTTAGCAGATGTCCACCTCCACTATTCCTAGAGATTGTTTTCACTACCCAGCTGTTTCAAATTCTTATCTTTTTTAGATAGTACAAAGGACAAATCTAGGGAGTAAGCAGGCCTCACAGCCAAAGAAATTCACTTGCTGTACCATGTTTCATCACAAGATGTCCCCGATAGTATATAAAATCTTTTTCAGACACAAGTTAGGCTTTTATCCAGTTTAAAATTTTGTTTTTTTTCCCAACTTAACAAATAGATAAAGTAATAGGTCCCTGTAACAATAGGAACTTTTTGGGACCCCAAATATCAAAAAGTACAAATCCAGTTATTTAGTTGTTTTGATTAGTTGTTCTTTTCTTTTCTGTGTTATTTTCCCAAAGTAGGCAGATGCTGCTATGTTAAAAGCGGGGAAGAAATTTCAGAAGGCTTTATAGGAAGATAGTTGGGATACAAGAAAGGTAAGGTAAGATCTCATCTAATTCCTCTGCAATGCTTTTGTTGTGCTTGGTGGTGATTTTGGCTTTTGGCTGGTATGGCTTAGTGATCGGCCATATTGATGGCCGATCTTTTCTCTGTCAGTCCAAAGGAGCTGTCTCGAATCAAACAGAAGGGCTGCTGCCCTTCTGTGATCTGTCAAGGGTCCTCCTCATGGTCGTCGCCCCTCCAGGGCAACTTATGACCCTTTTCAGGGTCGCCTGATGAAGGGAAACTGGGTGGTGGAGAGAGCACTCCCCCCGCACATCTGCTAGTGCCAGGATCCGGAAGCCTCTGTCTGAGTTTCTTGATTGGCTCATGTAGAGTCTCAGATTTCTTTATACCAGAGGAAACTTGAAATAACCTTACATATTTCTGGCACCTGAACATGGGGCATCAAAGGGGAATTCCTTTGAGGTGGTCATCCCCCCCACACACATTGAGTTCCATTGTAACTCAAAGACCTTTGGCAAGTCTGTCGGGAGAAACCGGTCTGTATCAGTGACGATTTCAAGAACGATCCTGGAATTCTTTGTTCCAGTGACTTAGGCCCAGTTCACAACTGGCACACCCTGTTTCCAGCCTGGACCCTGAACGTCTCTAAGGAGGCTTCTCATCTGTAGGAGAAGGACTGCTTAAGGACAAGAAATCTGCATAAAGAATCATTATAAGTTGATTTTTAAGCAAATTTTGGGAGAGGAGGGGAGCGCTGCATGAATGCGAGTGCTTGAGAAGTGGGAGAATTCTACTAGAGACTTGCCCATGAAGTAACTATGAATAGTGAGATTGTTGGAAAAACTGGGATTCCTGAACAGGAGGGGGTGATTATTGAAGTCTAGAGAGAGAGAGACAGAGAAATTCAATCATACCCCAAACCAAAGGAAAGGTCTGAGAAACCTCCTGGGAATCATGGGGAACTGAAGGAATTTATCGGTTCCAAAGGAAATTGTTGGGGAATTAGGGACTTGCAGTCCCTTAAGTTGTGTTCCAAACTATTGGAATGTGTTGAAACTCAAGTGGCAGTAAAAGTAACTTTTAAGAAGGAGAAACTCAGAAGTTTTTGTGCTGTAATTTGGCCAACAAATTTCCTCGGCTATCAACAAAAACCATGGCCGAAGAGAGGAACAATTGATCTGGACATTATTAACAATTTAACTGATACAGTACATTAGCAAAACAAGAAAAAACAGAAGAATAATTATATGTTGATTTCTTCTTCAATTTGGCCATGAGATCTGATATTTTACAACTCCCTGGATTGGAACCTAGGGAACCCAAAAGGTGTGTCCACTGGTTCCCCATTCTGGAAATAAAGTTAAAGTTAAAATAGAAGAAGAAAAAGAATTTCCCCCGTGCTACTTTTTGGCTCCAACCAGACTTCAGGCTCCTGTTGTTCAGTAGACATCTCCATTGCCTAATGGAACAGTGCCACCTGCTGACCCCAGACCAAATTCACACCAGCCCTTGGAGGTAGAAGGAGATGAGGCTGCACGATTACATTCTTCAGATTTGGACCCCCAGGTTCTGAGTCCCTCCCATACTCAAACAGGACAAATGTATGGACCTGAGCCCCAATCTGGTCCTTCCCTTTTGGCACCTTTGAGACAAATCCCGAGGGGAGATTGGCTTGCATTCATCCATACCCCTTTCACCAACTGTGATTTGTTTAATTGGAGAGAAGGTCTGCCTCCCTACAGGGAGGCACCTCAAAAATACATAGATTGAATTCAGCACATTGTGTTCACACATCGCCCAACAGGGCCTGCTTTATTTACTTTTCTGTCATCCCTTTTGGGGGCCAAAGATAAATGGCAGGTTTTAAAAGTTGCTACTGCTGCTTATAAGGCCAAATGAACAGAAAGACTATAGGCAGGAGACCCAGCTGAAAAATGGCCCACAGCCAATATCATTTTGGTGCCTAATTATGAAGCCAATCTCCGCCATACCCAAGAAGCCATAATTCAAGGTCTTAAAACTAGAGTGCCCAAAACTGTGAATTTCCATCAATTTTGCCAAATTTTTCAGAAGCCCAGAGAGCCCCCCACTGATTTTTTGAATTGCCTTAAGGACTGATTCTGAAGGTTCACTGATTTGGATCCAGATGCCCAAGCAAATGAAGTAATCCTAAAGATGACTTTTGTGGGACAAAGTACTTCAAATATTAGATGAAAGCTCCAGAAATTAGAAACCTCAAATACAAAAGACTTTGAGACTTCAATCCAAACAGCTTTTATTTGTTTGCTCAATGAGATGAAGAGGAAGAGAAGAAAGAAGACTGGAAAATCAGGAAACAAGCAGCCCTTCATGTGGCTGCCTTCCGACTACCTGCTGTCAATGCTGCAAATATTGTACAGTATATTCTTGCTTTTGACAATATGTAGAATTGTCTGTAATTATGGGGTTAATACAGAGCAGAAGGGGGGTTGGGGGTAAAGCCCGGGAAAGAAAGAGGAAGAAAACATTTGACCTTCACACTAATTGGATAATGTGAGATATGACGGCTAATTTAGGGAGGGAACATGCTGATAATTTAACTGCTCAGAGGAAGAGAACTTAGATCCTAGCATCCCTCCGTTGTTCCTGTGCTGACATTTTGTAACAATAAAAGACTTTTAGGAAAATAATGCCTGGAAGTTCTTTGAAATGTTTCATTAGCTGGAACCATAACACCTGCCTACCGAGTGGCCCAAGACAGGGTGGAATACAAAAAAAACAATGTGCCAAATGTAAACAATTTGGACACTGGAAGAATGAATGCCCCCAAGGAACCCCAGGGCATAGCCCTCAACGTTTCCAAGGGAAAACAATGGAAGGACCTCCAGGACAAGATCAATTCCATCAACCATCTAGAGACTGAGTGCCCAAACTGCAACCCAAAACCCACTTATGTCTCGCTGGGTACCGGGTCGGTATGGCCCGCTGGATGGGCGTGGCCTGCTGGGTGAGTGTGGCCCACTGGGTGGGCATGGCTACGGTGGTCATGGCAGACTTAGTGGGTGTGACCAGGGTGGGCGTGGCCAGCTTGATGTTGCTTTTGGGGAGGGATGCCTGTAGGGGCCGGGCAGGGTTGGAGGAGATCCAGGGGGTTTCTGGTGGGTGGGCCAATGGACAGGAGGTCGTCTTGCTCAGCTGATGGCTTGGGGGGAAGGGGGCAGCTACACCCCTTCCCAAATGCTGCTGTCTCACGAAAGCAGGATGAAAACTCCAAAAAGCAACAAGGAACAAAAGTTAAAACAGAAGAGTATCTCGTGATGGTTTTCTTTCCTGGGGGTGGGGGGCATGGGGGAGGCTCCTGAGCCCCACGGCTCTTCCGGGGGGGAAAGTGGGGAGGGGCTGTGAGGGATCGGGGCTTCACGTGCCTTCCGCTGCCTGCCTGTGCTCTTCTGCCGCAGATGCTGTGGCTCTGCTTGCCTGGCAGGGTGGGAGTGTGCTCGCACTAGAGGATGCACGTGGGGCTGCTGCCTTGCTTGCCATGGCTGGGCTGGACTGGACTGGATGCGGAGCCTCCATGCCGCTTTTTTCCCTGCAGACATTGGGAGTGCCCACCTTGCCTACCGCTAATCCCAGGTGCCGTCTCCAGCCCATTGCCAGCCGTTGCCAGCCAGCCAGGCATGCCGGGATGCCTCCCTTTGGGCTCCCTTGCCCTCTCCACCCCCTCCAGGCTGGGGCTGGTCAGATTCCCCCTATGGGCAGCATTGTGCCTGTCCCCGGCCAGTCCTCTTCCTCCATCCTTCTGCAGGTGGACTATGGCTTACCAAGCTGGGTGGCACCTCTCCCCGCATGTGTCCTCAGGCAGAAGAGCCGGGTAGCTGCAGCTCTCACTCCCCTCTGGCCTCCATTTGTCTGAGGTCTCAGCTTGGCATGCTTGGCTGGCTGATGACCGGTTGGAGAGCACAGGATGATGGCAGCCACCCCGGGACGAGGGGTAGGCGGGGTGGGTGCTGCCGATGTCAGCAGGGGAAGAAGTGGCATGGAGCCTCCATGCCCAGTCCACACCAGCGAGGCAGCAGCCTCACATGCGTCCCCATGCACGAGTGCACCCCTACCCTGCCAGGCAAGCAGAGCCACGGCATCTGTGGCAGAAGAGTGCAGGTGGGCAGCCGCCCTAGCTGGCCAGAGATGGCTGGCCAGTGACAGGTGTAGCACTGCCCACGGGGAATCTGACCACCCCCAGCCTGGAGGGGGGGAGAGGCCGAGGGAGCCCGAAGGGAGGCAGGCATGGTGCTCTCCCCCTCCCCCTGCCCTCCTGCTGATGGGCTGGCTGGCTTTGGCATCACCTTGGCAGGCCTAGCTGCGCATCTGCCCACCAGCGCTGGCAGGTCCGGCTTCCTTCCTTCCTTCCTTCCTTCCTTCCTTCCTTCCTTCCTTCCTTCCTTCCTTCCTTCCTTCCTTCCTTCCTTCCTTCCTTCCTTCCTTCTTCCGTTCTTCTCCCTCGCCTCCTTTCTTCCTCACCTCTATCCCTTCCTCCCTCCCCTTCCTCCCTCCCTCCCTCCCCCCTCTCTCCCTTTCTCCAAAGTCCAAACCTACGTGTCCTCCTTCCCCCACTAGCCTTCTGCAAAGTGCAAATGGACATCGCATCCTACTTGTCTTCTCCAAATTCATGCCCACCATTGCTTCCAAAGGCTGTCTGCTTGCTCACTCGCTCTCTTGCTGTACTCCTACCCAAACCTGCTTTTATAGGTTCCCCTCTCCCCACCCAGCTCTTGCAGCTGTTCCCATGAGAGCACTGCTGGATTCAGTTTTCCTGCCCTCTCCAGTTCCCACTAGTCAGGCACATGTGGAGAGGGAAGGGGAGCATCCCTCTGGCATGAGTGCTGAGAGAAAGGGCTCTGTGTGCCCAGTCTGGCACGTGTGCCATAGGTTTGCCACCACAGACTTAGAGGACTCCCACTATCTTTAACTGCTCCCAAATTTTATCCTGACATCTACTAGGGGGGGTCAAGAGGGAGTGTTTCTTCTCCTGACCCTCTGGTGGAGTTAGAAATTGGGGGAAAGTCTTATTCTTTTCTGGTGGGCACAGGGGCCACCTATAGCATTTTCACAGATCCTTTTACCCCCTGTCTCACCTCTCGAACCACCCCTATTGTTGGAGTTACTGGAAGGGAAGAGGCAGTTCCACACAGTCTTCCCTTGGAAGTTAAACCAGCCAAGGATTCTCTTCACAACACTCTTTCCTGGTACTTCCACAATGTCCCCTCAATCTTTTGGGGAGAGACCTACTGGGAAAGCTGGGTGCCACCTTAAAGTGCTCTCCCTCAGGAGTAAGTCTTGATATTCCTTCCAATCAAGCTTACCTTTGTTTCCTCCAAAATCCTGAGGAACTCTTTTTAATCAACTTTTGTTGATATACCTCTTTACCTTTATATTCTATTTTCTCTATAATACGTGATTTCTGTTTCTTCCGTAATTGATAAGCTAACCACCTACCAGGCTTGTTTGCATTACAAAACTAATTTCGCATAACGCAAATTAGTTGCAATCTGATCAGCCATTAACATATTCAATTGCTCTTTCAACATATTTATAGAAACTTTTAATCTATTATCTGATGGGTTCAAAATAAAAGCCTTTTCCTTCGATTTAATCTCTTCTTCCAGCTGTTAGTAAATTTTTGAACATTTCTTGGAGTCTTTATTCCAGCTACAGGACTCAAGCCTCTGCTAAAGTTGAACACAAGAACAGAACATTGAAAACCCACATGGCCAAGCTGTGCCAAGAGACTAGTTTGACATGGCCTAAAGTTCTCCCCTTGGCTCTCACCCACATTTGTGCATTTCCCTCCGAGAAATTCTCCTTATCTCCTTTTGAAATGGTTTATGGGTGCCCTTTTGTGGCCCCATTGCAAGTTAATAATGATGTGGGGGAGAAAAATATTACCCGTATTTGCATAATCTGGTGCAGGTATTGTTATCTATTCTCAAACAGGTCCAAGCTGCACTTCTGCCCATCTCTGCTGCTCCACCACTTATTTTGCCTGGAGAGTGGATACGAGTACCATTGTCTGTCGATCCGAAGTGGTCCCAGCCATGCCAGGTATTGCTTGGAATTCCAACTGCAGTTAAAATTGAAGGCATCAAGGCATGGATCCACGGATCTAGGATTAAAAAGGGCTTGCCAATATTCACCTCCAAGTGAATATTGGCAAGCCCAACAATTAAATAGACTTAAGATGAGGCTCACCTGGAAGCAGCCTTCACCCACTGACTTGTTTGGACCTGCAGAACATGAATTGGTCTCTTCTTGAAGTGACCATTGTTGCAAGCTCAATTGTTGTTTTAGTTTTTGTACTCTGTTGTTATTGTTTCCCTAGAACCTTCTTCAATAGAGCTAAAGATGGCCCCGATTTATGGTTCGGATCTACTAGGTGCCTTAATATGTTAGATCCTCGTGATTAATCCCTATTCAGAATCAAGGGTGTGAACAATGTATCACAGTATATGCTTAATAGAATTATTAGACTGCAAGCTGTATTAGAAATAATTATGAATGAGATTGCCTTGACTTTAAATTTGCCCACTGAAACTAACACCCAGTTATGTACAGCAGTGTATCAAAACCACCTGGTTTTGGATTATTTACTTGCAAAAAAAGGAGGAGTGTGTAGAAAATTTAACCTCACTAATTGTTGCCTCCAGATAGATGACTGAGCAAAAGCAATTGACAGAACGTATGAGAAAGATAGCTCCTGTTCCAGTTCAAACTTGGACTGGAATTGTGAACACTGGATGGTTTTCAGAAATATTTGGGGATTGGAAAAGACTCTTATTTTTGATTGTATTAGCTTTTGGAGATTTACTGTTGTTGCCATGTTTGATTCCTCTTATCCAACAAATTATAACTGTAATGTATTGAGCAGAATTACTTGTTAATGTTGAAAAAATGGTCAAAAGACTCTGTCTGTTAAGGGCCAGACTTTCTGTCTACATGCTCATTAACTTCTGTTAAAGCAGGAACTAATACTTGAATCCTATTGGCTGCCACCTAGTGGCTGAGTGTATAAATAGGGGTGGAGCGGCTAACTAGCCAGGCTTCTCTTTAGACTGTTAATAAAGAGTTGTTCACATGCTGCCTCGTGAATACCTCACAAAGCACCAAACATAACTGTGACGAAGGTGGGATGTGCTGCCAAACTTGAAGAGCTGAGTCACTAAGGGGGTAAGCCAAGCGACAATGCCTTGGTTGGGGCCGCATTTCCCCCCCTCATTCCTGCCAGTACAAAAACACTGGAGGAAGAGTGCTCCCAAGGAACCATCCCTGGGAGATTAAAAGAAGCCTTGGCAGCACAAGGCATTGCGGGGCCGAAAACACTGAAAACATCTCACCATGGCCAAATTCGGGAAACTCTCAGAATTCGATGTCGCACATCCGGAGAGGTGGAGCTCATACGTCGCAAGAGTCGAGAATTATTTGAGAGTCAACCAAGTTCGTGAAGACGGTTTAAAGGCTGCAATGCTGCTTTGCGTCTGTGGCCAGGCAACATTTGAAATCACTGAAAACTTAATAGCTCCAGCACCGCTTGAGTCTGTTGCTTATTCCAAACTTAAGAAAATGCTCAGAGAACACTTTGAGCCAAAGCTATTGGTCATCGCCTGGAGGCATGCCTTCGAAAGAAGAGAACAATGACCGGGCAAGTCGGCTGCCGAATTCATAGCCGCCCTTCATCAAGCAGCACAACCCTGTGAATTCAAAGACCTTGAGGAGTGACTGCGAGACTGCTTAGTGTGCGGGTTGAGAAGCAGGGAACTCCAACAGAAATTGATTGTGAAAGAGACTATTTTGTTCCAGGATACCCTAAGAGAGATCACAGCTGAAGAAACTGCTGGGGGAGCTGTCAAGGCCTTACGGTTCTCCAGGAACATTCCATGCACAGAGGCCATCCACCAGGAGGGCGCTGAGAGGGTCGAAGACTCCGAATTAGACCAAGAAGTCGATCACTTACAACAGCCTCCAGAAAGAAGGCCACAGCGCCCAGTTGACAAGGCAGTTTCCTTCATTCGATGGGGTGTGGAGGCCAACACAAATGCACGGAATGCAGGTTCTGCACAGCAACATGCCAGATGTGTGGCAAACAAGGCTACATCGCCGCAGTCTATCAGTGTCGGCAGAGAAAAAGTCCACCAGAAGAGTTTCTCTGGAAAGGTACTGGGGCAACACAGGGTGGGCTATTGCACCAATAGAAGGAGCATGCTTAGAACAGGTGCCCATTACCCCCCTCAAGGAAAAGCTGCAGCTCAAAGTCAAGCTGCAGGGAGTTCCATGCAACATGGAACTAGATACGGGGTCAGTGTTATCCATAATTTCCCAGGGGACTTTCAAACACATATGTAGTCACAGTGGCAAAAGAGTTAAGCTCAAGCCATTGAACCTCATGTTAACGGATTTCCAAAACTCCCAAGTAACAGTAAAAGGGGAAGCTACACTCAGGGTGCAATTCAAGGGATTTGAGGATCCCCTGGAAGTCATAGTAGTTGAGGGCAACTGCACAAGCCTCATTGGGCTTGATTGGTTTGATGCACTGGGAATCAATGTAACTGGAATAAACAGCACACAAGCAATGGACTTAGCAGCAGTTTGCCGGGAGTTTGCTGACATTTTTAGCCCTCTCTTAGGGAAATATAAGGGTCCTCCCATAGCTCTTCGGCTTGATCCTGCCGTAACTCCAATAAGGATCAAGCCGCATACAGTGCCCTTCGCCCTCAAGCAGAAAATCGATGCAGAGCTGGACAAGCTGGTGCAGCAAGGCATCCTGCAGCCAGTTGATAGCAGTCAACAGGAAACTCCCATAGTTACGCCACTTAAGGCCAATGGAGAGATGCGCATATGCGCAGATTACAAGTGCACTATCAATAGAGCACTCCAACAACATGCATATCCGGTGCCTGTAGTCAAGTCACATTTTGGCACCACTACAGGGAGGTTGCATCTTTGCCAAGTTAGATTTGGCTCAAGCCTATCAGCAACTGCCAGTGGATGATGCCACAGTGGAAGCTCAAACCATAGTTACCCACAGGGGAGCTTTCAAGTTTAAGCGCCTACAATTTGGGGTCATTGTTGCCCCAGGGATCTTTCAGGGAGTGATGGAGTGCACGCTCAAGGGTATTCCAGGAGTGTGCCCATATTTTGATGATGTCCTCATAGCTGGGGAATCAGTCGAGAAATTGGCAGAATGGCTCAAAGCTGTCCTTTAGCATTTCCACGAAGCGGGGTTGAAGCTGAAGCGAGAAAAATGTAAGATTGGGGTAGCTTCAACCAAGTTCCTTGATTTTCACATAGATCTCAAGGCATTCATCCTGCTGAATCCAAGCTCAAAGCAATTCAGCAGGCCTCCAGTCTAAAATCAAAGGGGAGCTCCAAGCGTCTTTAGGACTGCTCAATTTTTATCATGTCTTCCTACCTCACAAAGCTGCAGTGGCAGAGCTGTTACACCAGCTCTTGGACAAACCTGCACAGTGGAATTGGACCAGCATCCACAATAGGAGCTTTTCAGCAATCAAATCACTGCTGTCTTCAAACTCAGTTTTGATGCATTTTAATGAAGAGCTGTCTGTCTGTATCACTTGTGATGCATCACCATATGGGGTTGGAGCTGTGCTGTGTCATTTAATCGCTGACGGAAGGCAAATTCCAATAGCCTATTACTCAAGGACTTTGATGTTTGCAGAGTGTAACTACGCCCAAATAGATAAAGAGGTCTTGGCCATAGTGGCAGGGATAAAGAAGTTTCATGACTGTTTGTATGGTAGGCCCTTTAAAGTCTTCACAGACCACAAGCCACTCCTGGGGTTGTTCACAACGAACAAGCAAACACCCCAGATCATATCTTCTAGGATGTTGAGGTGGTCAATATTCATGTCAGCATATAATTACAGTTTGATTCATAAACCAGGCAGGGAAATGGACCATGCAGATGGTCTTAGCAGACTGCCCCTGCCACAGTTAGAACCTGACCCCACTCCAGCCATATGCATCCTGGCTATCCAGGACCTGCCCGAGTCTCCCCTTAACGCGAGGGATGTGGCTGCCAAGACAGCTTCAGACATGATGCTGAGCCGTGTACTGAACTGGGTCCTCACAAGATGGCCAGAAAATAGTTCCGAGCCTAACTTTCAGAGTTTCAGTAGAAGGAAAGACAAGCTGTCAGCTCACAGGGGATGCGTCTTGTGGGGTAGTCGGTGGTAGTCCTGAACTCACTGAGAGCTAGAGTCTTAGAGTCGCTACATCCGGGAATAGTCTGGATGAAGGCACTCACACGAAGCTACCTTTGGTGGCCTGGGCTAGATAAAGACATTGAGGCTCAGGTTCACAGCTGCCACACTTGCCAACGATCTAGACCAGAGATGCCCCATGCCCCAGTCCATCAATGGGAAACCACACAATCCCCGTGGTCCAGGATCCACATTGATTTTGCAGGGCCCTTTCAGAGGCAACTCTTCCTCATTGTGGTGGACAGTCACTCCAAGTGGTTAGAGGTCGCACCTGTCCCTACTATGACTACTGCCAGGACCATCCAAGAACTGCACAGGATTTTTGCCACACATGGGTTACCCGACACGATAATTTCTGACAATGGGGCTCAGTTTACCGCTTCTGAATTCCAGTCCTTTTTGAGGGCTAATATGATTAGGCATGCGAAATCTGCTCCCTTTCACCCGGCCTCAAACGGCCAAGCAGAGTGCATGGTCAGGATGACCAAAGAGTCCTTAAAAAGGAGTGTAACCGGCAACTGGCAGCATAGGCTAGCCGATTTCTTACTTTGCCAATGCACAACTCCCTGAACTTCCACGGAAAGAAGCTGTGGGTTCTTTGGCTGTGTTGTTTGTCATTTCTTGGGATTCACTAATTCATTTACTTTTTGTTTTTGTATTTGAAATTATCTTGATATAGCATAAGATATTGTATTAGTCTTAGTTGTCTTTTTAAGCCTTTTGAAGTGATATAAAATTCCATTAGCCTCAGTTCTATAATTTTCTCTCTCCAACTCATATCTTTCAGTCCCCTCAATGAAGTTTACAAAAAAACACCTCTGTAGCTATTTAAAGTTTTATTTCTCCTCATTAAGCATAATTGTCAATGGGGTGGGAGGAAGAAATTGTGCAATTGAGGTGGCAATTCTTGAATGTCTGTTCATTGGTACATTGTCAGCCCCCATCTGCAAACTTCATTTGTTGAGGGAAAGTGAAATCTTGTGGCAAGAGAAAAGTTACTGAAAGGACCATGAAACAGTTGGCAATATACCAGTTGGAGGATACATCAAGACAACAATTGGATGGAGAAAAAGATGTGTAATTGCTTTTCAAAAGGATTAGGTAATTCATGCAGGAATTGTAGTCTCTCTCACTCACTCACTCACTCTCTCTCTCTCTCTCTCTCTCTCTCTCTCTCTCTCTGTGTGTGTGTGTGTGTGTGTGTGTGTGTTTGTGTGTGTGTGTATACATGCTATTCTCATCTTGTATATCTTAAATTTCATTTTTAATGTGTGCGATTGTGCCCATAGTAAAAAATGACAATAAAGATTATTATCTATCTAAATTTTAGCATATGGTAAATTGGGGCTTTCTAATCTGCATCTATATGGATAAAATCACTGCAAATAGGGAAATCTACATGCTTTTAATGTTCTGTCTCCTGTTTTAATTTCCCTTTGGGTATTCTTTTCAGTTTTTGTTGCCTCCTTTTATTGTTTCTATTATCAACCCTAAATCTGTCTCTTCCTTCTTTTTTGCCTTTCCCTCTTGTACCTTTGCATTTTTCTCTAGCCACCTTTCAAATCACTTATCCAGCATTTTAAGCCCTCCAAAGGGAAGGGTTTAGTGCTTAATTTTATTTTTAATTTAACTATATTTAATATATGAATAATTAATAACAGAGTAACAGAGTTGGAAGGGATCTTGGAGGTCTTCTAGTCCAACCCGCTGCTCAGGCAGGAAACACTATACCATTTCAGACAAATTGTTGTCCAATCTCTTCTTAAAAACCTCCTGTGTTGGAGCACCCACAACTTCTGGAGGCAAGTTGTTCTACTGATTAATTGTTCTAGCTGTCAGGGAATTTCTCCTTAGTTCTAGGTTAAATCTTTCCTTGATTAATTTCCATCCATTGCTTCTTGTCCTGCCTTCAGGTGCTTTGGAGAATAGGTTGACCCTCTCTTCTTTGTGGCAGCCCCCTAAATAATGGAACACTGCTATCATGTCACTCTAAGTCCTTCTTTTAATTAAATTCCTGCAACCATTCTTTATATTTTTTTCGCTTCCAGTCCCCTAATCATCTTGGTCACTCTTCTCTGTATTCTTTATTCAATTAGTTGAAAGGAATTTCTAAAGGATCTGTAGGACCTGGTAGATCAATTGGTAGTGTACCCCAATTTATCCTAGAAGTATCATTTAAAACAGATTATTTCAAGTAAAATAAGGAGTCTACTCACCAATGAACATAGGTGGGTGTGGAATGTTGCAAATACTGCAGATAGTTGTGGGGGAAAGTTGTGAAAAAAAATCAGAAGAATAATGATGCACTGAAGCTGGTGCACCATACTGGAGAGACCAAAATTGCCTACGAAAAAGATCAAACAGAATAGAAAAGAGACAAGGCAAGACAAAATATTATTTGAAGAGTACATAAAAAATAAGCAGGGAAAGGAAACAACAACAATAAACCTTACAATGGCTAAGAGCAGGAAAGTTGAAGAAAGACACAGAGGGGCTAGTTTTGGTTGCACAATACCAAGTCTTAAGAATAAATACAAGCAAAATCAGAATTGAGAAGAGAGCAACAGACAGCAAATACAGCCTCTGCAAAGAAGTTGAAGAAATAGCGGACCACCTGGTTAGCTGCTGTAAGAAGATTGCACTTGCTGACTACAGTGTGTCAGACCTAATCTCCTAGGAAAGTAAAACTCTTTACTCCATTTGGTTGAAGTGAAAGGGGCGTTGTCTTACCTGAACGCCTTTGCTCAGCATGATGATGGAGAATCCACGGATGGGTTGTCTTAATCTATCTGCTCCAATTAGACTAAGTCTGAAATTTTTGTACCGCCCCCTCTGTGCCAACTGCACCCCAGTTTTAGGCTAAGGCGATACTCAGACTTTAGTCCGACGCGTCTGATCAATATGGGAACCAGGCCAACTGACCTAATGGGAGGGAGTGGATTCTCCATCATCATGCTGAGAAAAGGCGTTCAGGTAAGACAACGCCCCTTTCTCCAGCATGATTGGATGGAGAACCCACGGATGGGACATACCAAAGCCCTGTGTCCCTAGGGTGGGGAATTAGATTGGGCCTGGGTCCCATCCAACGTTAATGCATGTTCTAGAACCTTGCGGCCAAATGAAGCCATAGAAGAGGCATATATATCCATCTTGTAGTGACGGACAAAGGAAGAGGGCGATGCCCATGTTGCTGCTCTACAAACTTCCTCTATGGAGGCCTGGGTAGACCAGGCAGCTGTAGTAGCTGCGCCCCGGGTGGAATGGGCCGTGATATGCCTAGGAGCTTGCAGTGACTGAGTCTGGTATGCCAGAGAAATACAAGCTCTAATCCACCTGCCTATTGTGGGTGAAGAAACCTTTTGTCCTAGTGACGAAGGGTGAAAGGACACAAACAGAGCCTCTGTTTTGCGGAAGGATGAGGTTCTCTGTATATAACAATATAAAGCCCTGCGCACATCCAATTTGTTCCACTGAACCTCTATGTCATTAGATGGGTTAGGACAGAAGTCCGGCAAAACTATTTCCTGAGATCTATGATACAAGGAATTAACCTTGGGCACGAAGGAGGGGTTACCCAGTCCTTATGGAAAGTACACAGGTCCTTCCTTACTGAAAGAGCAGCCAGTTCAGAGATTCTTCTGGCTGAAGTTACAGCAACAAGAAATGCCACCTTCATCGATAACTGTTTGAACAAACAAGTGTCAATAGGTTCAAAGGATGGTGAAACAAGAGCCTGTAAGACCTGATGAAGATCCCACGAGGGGTATCTATGTACAGTTGGTGGTCTGGCGTTGTTAGCTCCCTTTAGGAAGGAGCGTATCATAGGGTGATGTGTTAAGGATTCATTGCCACAGGAAATGACTGTGGCAAGTGCAGTTACCTGCCTGCGGATGGTGCTTGTGGAAAGCCCCTTATCCAGACCATCCATCAGGAACTCCAAGATAACTGGCACTGAAACCGTCAAAAGGTCAATTTTGTGAACCGAACACCAATTACAGAAGCTTTTCCACATGGCATTGTATATTCTATTCGTCGAGGGTCGCCTGGATTGCTGAATCATAGCTATGACCCTTGACGAATATGAGTCTCGGCCTAAGGCCTGCCTCTCAAGTGCCAGACGGTTAACTGGAGCCATTGAGGGTCTGGATGGCGTATTTCCCCCTGAATGAGGGAGATGTGATTTGCTGGGATCCTTCATGGAGGGGATGCGGAGAGATCCATCAGGTCGGCGAACCAAGAGCGTCTCGGCCAATGAGGTGCAATCAGGAGGACCTCTGCTCGTTCGCGAAGGATCTTCCTGATCGTGGCAAGAAGAAGCGGCAGGGGAGGGAAGGCATAGAGCAGTTCCCTGGGCCAGGGACTGCGGAGCGCATCTGTTCCCTCCGCTGATGGAGACGGGAACCTGGAAAGGAATCTGGGAAGTTGTGAGTTGGTTGGGGAGGCAAAAAGGTCTAAGGTTGGGGAACCAAACCTGTCCACGATCTCTTTGAACACCTTCGGATCCAGCTGCCATTCAGAATGGTCCACGGTGGCTCTGCTCAGTGAGTCTGCCTGCTGGTTGGCCACTCCGGATATGTGCTCCGCCCTGATGGAGGCAAGATTCAGCTCCACCCAAGACCCCAGCAATTTTGCCTCCTGCATGAGAGGCTTGGACCTTGTCCCCCCCTGTCTGTTGACATGGGCCTTGGCTGTGATGTTGTCGGTTAGAATCAGGACATGCTGGTCCTGTACTATGCTGCTGAATCTCTTTAGGGCCATGTGTATGGCTCTGAGTTCCAGCCAGTTTATACTGTTCTTTAGATCCTGCCTGGACCACTGACCCTGAGCCCAGTGTGTGTGGAGGTGTGCCCCCCCCAAACAGGCTTGCGTCTGTAGTGATGGTGATCCTGTCTGGTTCTTTGAATTCTGTTCCCCGTGACAGTGCCGGAGAGTCCCACCATCGAAGGGAGTTCAATACCGACCATGGAACTCGGACCTTCTGGTGGAATGTGCTGGTGTGAAGTCTCTGAAATGGAAGGAGAAGCCACTGTAATTCTCTGGCATGGAGACGTGCCCATGGCACAATTTGTACGCAGGACACCATCTTCCCCAGTAGTTGTGATAGGGATGCCAATGAGACTACTCTGTCCTTTCGGATCTGACGTACAAGGGTCTGAATAGAGTTCTGTCGGTCCTGAGATAGGTAGACCGTACAATTGTCTGTGTCTATAACAGTGCCCAAATGGAGGAGCCGAGCTGTTGGTATGGTATGACTTTTCTGGAAATTAACAGAAAAACCGTGCTCCTGAAAAACCTTGATGGCTAGGGCGAGGTCTGACTGAGCATTTTGGAATGATGAAGACTGAATTAGTATGTCATCTAAATAGCATTGAATTCTGATGGGAATTTGTCTAAGGTGGGCTGCGAGCACTGCCAGTACCTTCGTAAATACTCTCGGTGCAGATGAGAGGCCAAATGGTAGGGCTCTGTACTGGTAGTGTTGTCGGGCATAACTGAATCTGAGGAACTTCCGGTGGTCAGGAAAAATAGGAATGTGCAAATATGCCTCAGTCAGGTCTATCGAGGTAAGGAAGTCACCTTGCCTGATGCTAGCCAGGATCGATTGAAGTGATTGCATCTTAAACTTCTTATACCTCAAGTAAAGGTTTAAACCTTTTAAGTCTAAGATTGCCCTCCAGCCCCCCGAAGTCTTGGGAATGACGAAGAGGTTTGAGTAAAACCCTCGTCCTTCTTGGTCTTGTGGTACTGGTTCAATTGCTTGTATTTGTAATAAATGAGCTATGGCTTCTGACATAAGATCAGCTCTGGTCCTGCTCATTGGAATAGGGCAAGAGCGGAATCTGTCAGGTGGTTGGGAACAAAATTCTAGGCTCAGACCTTGGGTGACGGTGTCTAACACCCATGCATCTGTAGTGGTGGCTGCCCAAGTGCTGGAATAAAGGGCCAGCCGGCCTCCTATGGGAGGTGAGACTGCTAGATCACTTGCCTCGTTTAAAGGAACGGCTCCCTGCGCCTCGAAAGGACTGCTTGGTCTGGAACTGTGATCTGCCTCTGTATGCTGAATGATCTTGCTGTCGTTCCTGTCTCTGAAAGGAGGAGCGAGAAGCCTGGGCCCAGTCCCAGGATGGAGCTGGCCGAAAGGGCTGCCTTCTGTAATTACTCTGCGACATGTTGCTCCCTGAGCGCTTGTCTCCTTTCTTTGTTGAATTAACCAAAGTTTTACGTTTGTCCTTACCTTCTGTTAAGTATGGCTCTAGTACTTTACCAAAGAGATGTCCACCTGTGTAGGGTTTAGAGGCCAGACGCCACTTGGCCTTGGTGTCTGCTCGCCTATTCCTGAGCCAAAGGAGCCTTCGTGCTGAGATGTCTGCAGCGATGGTCCAGGCAGTGTATCTGGCAATGTGTAGGGAAGCGTCGGCTAGGTACTGAGACGTGGCCACTAACTTACCCAGATTCTGGTGAGCTCTGAGCTGGTCCGGAGGGATCATGTCCTGGAGCTCCTGTAGCCATAGGACTGAAGCCCTGGCAAAGAAGGCCATGGATGTTGCCGCCTTTGTTGCCCAGGCTGATGCCAGGTGGGACCTGCGTAATGCGGACTCAGTCTTTTTATCTTCTGCCCTAAGTGCCTCATTTATATCCCCAGGGATGTTAGCATTGGGAAACAATCAGTTCAAGGGCTCATCTATCTCAGGAATCTCCAATAGGGAGGTCAGGGAAGGGGCAACATTGAATAATGTCTTTTCTACGGCACCGGGACTTGAGAGGGATCCTAAACTCTCCCATTGTTTTTGAACTATATTCAGAAAAAGGGGAGGGCAGGGAATATGGCTCTGAGAGACTGAGGGCTTGGTATATATGGTGTGAGGACCTTTGGATGTTGTAGGTGGGGTCTCCTGCTCTTGAGGGAGGTTTGCAGTAGTGCAGGCCTTGAGTAGCAGGGAATTAAAGAGTGAATGGTCAAAGAGACCGATAGGAGGGGTGGGGTCAGATGGAGTGATGCCCTCGTCCTCAGACATAACCAGGCCTGATGGTTCAGCCCCTGTTGATTCCAGATCTGATGAAGGATCATCCATCATCTCTGGAGATTGGGAATGATACATGGATTGTGGGGGTGGCTGTGGGGTGTTGGATGCCATAAATTGAGCCACAGCCTGGGCTATCATGGACTGAAGATAGTCCGGATTCAAAGTCTGGTTCTCAGGAGGGCGAAGCCCTGCTGCAGTGGGGGTGAATGTGGCCTGGGGGCCCAAATTGAGTGTGTCCTGGCCAGTTGCACCCATTCCTGGAGCCACTCTTGTGGCTGATTCTGATTGGGAAATTCCCCTGGGGGGAGACCAGGCCCCTGGGGCTGAGGCACAATGTGAGGAAAGGGGTTCAAAAATGGACCTTCCCGTTGTGCCTGTCTGACCTGGGGAGGCCGCCCTCAGTCTTTGGGACTCCTCCTCCTTCATCTGTGGATTATTGGTCTCCCTGCTTGGCTTGGCTCGCTTGGAGGTATTTTTTCCACTTGCCTCTGTTAGATGCTTCCTCTTGGCCGGCTCTTTGGTAGACTTCTCTGCCATGACGAATCTGCTTTGGGCTCAACCTTAGCAAAAACGCCCCCCCCTCTCAGCGTTGTAAAGTTACTAAGGGAGCCCGCAGGGATGATCCGGCCCGGTGAGGGAGGGGGGTGGGCAATGGGGGGGTTGGTAGGCACTGCGTCCTTCCGGAACGAGCTGGCCTGCCCCAACCCAATCAGTCTGTGTGGCGATATCATAGCCAAATCAAGAGGCCTCTGCCTCAGGTAGTCATAAACTGCCCTCTGGAATTGCTGCAGGCAGTCTGGGCCTCAGTCAGTGACAAAATGGCGGCCATGAGTCAATTCAAAATGGTGGCCGCCAGATTCGCGCCCCCCCCCAAAAAAACCGGTCGTTGGAAGAAGGCCTTGAGGCCTGAGGCCTAAGCTGCGATGAGCCCTCGCTCCAAAGAGTCGCCTGGGCTCCTAACGCAGCGGATGGCTGTTAATTAGGTCAGCTGGGAAGCGCTGAGGCTGGCCAAGGACCGATAAGGCCTCCAGGCTTCGAAAATTGGGTCCGTGCCCAAAACTTTCTCCTGCTGTTTGGGGTGGTCTGCTGAGGCCAAGGGACCCAGAAAAGGCTCCCTCCAGGCCTGACGAGCCTCGTCGTCGCTTGCGGAGCCCCCCAGATGAACAGCAAGCTTACTCTTGTTTTCGGAGCCACAGGCAGTCAGCGAGTGCAATTAGCGTCCTCCGACGATCAGCTGGCAGTTGGGAGATCGTCGGAATGGCGGCTGGTGAATCGGAGCCTCTGAAGCAGAGGAACGGCCCCTGGCAGGAAGTTTACCTTACTTCTGGAATTCAATTTCGAGCTGACTCTTAAGGTGGGAGGCTCTCAGAAGAGGACAAAAAAAGGGGGTTTCTCCCCCCGAAGGGAAGGGGAGATGTCAACCTGTCAGCCTTGGCTAGGCAACAGGTTGAGGATGGATGATCACTGGAAAAAAATTCAATATTGTCAAATCAATTAATGAAAGGGAGTTAGAACTAATCTAACAGGAATAAGAAAAGGAATACACAGTCTTCTGCTCCAGGAGCAAAGAAAAAACATGTCTTAGAGCAAAGAGACTAAGTCTAAAACTGGGGTGCAGTTGGCACGGAGGGGGCGGTACAAAAATTTCAGACTTAGTCTAATTGGAGCAGATAGATTAAGACAACCCATCCGTGGTTTCTCCATCCAATCATGCTGGAGAAAAGGCACTTTTACTAAGAGATGTTGAGTTCAGTAAGGTCAAGCAGAATCTAAAATCTCCACACACCAATACATAATTAAATCCCTGATTTCCCCTCAGCCCTCCCCCCATGTTCTGTCCATGTATGGCCAATCTGGCACCATTGCAATGTTTTGGGAAATGCTGAGATATTTGGGCTTCAAGGCAAATGGCCTTGAAGATGCCAGTGGGTCATTGCAAAGCACTCTATTCTTCCTCAACTTCAATTTCCCCTCCCAATTTCCCATCATAAAGGTATACAGCTTTATTGCCCATTTGTTTCCCTCTCCCTTCCCTGATTGATGGCAGAACACCAACAACATGCCAAGCCAAAAATCTGACATACTGGCCCCCCTTGACAAGGATGTCAGTCCTGCAAAACAAACAGAAAAACACAATGAAGAGAAAGAGATACAAGGTAGATATATGATTAGATAAAGGAATTATTTTGGTTTATTTTGAGAAGTTTAGCTGCTTTAACCTGCTTAAGATCCACCCATTCAGTTTCTGAAGGAGGAAAGTCTACACAACTAGGTAACTGGAGCTTTCCTTGGTGTTTACGAGAGTCTAAATTGTCCTTAATTTCAAAATGTTGTTCCCACTCAATCATGAGTGGCTCAGGTAACAGAGTTGGCATTGGGCACAGAGTGGACTAAGTTTCTAATTTTAGTAGACTACAATGGAAAATTGGGTGAATGCGCCTAAGGGATTTCGGCAGCTCAGGTTTGACTGTGATTGGGTTGATGAATCCTATGATGAGGAAAGGGCCAACATACTTTGGTCCCAGTTTTTGGGAAGGCTGTCTGGATTGTAGGTATTTTATGGAGAGGTGGACCTTGTCTCCTATTTTAAAGTCTTTCAGCTTTGTTCATTTTTTGTCTGTGTGTTTTTTATAGGTTTTGCTTGCTTCTTCTAATTTTTTTCTTACCACTGGCCAGGAATTCTGCAGCTGGCAACCCAATCTTTTAAGGATGAAATAGGGGGTGTGTGAGACCAAGGACAGCTCAGGTATGGGCACAAAGTCTTGTCCCATAGCCACCCATAGCATTAGATTCCGCTACTGATTGGAGGAGTCCTGATGTTTTCCCTTGCCACCACTTGGCTGAAGCTCAAACTGGGCAACTAGGCACATAACTTTGAACATCTTTCTTAAGTGATGCCACTAGAATTGGCGCTTAATCAGGGGTAACATTTTTACAAAGCCAAAATGTCCTGTAGTCTTTGAATCATGACTTTTCTCCAGGATTACTAATCTTTGGCTTTCAGAAATATATAGCTTGGCCCCCACCCAGGCTAGGGCCCTTGCTTTGTGCATTCATTTTTGTGAGCTTGGATCCACTTCTCTCTCTCTCTAGTGCTGTTTTTAGAGTGTCTGCCATGCTTTTCCCCATTTAGGGTTTTGCTTTTGCCTGTACCCAGGTGTTGACTGGTGTCGCAAACTAGCAAGAAGGAACAACTGGCCTGACAATTTCCTATTTGGAGCTGTTGAATTGGGGGGTCCTGGATAGTACACCAGCTAGCCCCCCCCCCCGAGGTAGCAGAGAGTGAAGTTAAATTGATTAAAGTACTGAGCCCTCTAAGCTTGAGTGATAACCTTCAGAATGTTTTTAGGGCTTCTTGGTTTTTATGATTAGTCCACACCTCAAAGGGGGTCTTGATCCATTCTAGGAAGTGCCTCCACATTAAGTGTACTACATAAGCCTCCTTCCCAAACTGCCCACTGCCACGGTGTCAGTTTTCTGGAGGTGTACGCACATGGTTGCAGAGCACCTTGGCTGTTCCTTTGTAAAAGAAGTTCCCCCACTGCCACATTGCTGGTGTCTGCCTGAATAATAAATCGGGTGTTAGGGTCTGCGTGCTTTAGCACTAGTTCAACAGCAAACAACCATTTGAGTTTTTTAAAGGCTGCTTAGCATTCCATTGTCCACTTAAGTGTCTAGTTTGGTTAAGCAATCAGGTCAGGTCATGGAACTCCTGAGTATACTCAACCATGCTCCTCCAACCTTGGCTGATGGTTTTGATGTGGTCCCTGGCTTTTCAGTTGGCCAGGAAGTCTTTGAAGTGTTTATGGAGTGCTGTCATGAAGCAGTTGAAGTTCCTCAGCTCTGGGGCATTGTCATTATGGAGGATGACCATCCACTTCACTGTGACCTCTTCCAGGGTCATGGTGACACATTTCACCTTGCTGCCTTCTATAGCTATTTCGTGACCATACTCTGTAGGTCCAAACCTGGGCCAGGAAGAACCCCAGTTGCTCAGGGTCTCTGTCAGATTTCAATTTTTTGGAGTGTTGAGGCTCCTTCTCCTTGCTGGGCTACCCCTCCAGGTGCTGGGGCTGCGGAGGCTGCTGTTGCCATGGATCCAGCTCTCCCATTGCCTGCTGCAGTGGATGCAGTTGCCCCATCAGTCACTGAGGCTGGACATGGGTGATCATCTGGCTGGGAGGCAAGGATGAGGGCTTCGCACACCTTGAGGTTTTCAAAAGCCCCTCCCCCCACATAAACTTGATGGCTTGCTCCATCATCCAATCAGCCTGGCCATGTTCTCCGCCCATCTCTTCTTCCTCTGCCTCCTTCAGTTCTTTCAGCTCTGACCTCTGTTCCCATCAGCGGCTTCCGCAGCTTCTATGAGTAAAAGTCACCCCGCGGGCTTCTCTTACCAGTCCTCCTTCCTCCCAACACCCAGGGACCACCTAGGTCTCAGCAGGTAGCTGCAGCTCTCTGCATTTCTTGTCCACTTGGAGAGATCCAGCCCAGGAGAGGGTCTGGATGAAGCCCCTCCCCCAGCATTTGATCTAGTACTGGTCTCTCCCTTGAGCCAAATTACATGCATGATCCACACAATAGAAGTGATGTCCTCTCTGAGTTGACCACAATTGCAGATTCTGCTTAATGTCAGACCTGTCCTAGTCTGATCCCTTAGGGAAGGGACTCCGTTTGGTTGAAGTGAAAAGGCACTTTTACTAAGAGATGCTTATTGCAGTAAAATCAAGCAGAATCTAAAATTACCATGTGACAACACAGAACTAAACTCCTGGTTTCCCCTAGCCCTCTTCCTGTGATCCGTTTGTGTGTAGCACTGCCGAGATGTTTTGAGAAATGCTGAGGGCTGGTAAAATTCCATTCTCAGGGCAAATGGCCTTAAAAATGCATTCTGTTCTTTCTCCATTTCCCATCAAAAAGATATACAGCTGTATTGCCCATTTGTTCCCCCCTCCCTTTCCCAATTGTATTGATGGCAGAACATCAGCAAGGCACCAAGCCGAAGATTGTGGATCTGACACTGTTGCATAACAAAGTAGCAACAATGGTGCATTGGCAGATCTTCAAGAAATAGTATTTGCCTGCAAGCAAGAACTGGTAGAAAGACAAAACAGAGAAAGTAATAGAAGTTAAAGTACTCTGGGACTTTAGAATTCAAACATACGGGTGCCTGCTACATAACACCAAACACTTAACAATTGTTAGTAAGAAAAATGCCTGGATAGTGGAGGTGGCAGTACTGGAAGACAGGAGAAAAGAAAAGGAAGAACTGGAGAAAATCACAAATTTTGAAGAACTGCAAATAGAACTAGAATGACTATGGCAAAAAAAAGCAATGATAGTACCAGTAGTAATAGGCACTTATTACTATTAGGTGCAATCTCAAAACATTGGAACACTACTTGAAGAACATTAGCATTGATAAAATCACCATCAGTCAACTGCAAAGGCAGTTTTACTTCAAATAGCTTATATCCAAACAACAACATCTGCGTATCCCAGGTCCTATGGAAAGTCTTAATGAGTGGATAAGAATGCTGAATCCAGTCTAAACATCTGCTGACTGTGCTACCAACCATAATAATATCAGATTAAAAAGAAATCTAACTCCCAAACCATGAAAATTGCTAAGAAATAAGAACATAATGCTAATGAATATGTATATAATTTGATGAAAACTCCAAATATTCTAGAATAACCATGTTAAATATTTCTATCCAAAATAGCATTTGTACAGAACAGTGTAGGTTTGCAATTCTGAAGGTAAAATTTCAAAAATGCTACAGCGTGGTAATGGTTTGCTCAGTTTGCTTTATAATGGTTCATTTGTTTGCTTAATAAAAACAAATTCTGTTTACTTATATGATTAATTGCATATTTCCTTCATATTCAAAAGTGTAGAGCAAAATGGAAGCCAAATATTGGATCAAGTGTTTGTTTGCTCAGCAAATATCTGTGTGGCTTCTGCTTTATTTGGAACAGCAGCTTGAAGCATTTAGTTGCTGATAAAGTTTGGTTAATTTTTTTTCTAAAAATGGAAATTGGATATATTGTTTCATGAATAACAGGAAATAAGCAGCCAGAAGAACTTAAGAATTGCTCTTGCTTTGATGGATAGATTTTTTACTATTTTTCCAATTGTTAATACCAAGCAGATGTTTGGTTTTAAAAATCTGAAAAGAGAATAAAAGTGAAAATGCCACAATGGTTTATCTATGCTAGTTATTTATTTAGATTATGTGCATGAAATATTTTCTGTTATTAGATTAATAAGATAATATTAGATGTTATATTGCTTTATTCTGTTCTGCTGATATAATTATTGTAACAAAGAAAAAAGCAATTTCATAATTATTCAGCATATCAAGATACTTCTCAACCTGTATCCCAACCAAGCTTTTTAAGGACCAAGGAAATCTCAATATATAATCTTTTTCCTGTTTATTTGTAAAATCAAAAGGTATCACTTGGATAAACTCTAGAAATTTAACTTATTCAAATCCTTCAATAAGAATAGAATAGAATAGAATAGAATAGAATAGAATAGAATAGAATAGAATAGAATAGAATAGAATAGAATAGAGCTGGAAGAGACCTTGTCCAGCCCCCTGCTCAAGCAGGAGAACCTATACCGCCTCAGACAGGTGAATGTCTAGTCTCTTCTTGAAAATCTCCAGTGATGGAGTGCCCACGATTTCTGGGAGCAAGCTGTTCCACTGGTTGATTGTCCTCACTGTCAGGAAGTTTCTCCTTAACTCCAGGTTGCTTTCCTCTTTGGTCAGTTTCCAAACATTGTTTCTCGTCCTTCCCTCTGGTGCTTTGGTGAACAACCAGGCCCCCTCTGCCTTGTGACAGCCCCTCTGATATAGAACATTGCTATCGTGTCTCCCTATTTTTTCTTTGCTTTAGACTTGCCAAACTCAACTCCCATAGCTGTTCTTCATATGTTTTAGTTTCCAGACCTTTGAACATCTTAGTTGCTCTTCTCTGAATTTTTTCAAAACTCTCAACTTTTTCGTGATATGATGACCAAAATTGGCTGCAGTATTCCAGGTGTGGTCTTAGTACAGTTTTATAAAGTGGCATTAATACGTTGTGTGATCTTGATTCTATGCCTCTGTTTATACAACCCAGGATTGTATTAGCTTTTTGGGTTGCTGCTGCATACTGCTGGCTCAAGTGATCGTCACCAGCACTCCAAGGTCCCTCTCACAGTTACTGTTTTTGAGCCAGGTCTCGCCCAATCTGTGTTTGTGCCTTTGGTTTTTCCTGCCTAAATGTAAGACTTTGCTTTTCTCCACATTGAAACTCATTTTGTTGGTTAGGGGCCATTGTTCAAGTTTGTCAAGAACTTTTTGGATCCTGAGCTTGTCTTCTGGGGTATTGGCTATTCCTGTCAGTTTGGTGCATCTGCAAATTTAATTAGTTCCCCTTCAATTCCCTCATCTAAGTCATTGATGAAGATATTGAAGAGTACTGGGCGTAAGACAAAACCTTGTGGTACCCCACTGCTTATTTCTCTCCATGTGGATGTAGTGCCATTGAGGACTACTCATTGAGTACAGTTTACCAGCCAGCTGCAGATCCATCTGGTGGGGATGTTGTCTATTCCACCTTTTCCTAGCTTACCAAGGAGTAGGTTGTGATCTACTTTGTCAAATGCCCTACTGAAATCTAAGTATACTACATCCACTTTATTTATTTATTTATTTATTTATTTATTTATTTATTTATGAGACTTATATACCGCTTTAAGTGCAAGCACTCTCTAAGCGGTGTACACCAGTAAGCAATGTATATATATATACTTTACATTGCCCCCAACAATCTGGGTCCTCATTTTACCTACCCCGGAAGGATGGAAGGCTGAGTCAACCTCGAGCCGGTGAGATTTGAACCGCTGACCTGCTGAACACAGTCAGCTAAAGTGGCCTGCAGTACTGCACGCTAACTGCTGTGCCACCTCGGCTCTGGCCTACTAGTTTAGTCACTTTATTAAAGAATGAGATAAGATTTGTTTGGCATGATCTGTTTTTAACAAACCTATGCTGGCTACTAGTTATGACTTTGTTTGCTTCTAGTTGTTTGCAGATCTGTTTTTTGATTATCTTTTCTAGGATCTTCCCAGGTATTGATGTAAAACTGATTGCTCTGTAGTTTTCTGGGTCCGTTTTTTTTTCCTTTCTTGAAGATGGGGACCACTTCAGCCCTTTTCCAATCCCCGGGTACTTCCCCAGTGCTCCAGGATGTGTGAAAGATGTGGTGCAATGGTTCTGAAATAACATCTGCCAGCTCTTTCAGACCTCTGGAATGTAATCTGTTGGGTCCTGGTAATTTATATTCGTCAAGGTTGGATAGGTGTTCTGTTACCATTTTCTTGCTTATTTTAATTGTTTCTAGTTTTTCTTTTGCGGTGGTTGTTTTGGTATGTTAGGCTGTAGTTTCTTTTTGTGTGAAGACCGATGCAAAGTATGAGTTAAGCAGCTCTGCTTTCTCCCTGTTGCCTGTAATTTCCTTGCCATCTTCTCTCTTTAGTGGGCCTACAGTTTCTTTGACTTTTTTCTTGTTAATATATTGGAAGAAACTTTTTTTTATTATCCTTGATTTCTGTTGCAAGTCTTTGTTCGTTCTGAGCCTTTGCTTTCTTGACTTCATCTTTGCATGTTCTGGCTGTCTGCTGATAATTGGCCTTAGTTATATGCCCCTTTTTCCATTTTTTGTATTTGTCCTTTTTGTCTTTCAGTTTGTCTGAGAGATGTTTGTGCAGCCATGCTGGTTTCTTCCTGGAGTTCTTGTTTTTCTTTCTCAATGATATTGTGCTGGTCTGGGCTTTTGTGATTGCATTTTTCAGGGTTTCCCATGTTTTGGGGTTGTTTTCTCCTTTACGTTTTTCATCCATAGAATCTTTCCTAGGTTCTCTCTGAGTTTGTTAAAGTCAGCTCTTTTGAAGTTTAAGACTTTGATTGGATTGTTTTCTCTTTTTTTATAATATTTTATTAATTTTCCAATTTTACATTTGAATATTTAAAAAGCAACGTGGTGACTTGGTTAATCAATAGCTCAATAACAATATCTTAGTACAAATCTCAGGCTACAACATCAAATATTTCTTCTCTTTTTCCCTTAACAATTACTATCTCATGTTCAGGTTGGTACATTTCTAATTATATCATTTCAATAAGGACATCATTATTACATTTATCAATATTTTTTAGCTTATACATATCTTAATTACATTCAATCTTTATAAACAATCCCTATCCTCTTATTGATTTTTAGTCAATTTTTAATTTCTTGTTAATATTCCAATTTAACCTTTGATATTTATAATTTACAGACTTTGGTAACCAAAATTCTGCTTATTTCACTACATAGCAAACTATAATATCCAAAATACACATTTTATCTATTTAAATATAATCTTGTTCTATTTCCTAAGAGTTATCTATTTCCCACCATATTAAATCATCTACTTAATAACATAATATCTCCTTTAATAAATCAAAAACCATTATATATATTGCCTAGATTAATCAATAAATCAAACATATTCATAATATTTAATTTTCTTTTCCTTTTTAGATCTAATTTTTAAATATTGAACTGATAAAATCCTTATTTTCGACTGATTTCCAAATATTTTAAATCTAATAACAAAAATTCCCCTTGTCTCAACATCTCTCTTTAGCCCACAAATTGGCAATATAAAATCCCCTCTAATGAATTAAAGCCCCAATTTTTTCAACCTTATTCTAACTTTCTTCTTTTGTCAACTAGGCTTCCATATCAGTGCCTTTAAATCATCAAATAGATCTCCTTCTATTCTTATATATGTTATTTGAATTAAAGGAGACCATTTGATTGTCAGTTTTCTGGAAGGACTAGTTCATTTGTATTCGTTAAATTGTCTCCCTGTTATTCCAGTTCCCCATGCTTGCTCTAATATATTTGTCTTCAATTCAATCTGTTTTACTTCTTTCTCAAATTCCTTCTGATTCATATAGAAAGTCATTTCCATTTTCAGTGTTGTCACTTCCTTTTCTGGATTTTCCATCAGCTGTATTTGTTGGTCAATTGTCTTAATATTTGGTTGTCCTGCTTCTTCTGTTATCTTCTGTATTGTTAGTTCTTTGGTAGTAGTCACAATCTGGCTTTGTACATCTGAGCTGGCATCTTGATCTTTTATTTTAGGTCTCATTTTGTCACAAGCTAAAAGAATGGTTTCATGTATTGTTTTCAGCATAGCAAGAATCTTTTCCTGGTCTTCATCCATCTCTTTCACTTCTTTGTGGATAGTCTTTCTAGTAAAAGTTATTTGTTAAGCAAAAGTCAGTAAAGGTTTACATTCACAGTTCAAATAAACCAATTTTGCTGCCCAGCTGTTCTCTTGCAACTAAGTCTTCAGAGATAGTACCAAGGACAAGAAGGTCTTATCAAAGTCTGGGCTTTGAGCCAAGTCTCTTTTTGGGAAATAACAAATTGCCATACCAAGTTTCACCACCATTTAAGGATTTTTTAAATCCTTAATTTTTTCTAATTCTTTTTCTGATTATATTTCTTTTTTGTAGACAAAAACAAGAGTCTCCAATAAAAACAGGAAATTTTTTTGGTCCCCAAGTTTCAGAAACATATAAATCCATTTAAAGCTGTTCTTTTTAATGCTTTGATTCCCCTGGGTAGTCAGACGCCACTATTCTTAGAGAGTGGGATAGAAATGCCCTTCCCTCTCTCCTCACAGGGGGAAGATACTTCAAAGAGGTTTTACATGAAGAAGGTACTTAGGGTAAAGAGAAGAGAAGATCTCACCCAGTTTCATCCGCATTGCTTTCAAAGTGCTTGGTGGTAAATTTGACTTTGGCTGTCAGCAGCTTAGTGACGAGCCATATCACTATGGCCGGTCTTTTCCCTGTCAGTTTGAAGAGCTGCCCTGGATCAAGAGGAAGAGCTGCCGCCCTTCCGCAATCAAGCAGGGGTCCTCTCCTTGCTCGTCGCCCCTACAGAGTGACGTTTGACCCTTTCCAGGGTTCCTCAGCGGGATAAAACCAGACGCTGGAGACGAGACTCGCCTCCATGTTTCTGCCCAGGATTGGATTGTTTTCTGTTGCTTGTGTTTGCATTATATTAAATTCCAGTATGACGTGGTCACTTTCACCCAAGGTTCCGGCAATTTCGATTCTCTCTATCACTTCTCTTTTTGTAAGGATTAAGTCCAGTATAGCTTTATGTCTAGTTCCTTCCTCCACCTTTTGGATGACAAAGTTGTTGGCTATGTTGGTTAGGAATCTGTTTGATCTTCTGCTCACTGCAGAGTTTGTCTCCCAGTTGATATCTAGATAGTTGACTGTGGTATGCTTATTACTGTGGTATGCTTCCTACATGCATTTGTTATCTGGTTGGCAAACAGTTTATCTATTTCTTTTGATTTGTTGGGTCACCTGTAATATACACAAGTTGTGTCTTAAGTTGTGTTTTATTTGTCTTTTTGGTAAAAATCCATTTTGATCTGGATGAATAAATTCAATCAAAAATCTTTTCAATCTCTCTGCTATTATTGATGCAGAAATTTTATAATTCACATTCAATAGAGATATTGGTCTATAATTTTTTATCTGTAACAAATCTGAGTCCTCTTTTGATATTAAGGTAATATTTGCTTCCATTCATTTATTTGGTAATTTAGCCTCTAATAGTACCTCATTACAGACTTCCTTCTTTTCATTGGAGAGGTTAATGTATCTTGAAAGCATTTATAGAACTCTGCAGGTAGCCCATTTGGTCCTGGGGTTTTATCATTTTTTTGTCTTTTTATAGCTTGCATTAGTTCCATCATTGTTATTTTTTCATTTAGCATGTTTTTAAAGTTTTTTGGAATTTTTGGTAGATTGGCTTTTCCCATATATTGGGTTGTTTTTTCAGAGAGATTTTTTCTATATCATATAGTTTTTAATAATATTCTTTAACTATTTTTTATTGCCTTATTTTGGAATTGCATACCTCCCTTCTCATCTTGCAATTTGATTATCAACTTTTTCTCTCTTTCTTTTTTCAGTTTATAAGCCAGCCATCTGGCTTATTTGCATTTTTGAAAAAAAAATTGTTTTACCCCTTTGATTTGTTGAGCCAATTCTTCTGACTGATTAGGTTTAGTTTATCTTTAATTATCTCCATTTGTCTTTCAAAGATTTTCTTTTGTGGATCTCATTGAAGTTCTAGCTCCAATTTCTTAAACTCTTCCCTTAGCATTGTACATTGTTGCTTTTTCTCTTTATTCTTTCTAGCCATATAAGTTATAGCCAATCCTCTGAAGTATGCTTTGGCTATATGCCATACATTCTGGAGTGAAATGTCTTCTTTTTTATTTTCTTTGTAAATTCTTTCTCTTTTAATAAGAATTGATTCAATGTCCACCTTGATTTCTTCTTTACTCCTCTCCAGATCAGCTTTATCAGATTGTGGTCAGCCCACAGATTGTTGAAAAGATGATTGCACAGCAGCTTCAAAGGTTTCTGGATAAAATGGATTATTTAGATCCCTACCAGTTAGGATTCAGGCCTGGATATGGGACAGAAACTGCATTGGTTATGCTTTTTGATAATCTCTGTTGGGATGGGGGGAATAGAATAGAATCTTTTAGCTAGTGTATGCTGATTGTATGATTGTTTTTTAACCTTTTTTAGTTTATTGTATTAGGGTGTGTATGGGTGTGAGTGATGGAGCTGGGAACAAGAATTGGTGCCCCCTCTGCTGAGTGTGTAAACAGAAGTGGAAGGGGGGCCGGATGTACTTCCCGGCTCGATTTGAATGTGAGATGTGGCCTGCCGGGAAGGGGGGAATGGTGGGAAGGAGACCTGCGGGGTGGGTGGAGAGTTTTCGGAGGTGGAGGTGGGCCGGAACATCCCGGCTATCGTAGGGAGAGGTAGATATGGCGGGAGCCAAGGGGTGGGCCATTTTCGGGGAACAAGGACTTGCTGCATTAGAGCAATTACCTGTTCCGACCCCTTGGACTCTTCTCCAATACCTGGAGAGGGGGGTGTTCAGGACCCTGGCCTCAGGTTGCTGCTTCTTAATGCCAGGTCAGTTATTAATAAAGCCCCACTCATCCGGGATTTGATACTGGATGAGGAGGCCGACCTGGCATGTATTACTGAGACCTGGCTGGGCCAAGAGGGAGGTGTTCCTCTCTCAGAGATGTGCCCAGACGGGTTTCAGATAATGCACCAACCGCGACTCCAGGGAAGGGGTGGGGGAGTGGGGATTCTTGTCCGAGAATCCCTGAGACCTCGCAGGATCCCAGCCCCAGAGGTTGTTGGGTGTGAGTCCCTTCTCCTGAGGTTGGATTCAAGGTTTCAGTCGGGTTTGTTGTTGACATACCTGCCTCCCAGCTATGTGACAACAGCCCTGCCTGAGCTGCTGGAGGGGGTAGCCGGGTTGGCGGTGGAATTCCCCAGGCTTATGGTGCTGGGGGATTTCAATTTGCCGTCACTCGGCGAATCCTCTGGTGTGGCTCAGGAGTTCATGGCTTCCATGACAACCATGGACCTGACCCAGATAATTCAGGGTCCGACCCATAGGGGAGGACATACGCTCGACTTGGTATTCCTCTCGGGGCAGTGGAGACGTGATTTCGATTTAAGGGGTATAGTCACTTCTCCCTTGTCATGGTCGGATCACTTCCTGTTGAGGTTAGATTTCTCGGTCCTACTCCCCAACCGCAGGGAGGCAGAACCGATTAGGTGGTTCCGCCCCAGGCGTTTAATGGACCCGGAGGGATTCCAAATAGTGCTTGGGGGTTTTCCTGATTCCCTCCTCCACGAATCGGCTGAGTCCTTGGTCACTGCTTGGAATAAGGCGGCATCAGGGGCGTTAGACCGGATCACGCCTTTGGGACCTCTCCGTGATTGTGGATCCCGGAGGGCACCTTGGTTTACTGAGGAGCTACGGGAGATGAAGCGTCAGAAGAGATGTCTAGAGCGACGCTGGAGTGTCCGACTGGACACTTCTAAGAGCCTATATTAGGACTTATTTAGTGGCGATACGAGCGGCAAAATGTTCGCATTTTTCCGCACTTATTGCGTCTGCAGAATCTCGCCCCGCCGCCCTGTTTAGGGTGACATGTTCCCTACTTAATGTTCGGGAAGCTGGGGAGCCCTTACAGGGTAGAGCGGAGGAATTTGTGCAATTCTTATCCGACAAAATCGCTCGGATTCGGACAGACCTAGACTCCGATTGGGCAGGGTCTTTTGAGATGACTGGGGCAGGTCTTAGCTCAGTTTTATGGGATGAATTTGAGTCTGTGACCACTGAGGATGTTGACAGAGCGGTGGGAGCAATGAGCGCCTCCATTTGTTTATTGGACCCGTGTCCTTCCTGGTTGGTCTCGGCTGCCAAGGAGGTGACACGAGGCTGGCTCCAGGTGTTGATCAACGCTTCGTTGAGGGAGGGGTCTTTTCCACAATCCCTGAAGGAAGCAGTTGTGAGGCCCCTGCTCAAGAAGCCTACTCTGGACCCGGCTGATTTAAATAACTTCCATCCAGTCTCCAATCTCCCCTTTGTGGGGAAGGTTGTAGAGAGAGTGGTGGCGCTCCAGCTCCGACGGTCTCTGGATGAAGCGGATTATCTAGACCCTTTTCAATCTGGCTTCAGGCCCGGCTTCAGCACAGAAACCGCTTTGGTCGCGCTGATGGATGATCTCTGGCGGGCCCGAGACAGAGGTTATTCCTCTGTCTTGGTGCTACTTGACCTCTCAGCGGCTTTCAATACCATCGATCATGGTATCCTTTTGCGACGACTCGAAGGGGTGGGAGTGGGAGGCACAGTTTTACGGTGGTTCTCCTCCTACCTCTCTGGCCAGTCGCAATTGGTATTGGTGGGAGGGCAGAGGTCAACCCCGAGGCCCCTTGAATGCGGCGTGCTACAGGGGTCGGTCCTCTCTCCCCTCCTATTTAACATTTATATGAAGCCGCTGGGTGAGATCATCAGACAGCACGGGGTGAGGTTTCATCAGTATGCTGATGATACCCAGTTATATATCTCCTCCCCGAGCTCTCTCAGTGAAGCGGCCGATGTGATGGGCCGTTGCCTCGAAGCCGTGAGGGTCTGGATGGGGTTAACAGACTCAGGCTCAATCCTGACAAGACTGAGTGGCTTTGGATGTTGCCTCCCAAGGATCATGTCGACTGTCCAGTGTTGACTCTTGCAGGGGAAAATATACCCCCTTCAGAGCGGGTTCACAACTTGGGTGTCCTCCTTGATCCACAGCTGAATTTGGAACATCAATTGATGGCTGTGGCTGGGAGGACCTTTGCACAAGTTCGCCTGTTGCACCAGTTGAGACCCTACCTGGACCAGGAGGCTCTCCTTACAGTCACTCACGCCCTTGTCACCTCACGTTTGGACTACTGCAACGTGCTCTACATGGGGCTACCCTTGAAAAGTATTCGGAGACTACAGTTGGTCCAGAATGCAGCCGCGCGAGTGATAGTGGGTGCTCCTCGATACACCCACGTTACACCTATCCTCCGTGAGCTGCACTGGTTGCCTATTGGTCTCCGGGTCCAATTCAAGGTGTTGGTCATTACCTTTAAAGCCCTATATGGCTCAGGGCCAGGCTATTTGCGAGACTGCCTACTACCTCATAGTTCCCTACGTCCGGTTAGATCCCACAGGCTGGGCCTCCTTCAGGCCCCGTCGGCCAAGCAGTGCCATTTGGCGGGGCCACGGAGGAGGGCCTTCTCTGTGATGGCGCCCACGCTTTGGAATCAGCTCCCCCCGGAGATTAGGACCGCTCCCACCCTGTTGGTCTTCCGTAAGCTACTTAAGACCTGGCTTTTCTGGCAGGCCTGGAGTTTATAAAACCTTACCCCTGGATGATTGTTTTTCTATTGTTATTTTGTTATGTTTTATGTGTTTTTTATTGTTAGCCGCCCAGAGTCCTTCGGGAGTGGAGCAGCTTATAAATTTTAAAAATAAAATAAAATAATAAATAGAATAGAATAGAATAGAATAGAATAGAATAGAATAGAATAGAATAGAATAGAATAGAATAGAGCTGGAAGGGACCTTGTAGGTCTTCTAGTCCAGCCCCCTGCCCAGCAGGAAAACCTATACTATTTCAGACTATATAGTCTCTTTTTTAAAACCTCCAATGATGGAACACCCATGATTTTTGAAGGCAAGCTGCTCTACTGGTTAATTGTCCTCACTGTTAGGAAGTTTCTCCTTAATTCCAGGTTGCTTCTGTCTTTAGTCAATTTCCAACCTGTAAGGACCCACCCCACTTTGCATCTTAAGAAGACAGAACTCTTGGAATAATTCTTCCAACAGGAATCCTTTATTAAGAAGAAGTGGCTGCAGGCATGCTAGACAGGACTTGGGGTCCAAGCTCTCCCATTCAAGGTTTTAAGGGGTTCCCCAGCAGTCCCACCCAATCACCCCCCCTTCCAGTGATAGTTTCAGGCATCACAATTCCACCCCTTTGCTTCTTTCTTCCGTCTGTATAGAGACTTCAGATAAACTACATGAAAGGTAATTAGCTCCCTTTGTCAGGGTAAGATTCTTTGATGCTAGTTACATTCAAATTCTTTCTTTGATGTGCAATAAACACATTCAGTTTCTTAGAAGTCTACTGAAGGAAGTGAGGGCCATAAAGCCCCTTTGTTCTCCCCCTTCTCTCCCTCCTATGGCAGAATCCAGAGAAGGCAGAATTGGGAGTTTCTATATTTGATAATTAAAGATGAAATATAATTGGATTCTGACACAACCATTGTTTCTTATTTTGCACTCTGGTACTTTGGAGAATAGTTTCACCCCCTCTTCTTTGTGGCAGACCCTCAAATACTGGAATATTGCTATCATGTCACCCCGTTTCTTCTTTTCTTTAGACTAGCCAAACCCAAGTCCTGCAGTTGTTCTTCATATGTTTTAGTCTTTGATCATTTTAGTTGTTCTTTTCAGAACTTTTCCCAACTTTTTCTATTGCTTGTGTTTGCATTATATTGAATTTCAGCATGGTGTGGTCACTTTCACCCAGGGTTCAGCAACTTCAACTCTCTCTATCACTTCTTCTCTATTAGTAAGAATTAAGCCCAGTATAGCTTTACTTATAGTTCCCTCTTCCAACTTTTGGATGATAAAGTTGTCGGCTAGGTTGGTTAAGAATCTGTTTGATCTCCCACTTGCTGCAGAGTTTGTCTCCCAGTTGATATCTGGATAGTTGAAGTCTCCCATTACTACTGTGGTATGCTTCCTACATACATTTGTTAATTCGTTGGCAAAGAGTTCATCTATTTCTTCTGATTGGTTGGGTGGCCAATATACACCTAATGGCAATGTTGCTTTTTTCCCCTTTTGTATTGACCCATATGCATTATGGAAGGATTTTATCTGATCATGTGCATTTCTTTAGATATGTAGTGTTCTCTTACATATAATGCAACTTCTCCTCCTCTTTTTGTAGATCTGTTTCTTTTGAGCAATTTGTATCCATCCATTTCTACATTCCAGTCATGGGTTTCATCCCACCAGGTGTCTGTAATGCCAACATTGTCATACCTGCCCTCATGTACTATTGCTTCTAGTTCACCCTGTTTGTTCCCTAAGCTTTGAGCATTCGTATATAAGCATTTAAGACCTTTATGCTTGTCCGTGTCTATGTTTACTGCATCTCCTGTTTGAGATTTTCTCATCACTCCCTATATCATTATTTGATTTGTTTTCTTGAGATTTATTATTGGTTTTGTGTTCTAGAGATTCTAAAGATTGGTCACTGTTCCCCCAATGTTAGTTTAAAGCATCTGTCAGAATCCAATTATATTTCATCTTTAAATTATCAAATATAGAAACTCCCAATTCTGCCTTCTCTGGATTCTGCCATAAGAGGGAGAGAAGGGGGAGAACAAAGGGGCTTTATGGCCCTCACTTCCTTCTTTACACTTCAAAGAGCTGAATGCTGAATGTGTGTTTATTGTAACCTCGAAGCGTTAACATACCAAAGGAGGGAAGTTGCCTTTCATGTAGTTATCTGAAGTCTCCATCCAGACGGAAGAAAGAAGAAAGGGAGTGGAATTGTGATACTTGAAACTATCACTGGAAGGGGGGTTGATTGGGTGGGACTACTGGGGAACCCCTTAAAACCTTGAATGGGAGAGCTTGAACCCCAAGTCCTGTCTAGCATGCCTGCAACCATTTTCTCTTAATAAAGGATTCCTGTTGGAAGAATTATTCCAAGAGTTCTGTCTTCTTAAGATGCAAAGTGGGGTGGGTCCTTACATTAGACAGGACTTGCAAAATTAATCCACCTGGAAGGGAGACCCTTGCCGGGGGATTTTGCAAAAATTTACCATGTCAGACAATGGAGCAAGAGAGGGGGAAAACTCCCTGGAAAGAGAGCCGCTGACCCAGCTGGAACCTTGCCATATGTTGGGATCCGAGAGGCCAGATTCCTCAGGAGAAGAAGTGGTGGAGACACAGGACCACAAGCCTCGCTGGTCGATGGGCGTTGGAAAGAAAAGTGAGTGGGGAAAGGAATCAAGAAAGGTGACCCTGAGACGGGGGACCAAGCAACCAGAATGGAAGCAGGAGATGGAGAAATCCCTGCACGCAAGTGAAGAGGGAGGAAGCTGGGCACCGTACTCAGACTGGATCCTAGAGAAAGCTATTGACCTGATGAAGAGAACTCTCAGCTTCCTAGGAGAGGAGAATACTGAGCCCTACGGCCGCCCCAGTTCCTGGAGCCTCAAAGGGAGAGACACCGAGGGGGACATGGAACCTGCAACCCCAGGGACATCTACTGATCCAGGAGCCCCCACCCCCTACCGGACCACAGATGGCAATCTGGATGGAAGACACTACCACCCACAACAGAGACACCGATCCATTCCAAGACGTCCACCGTTGGAAGTGAAATTCAAAGGGGAGCCAACACGCTTGGGGTTTTTCCTAACCCAAGTCCTCAGCTACATGGAGGAATATGGGCAGGATATTCCCAGCGACAAAGCCTGCATCCGGATTGTGCAATCTGCCCTGGATGGACCAGCTGCGGATTGGGTAGTGAACTTGCATGACTCCAATGCCCCAGAACTCAGTAACTTCAACCGTTTCATGTCCTCTTTGAGAAGACGATTTGAAGACCCCCTGGCTGATCGCAAAGCCCGTGAAAGAATAACAACGATGAGGCAGGGCAAACGCCCAGTGGCTGAGTATACACAAGAATTCCGGGCCATTGCCAGCAAACTGAATTGGCCAGAAGACATCCTCCTTGGCCGTTTCAAAGACGGACTAAACTATGATCTATATGATGCTTGCCTGCCCCGAGGGGACCCACATCGACTTGAGGAATGGTACGTCTTGGCAGAGGAAGCAGAGATCGACATATTGAAGAGGCACCGCCGAGGAAAACAATGGAGCCGCCCCCCGCCTGAGCTGACACACCAACCGGTGAAATCATCGGATACAGCCAAGAAGCAAATGGGGTGTTTCAAGTGCGGAAGAGAAGGGCATTGAGCTGTAGAATGCCGCTCAAAGGCCCCCCAGCACAACCCAGACAGATCCCCAATCAACAAAACCGGAAAGTATTCAGCTAAGCCAAAAGAAACAGCCATGAGAATGATGGAAATTGCAGAAACCCCCACCTCTGCACACCAAGGGGAAAGAACTCCAGCCTACACCACAGGGCCAGTGGATGCCTCAGATGACAGCTCGGAGGGCGAACCCCTGGTAAGTGGACGCATCACACCCATCTTCAAAACAGTGACTATATTAATCCCCCCCATGCCCGAAGCTGTGAAGGTGAAAGCCTTAATAGACTCTGGCTGCACCCGCTGCCTCATTAGCCCAACACTAGTGGGGAATCTGGGCATCCCATCCAGGAGACTGGAACAACCAATCTCATTTGGCCAGCTAGATGGATCCATAGCAGGGGGGGTGCAGCTACCCTAGCCACTCTGCCAATACACCTCTCCCTGGGCAACCATGAAGAGGACTTAACGTTTGTGGTGACCCCAGGTATGGAATGCCCAATGATTCTAGGGATGGAATGGTTGAAAAAATGGAACCCCTGGGTAAATTGGAGGACGACAGAAATCAAATTCCCGAAGGGGGACCCTATGGACTTAAAACCCCAAGGGAGGCTACCAGAATCAAGAATAGAAAAAGCATCCATAGGAGAGGAAAAAAGATTAACAGAAATACCAGAGGAATATAGGGACCTTGCTGAAGTCTTCAGTGAGGAGAGGGCGAATGAGCTTCCCCCCCACCGACCCACAGACTGTACCATTGAATTCAAGCCTGGGGCAAAACTCCCGAACCCAGATTATACTCCATGAGCCCAAAGGAGAAGGAGGAAATGGAAAGATTTATAAAAAAAAACCTGGAGAGAGGTTTCATTGAACCAGCTAAGCCTAAAGTGGCTGCCCCGGTCCTTTTTAGAGAGAAGAAGGATGGCTCTTTACGTTTATGCGTGGATTATAGGGCCCTGAACACAATCAGTGAAAGCAACCTATACCCGCTGCCCCTCATGAAAGACATGCTGTCACACCTATCGAAAGGGAAAATTTTTTCTAAACTAGACTTAAGGGAAGCTTACTATCGAGTGAGAATCAAGGAAGGGGACGAATGGAAGACTGCATTTAACTGCCCCATGGGGTGCTATCAATTCAAAGTCTTGCCATTTGGATTACAAGGGGGCCCTGCAGTCTTTATGCAACTAATCAATGACGTTCTAAGGGAGCACCTGTTTAAGGGGGTCCTTGTTTACTTGGACGACATTCTTATCTTTACCGAAACAAAAGAAGAACACGTCAAACTTGTCAGAGCGGTTTTAAAGAAGCTGCGAGCCGCTCACCTATATGCCAAACTCTCAAAATGCGAATTCCACCAGGAAAGGATAGACTACCTAGGCTATCGCATATCCCCACAGGGCATTGAAATGGACCCAGAGAAGGTCAGAGCAGTATTAGAATGGGCACCACCCCGCACAAGAAAGCAACTACAAAGTTTCCTGGGCTTTGCAAATTTTTACCGCCAATTCATCCCCTCATTTGCACAGATAGCCTTGCCCCTCACTAACTTACTAAAAACGAAGGGAACATCCTCAGTAAAACCTAGCCAGCCACTAACATGGACAATGGAGTGCCAAGCAGCGTTTGAGAGACTAAAGAGACTTTTTTCTGCCGAACCAGTACTAAGGCACCCAGACATGGACAAACCCTTCATAATACAGGCAGATGCAAGTGATGTGGCAGTGGGGGCTGTGCTATTACAAGAAAATGATGATGCAGTATTGCAACCCTGTGCATATACATCCAAGAAACTCACGGAAACAGAACAGCGCTGGCCCGTATGGGAGAAGGAGGCTTATGGGATACGTTGGGCATTACTCACATGGCGACAGTTCCTGGAAGGCAACAAAATCCCCTTCCAGGTGTGGACTGATCACAAAAATTTGGAAGCCCTGAAAACTTCCAGGAAACTCAATCCCAAACAAGCCCGCTGGTCCCAGCATTTTCACCAATTCCAATTTAAGCTCAAACATTTACCAGGAAGAAAGAACTTCCTGGCAGATGCACTATCTCGCATGCCCCAATATAACAGCGCACGAACCACAGACTCTAGACCAATAATGGCAGAGTCACAACTGGCAGCACCAGTAACCACAAGAACCCAAGCCAAATTAAAACCACAACTGGACAGCCAAACTGGAATTGAATTCAGAAAAAGTTTGGAAACAGATGATTGGTTCCAGAAAAACAAAAATGTGTGCACAATGAAAGACGGGTTGCCTTGGATAGGGGAAAAGTTATATATACCAACAACTCAAAGAGTAACTTTCATGCACCTTTGCCATGACACAAAATCAGCAGGGCATTTTGGATTTGTAAAAACTTTACATTTAATTAAACGGCAATTTTGGTGGCCATCCATGAAAAAGGACATAGAAAGTTATATTGCCAGCTGCCCAACATGTGCATCTGCAAAGAGGTTGCAAGGGAAAGTGCCAGGACTATTGCAAACAGTGGCAAGTCCCTCAGCCCCCTAGAGAGAAATAGCCATGGATTTTATAGTGGAATTGCCAGAAAGCAATGGGAATACTGTGGTCTGGACGGTCACAGACTTGTTTTCCAAACAGGTGCACTTTATCCCTTGCCAAAAGATTCCCACTGCAAAAGCCTTAGCAAAACTTTTCATCCAACACATTTACAGATTGCATGGGGCACCCCAACGCATCATCTCTGACAGGGGGGTGCAATTTACGTCTGCATTTTGGAAGGAATTTTTATCCCTCTTAGGAACCACTCAGGGACTGACATCTAGCCACCACCCTCAAGGAAATGGGGGGGCTGAAAAAATGAACTCAGTACTTAAGCAATATTTAAGATGTTTTCTTAGTTTCCAGCAGACCGAGTGGGCGGACTTACTCCCCTTTGCAGAAGTTGCCTACAATAATGCAGTCCACTCCAGCACAGGTTACACTCCTTTTCAAATAGCCACCGGTCAAAGCTTCAACCCCATGCCAGAATTAACCCCAAACGAACCAACGATCCCCTCGCTGAAAGAATGGATGGAAAAATTACAAAACACCTGGCCAATAGTCAGAAAAGCACTAGATGAAGCTAGGCAGGCTTACAAAACACAAGCCGATAAAAAAAGGGTTGAGCCTACACCATTCATTATAGGAGAGATGGTGTACTTATCTACAAAATACCTAAAGTCCCTACAGCCCTGTAAAAAACTTGGACCAAAATACATAGGACCTTTTCCAATTAAAAGAATCATAAATCCAGTAACAGTAGAATTAGAATTACCCAAAAATCTCAGGCAAATACACCCAATTTTTCATTGCAGCTTGCTGAAAAGAGAGCATCAGTCACCTCTACGGCCAAAAATCCCCCCCCACCACCTCCAATCATGGTGGAGGGTGAACAACACTTCGAAATAAAGGAAGTCCTTGACTCTAGGAGATATCATGGAGCAACTCAGTACCTAGTTGCCTGGAAACACCTCCCTCCCTCACAAAATGAGTGGGTCCATAAACGTCATGTCAGAGCCCCGAAGCTATTGAAGAAGTTTCACACAGAGTATCCTAACAAGCCTGACTAAATTTTATACTTGTGTTTTCTTTCAGGTGGATCTCTCTTATTGTTAAGAGGGGCCGGATGTCAGAATCCAATTATATTTCATCTTTAAATTATCAAATATAGAAACTCCCAATTCTGCCTTCTCTGGATTCTGCCATAAGAGGGAGAGAAGGGGGAGAACAAAGGGGCTTTATGGCCCTCACTTCCTTCTTTACACTTCAAAGAGCTGAATGCTGAATGTGTGTTTATTGTAACCTCGAAGCGTTAACATACCAAAGGAGGGAAGTTGCCTTTCATGTAGTTATCTGAAGTCTCCATCCAGACGGAAGAAAGAAGAAAGGGAGTGGAATTGTGATACTTGAAACTATCACTGGAAGGGGGGTTGATTGGGTGGGACTACTGGGGAACCCCTTAAAACCTTGAATGGGAGAGCTTGGACCCCAAGTCCTGTCTAGCATGCCTGCAACCATTTTCTCTTAATAAAGGATTCCTGTTGGAAGAATTATTCCAAGAGTTCTGTCTTCTTAAGATGCAAAGTGGGGTGGGTCCTTACAGCATCTGTCCTTGTTTTACTTGATCTCTTGGCAGCTTTCAATACCATTGACCATGGTATACTTCTAGAGCAGCTTCGGAGGAAGGGAGTGGGGGGCTTTGTGCTATTCTGGTTCATTTCCTTTCTCTGTGGCCACTCTCAGTCACTGTTAATAGGAGGCGAGAGGTCCAGCTCTCACCCACTGCTTTGTGGAGTGTTGCAGGGCTCAGTACTCTCTTCTGTTCTGATCCAGCCTTCGCAAATGCTACTCAACAGCTAACTGTGTGGGAAACCCCTTTTCAGTTAACAAGGCATGAGCCTTCTGCAGATTCCCATGTGAACCCAGACATTCCTTCCCCCTCATCTATTCATCTGACTCAGCTGCCGGATCCACTGGCAGTTGAGGAATCACAACATCCTCTCCTATTCAACATCTACATGAAGCCATTGGGTGAAGTCCATCACCATGGACTGAGACATCATCAATATGCTAATGATACTCAGCTGTATGTCTCAGCCTGTGGTGAGTTAAGCAATACAATGACCTTCGTCTTGTAGTGCCTGAAAGTTGTTAGGGGCTGGATATGGGGCAATGGGTTGAAACTGAACCTTGGCAAGACTGAGTGGCTCTGGGTTTGGAGTTCTTTGGTGCATGAAGAATTGCCACCTTTGCTCTTGGATGGGATGGCACTGCCCCAAACAGATCCAGTAGGTAATCTGGATCTCACAACTCCTGTTCAAAGAGACCCACGACTCCTGCTCAAAGAGCAGGTGACAGTTGTGGCCAGGAGAGCCTTAGTGTACCATGTTGTGCATGAGTTATGCCCTTTCCTGGACCAACAATCCCTATTCACAGTTACTCATGCCCTAGTCACCTCCCATCTTGACTATTGCAATGCACTCTACAAGGGGCTGCTTTTGAAAAGCATCCAGAAGCTCCAGTTGGTTCAAAATGCAGTGGCCTGCATGGTTTTGTACAGACTGCAGTGGGCCCATGTGTGACCTCTCCTGTGGGAGCTGCATTGTTTGCCAATTGGCTTCTGGTGCAATTCAAGTGCTGGTTATCACCTTTAAAGCCCTTCATAAAAGCCCAGGTTATCCGAGGGACCATCTCTTGCCAGTCACATGCACCCAACCCACTACAGCTAGGAGGCAAGGAATGTTGCAGATCCCGTCCTCTAGGGAGGTACATCTGACAGGACCCAGAAGAAGGACCTTCTCAGTGGCAGCTCCCTCCCTCTGGAACATGATCCATCCAGAAATTAGACTGGCCCCCACTCTGACAGTCTTTTGGAAGGCCCTGAAGGCATGGCTGATGGCTGATGTGTGTATTGTTGCTGAGGGGATGGGGTTTGGGGATTATTATTTATTTTTTATTATTTTCATTCCTTCCTTCCACTTTGTGTTTTTATTCTAAGCCACCTAGATTCACTGTGAGTGAGTAAGCTATATATTTTTTTCAAAATGAATAAAATAATTAAATAAATGATGATTGAAATGAAAAATAGCAATTACTTTGCTAAGGACACAAACAAAAGTGAAGATAGGTTTATTTCCAAGTAGAATATTGGAACTGATAGAGTTCATGAAATATTATATTGATCTATTTTCCCATTCTTCTTCATGAAACTCTATTCTTAAAAGTTTTTTTTTGTTAAAAAAATAGTGGAAAATTTCATTAAAATGGCATTTTAAACAAATACCACACAATTATTTTTAAAGTGAAATATATTTATGCAAACTTCTTTATTTGTGAAATATATTTATGCAAACCTAGAAGGCCAGATGAATAAGTGATGAAAGCGTTCCATGAATTTGTAACCAAAGTAAGCATTCCTTTAGAATTTACACTTACAAATATAAGTTTCAAGAATTTTCTTCCATTTCCAGTATTGATTAATGTATTTCAGTTGGTGCTTTGTGGAAGTGAACAATAAATATTCTGTTTGTATTGTTCTCTATGAAAATACCGACTGCATTTTAGGAGAGAGACTAGCCGAGTCAGGGTGAGCTCTTATTAGTATGGTCACAGTTTATTTTTCTGAATATCTGTTGATAAGTTTTAAATTTGTCTTCTCGTAGGGTAAATTCAAAGCTGTCTGCTGCTTTTGTAGTTGTAATTACCCTGACTTGTGCAGAAAATGTGGACTGAATACTAGACTGGTGATATCTAAGAACATGATTACCTTGCCTTATGTTTTAGCTCAGTCTTTCCAAACATGGTCTTCATGGGTTGGATTACAACTCCATAATCCTACTGGTGGTTGATTAGATGGCTGAGAATTTGGGGAACTGTGGACCAACATGAAATTGTTGGGGATTACTTTAGCTATTGTTTCCTACCCCTTTATGGATTACTACCTTGTTGTGGCGAAGGGGCTTGTGTAACTCAATGAAGCTATAAGCTATGCCGTGCAGGGCCACTCAAGATGGACAAGTCATAGCAGAGAGTTCTGACAAAATGTGATCCACTGGAGAAGGAAATGGCAAACCACTCCAGTATCTTTGCCATGAAAACCCCATGGACAGTACTAAAAGGCAAAAAGATATGACGCTGGAAGATGAGCCCCTCAGGTTGGAAGGTGTCCAATATGCTACTGGGGAAGAGCAGAGGGCTAGTACTAGTAGCGCCAGAAAGAATGAAGCGACTGGGCCAAAGCCGAAAAGACGCTCAGCTGTGGATATATCTGGTGGTGAAAGAAAAGTCCGATGCTGTAAAGATTTTTTCTCCATAGGAACCTGGAATGTAAGATCCATGAATCAAGGCAAGCTAGACGTAGTCAAAAAAGAGATGACAAGACTGAACATCGACATCTTAGGAATCAGCGAACTAAAATGGACAGGAATGGGTGAATTTAACTCAGATGACCATCAGGTATACTACTGTGGGCAAGAATCCCTCAGAAGAAATGGAGTAGCCTTCATAGTCAATAAAAGAATAGGAAAAGCAATACTGGGATACAATCCCCAAAATGACAGAATGATCTCAATTCAAATCCAAGGCAAACCATTCAATATCACAATAGTCCAAATCTATGTCCCAAACACTGGTGCTGAAGAGGATGAAATTGACCGGTTCTATGAAGCCCTACAGCACCTTATAGAATTAACACCCAAAAATGATGTCCTTATCATCATGGGGGATTGGAATGCTAAGGTAGGAAGCCAAAAGATAACCGGAATAACAGGCAAGTTTGGCCTTGGAGTACAAAATGAAGCAGGGCACAGACTGATAGAATTTTGTCAAGAGAATACAATGGTCATAACAAACACTCTTTTCCAACAACCCAAGAGACGGCTCTACACATGGACATCACCAGACGGTCAACATAGAAATCAGATTGACTATGTGCTCTGCAGCCAAAGATGGAGAAGCTCTATACAGTCAGTAAAAACAAGACCAGGAGCTGACTGTGGCTCAGATCATGAGCTTCTTGTTGCAAAATTTAGGCTTAAATTGAAAAAAGTAGGGAAAAGCACTAGGCCACTCAGGTATGAACTAAATCATATTCCTGATGAATATACAGTAGAGGTGACAAATAGATTTAAGGAATTAGATCTGATAGACAGAGTGCCTGAAGAACTATGGATGGAAGTTCGCAACATTGTACAAGAGGTAGCAACTAAAACCATCCCAAAGAAAAAGAAATGCAAGAAAGCAAAATGGCTGTCTGAGGAAGCTTTGCAAATAGCTGAGGAAAGAAGGGAAGCGAAAGGCAAAGGAGAAAGAGAAAGATACACCCAATTGAATGCAGAATTCCAGAGAGTAGCTAGAAGAGATAAGAATGCCTTCTTAAATGAACAGTGCAAAGAAATAGAAGAAAACAACAGAATAGGGAGGACCAGAGATCTCTTCAAGAAAATTGGAGATATGAAGGAAACGTTTCATGCAAAGATGGGCATGATAAAGGACCAAAATGGCAGGGACCTAACAGAGGCAGAAGAGATTAAGAAGAGATGGCAAAACTACACAGAAGAACTATACAAGAATGAGCTTAACGTCCCAGATAACCACAATGAGATGGTCACTGACCTCAAACCAGACATCCTAGAATGTGAAGTGAAATAGGCCTTAGAAAATCTGAGCAACAACAAAGCTAGTGGAGGTGACAGTATTCCAGCTGAGCTATTCAAAATCTTGAAAGACGATGCAGTAAAAGTGCTACACTCAATTTGCCAGCAAATTTGGAAAACTCGAAAGTGGCCACAGGATTGGAAAAGGTCAGTTTACATTCCAATTCCAAAGAAAGGCAATGCCAAAGAATGTTCAGACTATTGCACCATTGCACTCATTTCACATGCTTATTCCAAGAGTCCTATCTTCTTAAGATGCAAAGTGGGGTGAGTCCTTACATTAGACAGGACTTGCAAAATTAATCCACCTAGAAGGGAGACCCTTGTCGGGGGATTTTGCAAAAAAATTACCATGTCAGACAATGGAGCAAGAAAGGGGGAAAACTCCCTGGAAAGAGAGCCGCTGACCCAATTGGAACCTTGCCAGATGTTGGGATCCGAGAGGTCAGATTCCTCAAGAGAAGAAGTGGTGGAGACACGGGACCACAAGCCTCGCTGGTCAATGGGTGTTGGAAAGAAAAGCGAGTGGGGAAAGGAATCAAGAAAGGTGACCCTGAGACGGGGGACCAAGCAACCAGAATGGAAGCAGGAGATGGAGAAATCCCTGCACGCCAGTGAAGAGGGAGAAAGCTGGGAACCGTAGTCAGACTGGATCCTAGAGAAAGCTATCAAACTGATGAAGAGAACTTTCAGCTCCCTACTAGGGGAGAATCCTGAGTCCTACGGCCGCCCCAGCTCCTGGAGCCGCAAAGAGAGAGACACCGAGGGGGAAGTGGAACCTGCAGCTGGTGGATGCATCCAGTAGTCCCCACCCCCTACCGAACCACAGATGGCAATCTGGACAGAAGACACTACCACCACCAATGGAGGCACCGATCCATTCCAAGATGTCCGCCATTGGAGGTGAAATTAAAAGGGGAGCCAACACGCTTGGGGTTTTTCCTAACCCAAGTCCTCAGCTACATGGAGGAATACGGGCAGGACATCCCCAGCGACAAAGCCCGCATCCAGATCATGCAACCTGCCCTGGACGGACCGGCTGCAGATAGGGTGGTGAACTTGCATGACTCCAATGCCCCAGAACTCAGCAACTTCAACCGTTTCATGTCCTCTCTGAGAAGACGATTTGAAGCCCCCCTGGCTGATCGCAAAGCCCGCGAAAGGATAAAAACGATGAGGCAAGGCAAACACCCGGTGGCTGAATATACACAAGAATTCCGGGCCATTGCCAGCAAACTGAACTGGCCAGAAGACATCCTCCTTAGCCATTTCAAAGACGGACTAAATTATGATCTATATGACGCTTGCCTGCCCTGAGGGGACCCACACCAACTTGAGGAATGGTACATCTTGGCAGAGGAAGCAGAGATCGACATATTGAAAAGACACCGCCGAGGAAAACAATGGAGCCACTCCCTGCCTGAGTTGACACACGAACCAGTGAAACCATCGGCTACAGCCAAGAAGCAAATGGGGTGTTTCAAGTGTGGAAGAGAAGGGCATCAAGCTGTAAAATGCCGCTCCAAAGCCCCCCAGCACAACCCAGACAGATCCCCAATCAGCAAATCCGGAAAGTCTTCAGCTAAGCCAAAAGAAATTGCCATGAGAATGATGGAAATTGTGGAACCCCCCACTTCTGCTTACCAAGGGGAAAGAACTCCAGCCTACACCGCAGGGCCGGTGGATGCCTCAGATCACAGCTCGGAGGGCGAACCCCTGGTAAGTGGACACATCACACCCATCCTCAAGATAGTGACTATATTAATTCCCCCCATGCCCGAAGCTGTGAAGGTGAAAGCCTTAATAGACTCTGGCTGCACCCGCTGCCTCATTAGCCCAACACTAGTAGGGAATCTGGGCATCCCATCGAGGAGACTGGAACAACCAATCTCATTGGATGGATCCATAGCAGGGGGGGTGCCAGCTACCCTAGTCACTCTACCAATACACCTCTTCCTGGGCAAACATGAGGAGGACATAACGTTTGTGGTGATCCCAAGCACCAATGATCCTAGGGATGGAATGGTGAAAAAAATGGAACCCCTGGGTAAATTGGAGGATGACCGAAATCAAATTCCCGAAGGGGGACCCTATGGACTTAAAACCCCAAGGGAGGCTACCAGAATCAAGAATGGAAAAAGCATCCATAGGAGAGGAAAAAAGACTAACAGAAATACCAGAGGAATACAGAGACCTTGCTGAAGTTTTCAGTGAGGAGAGGGCTCCCCCCCCCACTGACCCACAGACTGTACCATTGAATTCCAGCCTGGGGCAAAACTCCCGAAGTCCAGATTATATACTCCATGAGCCCAAAGGAGAAGGAGGAAATGGAAAGATTCATTAAAAAAAACCTAGAGAGAGGGTTCATTGAGCCAGCCAAGCCTAAAGTGGCTGCCCCGGTCCTTTTTAGAGAGAAGAAGGATGGCTCTTTACGCTTATGGGTGGATTATAGGGCCCTGAATACAATCAGTGAAAGCAACCTATACCCTCTGCCCCTCATGAAAGACATGCTGTCACACCTCTCGAAAGGGAAATTTTTTTCTAAACTAGACCTAAGGGAAGCTTACTATCGTGTGAGAATTAAGGAAGGGGACGAATGGAAGACCGCATTTACCTGCCCCATGGGGTGCTATCAATTCAAAGTCTTGCCATTTGGATTACAAAGGGGCCCTACAGTCTTTATGCAATTAATCAAGGACGTTCTAAGAGAGCACCTGTTCAAGGGGGTCCTTGTTTACTTGGACAACATTCTTATCTTCACCGAAACAAAAGAGGAACATGTCAACCTTGTCAGAGCGGTTTTAAAGAAACTGCGAGCCGCCCATCTATATGCCAAACTCTCAAAATGTGAATTCCACCAGGAAAGGATAGACTACCTAGGTTATTGCATATCCCCCCAGGGCATTGAAATGGCCCCAGAGAAGGTCAGAGCAGTATTAGATTGGGCACCACTTCCCCTCTAATTTGAGATACCGCATTTCCCATTATGTCTTGCATATCTTTTACCATTACTGCTGGCAAAGGGGGAGAGGGTGGTGGTGTAGCTTTAGGTTGTTGTACTGGTAAAATCGCTGGAGAAGAAGCCACCTTAGGTACTGTAGATGTTGCTTGCCGCTTTGAAGCCATTTTCAAAGAGAAAAAGTTTTGTTTCTTCTTTCCTCCTTCTTAAAATAAAAAATAAAAAATACAAAAGAAAAAATCCCTTAAAAGAAAAAGAAAAAGATGACAAAAGAAAGTTTAACAAAAAAGAATCTTCCCAAAACACAAATCCACCTTAAGGAAAAATTTAAAAAGAAAAGAACAGTCTAATCCATTACATTCCGTTTCACTCACTTTTTTTTTTTTTTAAAAAAAACTTTCCGATCGCCATTTTACTTTCACTCTCACAAAAGGAAAAGAAAAAAGAAAAAAAGAAGGGAAATAAAAATCAACCTTTCAAACTAAAGTCCAAATAAAATCCAATAAAAAATCCTTTATCCAGCTCTGTCCGCTTTTAAAAATAACTCACCCGGTCTCTTTAAGCGCGGAGGTGGGAGCGGCGTCTTGCTTTGTCCCCGAGGGACAAAGACAGCTGGGAGGCGGAGGCAACCCGAACTCCGAGGGAGCACTCTTTTCACCCCCCAAAGAAAACTTCCTGGAGGGTCTCAGAGGCTCTACCTCTATTCGGGTGATACTCCCCTCCCCCCCTTTACCCAGGAGGGAGGTTTTGAGCCGCGGAACAGCTGGTGCCTGCTGTTCTCTGCAGTTCTAACGCTTTCCCAGGAGGACGGCTACAAAGTAGCCGCCATCACCGACGCTGATCCACCGGAAGTCAATAATTAGTTTTTATTTCCCTTATAAATCTAAATCCTAAATATTAAGCCAATTGATCCCTTATTTTTTGTCATTTAACAACAATATTTAAATCCAATAATCTTATTTCTCTTCATCTAAAAATCTCCCTTTAGCCCATTAGTTGAGACTTTAGGATCCTCTGTCGTAGATCAAAAGATCCCATTTTTTTTAAACCTGACTTTGGCTTTCTTTTTGTGCCAACCAGGCTTCCATGCCAATGCCTTTAAATCATCAGATAAGTCACCCTTCATTCTTGCACATGTTACCTGAACCAAGGGAAACCATCTAGCTATCAATTTTCCAGAGAGGCTGGCCCATTTGTAATCGTTAAATTGTTGTCCTGGTTGCTCATTCGATTCAGTTTGGTCTTCTTGTTCCTCAGGTTTCTTCTGGTTTAGGTAGAAAGTGATGTCCAGTTTTATGGTTGTTGTTCGATTGTCTAGATTTTCAGTATACTGTACTTGTTGGTAAGTTTTTTATTTATAATACAATTTTAAAAAAGAAAACATTGGACATGATGTAACATACCAGTTTAAACATTTCTATCAAATTATTTCTATTCTTATAGTCAATTCTATATCTCTATAAATACATATAGATTTTTTATACAATACTTAATACATTTTCTCTAATTGCTAACCTATGATTATGTATATTCCCTTCTTATTGCTAATCTAGAACCCCAACAGTCCTCCTTGATTCCCACCAATAGTACAGTTTATCCCAGATTTTGAAAAATTCTGATCCACTTTTATCTTTCAATTCCATCGTAAGCCTGTCTATTTCAGCACAAGATAGTATTTTATGTAGTATCTCTTCATCTGTAGGAGCCTCTTTGTTTTTCCATTTTTGCGCAAACGCCAGTCTAGCAGCAGTCAAAATGTGCAACATCAAATAGACTATTCCCTGATCATATTTCTCTATGGTTATGCCCAGTAAAAAGAGTTCAGGTTTTAGCTCTATCTCCAGCATTAATATTTCTTTCAACCATTTGCTTATCCTATTCCAATAGTTACAGGCTTTGGGACATTCCCACCACATGTGGTAATAGGTCCCTATTGCTATGTTGCATTTCCAACATATAGGTGAGAGATTTGGGCCCATTTTGGCTAGCCTCGTGGGTGGGAAATGATATCTATAAAACATCTTGTAGAGGTTTTCCTTATAAGAAGTAGCTAAAGTGAGTTTCCTGTTTCTTTCCCACAATTCTTGCAAATATGCAGATCAATATTGAAGCCAAAATCCCTACTCCACATTAACATAGTTTCCTTGACCTGCTCTTCATACATTGCCTGATCTAGAAGGTAATGGTATATTCTTTTAATAATTTTGTCCTCAGTTCCTAATAATTTTGGGGGAACTCTGTTGGCTCGGTTTTTATACCCCACTCTTTTTTTTAATCTTTCCTATATCTTGATTGCAGTTGAAGATATGCCCACCATTCCAATTCTATCCCTTCATCTTGAAGATTTTTCCTTGATTTCAGTTCTCCTCTCTCATCTAATATGTTTTTATATGTTGTTACTTTCTCTAGTTGTATAAACATTGGGTGTATGTGCATTTCCAAAGTTGAAATCCAACTAGGAACTTGCATATAATTTTGTTGCCTAATTTTAACCCACACATCTATTAACGCTCGTCTAATATAATGCCTCCGGAAGTACTGGTTAACCTTGTATTTTTCATCCCATAACATGGCATGCCACCCAATCTGCATGTTGTGGCCTTCTAAACTTAATAGTCTCCTATTTTTCAATTGTATCCAATCCTGCACCCATATTAATATTGTAGCTTGATAGTATTTTTCCAAATCCGGATCCACCCCTCTCCTTAGAATCTTGCAATAATTTTAATTTGATCCTTGCTTTTTTCCCTTGCCAAATAAATTTGAGTATGATTCGATTAAAATTTTGAAAAAAATTCCTTGTCTAATTTGATCAGTATGCATTGAAACAAAAATAGCATTTTGGGTAGCACGTTCATTTTAATTACAGCTATTCTTCCCATAAAGGAAAGCTGGAGATTAGTCCACCTATCCAAATCAGTTTTAATCTCCATTAATTTATTGTAATTGTCTCCTTTAAGTGTGGCACATCTAGCTGTTAATTGTATCCCTAAATATCTTTTTTTTTGTAGTCTGAATGCCTAATCTATCGACTAATTCATTTTTCTGTGCTCTAGTCATATTCTTAACAAGCATTTTAGTTTTTTCTTTATTTAGCTTTAGATCTGCTATTTCACCATATTCACCCAATACTTCCATTAGCCTTGTCCCTGATTGTAGTGGCTCTTCAATTATGAAAACAAGATCATCTGCAAAGGCTTGCATTTTAAATATTTCTCTCTTGATCTCCAATCCTTTAATCTACTCATCTTTCCGAATTATTCTAGTTAATACATCCAGGGTTAGTACAAACAGTAACAGAGATAATGGACAACCTTTCCTTGTGCCCTTTTGAATTTGAAAACTTTCGGTTGTTTCTCCATTAATTATTACTTTAGCTGTCTGTTAGAAATAGATTGCTTTGAACATGTTTATAAAGTTCTCCCCAAAATCCATATACCCCAGTTGGTTAAGCATGAAATCCCATTTTACATTATCAAATGCTTTTTGCGCGTCAAGAAAAATTAGTTCCATTTGTTTTTCATTATGAGCCTCATAGTATTCCAATACATCCAATACAATCCTAACATTATTTCTTATATATCTTTTGGGTAAAAAGCCATTTTGGTCCATATGTATAAATTCTACTAAGAATCTTTCAAGTCTCTCAGCCATTTATTTATTTATTTATTTATTTATTTATTTATGAGACTTATATACCGCTTTAAGTGCAAGCACTCTCTAAGCGGTGTACACCAGTAAGCAATGTATATATATATTTACATTGCCCCCAACAATCTGGGTCCTCATTTTACCTACCCCGGAAGGATGGAAGGCTTAGTCAACCTTGAGCTGGTGAGATTTGAACCACTGACCTGCTGAACACAGTCAGCTAAAGTGGCCTGCAGTACTGCACTCTAACTGCTGCGCCACCTCGGCCATTATGGCCATAAACATTTTGTAATCCGAATTTAGTAATGAGATAGGTCTATAATTTTTAATAAATGCCAAATCTGAGTTCTCCTTAGGAATCAATGTAAGGATTGCTTTTTCCCATGAAGCTGGTATTTTCGCATTTTTTAAGACCTCATTAAATAATTCTATTAATAATGGACTTAAAGATTCCTGTAAATTTTTATATATTTCTGCTGGTAGGCCGTCAGGACCTGGGGCTTTGTTATTTTTTGTTTCTTAATTGCCTCTAATAATTCCAGAGGTGTTATCTCTTTATTCAACATATTTTTAATCTCATCAGGAACTTTTGGTAATTCAGCCATTTGCAAATATTTCAGTATGTCATCTTTATTTTTCTGTTCTTCATCTTTGTATAATTTTTTTTATTAAAAGTTTTACAAATTTATTACAATATAAATCCCCACCCCTCACCCCTTCCCCCCCCCCACTTCCCAGAGCTGATTAGAGGGTAACAAATAAACAAACATAATCTAACTAACATAAACCAACTATACTATCAATTAAAACCATAACACACTTTAACTCCTTCTCAAAACAAATATTAACAAATTAAAACAAAAATAATAATATAATTAAAACTATTAATAATTATCTAAAATCTACTCAAAAGTAAGGTAATACTTTTCAGTTTCATATTTCTTTTGAATATAATCAATCCATCTTCTCCAAACCATAATGTATCTTTCTTGTGAATGGTCCTTCAAATAGGTGGAGATTTTCGCCATTTCTGCTAAATTAGACACCTTAAGTATCCATTCTTCCAAAGTAGACAGTGAGTTTTTCTTCCAATATTGTCCCACCAATAATCTTGCAGCTGTTATAAGATTCAACATCAAATTGATTTCTTTAACATCAAAATCTACAAAAATACCCAACAAAAATAATTGTGGAGTAAACTTTATCTTTCTTTTAAAAATCTTTTGAATATTCCACCAAATCTTAATCCAAAAGGCTTTAATATCTCTACAAGTCCACCAGATATGAAAATAAGTTGCATCTAAATTTCCACATCTCCAACACTTGGGCTGTAAATTCGGATACATGCGAGACAACTTTTGGGGATCCAAATGCCATCTATAAAATATTTTATAAAAATTTTCTCTTAAATTTTGCACTTGAGTAATTTTACATTTCTAACCCAAATTGTCTCCTATGTATCCAATAAAATTGGATCTTGAATATTTTGAGCCCATTTAACCATACAATCTTTAACTAACTCCGTTTCAGAGTCCAATTCTATTAAGGCACTATACATTCTTTTTATATGAGCTCGACTTTGATCTTAATCTGTTTTACCAAATTCACATTTTCTAAAGTGATACCAACCTTTTGATCTATACTCCACCTCACTAACAATTGATTATAATAAAACCAAGAATAAACAATATTTTCTTGCTTCAACTCGGTTAAGGGCTTTAATTGCCAATGCTGCCCAACCAAACTAAGTAATTCCTTGTAAGAAATCTTATCCAAATTTACTCCCCTAGATACTCCCTCTATCACATGTCTAGGAATCCCCAAAATTGGGATTTTATAAGTTAACCTATAATAATATTTCTTCCAGACACGCAACAAGACACTTCTCAAAATATGGGTTTTAAAAACCTCATCAACTTTTTTTATCATAAATTAAATACGCGTGCCATCCATATATTACCCATAATGTCTCATAATTATTTTTATACAATTTAACATTAGAAGCTGTTATATATACTCCTAAATATTTAACCTTTCTCACTATTTCAAAACCTGCTAATTTAACCATAATATCCTTTTCCTTCATAGATATATTTTTCACTAATATTTTAGTCTTATTATTATTTACCTTAAAACCAGAAACCTTCCTGTACTGAATTAATATTTTAACCAAATCTCTAACCGAATCTGTCGGTTGAGATAATATCACAACCAAATCATCAGCAAAAGCTCTCAACCTATAATCATTCTTATTTATTTTTATTCCCTTTATACAAGGTGACTCCCGAATTTTGACAAGTAAAATCTCCATTGTTAAAACAAATAACAATGGTGATAAAGGACATCCCTGTCTTGTACCCTTTTCAATTTTAAATGCTTCTGTTAATCCCTCATTAACTATGATTTGTGCAGATTGTTGTTGATATATAGCCTTAAGGGCAGATAAAAATTTGTCCCCAAAATTCATTTCCTCTACTACTCTGAATAAGAATTGCCAATCTAATTGATCAAAAGCTTTTTCAGTATCTAAAATATCAAAGCCACAGGGATTTGATTGTTCTTGTCTAAATACTCAATTAGATTAACAATTTGTTTAACATTATATTTCATATATCTTCCAGTTATAAATCCAGATTGATCACTATGAATCAATTGCTTCAAAACTCGCATTAATCTATTTGCCAATATTTTTGAAAAAATCTTATAATCTGTATTCAAAAGAGATATAGGCCTATAATTTTTGGGCTGAGTCAAATCTTGGTCCTCCTTCGGAATCAATGATATAAAAGCCCTTCTCCATGATGGAGGTACCTCTGCTCCCAACAAAATGTTATTAAAAAAGTTCCTTCAATGGTTCTATCATTTCTTCCGATAACATTTTATAGCAAATTGCTGTTAATCCATCTGTACCTGGAGCCTTACCAACTTTTAATTGTTTAATTGCCCAAATAATCTCTTCAGAAGTAATTAAACCATTAATCTCATCTCTTTGATCAATAGTAAGTTTAGGAAAATGTGATTCCTGTAAGTATTTTTCTATATCTGAAACTTGTATGCTTTCACTAGCATATAACTTTGAATAAAAATCTAAAAAACTTATTTTAATCAAATTTTGTTGATAAACTTCTTTACCTTTATAATTTATTTTCTCTATAATCCTTGATTTCTTTTTCTTTCGTAGTTGGTAAGCCAACCACCTACCAGGTTTGTTTGCATTGCAAAATGTATTATGTTTCATATGCCTCAAATTAATTGCAATCTGATCAGATATTAACATATTAAATTGCTCCTTAAGCAAGATAATAGAAGTCTTTAAATTATTGTCCAATGGATTTAATGTAAGAGCCTTTTCCTTAGATTTAATCTCTACTTCCAACTCTTTATGTTTCTGCATCTGTTTGCATCTGTTTGCATCTATGCACATTGTTCATATGAATCAAGACCTCTCTCATATATGCTTTACTGGCATCCCATACCATTGGCATTGAAGTACCCTTATGCATATTCAAAAGAAAAAATTCCTTTAAATAATCTCTACATCTCTGTACATTCCCCTCATATCTAAATAAATTTTCATTCAATCTCCAAGTCCTTCTATTCCCATCTTCAGTAGATAACTCCATCCATACAGGACTATGGTCTGACAATATTCTGGGGAATATCTTAGCATTCTTCACCCTAGAAAAAAGATCATTAGTAATTAAAAAAAGTCAATTCTGGAATATGACTGATGCCTGTCCGAAAAAAAAGGTAAAGTCTCTTTCTTCCATATTCCATTCACGCCAAATGTCTCTAAGTTCCAAATCATCCTTCAAATAAAAAAAAACTTTAGGTAATTTTGCACGATTAGGAGATTTAAAAGAACCCTTCTTGTCTTTGCTTGAATCTAAAACACCATTCCAATCTCCCATCATAACTACTGATTTGTAATCCAACTGAATTATTTTCTGATGTATCAACTTATAAAAATATTTTTGTTGCTGATTAGGAGCATATAGTCCAATGACAAGACTTCTCTTGCCATTTAATAATAATTCAATAATAACATATCTTCCTTGTGGATCAGAATCAATTAACTTCGGTGATAAGTCTTTCCTCACATAAATTACTACTCCTGCTTTTTTCTGCAGAGCAGAGGCTGCAAAGTGTACTCCCAGCTGGGAATTAATCAAATATTTTTCATCCTTTAAAGCAATATGAGTCTCTTGCAAACATATAACATCATTCTTATGTTGTTTCAAGTAGTAAAATACTTTCTTTTCTGTGGTGAATTCAAGCCATTAACATTCCATGTCAGGAACTTTGCCATCTCTAGTGGCTTGAAGCCTTTGGAACACTGCATCTAAATCTGCAGTTGATGACCTCTTCGGTCTTGTTCCTCCCACTGGCTCAGAGGTAGCTGCCTGTGTTGTAATTCCAGTATCTACCTTTTGTTGTTCTTTTTCTCTGCATTTATGGGCTGCATGAGTCATTCTCTGTTCCCTTGGATCTTCTCTTATCTCCAAACACTGTTGCATAGATTCAACCAACAACTCTTCTCCTGTTGGTGACATTGCTCCTGCAGCCAATTGTCCTTCAAACTTACTTTCATTTTTTCTAGATCTTGGAGATGGTGGTGCACCTGCCTTCAGAACAGAAACGTAAAAATCTCTTGCTTTTAAAATTGTATTAAGTCTATAACGTGTTCCAATATAATTCACCACTATGCCAACAGGTACATCCCATCTAAATTGAATCTGTCGTTTCTTAAGCTCCTCAGCCAAAAAAGCAAAATCCTTTCTTCTTCTAAGAATTTTTGGAGGAATTTCTTTTAAAATTATAACATCTTGAGCTGCAATTTGAAATCTTTGCTTATAAAAAGCCTGTATAATTTCATTACGAAGTGATCTCCTGGAAAAATAAATGACCACATCTCTTGATAAATTTCTCTGCTTCGCAATCCATGAATTAACTCTAAAAAAAAATTCTATATCTCTCAGCATTTCTTCAAATCCACATCCCAAAATGGATGCTAATTCTGCTGCAATCTCTTATTTCAAGTTCTCTTGCACATTCTCCTTCAACCCTCTTATTCTCAAAGCAAACTCCATATCTCTGTATTGTGACATTATAATTTCATTCTGTGCTGCATCCACATTATTTTCAACTCTTTCAACTCTTCCTTCTAATCTTTCAACATTTCCAACTACCTCATCCACCCTATCATCCAGGCGTTCTACGTGGGCCGCAAGCCCCTGAAGAGCCAGCACAATATCTTCCCTCATCTAATGATTTTTCTCCTCCAAAAGCTCTGCTGTCTCAAACTTAATCTTTTGCACAGTTTTCTCCATAGCATCCTGTACAACATTCTATACAACATTCTGTATATCTTTAAGTGTGAGTGCTTGAGATGGGGGAGAGGGTGCAGGAGACTTAGGCTTAGGTTGCTGTATAGTCTGTGTTACTGGAGAGGAAATTGAAACTTTAGGAAAAGAAGAAATTCCATGGCGTTTTGAAGCCATTTTTTTAAAAAAAGAGATGAGAGAAAAAAAGGGGAGGAAAGAAAAAAATCACTTCTTATAACAAAATAAAATAAAGAGGTAATAAAAACAACTCCCCCTTACTCAAAAAAGAGAAAAACTCTTTAAGTAATCAAAGTCTGTTACATTATTGAAACTTTGTTGCCAAGTAAAAGTGAAAGTCCTCAAACAAAGAAACAGGATTCCTCCGCCACTTTTCCTTTCACTCCAATTGTTAAAATAATAACTGGAGAAGGCAATATTTCTTTCTTGAGTTAAAGTTAAAATTCAGCACAGTTCTGATCCTCCTGAAGAGCTCCGTCTGCTTTAAATTTTACTTACAGTTCTTTCTTATGTAGCAGATGTGGAAGCAGTGTCTAGCTTCGTTCTCTGCTGGAGAACAAAGGCGTCTTGAGATGCGGAGATATTCCGGACTCCGAAGGAGCTCTCACCCTTCGTCTCCCAAAAAACAATCTCTGGGAGATTAGAGGAGCTTGACTTCTGTCCAGAAAAAAACTCACCTTCTTCCCTTTGCCCGGGAAGAAAGTTCCGAGTCACAAAACAGCTGATAGTCGCTGTCTTGCCGGCTCTTACACAATCCCGAGACGGGCGGCTAAAAAAAAAAAGCCGCCATCGGCGTGGCAAACGCCACCGGAAGTCCCTCTTTGTATAATTTCTTATAGAACTTGTAGGCCACAATTTTCTTCCCTTCATTCTGGTATACAATGTCACCTTGTTCATTATATAGTTTATTAATCCTCTTTTTATCATTATGTTTCTTTATTCTATAAGCCAACCATCTCTAAAAAGCCAAATGTTGGCATTTTCAAATTATTCTGTAAGCCAACCATCTCTAAAAAGCCAAATGTTGGCATTTTCAAATTATTCTGTAAGCCAACCATCTCTAAAAAGCCAAATGTTGGCATTTTCAAAAAAAGTTTGGTTGATCAGTTTTATTTGCTGTGCCAATTCTTCCTTTTCAATGTTATTCATCTTGTGTTTAATTAGATCTATTTGTTGTTTCAAGTCACATCTTTGTGGTTCATTTTGTAGTTCTTCCTTGGCTCTATTAAGTTCTGCTTCTAGATTTCTTTGTCGCTGTAGTTTGGTTTTATTTTCCCTGGCCATGTAAGCAATTGTGATACCTCTCATGTAGGCTTTGGCTGTATCCCATAAATTTTGGCAGTTTGTGTCTTCCTTTTTGTTCATCTGGAAGAACAGGCCCATTTGATCTTCCATTTTCAGTTTAAATTCTTTGTGTTTTAAAATTGCTCTTTTCAAAGTCCATCTCCTTATTTTCTTTTGTCCTCTCCATCTAATTCTGATTGGGTTATGGTCAGCCCAAGAGTTCGTATCAATTGTAATGTCTTCCACTTCCAAGTTTAAATCTACTGACAGCCAAGCCATGTCAATTCTAGACCATGATAAATGTCGACCCGAATAATACGTATACTGCTTTTTCTCTGTATTCCTCTCCCTCCAGATATCTTTAATATTAAACTCCTCCGCCATTTTAAGGAAGGTACTGGGTAGTGTTCTTCTAATTCCTTTTCTAATCTTATCACTTTTATAATCTAGATGTCTAACCGCAATTGCATTGAAGTCTCCCATTATACAGATATTGTCATATTCAAGCTCACCCATGATATAATGTAATTTTTTATAAAATTGTTTCTGCCCTTCATTTGGAGCATAGATTCCCATGAGGGCTATTTTTATTTTATTCAATGTTACTTCTATTATCAAAATTCTACCATCTTCATCTTTGTAAATTTGTTTTGTCAGAATTTCCTCTTTAATATATGCTACAACGCCTCCTTTTTTGTTGTGACAGTGATGCAAATATATTCACCAATTTGGGGCAGTTTAGTAGATGTTGGTGTTGTCTTTTTATATGGACTTCTTATAGAATTATTATATCCAAATTCATCTTACTAAGTTTGTTTTTTAAAAAATTCCTTTTTAGTGGGGAATTGAGACCATTAACATTCAAGCATAGAATCTCAGCTCCCTCTTTTGCCTCTTTATCTATATTTGGATCTTGTTATTATTGTCAGTCTAGACTCTTTAACTTGTGGTTCCTTTTCTCTTTTCTCTAACATTCTTTTCTGTCTAACCTCTTTAACTTCTTTGAGTCTATCCTCATCATATTTTTCATTATCTTTTCCATTATCTGTATCCTCTCTGTATCTGTATCCTTTCCAAGCTCCCTTGTCTTTGGTTTGTAATTTCTTTCCTTCTGTGGCCTGCACTAGTGTCTCACCTTCTTCTCTTGTCTCTCTTTCCACTAACTCCTCACTGCCAAAGTTTTGTATATAAAATTCTTCTGCTTTATCTATTGTATCTAGTCAATACCCTTTTTCCTGCCACACCACCATGATCCCTTCCGGTGCCAGCCATCTGAAAGTAATATTTTTTCTTGTCAGTTTAGAGGTTATTCATTGATAGGGTCTTCTCAGATCCCTCACCCTTCTGGGTACTTGCTTAAGCACAATTAATTGTCTGCCTCGATATTCTGGTGGGTTGCCTCTGATCCTAAATAATATCTCATCTCTGGTAGATTTCTTGACAAATCTAATGTGGACTTCTCTAGGGAGATTATATCATCTTGCATAGTTCATGTGGATCCTATAGATCTCATCTATCTTGTTCGCCATCTCTTCTTTGCTGGTCCCTAGGGCCTCCGCCAATAGTTCTGTCATCATCACTGGTAGGTCTTCGCCTTTCATCTCTCTAACATTTTGAAACCATAGATAATGGGCAGCCTTCTCTTAATTCCAGGGAAATAACTGTTGATTCCAATTCTCTGTTAGCCTGGGTTAATCTGTCATTCATTTCATCTACTCTGTGTTCTTCTTTTCCCATTTTTCTTCCATTTCCTGTAACTTTTGTTCATTTTTTATAATCTGTTGCTGAAAACACTCAAATTTCCCATCCATTGACTTCATCTTTTCCTTAAGTTCTCCTGTGTCATTTCTCACTTCCCCTATTTCTTTTTTTAGGTCTTCATGATTTTTACACATTACCTCTTGCATTGATTGCAGCATTATTTGTAAGTCTTTAAATGAGTTCTCTCTATCTCTTTGTGTCACCTCTTCCAAAGATTTTTGCCTAGCTGGGCTTGGTTCCATTGTTATAGTTTGTGTTGTCTGCTTCCTCCCTATTCCAACTCTTGTGAGATTGGGAATACTTGTCATTCTTCTCAACTCTTCAAACCAACCTCCCCACTTATTTACAATTTTTATATTTCTCTCCAGTATCTCAAGGTTATCACAATTAGATCTCAGTATGTTATGTTTAGTATATAATAATAACTTATCAATTAGATATCTTAAATACAGATATTAATATACTTAACAATAAGTATTAAAGCATTCAAAGCAGATATAAATAAATGTTTAACTAACTAATTAATATTAGGTACTTATTATTAAATTAAATTATTTAAGTTATAAATCTAGGTCCCCAGTCTTTTACAACAATCAATATTCACAATAAACTTATCAATAGGTATAGTTAACAATCATTCTTTTAGTTAATGTAGATGTCAATAATTTCAAACAGATCAATAGAGATATATGATCTTTCGCCCTTAATATACTCACAATTTTCTCATATAGTTTTTCCCTAAAGTTCCTTTCAAATCTTGAAGTCAAAGAGTTATTGCTCAAATATCTAATTTACACTTACAGACAAGACTAAGTGTATTTTAAAGTCACAGGTTTGTGATTGCCTCTTTGTTTATTTTTTTATATTTTCCCCCTCTAGAGTTATTCTCATTCCAGCCAGCAGGTTCTCTCTTCCCTTTATCTCTAGTATTCAGTCTACAGTCCTAATTCAAAATGTCTACTTCCTCTGCTTCATCAAAACGTTCACTTATGGCTTTGAAGTGCACTTGCCTCTTGTAGTGAAGCTTTCCTTCTCTCTTCTCTCTCTTCTCTTCTCTTCTCTTCTCTTCTCTTCTCTTCTCTTCTCTTCTCTTCTCTTCTCTTCTCTCTCTCTCTCTCTCTTTAAAAAAGAAGCTCCACTTCACTTTAAATTTCTCCAGCCAGTACAAATCCATAATGCAAGCAACCCTTCTATGCCAAACTTTTTTCTCGCCGCTATTTCAGGGGAGAGGAGGAAAAAAGAAAGACTTTCTCCCCTCTCTCTCTTCTGGGCTCCTTTGTTCTTCCTTCCTTTCTGGAAATCCTCCAGTAGGTTCTTTCACATCAGATCACTTCTACTGAATCCTCAGAGTTACTGTCAGGATTTCTTTTCACTCGATCTATCATGTCTCTGTCCTGCTATTTCGCCGCTATCTTACGGCCGGCTGTCTGCTGTCATTTCTTCGCGGCCACCATTATGTGCCGTCTCCTTCCTCGACTAGACTTTCCAAGGCTTTTCCTGAGTTCGCTGGTCTTGGCCGCTGCCAGAGATCGCTCCTCAAGGCGCCTCTTTTTTCCGGTCCCCCTCCAAGGAACCTGGGACCCCAAAAAGTCCGTCAAATGGTCAGAAGCAGGGGAGGATGATCCAGAGAATCGTTCAGCACACCCGTTCCTCTTGACAGCTGGCCCCGTCCTCTTCTCTGTCTTGGTATTAATCTCTTCGCTTCTGTTGGTTTTTGGAATGTAAGTTCTTTCATTGAAATCAGAGTTTCTGTCAGAATCCAATTATATTTCATCTCTAATTATCAACTATAAAAAACCACATTTCTGCCTTCTCAGGATTCTGTCATACAATGAAGGGAAGGGGGTGAACAAAGGGGCTTTATGGCCCTCACTTCCTTCAGTACACTTCAAAGGAACTGAATGTGGATAGAACTAAAAGGCCTAATCATAACAAAGGGGACTATTACCTTTCATGTAGTTTTCTCTGAAGTCTCCATCCAGCCGGCAGTAAGGAAAAGGGGGTGGGAGTGTAATGCCTGAGACTGTCGCTGGAAGTAGGGGATGATTGGGTGGGGCTACTGGGAAACCCCTTAAAACCTTGAATGGGAGAGCTTGGACCCCAAGTCCTATCTAGAATGCCTGCAACCATTTTCTCTTAATAAAGGATGCCTGTTGGAAGAATTATTCCAAGAGTTCTGTCTTCTTAAGATGCAAAGTGGGGTGGGTCCTTACATTAGAAAGGACTTGCAAAATTAATCCACCTGGAAGGGAGACCCTTGCCGGGGGATTTTGCAAAAAATTACCATGTCAGACAATGGAGCAAGAAAGGGGGAAAACTCCCTGGAAAGGGAGCCGCTGACCCAACTGGAACCTTGCCAGATGTTGGGATCCGAGAGGTCAGATTCCTCAGGAGAAGAAGTGGTGGAGACACGGGACCACAAGCCTCGCTGGTCAATGGGCGTTGGAAAGAAAAGCAAGTGGGGAAAGGAATCAAGAAAGGTGACCCTGAGACGGGGGGCCAAGCAACCAGAATGGAAGCAGGAGATGGAGAAATCCCTGCACGCAAGTGAAGAGGGAGAAAGCTGGGAACCGTACTCAGACGGTTCAGAGAAAGCTATTGACCTGATGAAGAGAACTCTCAGCTCCCTAGGAGAGGAGAATCCTGAGCCCTACGGCCGCCCCAGTGCCTGGAGCCGCAAAGGGAGAGACAACGAGGGGGAAGTGGAACCTGCAGCCCCGGGGACATCTGCTGATCCAGTAGTCCGCACCCCCTACCGAACCACAGATGCCGATCTGGATGGAAGACACTACCACCAACAATGGAGGCAGCGATCCATTCCAAGACGTCCACCATTGGAGGTGAAATTCAAAGGGGAGCCAACACGCTTGGGGTTTTTCCTAACCCAAGGCCTCAGCTACATGGAGGAATGCGGGCGGGAGATCCCCACCGACAAAGCCTGCATCCGGATTGTGCAATCTGCCCTGGACGGACTGGCTGCAGATTGGGTGGTGAACTTGCACGACTCCAATGCCCCAGAACTCAATGACTTCAACCGTTTCATGTCCTCTCTGAGAAGACGATTTGAAGACCACCTGGCTGATCGCAAAGCCTGCGAAAGGATAAAAACGATGAGGCAAGGCAAACGCCTGGTGGCTGAATATACACAAGAATTCCGGGCCATTGCCAGCAAACTGAACTGGCCAGAAGACATCCTCCTTAGCCATTTGAAAGATGGATGAAATTATGACCTATATGACGCTTGCCTGCCCCGAGGGGACCCACACCAACTTGAGGAATGGTACATCTTGGCAGAGGAAGCAGAGATCGACATATTGAAGAGACACCACTGAGGAAAACAATGGAGCCACTCCCCGCCTGAGTTGACACACGAACCAGTGAAACCATCGGCTACAGCCAAGAAGCAAATGGGGTGTTTCAAGTGTGGAAGAGAAGGGCATCGAGCTGTAGAATGCCGCTCAAAGGCCCCCCAGCACAACCCAGACAGATCCCCAATCAACAAATCAGGAAAGTCTTCAGCTAAGCCAAAAGAAACGGCCATGAGAATGATGGAAATTGCAGACCCCCCCACTCCTGCTCACTAAGGGGAAAGAACTCCAGCCTACACCACAGGGCCGGTGGATACCTCAGATGACAGCTCGGAGGGCGAACCCCTGGTAAGTGGATGCATCACACCCACCTTCAAGACAGTGACTATATTAATTCCCCACATGCCCAAAGCCGTGAAGGTGAAAGCCTTAATAGACTCTGGCTGCACCCACTGCCTCATTAGCCCAACACTAGTGGGGAATCTGGGCATCCCATTGAGGAGACTGGAACAACCAATCTCATTGGATGGATCCATAGCAGGGGGGGTGCCAGCTACCCTAGCCACTCTACCAATACACCTCTCCCTGGGCAAACATGAGGAGGACATAACGTTTGTGGTGACCCCAGGCATGGAATGCCCAATGATCCTAGGGATGGAATGGTTAAAAAAATGGAACCCCCTGGGAGGACGACAGAAATCAAATTCCCGAAGGGGGACCCTATGGCTTTAAAATCCCAAGTGGGGCTACCAGAATCAAGAATAGAAAAAGCATCCATGGGAGAGGAAAAGGGACTAACAGAAATACCAGAGGAATACAGAGACCTTGCTGAAGTTTTCAGTGAGGAGAGGGCGAATGAGCTCCCCCCTCACCGACCCACAGATTGTGCCATTGAATTCAAGCCTGGGGCAAAACTCCCGAAGCCCAGATTATACTCCATGAGCCCAAAGGAGAAGGAGGAAATGGAAAGATACATAAAAAAAAAACCTAGAGAGAGGGTTCATTGAGCCAGCCAAAACTAAAGTGGCTGCCCCGGTCCTCTTTAGAGAGAAGAAGGATGGCTCTTTATGCTTATGCGTGGATTATCGGGCCCTGAATACAATCAGTGAAAGCAACCTATACCCTCTGCCCCTCATGAAAGACATGCTGTCACATCTCTCGAAAGAGAAATTTTTTTCTAAAGTGGACCTAAGGGAAGCTTACTATCCCGTAGAATTAAGGAAGGGGACGAATGGAAGACCTCATTTAACTGCCCCATGGGGTGCTATCAATTCAAAGTCTTGCCATTTGGATTACAAGGGGGCTCTACAGTCTTTATGCAATTAATCAATGACGTTCTAAGGGAGCAGCTGTTCAAGGGGGTCCTTGTTTACTTGGACGACATTCTTATCTTCACCGAAACAAAAGAGGAACATGTCAACCTTGTCAGAGCGATTTTAAAGACACTGCGAGCCGCCCACCTATATGCCAAACTCTCAAAATGCAAATTCCACCAGGAAAGGATAGACTACCTAGGTTATCGCATATCCCCACAGGGCATTGAAATGGCCCCAGAGAAGGTCAGAGCAGTATTAGATTGGGCACCACCCCGCACAAGAAAGCAACTACAAAGTTTCCTTGGCTTTGCAAACTTTTACCGCCAATTCATCCCCTCATTTGCCCAGATAGCCTTGCCCCTCACTAACTTACTAAAAACGAAGGGAGCATCCTCAGTAAAACCTAGCCAGCCACTAACATGGACAATGGAGTGCCAAGCAGCGTTTGAGAGACTAAAGAGACTTTTTTCTGCCAAACCAGTACTAAGGCACCCAGACATGGATAAGCCCTTCGTAATACAGGCAGATGCAAGTGATGTGGCAGTGGGGGCTGTTCTATTACAAGAAAACGATAATGGAGTATTGCAACCCTGTGCATATACATCCAAGAAACTCATGGAAACAGAACAGCGCTGGCCCGTATGGGAGAAGGAGGTATACGGGATATGTTGGGCATTACTCACATGGCGACAGTTCCTGGAAGGCAACAAAATCCCCTTCCAGGTGTGGACTGATCACAAAAATTTGGAAGCCCTGAAAATGCCCAGGAAACTCAATCCCAAACAAGCCCGCTGGTCCCAGCATTTTCATCAGTTCCAATTTAAGCTCAAACATTTACCAGGGAGAAAGAACTTCCTGGCAGATGCACTATGTCACATGCCCCAATATAACAGCGCACGAACCACAGATGCTAAACCGATGATGGCAGAGTCACAACTGGCAGCACCAGTAACCACCAGAACCAAAGCTAAATTAAAACCACAACTGGACAGCCAAACTGGAATTGAATTCCGAAAAAGTTTGGAAACAGATGAATGGTTTCAGAAAAACAAAATGTGTGCACGATGAGAGACGGGTTGCTTTAGGTAGGGGAAAAGTTATATATACCAACAACCCAAAGAGTCACTTTCATGCAGCTTTGCCATGACACAAAATCAGCAGTTATATAGCCAGTTGCCCAAAATGTGCGACTGCAAAGCGGTTGCAAGGGAAATCGCCAGGACTATTCCAAACAGTGGCAAATCCCTCAGCCCCCTAGAGAGAAATAGCCATGGATTTTATAGTGGAATTGCCAGAAAGCAATGGGAATACTGTTGTCTGGACGTTCACGGACTTGTTTTCCAAACAGGTGCACTTTATCCCTTGCCAAAAGATTCCCACCGCAAAAGCCTTAGCAAAACTTTTCATCCAGCACATTTACAGATTACATGGGGCACCCCAATGCATCATCTCTGACAGGGGGGTGCAATTTATGTCTGCATTTTTGAAGGAATTTTTATCCCTCTTAGGAACCACTCAGGGACTGACATCTAGCCATCATCCACAATCGAATGGGGGGGCTGAAAAAATGAACTCCGTACTTAAGCAATATTTAAGATGTTTTCTTAGTTTCCAGCAGACCGAGTGGGCGGACTTCCTCCCTTTTGCAGAAGTTGCCTACAATAATGCAGTCCACTCCAGCACAGGTTACACTCCTTTTCAAATAGCCACCAGTCAAAGTTTCCCCATGCCAGAATTAACCCCAAACGAACCAACGATCCCATCACTGAAAGAATGGATGGAAAAACTACAAAACACCTGGCCAATAGTTAGAAAAGCACTGAAGCTAGGCAGGCATACAAAGCACAAGCCGATAAAAAAAGGGTTGAGCCTACACCATTCATTATAGGTGAAATGATGTACCTATCTTCAAAATACCCAAAGTCTCTACAACCCTGTAAAAAACTTGGACTAAAATATATAGGGCCTTTTCCAATTAAAAGAATCATAAACCCAGTAACAGTAGAATTAGAATTACCAAAAAATCTCAGGCAAATATACCCAATTTTTCATTGCAGCTTGCTGAAAAGAGAGCATCAGTCAGCTTTACGGCCAAAAATCCCCCCCCCACCACCTCCAATCTTGGTGGAGGGTGAACAACAGTTTGAAATAAAGGAAATCCTTGACTCTAGGAGATATCATGGAGTGACTCAGTACCTAGTTTCCTGGAAACACTTCCCTGCCTCACAAAATGAGTGGGTCCATAAACGTCATGTCAGAGCCCCAAAGCTTTTAAAGAAGTTTCACACAGAATATCCTAACAAGCCTGACTAATGTTTATACCTGATTTGTTTTCTTTCAGGTGGATCTGTCTTATATTTGAGGGGGCAGGATATCAGAATCCATTTATACTTCATCTCCAGTTATCAGTTATAGAAAACCCCATTTCTGCCTTCTCGGGATTCTGTCATACGATGAAGGGAAGGGGGTGAACAAAGGGGCTTTATGGCCCTCACTTCCTTCAGTACACTTCAAAGGAACTGAATGTGGATAGCACCAAAAGGCCTAATCATAACAAAGGGGACTATTACCTTTCATGTAGTTTTCTCTGAAGTCTCCATCCAGCCGGCAGTAAGGAAAAGGGGGTGGGAGTGTAATGCCTGAGACTGTCGCTGGAAGTAGGGGATGATTGGGTGGGGCTACTGGGAAACCCCTTAAAACCTTGAATGGGAGAGCTTGGACCCCAAGTCCTGTCTAGAATGCCTGCAACCATTTTCTCTTAATAAAGGATGCCTGTTGGAAGAATTATTCCAAGAGTTCTGTCTTCTTAAGATGCAAAGTGGGGTGGGTCCTTACAGTTTCATTTTGTAGGTTTAAGCTGGCACCTTTGTCTTTCAGTCTGGATTTTTTTATTTCAGTTGCTTCAATAATTTTTTCGTTTATGTTTATAATTAATTTGTTACTGGTCCTTCTCCATTTCTAACATAGTTTTAGATGGTTCTTTAATGAAGGCTATGTCTTAGATGAAAATCAGTAAATGTTCACCTCCACAGTTCCTAAAAACCAATTTCACTGTCCAGCTGTTCTCTCAGCCTTTTATCTCTTTTAGATAATACCAAGGGCAGATCTGGGCTATGAGCAAGTCTCTTTGTCAAGAGTATTTAGTTGCTATACCAAGCTTCACCACAAGATGTCCCCGACAGCATTTAAAATCTTTTTCAAAACCAAGGCTAGGTTTTTATCCAGTTTAAGTTCTTTTTCATCTTTTTTACAAGTAGATAAGGTGACAGGTCCCCGTGAATGTAGGAATTTTTTGGGTGCCCAGATATCAAGGTAATATAAATCCAGTTACTTAGTTGTTTTTTTTCAGGGCTTTATTTTCCCTAAGTCATACGCCACCATTTTAGAGAATGGGAAGAAAACATTCCCTTCCCTCTCTCCTCAGAGGGGAAGAAGTTTCAGAAGGCTTTTAAGAGGAAAATACTTGGGATACAAGAAGATAAGGTCTCACCCAGTAATTTTGGCCTCGGCAGGTAGTGGCTTAATGATGGGCTGTGTGAATGGCTGATCTGTTCCCCGTCTGTCTGAAGAACTGCTCCAGATCAAACAGAAGGGCTACTGCCCTTTCGCGATCAGTCGGGAGGTCCTCTTCACACTTATCATCCCTCCAAGGCAACTTTCGACCCTTTTCAGTGTCCCCGGGCAAGAGAAAACCAGATGGTGGAGGGAGCAATCACTCTGCACATCCGCCAGCACCATAATCACCAACTGGAAGCCCCATGCCACTAAGTATAGAGTAGACCCACAGTGCTTTCTGGAAGCTAAGATTTCCCTGATTTCAAAATGTTGTTCCCCTTCCCCCATAATCAATTGTGGTGGAGGAGCTGCTGTTGGCCTTGAGGGTGAACTCGTTTGGGGTTTTAGCAAACTGCAGCCAAATACTGGATGGATCTAATGTTTTAGGGAGTTCAATTTCTATTGTGACTGGGTTGATGATGTGTTTAATAGGGAAGGGTCAACCGAACTTTGGCCCTAACTTCTTTGAGGGCTGTAGGGACTGCAGAAACTTAGTGGAGAGATGTACCCTGTCCCCCATCCTAAAAAGCTTGGGCTCCACCCTTTTTTATCTGCCTGGACTTTATAGGCTTCTCTAGCTTCATCTAAGTGTTTTCTAACAACTGGCCACATATTTTGTAATTGTGTGATCCACTCCTTAAGGGAAGGAATGGTAGGTTCATTGATAGGTAATTCAGGCATTGGGTTGAAACTCTGTCCTGTAGCCGTTTGGAAAGCTGTATAACCAGTACTGGAATGCACTGCATTATTATAGGCTGCTTCAGTGAATGATAGCAGGTCAGTCCAATTGTCTTGTTAGTAGTTTATGAAGCACCTCAGGTATTGTTCTAGTACTGAGTTTGTTCTGTCCCTCCATTCATTTGAGGATGATGACTGAATGACAAGCCCTGGTCAGTACCCAATAGGTCCAGAAATGCTCTTCAGAACCTGGAGGTGAATTGGACCCCCTATCTGAGATGATGTTTTGTGGGGCCCCATGTAGTCGATAGATGTGTTGTACAGACATTTTAGCCAAGGCTTTAGCAGTTGGAATTTTCTGGCAAGGGATGAAATGGACTTGTTTGGAGAATACATCCATTACTACCCAAATGACAGTGTTTCCTGCACTTTCTGGCAGCTCTATGATAAAGTCCATAGAGATATCTCTCCAGAGTGCTAAGGTTTTGCAACTGCCTATGGGAGGCCAGGCATTTTCCCTGTCTCCGTTTAACTGTTGCACAAATGGGGCAACTGGTTAGCTCTCAATGTCCTTTTTTAAAGTTGACAACCAAAACTGTCTGTTTATTAGGTGGAGGGTTTTCACGAACCCAAAGTGTCCTGCTAGTTTTGAATCATGGCAGAGTTGCATGAACTTTAATCTCTTGGTTGTGGGGATGTACAATTTCCCCCCTACCCAGGGTAATCCTTCTTGCATCAAACAGAGGTTTTTATGGCTGAGGATACCACTCATCCTTATCCAGGGCTTTCTTGAAATCAGTGACTGCCATGATGTCCAGTGGCAGAACACTTCTGGCTTGCACCCTTATGCTTACTGGAGCTGCTAATTGCTTTGCGGGCAACAGTGATTTGACTATTTCAGCTTTCATGCTGTTGTATTGTGGCATCCATGATAGGACTTCTGCCAAAAAAAAATTTCTCCCAGGTAAGTACCGGAGGGTAAAATTGAAATGGTGGAGGTGCTGGACCCATCGAGCCTGCTTAGGGGACAGTTTCCTGGGGGTCTTTAATGCCTCAAGGTTTTTATGATCAGGCCATATTTGGAAAGGGATCTTGTTCCCCTTCAAGAACTGCCTCCAGGTAAGGAGGGCTTAGCGCAAAGCATATGCTTCCTTCTCTCAGATGGTCCATCGCTGCTCGGTTTCTATGAGTTTCTTTTTTTTATAAAGTTTTATTGAGTTTTATAAGATATGGGAAGGGATGGGGTCAGTATGGGAGTTGAGGTTCGGGGTGGGAATCAGGATTGGGATGGGACAGGGATGGGAACAACAATGGGGTTGCCCCCTATTAACATTTTCAAGCTTTAGCAAACAGACTATTGTCCGGGTACATATGTTCAATAACACTAATTAATTAAATCGCTATAATGATATGATAAACAATAATCATAAACAGTATCAGTTAGTCAATACGTATCCTTCATCTTACTAGTATATATTCACGATAACATACCACATTCATTTCTCACTAGTTTATTTTCCTAACTATTGGTAAAAATTATCCCATGTTTTGAAATAAACTGAATCTTCTTTCTCTTTAATCTCTAAAGTTAATCTATCCATTTCTGCACATTCTAAAATTTTCTTAATTAGAATTTCTTCAGTTGGTAAATTTTCATTTTTCCAGTATTGGGCAAATGCTATTCTTGCTGCTGTCAATATATGCAATATTAAATACTTATTCTCCTTCTCATATTTGGCTTCTAGTATTCCTAAGAGAAACAATTCTGGTTTAAATTTTATCTGTATTTTAGTCATCTTTTCCAACCACATATGAATCTTAAGCCAGAATTTTTTTGCTCTAGGGCATACCTATCAGATATGGTAATATGTATCTGGCTTTTGTTTACATTTCCAGCAATTATTCAAAGAGTTTTTAAACATTTTCGCTAGTCTTGCTGGTGTCATATGCCATCTATAAAACATTTTATACAAATTTTCCTTATATGAAGCTGCTTTAGTCAATTTAATGTTTCTATCCCATAACTTTTGCCAATCTTCTAAATCTATAGAATATCCAAAGTTTGTTGCCCATGTTATCATTGTTTCTTTTACTTGTTCTTCTTCCATCTTCGAGTTTAGGAAAAATCTGTAGAGTTTCTTAATCAAGTTTTTAACAATATTTGATCAAATTCTATCTGTTCTTTATAAAATCCCATTGTCTTTGCATCTTTTTTATATCTTGTTTGAATTTGCAAATAAGGCCACCATGTAAGTCAATACCTTGTCATTGTAGATCTTGTCTATCTTTCAATTTTCTTTTCTTGTCCAGGATATATTTGTAAGTGACGACTTTGTCGTAGTTAATTAAATTTGGATAAGTAAAAGCTTCCATTGTTGAAAGCCATTCAGGTAGTTTAATATAATTTTTTTGATTTATTCTTTCCCATTTTAAAAAAAGTACATTCTTTATAGAGTGGTTTTGGAAGTATCTATGTGTTTTATTTTTCCCGTAACATAGAAAGGCATGCCAGTCAATTTGTAGGTCATGCCCCTCTAGGTACAGTAGTCTTTTATTTCTCAGCATTATCCATTCTTTAAGCCATGGTAAAATGGCTGCTTGATAATATAGTCTCCAGCCCAGGAGTCCAAATCCTTCACTGTCTTTAGCTTCTTGTAGCATTTTCACTTTAATTCATGCTTTCTTCTCTTGCCAAATAAATCTCAATATTGTTGCATTTAGGTCATCAAAAAAGACCTTTCCCAATTTTACAGGAATCATTTGAAATAAGAAGAGTATTTTCAGCAGAACATTCATTTTCACTGTAGCTATTCTTCCTAACAGTGACAGTTGAAGATTTTTCCACTTTTCCAAGTCTGGTTTTATTTGTTTCAACAATCTTTCATAATTATCTTCTTTTAATGTTATACATTCCTAAATATCTAACTTTTTTGACTATTTGTAAATTTGTCTTTTTTGTAAGTTGAGTTTTCTGTTTGTTTGTTAGTTTTTTTGTTAATACCTTAGTCCAGGGGTAGTCAACCTTTTTATACCTACCACCCACTTTTGTATCTCTGTCAATAGTAAAATTTTCTAACCACCCACCGGTTCCACAGTAATGGTGATTTATAAAGTAGGGAAGTAACTTTACTTTATAAACTTTATAAAGCAGAGTTCTAGCAAGTTAAAGCATATAATAATAATTACTTACCAAATACTTTATGTCGGACTTTCGCTAAGTTTGGCAGAATAAATCTTTATAAAACAACTTACTGTAGTTAAATTTATCTTTTTATTTATACTTTGCATACATAGAAGCAGGAAGTCTGATGAAACTACATTTAATTAATTAAATTATTAATGAGATTCCTGAGGCTGATGCTGCGAAACTAAATACTGGATATCTGGCTCAATTTTTGTAAGGAACTAACGAAGGTCTCCTCTTTCGGAAATATTCAGACAGTTTCTTTCTTTGGTCATAATATGATTAACAGCACTAAAGCCTGATTCCACAAGATATGAGGTAGGGAAAGGTATCAATAAACTGAATATCATTTTCCACATTTTTGGATATAAGACAGGCATTTTTTTACTTTGCCATAGGTTTTCATATCCACCACTATAAAATGTATGTTTACTTTCTTCATCATATCTAATTTCTAACAGTTCTTCTTGACAAGTTGTATCAGCCTCTTCAATATTTGCAGTAAAAGGATTTTTCATCCAGTCATACACCTTCAATTTCAAAATATCTTCAAATTGTTTTTCCATGTCCAATTTAAGTTCGTTGAGATGGCTACTGAATCTGTCAATATCCTCTGGAGTTACATCATCGTTTATAGATGATAATTCAGAAAACTGATGAAATTGTTTCTTCAATAGATTATAACGAAATAATTCAAGTTTGTCAATAAATAATGACACAATATTTTGGCAACATATAGAGCAGGGGTAGTCAACCTTTTTATACCTACCGCCCACTTTTGTATCTCTGTTAGTAGTAAAATTTTCTAACCCCCCACCAGTTCCATAGTAATGGTGATTTATAAAGTAGGGAAATTACTTTACTTTATAAAATTTATAAAGCAGAGTTATAGCAAGTTAAAGCATATAATAATAATTACTTACCAAACACGACGAGTTGTGTTTCTACCAAACAGTTCTACTTTGGTTTCATCTGACCATATGACACTCTCCCAGTCCTCTTCTGGATCATCCAAATGCTCTCTAGCAAACTTCAGACGGGCCCGGACATGTACTGGCTTAAGCAGGGGGACACTTCTGGCACTGCAGGATCTGAGTCCCTGGCAGCGTAGTGTGTTACTGATGGTTGCCTTTGTTACGTTGGTCCCAGCTCTCTGCAGGTCATTCACTAGGTCCCCCTGTGTGGTTCTGGGATTTTTGCTCACCGTTCTTGTGATCATGTTGACCCCACGGGGTGAGATCTTGCATGGAGCCTCAGATCGAGGGAGATTATCAGTGGTCTTGTATGTCTTCCATTTTCTAATTATTGCTCCCACAGTTGATTTCTTCACACCAAGCTGCTTGCCTATTGCAGATTCAGTCTTCCCAGCCTGGTGCAGGTCTACAATTTTGTTTCTGGTGTCCTTTGACAGCTCTTTGGTCTTCACCATAGTGGAGTTTGGAGTGTGACTGAGGTTGTGGACAGGTGTCTTTTATACTGATAACCAGTTCAAACAGGTGCTATCAATACAGGTAATGAGTGGAGGACAGAGGAGCCTCTTAAAGAAGAAGTTACAGGTCTGTGAGAGCCAGAAATCTTGCTTGTTTGCAGGTGACCACATACTTATTTTCCACCATAATTTGCAAATAAATTCTTTCCAAATCAGACAATGTGATTGTCTGGATTTGTTTTCTCGTTTTGTCTCTCATAGTTGAGGTCTACCTATGATGACAATTACAGGCCTCTCTCATCTTTTTAAATGGGAGAACTTGCACAATTGGTAGCTGATTAAATACTTTTTTGCCCCACTGTAGAAACAGGAAGTCTGATGAAATTACATTTAATTAATTAAATTATTAATAAGATCCCTGAGGCTGATGCTGCGAAACTAAATACTGGATATCTGGCTCAATTTTTGTAAGGAACAAACGAAGGTCTCCTCTTTCGGAAATATTCAGGCGGTTTCTTTCTTTGGTCATAATATGATTAACAGCACTAAAGCCTGATTCCACAAGATATGAGGTAGGGAAAGGTATCAATAAACTGAATATCATTTTCCACATATTTGGATATAAGGCAGGCATTTTTTTTACTTTGCCATAGGTTTTCATATCCACCACTTTCAAATTTATGTTTACTTTCTTCATTATATCTAATTTCTAACAGTTCTTCTTGGCAAGTTATATCAGCCTCTTCAATATTTGCGGTAAAAGGATTTTTCATCCAGTCATACACCTTCAATTTCAAAATATCTTCAAATCATTTTTCCATGTCCAATTTAAGTCCTGGGCAAGCAGGAATGAAGAGAAAGCCTTTATGGCCTCTACCTTGGTATTGAGAGAATGCCCAGTGGAGTCTGGTTTGCCCCCGATCCGTGCCTGTCACAGCAGGATGAAGAGAGAGCCTGGTTTTTGTCAGAGATGCATGAAACCTCTATGACTGAGGGCTCTGTGCGGCTCTCAAAATGGCGGCTGCACCAAAATTAGCGGCCGCTTGTATTTCGGCTGGGCCTTCCCAGCCATGAGGGGCTCTAAGAGGAAGCTTGTTGTTTGTTGTGCCTTTAATTTCCACCCCCCGAAGCGGAAAATGAGGCACTTGCAGTTTTATCTCATTGCGCAGCGTCTGCTGCGATCCGGATCGTCGAGAAAGTTGACGGGAGCCTCGCGATGATGGCGCGCTTCAGTGAGGCTCTCTGGCCTCCAAGAGCTCCGTGGGGGGTCGCACAGCTGAGGCTAACACCCCATGCCTGCTGGAAAGCTCTGTGAGCCGATCGGAGGGCTCAATGGATCCAAAAATTTAAACGGCTCGATTGAACCCCTACCGCCCACCAAAAAAGCTGGAACGCCCACTAGTGGGCGGTAGGGACCAGGTTGACTACCACTGAATAGAGTTTCATTAGTTCCTTGAAGCTGCAAATTGACATCATGAAATCTCTTGAAAATATCTGCCAAATAAAAGGCATCATTCTTTACTGTTTTTAACTGTTGACACAGATTGGTCTCATTATTACTTTCAAAAAATTGTATGACACTATCATATAATGCTACAAAATGAGCCTTCGACAGCCACCGAACTTCTGTGTGCAAAAGTAACATAATAAAATCTTCATTATTGTCCTGGCAAAGCTGTCAAAACATTCTATCATTTTTTTGTTTGTTTGGATTTGTTCTTGTTTATGGCTTGAATTATTATAGTTAATGATGAATGGAGATGTTTTCCTACAAGATGTTGTCTGTGCACCACACAATGAATACATAGAACTTTTGGCACTTCTTCCTTCAAATAAGCAACAAATCCACGATAGCAACCTTTCATTGATGGTGCTCCATCAGTAGTGCATGCAACAATATTATTCAAAGGAATATTATTTTTTGTAAAGTATGATTTCACAGTATTAAATATAGATAATCCTCTTGTATCTGTAATGAGATTTATTGCGAATAGCATTTCTTCTCGTAATGTATTGTTTTCATCAAAATAATGTACATATGCCATCAATAAAGCATTATTATCTGCAGTGGTAGGCTCATCCAATTGCATGGAAAATGAAGAGTTTTGGAGAATACTTATCAGTTTTTTTCAACATTAACTGTCATTTCATCAATTCGTCGCTTTACTGTGCTATCGCTTAGGGGCAACGTTTTTAAATTTTCAGGTATATCCTGATGCATTACTGTTGAAATAAATTCTTTTATAGAGGGTATTATTACAATTTCTTCAATATTATAGCTTTTACCACTTTTTGCAATTAATTGTGAAATGTGATAAGTGGCAATTAATCCATCTTCGTTTGCTGCATGTTGTTTCTTAAATGATGCAACGATTGTTGAACGATTTTGAAATTTTTTATATATTTCCTGAAAATATTCAGTGGGCTTGTCCTTATCATTTGGATGCTTTGTAGAAAGATGCTCTCGCAATTGACTTGGCTTCATTGCCTCATTGGATAATGTTTTATGACACAATAAACACATTGGATGTTGTTTATTTACAACAGATTCTATGAAACCCATCTTCAGATACTCTGGCAAATAGCCATGAGCGTATTTCTTTTTTTGAGACATGGACACACAATATTTTGTTTGAAGCTGTAGGCATGTGCTCATTCTCACAAATATAACTGGGCAAGCAGGAATGAATAGAAGGCCTTTATGGCCTCTACCTTGGTCATGAGGGAATGCCCACTGGAGTCTGGTTTGCCCCCGATCCGTGCCTGTCACAGCAGGATGAAGAGAGAGCCTTGTTCTTGTCAGAGATGCCTGAAACCTCTATGACTGAGGGCACTGTGCGGCTCTCAAAATGGCGGCCGCGCCAAAATTAGCGGCTGCTTCTATTTTGGCCGGGCCTTCCCAGCCTTGTTCATTGTGTCTTTAATTTCCACCCTCTAGAGCCAAAAATGAGGCACTTGCAGTTTTATCTTGTTGCACAGCCTCTGCTGTGATCCGGATCATCAAGGAAGTTGACGGGAGCCTCACGATGACGGCGCACTTCGGTGAGGCTGTCCGGCTTCTGAGAGCTCCATGGGGGGTCACCCAGCTGAGGCTAACACCCCGCGCCTGCTGGAAAGCTCTGTGAGCCGATTGGAGGGCTCAATGGATCCGAAAATTTAAACGGCTTGGATTGAACCCTCCCCCCCACCCACCATGAAAGCTGGAATGCCCACTAGTGGGCGGTAGGGACCAGGTTGACTACCACTGCCTTAGTCTTTTCTCTATTTATTTTCAAACCTGCCACTTCTCCAAACTTTTCTATTTTCTCCAACAATTTGGTAGCTGTTTCTAGTGGCTCCTCCAAAATGAAGACCAAGTCATCTGCAAAAGCTTGTAATTTATATTTTTTCTCTTTTATATCCAGTCCTTTAATTTCTATGTCTTGCCTAATATTTCTGGCCAATACTTCCAATATTAGTATAAATAGCAGTGGGGATAGTTGACATCCCTGTCTTGTACCTTTTTTTGATGTCAAAGCTTTCTGTGTAATCTCCATTTAGCATTATTCTAGTCATTTGTTTGTGGTAAATTGCTTAGATTGCATTTATAAAGTTTTTTCCAAAGTCCATTTCCATCAACTGCTGGAACATAAATTGCCAATTTAAATTATCAAATGCTTTTTGCGCATCACGAAATATTAATGCCCTCTGTTTCCCTGGGTGATTTTCATAGTATTCCAGAACATCCAAAATAATCCTTAAATTATTTTTTATCTGTCTTTTAGGTAGAAAGCCATTTTGGTCTGTATATATAAATTCAGTCAGGAATTTCTTAATTCTTTCTGCCATTATCAAGGAAAAAATTTTGTAATCCACATTTAGTAACGATATTGGTTTATACTTTTTTATTTGTGTGGGGTCAGTGTCTTCTTTGGGTATCAGAGCAATATTAGCTTCAGTCCACAAGTTTGGTATTTTAGTCTCCAAAAAGATTCCATTACACAATTCTTTCAACATCAGACTTAATATATCTTGTAGTGCTACATAGAATTCTGTAGGAAGACTGTCTGGGCCCAGAGCCTTGTCTTTTTTTTTTTTTTTGTCTTTTTATAGCTTCTGTAATTTCCATCATTGATATTTTCCCATTTAGCATATTTCGGATATTCTCTGGGATTTTTGGCAAGTCTGTTTCTTTTAGATACAACTGTATTTCCTCTTTGGAAACTACCTCTGCCTTGTACAGTGTCTCATAGTAATCTTTAATGATTTTTTTCATTGCATCATTGTGGAACTGTAGTTCTCCTTTTGAATCTTGTAGCTTATTTGTCATTCTTTTTTCTTTTTCTTTCTTCAATCTATATGCTAGCCATCTCCCTGGCTTGTTAGCATTTTCAAAAAAATTCTGTTTAGTCCGTTTAATCTGTTGTGCCATTATATCCATCTCAGCCAGGTTTAGTTTATGTTTTATTATTTCCATTTGTTTCTTAAGGACTTTCTTTTGTGGGTCTATTTGTAACTCTAGTTCCAGTTTTTTAAGTTCTTCTCTCAGCTTTAACTGTAGTTGTTTCTTTTCTTCATTCTTTTTAGTAGTATAGGTTATAGCCAACCCTCTAAAATATGCTTTAGCTGTGTCCCATACATTTTGAAGAGCTGTTTCATCTTTCCTATTTATTTTTTTTAAAAAATTCCATTTCCTTTGTTGCTAGTTATAAGAATTCTTTTTCTTTCAATATAGTTTATTCAGAGACCATTTTAGTTTTTTCTTGGTTCCTTTCCAAGTCATTTTTATTGGGTTGTGATCTGCCCAAACATTAGTTTCTATCTCTACCTCTTGTATTATCATTTTCAAGTCAAAAATGTCCATAGCATATCAATTCTAGATCATGATTTATGTCTATTTGAATAGAATGTATGTTGTGATTTTTCTGGGTTTCTCTCTCTCCATATCTTGAATACCCAATTCTTCTTTCATTTTTAAAAATGCTTTAGGTAAAATATTTCCTCCTTTTCTCCCTTGTTTATGGTTTTTATAGTCCAGAGTTGCGTCTACTATTGCATTAAAGTCTCCCAGTATGCCAAGATTTTGGTAGTTTAAGTCCACTATTTTCTTGTGTAATTGTTGATATAATTGTTCTTGCTTATCGTTAGGTGCATCTATTGCTACCATCAATATCCACCATAATTTCCACCATTAATATTCTCCCCTCTTCGTCTGCATAAATTTGTTTGGGATTCATCTTTTCTTTTATATAAAGGGCTATTCTTTTCTTTTTGGATGCAAGCGTAAAATAAAGTTTGCCCATTTTCAGTTCTAAAATTTTGAAATGTTGTCTCTTAATATGTGTCTCTTGGAAGCAAATTATGTCCATTTTTAATTTTTGTAGTCTAGTAAAAAAATTTCTCCTTTTTGAGGGAGAATTCAGTCCATTTATATTTATTGATAAAATTCCAATCTCCTCCATCTCTTTCAGTTATATCTAGGTCTCAATTTTCTAGTTGATCTTATCTGTCTCTGGTCTCTTGGTCTTGCTCCTTCTGAATATGTATTTTTAACTTCTTCCTCCTCTAGTTGTTTAGCCACTCCTTCACCACCCATTTCCTCTTGCTTCTTGGGTTCAGGATCACCTTTTTCCAAAAACACTCTGTGATTGTCAAAAAATTCCAGTGCTTTAAGCAGTGTATCCAATCTATATCTTTTTGAATCCCAGTAGATTAAGATCCCTTCTGGGATCAACCATCTAAAATTCACTCCTTTTTCAAGCAATTTCCTGGTTAAAAACTGGTAATCTCTTTGAGCCTCTTTTATCTTTCTAGGAATTTGTTTAAGCACTACTACTTCTTTTTCTTTTTAACAGTTGATCTATTACTTTTCTCAAAATCTCATCTCATACAGATCTTTTAAGAAATCTGACGTGAACTTCCATGGGCACTTTATTTCTCCTGGCATAGTTTGAATTAACTCTTTAGATCTGGTCTAGTTCTCCTTCCATTTGGATCTTCCCCATTCCTAGGAAATCTGCGAGTAGCTCAATTATCAGGCTTAAGAGGTTCTCTTCCTTGTCTTCTATTATGTTTTGAAATCTTAGAAAATATGAGGCCCTTTCCATCTCTATCACCGCCAATGTGTCTTCCAATTCCCCATTTATTTGGGCCAAGTTTTCATTCTTATCTTTTAAGGATTCTAAATTCTGGTCAACTTCCACTGATTTGTTTTCTATTTTGTTGATTATCTGTAATCGTCTGTTTAAAATTTTCAATTTGAGAATCTATGTTGATAATTTTTTGGTTCATGTTATCAAGATCATTTTTCAAGTCTTCATACTTTTTTTTATCAAGGATGCCATGTGGGCTACAATTGCCTGCAATATTGCCTGGGTGTCTTTTTGTTGAACATCCATTTTTTCTTGCTGCAGCACTGTCATGATTGATTTTTGATAAACTGGGCTTGCAGAAGTCAAAGCAGAGGCAGAAGATCCCTTTCTCCCAAGTTTAGACAGGTTTGAAACGCTATCTTTGGCTTTATATCTTATATTGTAATTCACCAGGTAGCCAAATGGCCAATTATAATCCAGTAGGGTCCTATTGCTAGGAGGGGAAATCCATGAAAATAGTTAAAAAGAAAAAGGTAAAAAATGGCAACAAGAAAAAAGGAAGGAGATAATAATAAAAAGAGGAGAGGGAAAAATACTCTCAAAATAAAAAGGATAAAAAGGAGAAAGAAAAAAGCAAAAATATCAAAATTATAATCCACCAAATTCTATTCAGAAAGATTTCTTAGTTTCCAATTCTTCTAAGAGAGCTTATTATAGTTCCAAAGCACAATAATTATAATCAAGGAGGCAGATGGCTTCAAGTACCATTTATTTATAAATATAGTCTGTCTTGTGGAGCCAAATAAACCAAAGGAAAGTCTTTTTTTCAACAAGCTTCAAGGTCTTAGATAAAGAATGTCTGGGCATACAGTCAAGCTTCTGATCTGAATAAACTCCAGACAAGAGAAAGTGAAAATAGTTCTCAATGTAACCACCAGGGAACACAAAGTATCAGTTCCCAGCACATTTGATAGATAAAAAAAGAAAGAAAAAAGTAATCAAGAGAGGGAAAAAAGTTTATAGAATTTTAAAAATAGCAGGTAAAATTGCAGTGGGTTTTCAACACAGAACAAAGAAAAAAAAGCGTCTATAAAAAGAACAGTAGCTTCCCAAATTTCTTTTGAGCCTCAGACAGCTTTGCTATGTACGAAGTTTTTTAAATTGCAAAATGGCTTAAACTGCCACTTGTATTCAGGAGGGGGGGAGAAAAAACTCCACCCCTCCCTAGAAGTAAGAGGCTTTGCTCTCAGGCTGTAGAAGAGCTGTTTGCCAGAAATCCACCTCTACTGGGAAAGAAGACAGTATTGTCACCCAACTCAGCTGTTTGCTGTCATTCTGTGCTGCTTCTCTGTCTCCGACGATCAGGTGTTAATGGCGGATTGCATGAATGCAAGCCACCTTTCTTCCGCCGATTCCAGGTACTCCTTTGGCTCCAACAAGCCAGCTACCACTGACCCATGGTCCCCAAAGTTTCACCCCTTGGTGGCCACCTCTCTGGGGTGGCTTTCAGTCTGAACGGACCCACTGGCAGATGAAAATCAGACCTGGGGAAAGGAGAGTCTCTCCCCCAGATCTATCTTCAGCGACATCACCGGAAACACTCCCCGGTTTCTGTGAGTTTCTTTGAGGTGTAGGTGCAAGGTTGCAATTGGCCTTCCTGGTTTTTCTGGAGTAGTACTGCGCCCACTGGTATGTCGCTCGCATCTGCTTGGATGACAAATGTTTTTTCTGGATCTGGGTGTTTTAGCACTGGCTCAGTGGAAAAAAGTCTTTTCAATTTCTAAAATGCTGCTTGGCATTCCATAGTCCATTTTAGCGGCTGTCTAGGTTTCAGTTCCCCTCCCTCCCTTGTTTTTTAGTAAGTTAGTAATGGGGAATGCAATCTGAGCAAAGGAGGGGATGAATTTCCAATAGAAGTTTGCAAAGCCCAGAAAATTTTGCAGCTTTTTCTGGTATGTGGTGGGGCCCACTCCAAAACTGCTTGTACCTTTTCTGGGTCCATTTCTACCCTTTCATGAGAAATCCAGTAGCCCAAATAGTCATTTTTTTTTCTTTGTGGAATTCACATTTCAAAAGATTCGCATACAGTTTGGCTGTGCGAAGCTTATTTAGGACTGCTCTGACTAACTTCACATGCTCGGCTTTCATTTCGGTGTAAATTAATATGTCATTCAGGTACACCAAAAACCCCTTGTACAAATGCTCATGGAGAACCTTTAGCTGCATAAATATTGTGGGTACTCCCTGTAGTCCAAACGGAAGTACTTTGAATTGGAAGCACCCCAGGGGGCAGTTGAAAGCAGTTTTCCACTCATCCCCCTCCTTGATTCTAACCTGGTAATATGTTTCCTGCAGATCTAACTTGGAGAATATCTTCCCCTTTGAGAGGTGGGCTAGCATGTCTTTCATGAGCAGCAAGGGGTAGACATTGTCCATACACACGGTGTTCAAACACCTATAATCCACGCAAAGACAAAGAGACCCATCTTTTTTTCCCAAAATAGCACCGGAGTGGCCATTTTCGGTCTGGCCAGTTGAATGAAATGGCGTGTCAAATTCTTATCTATGATTTAGCGCAGTTCTTCTAACTCTCGGGGTCATCAAATAGAGCTTGGGTTTTGGCAACTGAGCTTTGGGATTAATCTCAATAGCACAGTCTGTGGGACAGTGGAGGGGGGCAATCCCAGGGTATGCCTTCTAATTCCCGATCATTGAGTAATGCCACCACTTCATGCTCAAGCTTCACTTTGGGGCTGTGGTGACTATCGGGTGAGTGGGGTTTCCCTTTTGGAAATCTCAAGTCCCCTGTTCTCCAGTTCACCTGCGGGTTCCATTTTTTTAACCAGGGCAGTCCTAGAGTTAGGAGCCATTCCATACCAGGGATCACTATAAAAGTCAAAGTCTCAGTGTGATCCCCCATAATTCCATGGGCATCATGGTGAGGGTGGCTGGGACACCCCCTGCAATAGACCCGTCTAATTGACCAAACAAAATTGTCTTCTTTAGTCTCCTTACAGGAATCCCCAGATTCCCCACCAGGGTTGGGCTTATTAAACATCTGGTGCAGCCTGAGTCTAGTAATGCCTTGAGGGCCACCTTCTTCTCCATACCTGGGATTAGCAGTTCTATGGGCCTGGTAATTGGTGTGATGGGTCCACTTACCAAGAACTCACTTGTATATTTTTTATGCATGCTATAAGGAGAAGTTGACTGAAGGGAGATAAGGCAGATGGCTGGAGGCACATTCCTTTCACCACCCTCCAAGATACTCCAAAGAGGATAGAACAAAACAAAGGAAGTACATTGCATAAGACCCCTAGGTCCCCCCCAATAGAATAGCAGAACCCAAAAATGAGAGCATAAGAAAGAAATACATTGAGGGTTTGACACATTTACTGGCATCCTAGAAAAAGAGGCTTTACTAAAATTTTTGATATTGTAAGTCATTGATGAGATGTTGATGATCATATTTATGGAGCATGAGGAAAAGAAATAAATACTACTATAAATAAGAAATATCAAATATGCTAATTTAATTGCAGTTTTCCATGCTGAAGCCAATTAACTGTGCTGTTGTTCTTTCAGAATATATTATATGTTCACTTTTCTTCACTGATACAGTTTTTGTTTTTTTCAATATGTTTTAAATTCCTATCTTGATTAAGGAACTAGATATCTTATTTACTTCCTGACATGTTTTCAAATTATTCTTTTCAGTGTTTGGAACCTTGCAAAGAGTTCTGGGATCTGAAGAAAAACCATTGCCAAAATTTTTGTGAGGTATGTTAGGTGTGAAAAAACTTTAGAAGTCACTTGTGTATTTTTTATGCATGCTTTAAGAAGAAGTTGACTGAAGGCCATTTAGTCTGCACAAATTATAAGAGCCTTGTCAGAACCTTTGCTCAAAAGAGCCAGTTGTAAGTTTAGGCAGCAATCCACATTTATATGTACAATTCCTCAGATTTGCTGTTGACTTATAGCAAGTCATGATTCATAGTTTGGGAATCCTAACTTAAAATAGTAAATGAATTCATGTTAACTTTCTGTGACTAAATAATAAATAATTTTAACAATTTTTAACAGCTAGATCCATGAGTTCAACCATTTCTCAAACTTGTTCTGAGTGTTATTACCCATTTAGCCTATAAAAGCCCATGATGGGCTTACCCTCAAAAAGCTGAAACAAGTGTTGACATCTCACAAGCAGAAGAAGTGTTGACAGCATTTTTGCTTCTCCTGTGTATGCTTAATCCATTTTAGAAATATTTCATTCCTCTACCTAGTCTCCTGTAGGGCCCTGGGTGGGTCATGATCTATGCCAGTGGTTCTCAACCTGTGGATTGCGACCCCATTTGGGGTCGAACGACCATTTCATGGGGGTTGCCAAACAACGCAGTCTGCCATTTTTTCCCCTTTTCCTTAGCTGTGCTACTCGCTTTTATTCTACTGGCTTTTGAAAGCCAATAGAATAGACTCTCTTGAATAGAATCTAATTCTATTGGCTTTCAAAAGCCAATAGGAATTGTCCAGGCTGTCTCTGCCCTGCTGAGCCCGCCAAAAGTCCCATTCTGCAAACGGTGCTGCAAATTGTCTGCAGCGAAGGCGAGCTGTCTGGAAGTTTCCACCCCTCCCTGCTGAGCAACTACTAAAAATGTAAGTAAAAGAGGGCCAGGGGTGGAAGGTGGGAGGCCGGCGGGTGCAGGGAGGGTTGCTGGTGCGCGTGGGGCCCGGCGGGTGCCTTACCTTCCTTGGTCTGGGCCAGCTGGTGGCCCAGCCAGTGGTCGCCCTGCGCCGTCGCTGTCCCTTGCCAGCTACGCCTTGGCTGGCGCAGGGGGCAGCACCACGCATGCGCGGCGCTCCCAGGCAGGAAAAGTCCTCAACTTACGACTGGTTGGGTAGTCCTCAACTTATGACTGGTTGGGTAGTCCTCGACTTACGACTGGTTGGGGGTCACAGCATTAAAAAGGTTAAGAACCACTGATCTATGCTTTGAAAACTGCTTCTAATTTTTCAAGACAATTTTGAAGTTTGCTTCCATTTTTATGTGCTTAGTTATTCCATCTACATTTGTAAGATCTATAAATTTATAAATATTCATTTTTCTTTCATTCAAGTTATTAATAATGGCTTGAGTATTAGATGCCCCTCCATGCCTATGTCTAGTTTGATGAGCATCAATGAGAGTTGAGTATCAGTTTTGATCCAGTTATAAATTCCTCTAATTGTCATATTTTCTATATCACACTTCACTATTTTGTAATTATAATAACATGCAGAATAACCAGTGAAGCCTCTGGACTGAAGTTCCTCCTGATTTTAAGTGGTTCCCTTTGTACTAGTATTTGGAAGAGTTCTAAAGACCTGGCTTTTTGCCCAGACCTTTGAGAAGGATGATTTTTTCTCGCTTTCTGTTCTCCTCTGGGTTTGTTTTCTTTACCATCATTCTTCTTCTGACTTGTTCTTTTTTCTATGTTTTTTGTATTGCTTTTGGTTTTTATATGCTTTAAGTATGTAAAATACCAGTATCATTGGGAGCCAGGCAGCATATAAACGTAATAATTTTATTTTAATAAGTAGAATGTTACTGGTTATTTTATTAACACTTTCCTAAAATGAAGATATAGTACAACAATAGCATTGCCACAATCTTTTTGAGGAAATCAAGATCAGCACTGATTAATCCATGTTGAGTTTTACATTTGACATACTGTTCTCAGTTGCTACACACTGATTCTGTTCTGGAACTTTCTTGGTCACTGTATCAAGCTGATTGATCTACTATTCCCTGGATTTTTTCCCCCCATACTTTGTGAAAAGATAATGAAAATATTTGCTCTCATTCAGTTATTTGCCCACATCTCAGTAGTTGCTTAATTATAACAAAGATTTTAGCCAGATGACTATATCAGTCAGAATAGAGCTAGAAGGGATCTTGGAGGTCTTTTAGTCCAACCTCCTTGTTTAAGCAGATATATCATTTCAGAAAAGTGACTGTCCAGTCTCTTCTTAAAAACCTCCACTGATAAAGCACCCACGACTTCTGACAGCAAGTTGTTCCAAGGATTAAATGTCCTCACTGTTAGGGAGTTTCTTCTTAATTCCAGATTGCTTCTCTCCTTGATTAGTTTCCATCCAATTTTTCTTGTCCTGCCCTCTGGTGCTTTGGAAAATAAGTTGACCCCCTCCTCTTTGTGGCAACCTCTCAAATAATGGAATACTGCTATCATGTCCACCCTAGTCCTTCTTTTCTCTGGACTAGCCATACCCAATTCCTGCAACTTTTCTTCATATATCTTTAAGGAAAGAGTCACAGATCTGTATCTATGTGGATTTCAGTTCTGAAAGTTTAAGATATTGGTCTTCTGAGGAAGTCAAAGAAATCTGACAGATTTAAAATATTAGCTGTTATTATTTAAATAACAGCTTTATATTTAAATTTATTATTTAAATGATTTGGAGATTGCCCACTTGCATTCTCAACAGAGGAAGCATGGTTACATCATGAGGAGTAAAGCTGATATTAAACTAAGACAAAACAGTAGGAGGAGAGGTGGAGAGGGAAAGATAAGTCATAGGAAAAGAAACATGACTGGAGAAGGGAAAAAGAGAAGAAAAATTGGAGCAATTAAGAGGAAAACACCAACAAGGGCAGTGGCCTACAGTGAATCTTTCCTGCTGAGAGAGGCCCAGCTGCAGCTGTATGTTGCCTCCCTGGAGCAAAAATTAAAGATGTGGCTAAGAACCTAACCAAAATAATAAAACCCACAGATTACTACCCTTTTCTACTACTACATGTAGGGACAAATGACATGAAAATGGACCTGAAAACAATATTGAATTATTATGAACAGCTAGGCAAGAAGGTCAAGGTGTTAGGTGCAAGACTAGTTTTTTCTTCTATACTGCCAACAAAAGATCAACACCCGGTAAGAGAACAAAGGATTCAAGAAGTGAACCACTGGCTAAAGGGTTGGTGTCATCAAAAAAACTTTGGATTCCTGGACCATGGTCTGCACTACCTCCATGATGGATTCTTTTGCAAGGGACTGGCTTCACCTCACAAAAATCTGGAAGAATGTTTTTGGAAAATACCTGGCTCAACTTATCAGGAGGGCTTTAAACTAAAACTGAGGAGGGGAGGTGACCAATCTTTAGGATCTCCAGGACCTAATTACAAGCAAAAGCCCCTAGAAAACAAATCAAATAATGAGGTAAGGAGGAATGGGAAGGAAGACAAACACAAACACCAAATAGGAGACATAGAAAGCATACCCAGAGTCAGACATAAAGATCTAAAATGACTATATACAAGTGCAAAAAGTTTGGGGAACAAACAGGGTGAACTAGAATTATTAATACATGAAGGTAGATATGATATAATTGGAATTACTGAAACTTTGAGGGATGAAACCCATGAGTGGAACATACTGATAAAGGGATACAAACTGATAAAAAAAATAGACCCCATAAAAGAGGAGGTGGAGCTGCATTATATGTAAAAGACCACTATATTGCTACAGAAATGCACGAGACCAAAGACAAAAACCTCCTAGAATGCATATGGGTCAATATAAAAGAAAAAAAGAATGACATTGCCACAGGCCACAGAACCAAGCAGAAAAAATAGATGTACTTTTTGCTAACCAGTTAACAAATATATGTAGCAAACATGCTACAATAGTAATGGGAGGCTTCAATTACCCTGACATCAACTGGAAAACTAATTCTGAACCAAATGAGAAATTGAATAGATTCTTGACCAACCTAGCTGACAACTTTGTTGTCCAAAAGAATGAGAGGGACAGCCATACTGGACTTAATTCTCCAAAACAGAGAAGTGATAGAGGGAGTTGAAACTGCAGGAACCTTGGGTGAGAGTGACCATGTCATACTGGAATTCAATATAATGCAAATAAAAGAAATAGAACATAATGATACCAGAGATTTTAAAAGAGCTGATTTTAACAAACTTAACAAACTTCTGAGGGAACTTGGGAAAGATTCCTTGGATGAAAATCCTGAAGGGGAAAACAATTCAAGAAGCTTGGGAAACTCTGAAAAATATGATCATAAAAGCCCAGTCCAGCACAATACCATTGAAAAAGAACAACAAGAAATCTAACAAGAAACCAGTGTGACTGTACAAAGCTCTCTCTGATAAACTCAAAGACAAAAAGGACAAATACAAAAAATGGAAAGAAGATACCTAACTAAGGCCAAATATCATCAGATAGCCAGAATCTGCAAAGAAGAAGTCAGGAAAGCAAAGGCTCAGAATGAATAAACACTTGCAACAAAAGTCAAAGATAATAATAAAAAATGATTGTTTCAACACATAAATAACAAGAAAAAAATCAAGGAAACAGTCAGTCCACTAAAGAGAGAAGAGGGCAAGGAAGTAACAAGCAGAAGAGAGAAAACAGAGCTGCTTAACTCATTCTTTGCATCGGTCTTCACGCTAAAAGGAATTATAGCCTAATCTACCAAAACATAACTGAAAAAGGCAGACTAGAAATAAAAGTTAAAATAAACAAAAAAATGGTAAGAGAACATCTGTCTGATCTTGATGAACATAAATCACTGGGACCTGATAGATCACATCCCAGAGTTTTGAAAGAGCTGTCAGATGTCATCTCAGAACTATTGTACCATATCTTTCAAAAATCCTGGAGCACCAGGGGACTACCAGAGGGTTGGAAAAGAGCTGATGTGATTCCCATTTTAAAAAAGGAAGAAAAAACAGATTCAGGAAACTACAGACCATTCAGCCTAACATCAATACCAGGGAAGATACTGGAAAAGATAATCAAAAAACAAATCTGCGAACATCTAGAAACAAAGGAAGTTATAAATAGAAGCCAGCACAGGTTTGTTAAAAGCAGATCATGCCAAACCCATCTTATCTCATTCTTTGACCAAGTAACTAAATTAGTAGACCAGCGAAATGCTGTGGACATAGTATACTTAGACTTCAGCAAGGCATTTGACAAAGTAGACTACAACCTACTTCTTGGATAGACAGCATCACCATTAGACAGATTTTTAACTGGATGACAAACCATACTCAATGAGTGGTCCTTAATGGTACTATGACTACATGGAGGGAAGTAAGCAGTGGGGTGCCATAAGGTTCTGTCCTAGGCCCAGGACTCTTCAACATCTTCATAAATGACTTAGAAGAGGGAATCGAAGGGGAACTTATCAAATTTGTAGATGATACTAAGCTGGCAGGAATAGCCAACACCCTAGATGATAGGCTCAAGATCCAGAGGCATCTTGACAGACATAAACAATGGGCCCTATCTAACAAAATGAAATTCAGTGTAGAGAAAAATAAAGTCTTACACTTAAGCAAGAAAAAACAAAAGTACAAATATAGATTGGGTAAAACCAGGCTTAATAGCAGTAATTGTGAGAGGGATCTTGGAATCTTAGTGGACAATCAATTAAATGTGAGCCAACAGTGTGGGCAGCAGCCAAAAAAGCCAATGCAATCCTAAGTTGCATTAACAGAGAGATTCAATCAATATCACAACAGGTACTAATATCACTCTATAAAGCCTTAGTAAGACCACACTTAGAATACTGCAACCAATTTTGGTCTCTGCACTATAAAAAAGATGTTGCGACTCTAGAAAATGTGCAGAGAAGAGCAACAAAGTTGATTAGGGGACTGGAGGCTAAAAGATATGAAGAACATTTGTAGGAACTGGGCATGGCTAGTCTAGTGAAGAGAAGGACCTAGGGAGACATGATAGCAGTCTTCCAATATTTGAGGGGCTGTCACATAAAGGAGGGGATAACCTATTTTCCAAAGCACCTCAAGGCCAGACAAGGAATAATGGATGGAAACTGATCAAGGAGAGATTCAATCTAGAAATAAGGAGAAATTTTCTGACAGTGAGAACAATCAGCTAATGGAACAGTTTGCCTTCGGATGTTTTGGGAGTTTCATCACTGGAAGCTTTCAAGAAAAGACTGGACTGCCATCTGTCAGAAATGGTGTAGGATCTCCTGCTTTGGCAGGGGAGTTGGACTAGATGGACTAGATCATCCACTAGATTCCAAGGAGTCCTCTCATAGTTACTGTTTTTGAGCCAGTATTTGTACCTTTGGCTTTTCCTGCTTATGTGTAAAATCTTGCTTTTCTCCACATTAAATATCATGTTGTTGGATATGGCCCATTGTTCAAGTCTGTCAAGATCTTTTGGGATCCTGAGCTTGTCTTCTGGGGTGTTGGCTAGACCTGCCAGCTTACTGTCATCTGCAAATTTGATGTTCTCCCTCTATTCCCTCATCTAAGTCATTTATGAAGATATTGTAGAGTATTGGGCCTAAGATGGAATTTTGTGGTACCCCACTGCTTCCTTCCTTCCATGTAGATGTAGTACTCTTAAGGATGACTCGTTGAGTACAGTTTGTCAGCCAGTTACAAATCCATCTGGTGGTGATGCTGTCTATCCCACATTTTTCTAGTTTACTAAGAAGTAGGTTTTGATCTACTTTGCTAAATGCCTTGCTGAAGTCTAAGTATATTATGTCTACAGCCTTTCACTGGTCTACTAATTTAGTCACTTTGTCAAAGAATGAAATAAGATTGATTTAGCATGATCCCTTTTTAACAAAACCATGCTGGCTTTTAGTTAAAACTTTGTTTTTAGATGTTCGCGAATCTGTTTTTTTATTATCTTTTCCAGTATCTTCCTAGGTAAGATATTAGGCTGATTGATCTATAGTTTCCTGGGTCTGTTTTATCCCTTTTTAGAAGATAGGAACCGCATCAGCTCTTTTCCAATCCTCAGGTAATTCCCTGGTGTTCCAGGATTTTGAAAGACATGGTACAATAGTTCTGAGGTAACATCTGCCCGCTCCTTCATTACTCTAGGCTGTAATCCACCAGGTACTGGTGATTTGTATTTGTCAAGATCAGATAGGTGTTCTCTAACTATTTTCTTGCTTATTTTAATTTTCATTTCCAGTCTGTCTTTAGTTACGTTTTTGGTAGTTTGGGCTATAGTTTCTTTATGTTTGAAGACTGATGCATAATTTCCTTAGCTACCGTGTTTCCCTGAAATTAAGACCCGGTCTTAATTTTTTTTTGCCTCCAAAAGAGGCACTAGGTCTTAATTTCAGAGAATTTAGGACCACCACAGCCAGGCCTCTCACATCCCAACACCTGTTGTGCCGCTACTTGACTTCTTCTATGGCCACTTGCGCCACTTGTGACCAGATGCTATGTGGTGCATTGTGTCGTTGCCACTCTTCCCGGCAGGACGCCATGTGGCTCTTAGAGCCGTTTCCACAGCTGAAACAGCCCAAAGCGCCACATGGCCTCCTGCTGCAAGCAATAGAAGAGACCTGTGGCACATGAGCAACAGAAGCGGCCTGAAGTGCGCAAGCAACAGAAGAGGCCTGAAGCGCTGCACAAGCAGCGAAATTGGCCCGAAGCGCTATGCAAGCAGCAAAAGTGGCCCAAAGCACTGCGCAAGCAGCAAAAGTGGCCCGAAGCGCTGCACAAACAGTAGACGTGGCTCGAAGGGCTGCGCAAGCAGCGAAAGTGGTGCCATGTAGTGGCCTGCCGGCAGGAGCAGCAAAAATGCAATGTGCCACATGGCTACTAGCCACAAGTGGTAGCAAGCAGCTGCAGAAGAAATCACGTAGTGGTGTGACAGGTGTTGGGGTGTGAGACGCCTGGCTGTGGTGGCCCTACCAGTAAGGTAAGCAGGTTTGGGGTGCATGGGGCAGCTTCACCCCCCTACCCCCATCCTTGATTTTTAGTTTTGGAGTAGGGCTTATATTAGGCCCACCCCCAAAAATCAAGCTAGGGCTTATTATTGGGCTGGGTTTAACTTTTGGGAAAATACGGGGTATGTGTCCCTCTTTCCATTTTTTTGTACTTGTCCTTTTTGTTTTTCAGTTTATCAGAGAGATCTTTGCGCAGCCATGCTGGTTTCTTCTTGGATTTCTTGTTTTTCTTTTCCAGTGGTATTGTGGTGGACTGGGCTTTTATGATCATATTTTTCAGAGTTTCCCAAACTTCTTGAGTTGTTTTCCGCTTTAGTATTTTCATCCATGGAATTTTTCTTAGGGTTTCTCTGAGTTTGTTAAAATCTGCTCTTTTAAAGTTTGCATTATACTGAATTCCAATATGATATGGTCACTCTCTCCCAAAGTTCTGGCAACTTCAATTTTGTCTATCACTTCTTTTCTATTAGTAAGTATTATGTCCAGTATGGCTTTTCCTCTAGTTCCTCCCTCCTCTACTTTTTGGATGACAAATTGTTAGCTAGATTGGTTAGGAATCTGTTTGATCTCCCACTTGCTGCAGGGTTTGTCTCCCAGTTGATATCAGGGTAGTTAAAATCTTCCACTACTATTATGGAATATTTCCTACATACATTTGTTAGTTGTTTAGCAAAAGGTTTATCTATTTCTTCTGCTTGGTTGGGGGGCTGGTAGTATACACCTATAGCAATGTCATTCTTTTTTCCTTTTATATTTTTTATATAAATATGTTATTAATTTTCTAATTTTACAATCATAAGTACTTAATAAATAACTTGTTGTCCTGGGTCCATTAGTAATTCAGTGGTACATATTAACTTCTTCAATCTAGGCCAAATATTACACTATCCAATGCTTCCTCTCTTCTTCCAGTAGTATACATTTTCCCACATTAGGCAAACACAATTCTTATTGTTGTTAATACATATACAATTGAATATCAACATCTTTATTACATTTTCCTAATAATATCAATAATGTTGGTTTAAAATATCTTTTCTAACCAAAATATATCTTAATTGCATTTGCACTTAATATCCATTTGTTCAATTAATATTATATTTTTCCTGCTTTTTAAAAATTTTAATTTCCCATCAGTGTTCAAAATGTCTCTATCACTTATAAGTTCTCATAGTAAGTTATATCTGGTATATAAGCTTCCCTTATTCAAACCCTCTTAGTGTTTTCATATTTCCCTTTCTCATACCAAAATATAATATTCTAGTTACAAATCCTGTCTTTCTAGTAATAATAATAACAACAGTACTTCTATTTCTAACAATTATCTATTCTCAGCCATGTTCAAACATCTGATTAATAGTATAATATCCCAACTAATGGGTCAAAACCTCTATTTTCTTCAGTCTTACTCTAGCTTTCTTCTTTTGCCAACTAACTTTCCAAATCAATGCATTTGAATCATCAAATAATTTTTCCTCTATTTTTGTGTATATTGTTCGGAATAAGAAAGACAATTTGATTAAAGTATTTTTGAAAGGACACTCAGTCCACTGATATTAATTAAACAGCCTCCCTCCTCCAATTTCCCACAATTCTTCTAACAGCTCTATCTTCCATTCAATCAGCTCTTCTTTCTTTCTTTTAAAAAATTTTTTTATTGAAAAGTTTTATAAAAGTTACAATATACACCCCAAACTCCCCCCCTAAACCCCCGCTCTCCCTTCCCCACTTCCCAGAGCTGAGTACAGGGTAACAAATATACTAATCATACTCTAATTAACATTAACCAACTATGTAAATAACCAAGTCCATAATGCGCTTTAACTTTCCTTTAACATAAAAATAAACAAATTAAAAATAAACATAATAATATAAACAAGTTAATATCCTAATTCTTGAACAATACAATATCCAAATTCTTAAACAATACTAATACTAAAAATAATAATAAAACTAATAAAAATTCCACTATAATAAACTATTTTTTTAAAAAAAAGTTTTTATTTTTCATTTATCAATTACATAAACAAAAAAGAAAAAATTTCACATTTGACAAAATAAAATAAATACACATAGGTGTTGCTTGCCCAACCCCCCAAACTGCATCTACCCTCTCTAACACTCTCCCTTACTTCCCTCCTCTTTCTCACCTCCCCTCACCTCTCTCTCCCCTCCCCCCTCCTCTCACCATCCTACTTCCTCCCTAACCTTACTCCTCCACTCTCATCCCTCTTCGGATACAGTGCCGGGGAAATGCCCAAGCAACATCTCTCTCATAAGTTGTCCCATCTATTATCTTACTTTCATCCTATTGTCTAACCTACTTACCCACCCACCCCCAACCCCCCTCCCCCCCACTCCCCAGAACACCCACGCACCCCCAACCCCCTCTCCCCACTTCCCAGAGCTTGGCACAGGGTTTTCAAACATATTAAACAAAATCTACTTAACTTTAACTAATACAAACTGAATCTAACTAAACCTATCCAACTATACAAATAACAAAATCAATAACTTACTTTAACTCAGATACGAAACAAATTTAAACAACAAATTCAAACAAATTAAAAAAATTTAAACCAAAAATATTCATAATCAACTATAAAAATCAAATACAAAGCAAATTAAACAATTCCAAATTTAAACCAAAAATTATTCATAATCAAAACGATACTTTTAATCATATCTACTCTAATCATAATTTATCCATTAAATCCCATATTTATTCTTCATATAATTTATCCACCTTCTCCACCCCAAGATGTATATTTCTTTTAAACAATATAAACTTGGCTCTTAACTCTTTCCCCCCCAGACCCAAGTAAATTTATTAATCATAAATTTAACCTTTTCTCCTAAATCAAAACCTATCAACTTCTTATACACTTTTAATATATCATAATATATCATAATTATCTTTATACGTTTATTAAAAATTATAATAAATACTCCCAAATATTAAATCACTAAATTAAAACCTATCAAGTCTTCTCCCAAACAGAGATCATAATTTTAAACTTTTAAACTTTTTCCCCTAAATAACAAGGATTTAACAAAACTCTTTATAATCCCCCCCCCCCAAAAGCTAGCCAGCCGGCTGATATTCCAACTTTTCCTTCTATTGTCTAGCGCGTAGAAAATGGAGGAAAACCTTCCTTTATTTTACTTCTGAAAGCTGCACGAGTCATACTCAATTTCTTTAATGAATCTTCTGTTAAGGAGGACTGCTGCAAAAGTTCAACCTGCATATCTTCTTCAATCAGCTGCTCTCCCAACTTTTCTTCTGATGTCTCAGCTGTGGGTAATGAAGAGCCCGCCTTTATTTTGCTTCTGAAAGCTACACGAGTCATACTCAAGAGCCGAGGTGGCGCAGCAGTTAGAGTGCAGTACTGCAGGTCACTTTAGCTGACTGTTCAGCAGGTCAGCGGTTCAAATCTCACCGGCTCAAGGTTGACTCAGCCTTCCATCCTTCTGGGGTAGGTAAAATGAGGACCCAGATTGTTGGGGGCAATGTAAATATATATATACATTGCTTACTGGTGTACACCGCTTAGAGAGTGCTTGCACTTAAAGCGGTATATAAATCTCATAAATAAATAAATAAATAAATAAATTTCTTTAATGAATCTTCTGTCAAGAAAGATTGTTGAGAGGTTTAACCTGCATATCTTCTTCAATCTGTTTCTCTTCCAACTTTTCTTCTAATATCTCAGCTGTGGGTAATGAAGAGCCTGCCTTCAAAACAAAAGTGTAAAAATCTTTCGCTTTTAAAATTGTGTCAAATCTATAATGTATCCCTGCATAATTCACCACTATTCCAACCGGTATTTCCCATCTGAACCGGACCTGTCGCCTCTTAAGCTCATCAGCCAGAAAAACAAAATGCTTTCTTACTTTAAGAATTCTTGAAGGTAATTCTTTCAAAAGTATAACATCCTGAGCTGCAATTTGAAATCTCTGCTTATAAAAGGCTTGTAAAATTTTATTACGAAGTGATCTACTAGAAAAATAAATAACCACATCTCGTGGCAGATTCCTCTGCCTCGCAACCCTTGAATTAACCCTAAAACCTTTTTCCGTCTCTCTCAATATTTCTTCAGGCTCAGATTCCAAAATAAAAGCTATGTCCTTTATGACCACTTGTCTCAAATCCTCTTGAATGTTTTCCTGCATTCCCCTTATTCTTAAAGCAAACTCCATACTTCTGTATTGTAACATAGTAATTTCATCCTGAATTATTTCCACCTTATTTTCTGTTTTATCAACTCGATCTTCCAATTTTTCAGAACTTTCTACAGCAACATCAGTATGCTGATCCAGACGATCTATATGATCAACAAACTTCTGAAACACAGACGCTATGTTTTCTCTCAGTTTCCTAAATTTATTTCCTAAATAATTTCACCTATCTCTTTTTCAATCCGTCGTACGCTATCTTCCAAAGCGTCCTGTAAGTCTTTAGATAAAACTGCTGGTAAAGCTGAAAAAAGTGGTGGAAATTTAGACTCGACTTGCTTGGCTATCTGCATTACCGAAGAGGAGATCGAGGCTTTAGAAACAAAAGCTCCGAGATGCTTTGAAGCCAGCTTGTCACTTATATAAAAAAGAAAAAACTCTTAAAAACTTATAAAACCTTCAACAGTTAGCAGAGAGAGAGAGAGAGAGAGAGAGAGAGAGAGAGAGAGAGAGAGAGAGAGGAGACAAAAGGAGGGGGAAAAGACAAAAGCCCCCTATATTAAAAAAAAGGAAAATTCTTATATCTTGTAAAAGCTGTTACATTGTTTCAAATTGAAGTTCCGGTCCTTTCACTCTTAAAATCAACATCTCAGCACCATTTTTCACCCCTCTCAAATAAGAAGAAAGAGAAGATGAAATCTTTTCCAGAGTTAAAGTCTCAGAATAATCACCAATATAATCTCCCTGGTCAGCTCTGTCTGCTTTAAATTTTACTCACAAGTTCATTTTGAAAGCAGATGTGAAAGCAGCGTCTAGCTTTGTTCTAAAAAAAAATTAGAGCAAAGGCATCCTGGAATGTGGAGAACACCTCAGACTCCATGGGAGCTCTCACCCTCCGACCTCCAAAGAAAAAAACTTTGGGGTCTCTCAGGGAGCTCTGCCACTATCTGAGGGAAGCTCACCTCCTCCCCGTCGCCCGGGGAGAGAGATTTCAAGCCACGAGACGGCTGTTGCTCGCTGTCTCAGCTGGCTTTGACACATTCCAGGGCGGATGGCTGAAAAAAGCCACCATTGGCACTGCTGTCACCACAGGAAGCCCCACTATAATAAACTATTAATAATAATAATACTCTAAAATTTACTCATAAAGTAAACGGAACTTTTTAGTCCCATATTTATTCTGAATATAATCTATCCATCTTCTCCAAACCAAAATGTATCTTTCTTGTGAATGATCCTTCAAATAAGCAGAAATTTTAGCCATTTCTGCTAAATTTGACACTTCAAGCGTCTATTCTTCTATAGTAGGCAAACAATCCTTCTTCCAATATTGCCCTTTCAATAACCTTCAATCTGATCAGCCATTAACATATTAAATCGTATTTATAGAAATCTTTAATCTATTATCCAATGGATTCAAAATAAAGGCCTTCTCCTTCAATTTAATCTCTTCTTCCAACTCTTTACATTTTTGCGTCTGCTTACGTGTATGTCCATTATTCATATGAATCAAAATCCCTCTCATATAAGCTTTACTAGCATCCCAAACCATTGCCATCGAAGTACCTTTATGCATATTCAAAACAAAAAATTCCTTCAAATGTTCTCTACATTTCTGCGAAAGCCCCTCATATCTAAATAAATTTTCATTCAGTCTCCAAGATCTTCTATTCCCATCTTCAGCAGATAACTCCAACCATAGAGGACTATGATCCGACAATGTTCTAGGAAAACTCTTAGCATTCTTGACCCTGGAGAAAAAATCAGTAGTAATTAAAAAAAAATCAGTTCTGGAAAACGATTGATGCCTATCTGAAAAAAAAGTAAAATCTCTGTCCTCCATATTCTGTTCTCGCCAAATGTCTCTAAATTCCAAATCATCTTTCAGATCAAAAAAAGCCTTAGGTAATTTAGAATGATTGGAGATTTTGAAAGATCCCTTCTTGTCTTTACTTGAATCCAAAACACCATTCCAATCACCCATCATAATAACAGATTTATAATCAATTGAATCAGTTTATGATGTAACTACTTATAGAACTGTTTTTGTTGTTGATTAGGAGCATATAATCCAATAATAAGAAATTTCTTGCCTTGTAATACTAAATCAATAATAACATATCTTCCTTGTGTGTCAGATTCAATTAATCTAGCCGATAAATCTCTTCTTACATAAATAACTGCTCCTCCCTTTTTATCTGGGGCAGAAGCTATAAAATGTGATCCCAACTGAGAATTAATCAAGTGCTTTTGATCTTTCGCAGCAATATGAGTCTCCTGCAAGCAAACAATGTCATTCTTATGTTGTTTCAAGTAGTGAAATACTTTCTTTCTTTTCTGTGGTGAGTTCAAACCATTAACATTCCATGTCAGAAACTTTGCCATCCTTAGTGGCCTGGAGCCTCTGGGACACTGCTTGAAGATCAGCCGTTGATCTCTTCGGTCATGTCCCTCCCACAGGCTCTGTAGTAATCAGACCTTGTATTATTGATCCAGAATTAGCCTTCTGCTTCTGCTCCTTTTCTTTACATCTATACGCAGCACAAGTCATCCTGTGTTCATTTAAATCATCCTTTACCTCCAAGCTCTGTTCAGTAGGTTCAGCCTACGGTAAATCTCCTACAACCAATGACATTACGCCTTCAACTGGCTGTTTATCTTCCAGCCTTTCATCTGTTCTCTTAGGTCGTGGAGATGGTGGTGAACCTGCTTTCAGGACATAAGTATAAAACTCTTTTGCCTTTGAAATTGTATTTAGTCTATATCGTGTCCCTGCATAATTCACCACTATCAGCTCTTCTTTTTTATCCTCAAGTGTGTTCTGAGATCTTGACAGGTAAGATATCTTTTCTATTTCTGATATTATCGCTGCATCTTCTAATTCTTCATTTGTCTGAGTCTGTCTGTTAGTTCCTTTCTTTATGTCCTCCAACTTTGGATCTGCTTCCTCTGATTTTCCTTCTATTTTCTGGGTTGCTAGTTCCTTCTTTGTAGTCATTTTCTGAGTTTGTAGATTTAGATTAAATAATTGTTCTTTTATCTCCTTTTTGTTGTTTTTAGTCTCATCATGAGTTAAGGCAATTGTCTCTTATATTGATTTTAACATAGAAAGAATTTCTTTCTGAAATTCATTAACATTTTCTTGTTGGTATGTCAAGCTGAGGACTTTAGGGACAGATGTTAGGGATGTTTTTTTACCATTTGAAGCTAAGTATGGAACATCCATTTTGTTTTTGTATCTAGTCTTTATAGTCCAATCTATTTAGGGATTTAAAAGTTTCAGTCAATTGACATTTGAACTCCTAATTTATCCAGCCGGCCTATCAGTCCCCCCCACAAATATAAGTAAAGTTTGAATTTTTCAAATTTTTCTGTCCAATGAAAAACACATCCTTTCTGTCCAGAGAGAGAAGGGCAATTAAAAATTGTTCATCAATGAAAGGTTTATAGTCCAAAGTATTCCATCATCTCAATCAATAATGCATGTTTCTTCTATAAGGAAATAGCTCCATGACACAGCTCTAAAAGTCAGTTAATATTTATATTCATAGTCCAGGTAGGCCAGTTTCAAAATAGTTTATTGTCTCTGCGACATAGATAAGCAGCCCAAGAGGGTTTTCCCCCCTTTTCACAGCTGCAGTCTTCAAAAATGAAAGTTTCTGAAAATAACAAGAGTCTTAGATCTGAGTCTGGGCTTCCAGCCAAGTGTCCTTTAGGCATAATAAATTGTAGTGCTGTAGTTTGCCAGTAGATGTCATTGATGCTGTCTTCCAGCTTTTTACATCCCAACTTATACTGCAAGCTTTTTAAATCTCTTTTAAAAAATAATCTCAAAAGCACTTTTAGTCCTCAAATTTCAAAGTTATATATGTGTGTGTTGCTTCCAAATTAATCTTGTAATTTTCTCTATTTTCCCCCAAGCAATTAATTCACCCCTTTTTCTTTTCCTGAGGGAATGGGGTGGGAATTCCTTTCACTCTCTCATCGGGGAGGATTCTTTGCTTTGGGTGTTTTTTTTTCCCAAGAAAAGTCTTAAGTCATAAAGAGAAGATAAGGTCTAACCTAGTTCCATCCACGTTGCTCAAAAGTTCCTGGTTAATGCTTATTTTCTTCAGTTGTCAGCAGCTTCTGACTGGCCAAACGAATGTAGCCAGTCTTTCCCCCGCCGGTTTGGAGAGCTTCCTCAGATCAAATGGATCTTTTTCCTTTTATATTCACCCATATGGATTCTAGGAGATTTTCATCCTTGGTTTTGTGGATTTCTGAAGAGATGTAGTGATCTTTTATATATAATGCAACCTCACCACCTCTGGTGAGGTCTGTTTGTTTTGAATAGTTTGTATTGTTCCATCAGTACATTTCAGTGATAAGTTTCATCCCACCATGTTTCAGTAATGTTAACTATATCATATTTACTTTCATGTACTAGTACCTAAAGTTTACCCTGTTTGTTCCCTAAACTTTGAGCATTCATGTATAGGCATCTGAGTCCTTTATGGGTCTTGGGTATGTTTCTTATATCTCCTACTTTGTAACTGGGTTTTCCATCCTTTCCATCTCTCTCTACTTCATTGTGTTTTTCCTTTTACTCCCTACCTCCTTATATGATTGGTTATCTAATGGTTTTTGCTTGGAATTAAGATCTAAAGGTCTTAGGATGTAAACCAAACAATGTAAAGATTGGTCCCTCTCTCCCCTCAAATTTGGTTTAAAGCCCTTCTGATAAGATGAGCCAGTTGTTTTCCGAATATATTCTTTCCAGTTCTTGTGAGGTTCACTCCATCCCTTGCCAGTAGGGGTGTAGGTAATGCAGATCATGGCCGAAGTTCTGTTGATGACACTAGTGTTTAAGCCAATGATTTGTTTCTAAAATCCTTTGCTCCCTCATTGGCCTTTGTTTGGAAGTATAGATGAAAACATCACTATGGTTCCTTTAGAACCCCCAAAATGTAAATATACAGGCTGCACTTTTAAACATTCAAATTAAATGGGTTCCCTGTATCAATTTCAAGCATTGATTCTACATTTCATCTTTTCTACATAATTGTTTGGCGTAACATGTACCCTCTACTTGCTGACATGAGCCAAAATAGGGATTAAGTACTTTTGCCATTTCTTTCTTATATGTTAGCATTTTACTGGTTTTATTAAACAATGATTGCATTGAGACTCTTTTCTTTTTGAAAAAAAAATCCATATTTTAAGTCCAAATGATACATTTTCTCTCCAAATCAAGGACTTCAGTATTGCATAGTCAATTTCACCTAATGTTTCTGCTGTTTCTAGTCCTTCAGCCATATCTGTATTTGTTTCTATCATGTTAAGGACTTAATGCATTGATGCTTTAAAGTCATACATTTTCCCATCCTCTGAAGGAGGAAGTGGTCAATAAGGAAAGTAAAGAATTTCCTGGAAAGCAAACCAACATATTTCACTGTGACTTTTTTTTTTTTTTGCAGTAAAAACTTTGTACCATTATCTTATTTTTCCTTTAGCCTCTTTTCCCCAGGAAGAACCATGAATGTCTAACTAGCTGTGAGTTCCTGAAATACATCCTGTCAGTGAAGCAAGGAGATTGCCCAGCACCTGAGAAGGCCAGTGGCTTCGCAGCTGCCTGTGTTGAAAGTTGTGAGGCTGACAATGAATGCTCTGGGGTGAAAAAATGCTGTTCTAATGGATGTGGACATACATGTCAAGTGCCCAAAAATCTTTATAAAGGTAGAGTTTATTAATAGAAGTGACTAGAGAAAGAGTATATGTCTGTGTATTCATCCACAATTTAAATATACTAACATTCCCACACTGTTTTTGTGTTGCCATGACTAGGAGTTGTAATAAGATGGATGCCAAGTCAGGCCAAAGTTAGATTTTAATTGAAAAAAAATCAGGTCTGATTCTGGTTAAAAATTCAAGTGAGGTGTGTATAATAGTTTGTATTAACAATTAGCATTGTGATAAAGTTGTATAAAAGTGGGTAGAGAGAATTCATCCTGGGAAGCTTAAACATTTAATCATTTTTTAAAATATGCTTAAGGTATAGAAGTGAAGAATTACTACAGATGATGACATTACAATTGTTCATATTTTCTCAATAGGTTTCTGTAAGTTGCTATTTGATTATTAAACAAGCATGACTTATTTATATGTGCAATCAAATGTTACTCCTATATATTTTTTCTAACACTTAGGATTACAATTTTAAAAATTCTTTTTCAGCAACAAAAGTGAATATTAATTGGATCTTTGTTGTTGTTAGTTGTGAAGTCATGTCCGACTTCTTACCTAACTCTTTATTGAACCTAAATACGCAACACAGTATCCTTCCCCTCCTTTATTAATTGATTTGTGGTTGGAAAGTTTTATGTTAAATGATTAAACAGAATACTTGTACTGAGATTCTACATGGTTTGACTCATGCAAATTAATAAAATGAACAGATCATTTTGGAGACATTTCTTAATCTTTATATAGAATTGAATAGAGCTGGAAGGGATCTTGGAGGTCTTCTAGTTGAGCCCCTGCTTAAGGAGCAGAACCTATACCATTTCAGACAAGTGACTGTCTAGTCTCTTCTTAAAAATCTCCAGTGATGGAGGGCCCATGATTTCTGAAGGCAAGCTGTTCCATGGTTAATTGTCCTCACTGTTAGGAAGTTTCTCCTTAATTCCAAGTTGCTTTTCTCTTTGGTCAGTTTCCAACTATTGTTTCTTGTCCTGCCCTCTGGTTGCTGTAGCCAACTGTCTTTAATCAAGAGAGTTACTCCCTTTCTTGGCAAAGAGCTTCATTGAGTGTCTTTGCCCTGCTTTCCATTCTAGTCTCTGAATTTGAAAACTTGGAGGTCTATGCCATTATCTGACTGCTCCTGTTGTTCTTATGATGCCTGTGTTCAATCAGCCTCAGGTGATTCCTGGCTTGGTGCCTCCTGATGCTGACATTCTGTTGGTTCATCTGGAGCAGCCTCTTTGGAGACCATTTGAGTCTTAGACCATGAAACAGGATTTTGAAAAATATTATGAACAGCATTTCTTATGTCTTGAAACTAATGAATTTATACCCATATCTCTGAAGGATTAAATCCAATATGGAGGCTGAGCTTGGCATGCCAAGTATTTTTTTTTTTCAGATATTTCCCTAGAATAAGATGAAAAAATATACATTGGTCATTGAAAGTCAAATTCTTTGGGTTTCAGGAGACTGATCTGACTGGGAAATTTAAGGAGTTGAAGTCCATCCCTTCCTAAAGTTAGCAAAGTTGAGAAACCTTGCTGTATTGCATGACACCCATCTGCACACAATTACAGCCACCAGTGGTTAGTTGGTGTTGTTGGAGTTAGTTCCAATCCAATGAATCCTAATGACCATAATGCAAAGCAGATGGAAAGTTTCTTAGAACAGGCTATAGGATTATTGCATATAATAATAAAATATTTTATTGAGAAGCTGAATTATTGCTCTTAAGAAGACTAATATAAAAATACATTGATTTGCTTCCAATATTTTTTATTCTTGACAGTTTTAGAGTTCTACTTTCTTTGTTAAAGAAAATCCTACATTTATAGAAAAAACAATTAATTTAACAAAAAAAGTGTGGAGGCTGGCAAAAAATAAACCTCTGATTTATTCTGGGAATGATTTAAGTGGCACAAACAATTGTAACAAAGCACAAAGCAAAAAATAACTAGCAATTGTAGCACATCAGTAGTTTTTCAAAGAAACAGTTTTCTTAGGTTTAAGTTTAGAGAAAATATCATGTCCTAGAAGAACTATTACTTCTGGTTAAATGTTCATATATGCCACATTTAAAGTTTTACCAGTTTTTTTTTTTTTTAGAAAAAAACTAGTAAAAAATGGAAGCAATAGAAATAAACTTGAAATAGTATTACTGTTTTCACTGAGATCCCATATTTATCATAATGAATCAGTTAAGTCATATATGAACAATTAATTTCTGCATATAAGAAAGCATCACACACATTACATTTCTTATAAAATTATAGGGTATTTTTTTAATTCTTTATATGACAGATCTTCTAATTTCACCCTAGAGTCTCACTGAAGCTGGCCCCTTTGTTTTCCCATGTAAACTCTTCTGGGTATTGAATCAGTTGAAAAAAGTAGCTATATATAGATGCAGCACCTGAAATCAGGAAATAGGAATCACTTCTATAAATTAGAAGTCTATTAGAATTGATAGAATATCCCCATAATACATTCATAGAACAGCTGGTAAGTATTTTCAGTATTAAAAGTAGCACACAACATATTTTAAAACCAGAGCTTTTTTTGTCCTAGAACGCCCAGAACAGAGTTCCGGCACCTTTTTTGGATGGAACCTTGTAGGGTAAGCAAGGCGGGCTGTATGACATGTGTGAAATCCAGCACCTTTTTTTTTTTTTTACAAAAAAATCACTGTTTAAAACAATAAAGCAACATAAGCAAAAGTGTATTTGCTATTGGGATAATTAATGTGTAAGTTAATATACTATAACTCCAGTTGAAATACTTGTGGTATATTTCAACTAAAGGCAAATAAAGGTGATACATAAAATGTAAGGGTAGGTATTCTATATATGTGATATACACTTGCTTCTCAAAATCAAATAGTTGTGAACACAATTTCTTTTTATGGATATTATATATTTTAGGTGTTCCTTTAAAACCCAGAAAGGAATTAAAATTTAGTGAACTTCAGTCTGGACATCTGGAAATTAAATGGTCTTCAAAATTCAATATCTCCATTGAACCTGTGCTGTATGTGGTACAAAGGAGATGGAATTATGGGATTCATCCCAGTGAGGATGATGCAACAAGTTGGCAAATTGTAGCACAGGTCAGTCCTTTTAATAGAATTCTATTACCTTTAAGATTTTCCTTAATATCATTTTTGTTAATCAGAGATTAAATATTTTTGGCTGGTATTAATTGCCATCAAACATTAAACACACCCAGGACCTTCCTTAGTGAAGTATGGGGTTCTCTCTTTGAAGTTTGTGCTGCATATCTGAAATACTGTGTAAGATCAAAGAAAAATTCTGGTTTCTTTCTTCCGGTCTATGTAGGACAGTGGTTCTCAACCTTTTTAATGCTGCGACCCCCAACCGGTCGTAAGTCAAGGACTACTCAACCGGTTGTAAGTTGAGGACTACTCAACTGGTGCAGCACTGTTTGCAGAATGGGACTTTTGGCGGGCTCAGCAGGGCAGAGACAGCCTGGACAATTCCTATTGGCTTTTGAAAGCCAATAGAATTAGACTCTATTCAAGAGAGTCTATTCTATTGGCTTTCAAAAGCCAATAGAATAAAAGGGAGTAGCACAGCTAAGGAAAAGGGGAAAAAAATGGCGGACTGCATTGTTTGGCGACCCCCGTGAAATGGTCGTTCGACCCCAAATGGGGTCCCGACCCACAGGTTGAGAACCACTGATGTAGGAGATGACCAGGCTGAGCCTGAGAGAGGGGTCAAACATGTCATAAGTCATGAATCCCTGCAAGCCCACCAGAGATCTAAGTCCAGCCCACCTTGAATGCTTTCTTATTTCCCACTAATTTCCCTTGCTCAGATTCTTATAGAGAGGTTAAGCTTGCAATAAATCTTTATACTCAATTGAACTGCCTGAATCTCCTGATTTCCCCAGCACTTGACAGTCAGCTTCAGAAGGAGTAGAAGAGAAAGGGAGATCATGAGAGCTCTGATAGTGCAGTGGTTAGAATGCAGTATTGCAGGTTAACTCTACCCACAGCCTGGAGTTTGATCCTGGTGGGGCTCAAAGATGACTCAGCCTTCCATCCTTCTGAGCTCAGTAAAATGAGGACCCAGATTGTTGGGAGCAATATGCAAATAATGCTGACATTGTAAACCACACAGAGAGTGCTGTAAAGCTTGGAACAGGGTTTAATAATGTAATTTTTTTTACAGCAAGAATAGATAATATAAATCTTTTTTCTGTGGCCTTCAGTTTAAGAGGATAGCTTTGAAGGGGAGATTTGGGCTTGTTTTTCATGCTGACTTATAATAGTAAGATATGCAAGATCATGTGCGTGTGAAGCAGACAGTATGCATTACACACAGAGGGTGTAACACACACTGTGTGTGTGTGTGTGTGTGTGTGTGTGTGTGTGTTATTTGCATATTGTCTGCTTCTACAAAATGCTGTGGGATGGATTCCAACAGCATTTACATTAGGAAAAAAACTTTGAAAGAGTAACTTTTTTTAATTCAGTCAGACAAAAGTTCTTTCTGTTGGATCCTGGCTGAAGTAGATGGTTTGAAAAATCTTACCTAGTCCAGTTTTTATTTTATGAAAAATGGGAAAGGAATTCCTCTTTCAATAAGCAAAGCATAAAAAGTCCATTAATGGAGGTCACAAAAATAGTAAATGTGTATATTAAGTAGATTTTATTTTGCAGACCACAGATGAGCGATTACAACTGACTGACATCAGACCCAGCAGGTGGTACCAGTTTAGAGTGGCAGCCATAAATGTACATGGAACAAGAGGTTTTACAGCTCCCAGCAAACACTTTTACTCCTCAAAAGGTTTGTGTTAATGTTCTTCATTGCACAGTCATCTTTGGTTGAATCAATACATGTTATCAGCAATAGGTTTAAACAAATAACACAAATAATTCCAAAGACAAATAATTTTGTTTTTTGAAGTAACTACAAAGAATTTAACATTCTACTAATGCTTTGTGCTGCAAGTGCTCTAAATGAAGTTGCTTCCCTTTTACTTTAGAAAACATATTAGCAGTAATAATTAAGGCTATTTACTTCAATGTGATACAATGAAACATGAAAATAAGATTTTGTTAGGTTGGACAATGCATCCCTATTAACAATGCAATGTATTATTTTACCTGTTGCTTATATTTTATTTATGCATTTCCTTTTAATTATGTGGATTGTGGAAATATGATTTGTCTTTTTGAAGATATTTGTTCAGATTGAGCATCCTATTTCAGCAATTTGGAAAAAAGATTCTAACATTTCCTTTCTTTTTTTTCCTGAGGTTTGATTTTTATTGTTTTATCAATGTATAAAATACAGAGAAAAATAGAAATAGAAAATTAAGGGAAGGAAAAACAAAAGGGAAAAAATATGAGGTACAAGGGAAGAGAGAAAAAAGTGTTGATTTCTGACTCTTTTGAACCCAATACAAGATAACATTACAGCCTCAACTATTTACACATTAGTATATAACTAGCCATTTCTATAATAACCAATCTATCTAATCGGCAAAACCAAAGTCAAAGTTTCATTTTTTTTCATCACAAGCACAAAATCCCATGTGATATCTAAATAAAAAAAAACATCTATCAATCAGAATAGAGGTGGAAAGGACTTTGGAGGTCTTCTAGTCCAGGGCTTTTCAACCTTTTCACCCATTGTACCACTTTTAGGATAAGGAAATATCCGAGTACCACCAGTCGCCCAGCAAAGTGTCAAAAACTTGATGACTCAAAAAAGGAAAAAAATGATAAAGTACAGGTAGTCCTCGACTTACAACAATTCGCTTAGTGACTGTTTGAAGTTACAACGGTACTGAAAAAAGTGACTTATAACCATTTTTCACACTTATGACTGTTGCAGCATCCCCAGGGTCATCTGATCACCTTTTGCAACTTTTTGACAAATGAAGTCAATGGCCAAGGGGGCATTGCCAACTCATCACTCAGGTTGCAGGGTGCCTGTGGGGAGTGCGGGTGGGGATATGGGGGGATCCATGGGTCTCTGGTGGAGGGGTGGGACAGGCATGGGAGCCTTTCTTCCCTCCCTCTCTCCCTCCCATTGTCCCTCCCTCCCTTCCTTCCTTCCTTCTTTCCCTCCCTCCCTCCCTCCCTTCCATTGTCCCTTCCTTCCTTCTTTCTTTCCTTTCTTCTTTCCCACCCTCTTTGTCTCTTCCTCCTTCCCTCCCTCCCTTCCATTGTCCCTCCCTCCCTCATTGTCCCTTCCTTCCTTCCCCTTGTCCCTTCCTTCCTTCCCTCCCTTCCTTCCGTTGTCCCTCCCTCATTGTCCCTTCCTTCCTTCCTTCCTTCCGTCCTTCCTTCCTTCCTTCCCTTTGTCCCTTCCTTCCCTCCCTCCCCTCCATTGTCCCTTCCTTCCTTCCTTCCTTCCTTCCTTCCTTCCTTCCTTCCTTCCTTCCCTCTTTGTCCCTTCCTTCCCTCCCTCCCTTCCATTGTTCCTTCCTTCCTTACCTATCTTATTGTCCCTTACCTACCTCCCTCTTTGTCCCTTCCTTCCTCCCCCCCTCCGTGGCCAGAAAGGGACAAGGGGAGGGGGACAGGCTGCCAGCATGGCTGGTGGCTGTGCTGCCGGTGGCCATGGTGACATGCCAAACCTGCCTGTGCATGCGCAGAGGTAGAGGCAGAGGCAGAGGAGAGCTCTGTCCAGCTCACTTGCTCATGCTTTGCTGGAAAACATGTCGCTTGCTAATTTAGCAGAAGCGCCAGGATCAGTGCTGGGCTACAGCTGATTCGCGCTTCTGCTAAATTAGCAAGCGGCATGTTTTCCAGCAAAGCACGAGCAAGTGAGCTGGGTAGGAGCCCAGGAGAGCAGCTACAGCTGATCTGCGCTTCTGGGCTGCTCTGCAGAAGCACAGATCAGCTGTAGCTGCGCGCCCCGATCCTGGTCTCTTGCCCAGCTCACTTGCTTTCATGAGCAAGAGGGCAGGGGCATGGAATTGGCGTTTCTGAGCACATGCTGATTCGTGCCCTTTCATTCTTCTGAATGAAGAATTTTAGGGGGTGTTGAAAGCGAGACAGACTTAGGGCTGTATTAAGACCATAGATGTAAGGAGAGTGGAAGGGAGGCAAATTCAGGGTGGAGCAGAAAACACAGGGGGAAGGAGTTAAGAAATAAGCGCCAAGGTACATGGTGCCTTGCAAGGGATTCCCGAGTGTTCCACAATTGTTTTTCCTCTTTCCTCTGCACGAGAAAAACTTTTGCGGCATACATCTGAAACCAGGTGTTCCTGTGAGGTGGCGCAGGAGGTCCTTGGGAGAGGTGAGGACAAGCTTGGCATTTCCTCTCTCCCAATCCCCTTTCTCTTCTTCACCCCCTTCCCTGGCCTGCCTGCGATCTTAGCTTGCAGCTCCGTGGCTTTTCTTTGCCTAGCCTAGCCAAGCTTTCTTCCACCTGCCCCGTTCCCAGGAGCGCCGAGGAAGTATGGCAGAAACACGTGAAGGCGAGACGTATAAAACAAAACAAACGCAGAGTTCCAGCCAGCAGAGGCTTGGCAGCCCGGCTGCCGAGAAACAGGAGAGCACAAAGCCGAGGAGAAGAAGGTGGCAGTTTCCTCCCAAAGGGGGCTCCTTTTCTTTACCCCTTCCCCTGGGTTTGTGGGGGAGTTTCTTGTCTCCAATGCTGACAGGTGCTCCTTCGAGCCTGCCACAAGCTTTCTCACCCCCTTTGCTTTCCCCCCCGCTTTCGTGAGGATTGTGGCGCCCTTGGGAAGCTGATCATGCTTTGAACCTTAGGAGAGGAGGAGGAGTCCCTTCCTCCTTCACTCCCTCTCTCCCTGTCAAGCCCCTGCGGGCTCGACATGAACGGGCAGGGAGAGGGGTTGAGGACGACATGTGGGACGGCAAAGGAGACTCCATTCTACCTGGCAGCATGGGTGTTGCCTCCGTGGGTGTCCCAACCAACAGCTAACCGGCTCTGACTTCTGGCCGCCAAACAGCTGAGTCCTCTGGGAGGCAATGTGAGGGCCCTGAGGGGTATCGCAAGCTCGTGGGGGGGAGGAAAAGAAGATGGAAGAGAGTGAGGTTGCAACAGAGAGAGAGAGAGGAGAGAAAAGAAGGAGGGGCAATTGTGATGTTAGCACTCAGGATTGTGACACCAGCGGTCTCAAACCCCTTCCTGCGGTCTCAAACCCCTTCCTGCCAAGGGAGTGGACAGCTCTGTCTCCTGTTAGGCTAGCGCTTGTTGTGAAGTAAAAAGACAGAGGGGAAGGGCGATACGGATCCCGCTGACCTGCGCGCACGAGAAGAAGTCAATCCGGTTGCTGCACAATGAGTCCCTGGGGGGGCGGGGCCTTGCTCTGCGCTCTTCATATACCCCCTGCAGGGCACATTCGGTAGGGTTCATGGAGGCTGCCACCAAGCAGCATGTTTTCCACAAAGAAGTGAGCTGGGAAGGAGCGCAGTGGGGGGGAGGAAGGCGATGCCGCGGGGGGGGGAGGGAGGCGACACCACGTAACAACCGGTTGAAAAGCCCTGTTCTAGTCCATCTCTTGTTCAAACAGAAGAAACTATACCATTTCAGAAAAGTGAATGTCCAGTCTCTTCTAAAAATCTCCAGTGATGGAGCGCCCACGATTTCTGGAGGCAAGTTGTTCCACTAGTTAATTGTCCTCACTGTTAGGAAGTTTCTCCTTAATTCCAGATTGCTTCTCTCTTTGATCAGTTTCCAACCATTGTTTCTTGTCTTGTCCTCTTGTGCTTTAGAGAATAGTTTGACCCCCTCTTCTTTGTGGCAGCCCCTCAAATACTGGAATACTGCTATCATATCATCCCTATTTCTTCTTTTCTTTAGATTAGCCAAATCCAAGTCCTGCAGCTGTTCTTCTATGTTTTCATCTCCAGGTCTTTGATCATTTTAATTGCTCTACATTGTCCTCATTGTTAGGAAGTTTCTCCTTAATTCCAGGTTGCTTCTCTCCTTGATTAGTTTCCATCTATTGTTTCTGGTGCTTTGGAAAATAAGTTGACCCCCTCAGTGCTTTGGAAAATAAGTTGACCCCCTCAGGCAACCTCTTTGTGGCAACCTCTCAAATACTGGAATGTTGCTCTCATGTCCACCCTAGTCCTTCTTTTCTCTAGACTAGCCAAACCCAAATCCTGCAACTGTTCTTCATATGTTTTAGTCTCATCTTAGTTGCTCTTCTTTGCACTTTGTCCAAAGTCTCAACATCTTTTTTGTAATGTGTGAGCAAAACTGGATGCAGTATTCCAGGTGTGGCCTTCCTAAAGCTTTATAAAATGGTAATAATACTTCATATGATTTTGATTCTATGCCTCTATCTATACAACCAAGGATTGTATTAGATTTTTTGGCTGCTGCCGCACACTACTGGCCCATATTTAAGTGATCATCCACTAGGACGCCAAGGTCCCTTTCATAGTTACTCTTTTTGAGCCAGGTCTCGCCTAATCTGTATTTGTACCTTTGATTTTTCTTGCCTAAGTATAAAACCTTGCTTTTCTCCACATTAAATTTCATGTTGTTAGCTAGAGCCCATTTGTTCAAGTCTGTCAATATCTTTTTGGATCCTGAGCTTGTTTTCTAAAGTGTTGGCTATTTCTGTCAGTTTAGCGTCATCTGAAATTTGAGGAGTTCCCATTCTATTCCCTCATCTAAGTCATTTATAAGAATATTGAAGAGTACTGGGCCAAAGAGGGAATCTTGTGGTACTTACTTACCTCCATATAGATGTAGTACCATTGAGGACGACTTCTTGCGTATGGTTTGTCAGCCAGTTACAAATCCATCTGGTGGTGATGCTGTCTATCCCACATTTTTCTAGCTTACTAAGAAGTAGGTTGTGGTCTGTTTTGTTGCTAAGTATACTATGTCTACAGTATCTTGCTGGTCTACTAATTTAGTACTTTGTCAAAGAATGAAATAAGATTGGTTTGACATGATCTGTTTTTAACAAACTGATGCTGGCTTTTAGTTATAACTTTGTTTCTAGATGTTCACAGATCTGTTTTTTGATTATCTTTTCCAGTATCTTCCCAGGTATTGATATTAGGCTGATTGGTTTGTAGTTTCCTGGGTCTGGTTCCCCCCCCTTTTTTTAAAGATGGGAACCACATCAGCCCTTTTCCAATCCTCAGCTAATTCCCCAGTGTTCCAGGGTTTTTGAAAGATATGGTGCAATGGTTCTGAGATAACATCTGCCAGGTCCTTCAGAACTCTGGGATGTAATCTGTCAAGTCTCAGTGATTTATATTCGTTAAAGTTGGATAGGTGTTGTCTTACAATTTTCTTGCTTATTTTAATTTTTATTTCTAGCCTGTCTTTTACAGTTATATTTTTGGTAGGTTGGGCTATAGTTTCTTTTTGCATGAAGACTTAAAGCAAAGAATGAGTTAAGCAACTCTTTTTTCTCTCTACTGTCTGCTACTTCCTTGCCATCTTCTCTCCTAAGTGGACCTATTGTTTCCTTGACCTTTTTCTTGTTATTTATATGTTGAAAGAAACTTTTTCTTTAAGTCTTTGTTCATTCTGAGCCTTTGCGTTCCTGACTTCATCTTTACAGATTCAGGCTATCTGCTGATACTCTGCGTTTGTTATGTGTCCCTCTTTCCATGTTTTGAACTTGTCCTTTTTGTCTTTCAGTTTCTGAGACAGATCTTTGTGCAAACATTTTGGTTTCTTCTTGGATTTCTTGTTTTTCTTTTTCAGTGATATTGTGCTGGACTGGGCTTTTGTGATAATATTTTTCAGGTTTTCCCATACGTCTTGAGTTTTTTGCCCCTTTAGGATTTTTATCTATGGAATTTTACTTAGGCTTTCTCTGAGTTTGTTAAAATCAGCTCTTTTAAAGTTTAAAACACTGGCTGGATTACATTCTGTTGCTTGTGTTTGCATTATACTGAATTCGAATATGATGTGGTCACTCTAGCCCAAAGTTGCAGCAACTTCAACTTCCTCTATAACTTCTTCTCTATTAGTAAGAATTAGATCCAGTATAGCCTTTCTTTTAGTTCTTGCCTCTACCTTTTGGATGACAAAGTTGTCAGCTAGATTGGTTAGGAATCTGTTTGATCTCCCACTTGCTGCAGAGTTTGTCTCCCAGTTGATATCAGGGTAGTTAAGTCTCCTATTACTACTGTGGTATATTTCCTATATACTTGTTTAGCAAAATGTTCATCTATTTCTTCTGCTTGGTTGGGTGGTCTGTAATACACCTATAACAATGTCATTCTTTTTTCCAGTTATATGAACTCATATGGATTCTAGGAGATTTTCATCCTTTGTTTTGTGTACAGGTAATTCCCCCAGGTACGAACATTTATTTAGCAAAGTTTCACAAAAATGAATTTATTGAGAAAGGGTACTTACATTAGAAACTCAAAACTGTGATCAAAAAGAGGTCTGTGTAGCCATGTGACTTGAATTCAGTATCTGCTGCTGTGACCACCTGGGCCATTCTGATTACTAAGCAGGCAGAGCTTTTTTTTGACCCTGGTCACATGGCCAAATAACAGCTGAGCCAGCACCAAGTTTTTTTGTTGGTTCTGGTGGAGAATATACTGCTGCCTCAGCTTCAGGACTAGAATTGCTTCTATAAATACTGTATTTTTTTAAAAAAAAATTATTACACTATAGAGCTTGCAAACAAACAGTTTGGAAACTGCTCTTCTTTTAAAGTACTTTTTAAGAATTCTATAATGTTGTATTTTCTTGCTTTTATTTTGGAGATTAGCATATATTACTGTAGTTTGTAGGTTTTAAATTTAAATTGCCTCCAGAAGTTGTGGGTGCCCCATTACTGAAAGCTTTTAAGAAGAGACTGGATAGGCATTTATCAAAAAAACTCTCTTGTGAGAGCAGTGGATTAGACTATATCAGGGGTCTTCAAATTTGGCCCTTTTATGACTTGTGGACTTCAACTCCCAGAATTCCTCAGCCAGCGTGCCTGGCTGAGGAATTCTAGGAGTTGAAGTTCACAAATCATAAAAGGGCCATGTTTGAAAACCCCTGGACTAGATTATCTCAAGTCCTTTCCATCTCTGTTACTGTTGCAAGCCAACAGTTCTGTAAACCGCTCTCCCATCTCCCTCTGAGTGCCTGACTGGAGACTCTTAAGCTTATTACTGGCAACTGCAAATCTTTGCAAAAGGAGAGTTCTGCAGCTTGCTTGCAGGCAATTTAGTTCCTGAGCTAAAGGAAACAGCTGATTGGTGGCCAACAGCAGTGGGAAGGCCTCTCAATTCATGCAGAGATCAATTAACAAAGCAGAGGGAATAGTAAGTCAGATCTTTGTTCATTTAACGATCCATTTGATTTGATTAATGAATTTTGTTATGTGCTCCTGGCCACTTTCCTTTGTGACCAGAGACAAGCTCGCCTGACCAATAACCAGCCAAGACACAGTGAAGGGCTTTTATTTCGTTTATTGCAATAAGCAGGGAGAGAAGCTATCAAAGCTTGGTTCTCTCCAAAGTTCCAACCCAAAATATTCCCTTCTTTATACAGCCCTGTCCCGGCCACCACATCCCTCCTCTTTCCCAACTGGCTGAGGTACTATGAGGTTACACTCTTTCTGTCCGCTTCTTATATATTTCCTGCTAAATCATATTCACATATACAATAATAATAAGAAAAATTAGACATTTAAATAGTTATTTTGAGCTCTGTGGATATTTAGACCCTTTTAGAACAATAGGGTCTTTCCTGTTTTTTAAATTCAGTATGCCTTTCCTCTTATCTTATTCAGCTTGTTTTCCTGTTTTCCCACTCTAAGACCCAGCTAATTTTTGCCTATGTATTTATCTTACATCTTGCTTTTATGTTATCCTTTCCTGATTCCCATCTATTATAGTTGCTTCTCCACTCAGTAAATTTCCACTGCAGCAAATACAATTTTAAATTTCTCTTTCAATATTAAATTTTTGAAGACCTTTCCTTTACTTCTATCAAATTTGATTTTAAAAATTTGTAAAATTGAATTTGATTCATTTGTCAATTTTTTGACTTATGAGCCTAATAGGCAGGCTCCATTAGGTTTGTACCTCAAAGACTACCTGTATTTCTGTAGAGACATAATGATCTTTTATATATAATGCAACTCCACTTCCTCTTTTGTTAGATCTGTTTCCTTTGAATAGTTTGTATCCTTCAATCAGTATATTCCAGTCATGAGTTTCATCCCACCATGTTTCAGTAATGGCAACTATATCATATTTACCTTCATGTACTATGGTAGTATTTCAAGTTCACCCAGTTTGTTCTCTAAACTTTGAGCGTTCCTCTATAAGTATGGGTCTTGGGTATGTTTTTTATATCTTTTACTTTGTATCTGGGTTTTTCATCCTTTCCATCAGTGGAGATTCTCAGTCATCCAGGTCATGGTTGTCCCAAAGGTGCTATTTTCACAAGGCAACTGGCTTTCTCGTTTTTCTTGAAGACATTTCGCTTCTCAACCAAGAAGCTTCCTCAGCTCTGACTGGATGGTGGGGAATGGCATTTGCCTCATGAAAAAAACACCTTTGGGACATCCTTTCCATCACTCTCTGCTTCACTGTGGTTTTCCTTTCTTTCTTCTCTTTACTCCCTATCTCTTTATATGGTTGCTTATCTAGTGGTTTTTGCTTGGAATCAGGTTCTAAAGATCTTGTTGATTGGCTCCCCCACCCCCCTCAATTTTAGTTTAAAGCCCTTCTGATAAGATGGGCTTTAATATAACATAAATTAAAATAACATAATAATAACATAATTAAATATATTCTCTTTGAATAAAACAATTTAACTATTTCTGCTTTATCTTCTATGCTGTGGAAATAATGTGTATTTCTATTATTTTTATAAAGTATCACCATTTACTGTATATTAACAAAATTCACTCTATTCTTTAGATTCTTTAATCTTAAAGAGAAAAATACTTTTTTTCATCCACTTTAAAACACTGAACTTTTGTTTAAAAACATTTCTAAAATCAAAACTTTCTAATACATCTTTTTAAAAACTTCCTCTTAATGTACATTCTTTAAAATTCACTTTCAGGCCAATAAAATTCCAAATAACTCCAATTAACCCATTAGATCACTCCCTCCAAGTTACCCTCATAGAAATTTTCTTCTTTAAAACTCTAACCTTTTCTTTAAATTAATACCTCTTTTTCTTTCTCTTAACATAGATCTTTCAAATACACTTTCAATAATATTTCACAAACTTTAGGAATTACTGAAGCATTATATATAAAGGAAAAATATATTTTCAAACTTTAGATTAATACTTTCAGTTACAAATATGAAACCAATGAAAATCCATCCTAATTCCAATTGACCCATTAAATTTAAGTCACTCCTTCCAGCTTGTCTTCATAGAGTAAAATCTTTTTCTTTAGAATATTTTTCAAGTACTTATAAGCTTCTCTTTTTCTCTAGGATTTCTCAACCTTGTTAATGTCCATGAGGAAAAAAACCCAAACTTGTCCTTTTAAAAGTTGCATATTTTTTTGGAGCTATTCTTTCAATTGTTGGAGGTTTATATTTAAACCATCATAATAGAAATTGGTGTCAGTTTTATATTCCAAAATTGCAATTAACTCCTCTGCATTGTCAGCTACTTGTGAAATTGCCTCAATGGTTTTATAACTTTCTACACATATTTGCATCTCTGAAGTAGTTTGAGAATTTTTTTTAACATCCTTGGAGCATAGCTGATCCATGAACTGAGGGGTTTTATTTAAAGATTTTTCAAATACATCTCTAATAATTTTCTCCTCCATCTTCTTAACTCCCTCTTTAGTCAAAGAGTAGCTTTTTTGTAAGTTACTTAAGAATTGCTGGCCAGTCAGGAATCATAAAAATTGGAAAGTTTTTGCCACCCACAGCAAAGACCAAGCTACAAATTACTAAAAATAATAAACTAGAACAATTTTCTGTCCTTATATTTCTCCATCAACATTTTTTTAAAAAGATACTCCTTATTTTAGCTTGCCTTCAGCAGTCTTCTTTCTTGTTGTTTAACAGATTTCCTTTATCTTATTTTTATCTTTAACAGAATGAATTATATTGAAGGGGAGAAGTTAATATATTTATCTTTACTTTTGCAAGTCTTGATTTTGTCCCTAGTTTTCATTGCCATACTTCATTTTCTTTAAATTTAGTCAATCTCAGGATTCTTAGAAGTTTGTTGAAAATGTATGATAGCAGTACATTTGTTCATTCACAACATAAAATAAATATGCTAACAATTAGTAGTCAATCACAACTCCATGAGTGTGTGGGGTTGTGTATTGTCTATAGAGAGACGGAACATTGTCAAGGATGCTGATCCACAGATAGGCAGATGTTAGACCAGGGGTCGGCAAGCTGAAACACTGAAAGAGCCACTTGGACCTGTTTTTCTCACAAAAGAAAAAAGTGGGAGCCGTATAATACATGCACGCATGCACACAGAACAGGGGGCTTGATTAAAGAGTGGAGCCTAAGGCGAGACTTGCACCAGCTCTGCCCCTCTCCAGTTCTGTCCTGGCTTCTCCTCCCCTTGGAAAAGACTGCTCTCCCCCCACCCCACGCTCTCCCTCTCTGGGACTTTCTTCTTTCCGCCTTTTGGCGCAAAGGTTCCCAGGGAGAGGAGGAGGAGGCTGAAGGGGAGAAAGAGTTGCTACGGCAAATCTTCCGAGTCAGCAGCAGACGGCCGCTCAGGCTCACCTATCTCAGCCTGCTGTGGGAGGCTGGAGTTGAGGCTTCTGGCTCGCTCTGGGAGGGGTGCTCGGAAAAGAGAGGATGAGAAGCAGAAAGTGGGAGAAAGGATGTCTTCCACCTCTCTGGGGTTCTTTCGCTGGGAGGGCGAGGAAGCAGCAGTTCTGCTCCGCAGAAGGTGGGAGCAGGCGGCTTCTCCTTCAAGCTTCACCAAGTGACTCCAGGAGCGAAGCAAAGTCCAAGTCCCCAGAACTTTGTGAAAGAGGGAGGCGGTGATGGGATTAAAATAAAACATGGGGGAGGTTGAGGAAACCCAGCAAACTCCTCTATCAGAGAGTGAACAAGAAAGGCAAGATTGGGGAGAGGAAGAAAGCTTTCGGGGCTTGCCCAGCAGGCAGCTGCTCCCCGCTCTCAGAAATCGCCATGGCAGGCAGGGAGGAGCAACCAGGATTGGAGGAGCAGAAGTCAACACTGCCAAAGAGGAGGAAGGAAAGGAAAAGTGGGGGTCTTTAAATAGTCACGCCCACTTTTCCCCCTTTTTTTTCCAGACATCCACGTGTGTATGGGTGTCAGGTTTGGAAGCCTCCGTTTAAGTATGCGTGTGCACAGACATAGGCTGACTCCTCCTCATCGCCTGCCCTTGTTGCATCTCCTGTGGAGACGCATTTGCGTCTCTGTGTCTCTCTCTGCCACTCAAAGCCATCTCGCAGCTCGATCCTTGAAGCCGTTTCAATCGGCCATTGCTAAGCATCCCCATGGAAGTAAATGGACAGCGTGACTGAGATAGGCAGCAGCCCAGCTCTGGTCTGGGGAAATGAGAGCAGAACGGCGCTGCCTATCTCAGTCATACGGAAGAACAGGCATGTAAACAGCACCAGATGCTGCCGCTGCCACCGGAGATGAGCAGGCTCGGGGAGACACGTGGTCGGCTCAGCTGCCCAGGGATGGCCCACTGAGTGATGCCCCCGCTGGCCACCCCCCTCCCTGCCCAGACTGGCTCAGGGAGACATATGGCTGGCTCGGCTGCCCAGGGAGCAATGCTGGGCCTTGACGAGGCGAAGGGTGGGTAAATGAAATTGTGGGCTATATCATTGGACATGTATACTGTCTGTCAAGAAGGGTCTCCCAAGGCAAAGAGGCCATGATAGATACCCCAGACTAACACCGATAATATCTGCCAACCTGCATTTGACAGATTATGGTCTATTCCTTCCTTCCAGATTAATAAAATATATACATCTGTCTCCTCTATAAAATTACCCAGTTAATTCAAAGATGTATTGTCTGACTGCAATTAAGTATTCTATTATTTAATCCTATATATGTTTATTTGTAAGTAAATTTTACTCCATTGAATGGGACTGAATCTCAACAAAAATAAATATATGAAAGAGATTGATATTAATTGCTTTTTGTTTACTTATTTGAATTAATATATAGAATCTGATTCTAGTTTGGCAGGCACAGCTACATGCTGAGCATTGTATGTAATGCTACAATGATTCCTCCAGATATAATTTGTAATTATTACCAAGGCTAAGATTTCCTTTCCTTTCTGATTCAAACAGCCTGGAAACTTCTCTTAAAAGTTAAAAATAGTTCCTTCAGAGAAATTTTGGAGAAACACAAAATACTGTTTTTATAGAAAATCTACATCCTCATAAGTATTTAATTTCTAAGAGTCATCACCATTCATCTGCTTTTCCTAAAAAAAAAAAAACATAGATTTTTGTCTATTTAAATCTTGAGTTTTTTATTTCTGGCATATTTACTACGAATCTTTCTAAAAAATCTAAATCCATGATTACCATTTAGGCTAAATGTTAAATTAACATTTGATAATTATAATCTTGGTATTTTAAGCACTGATGACTTTATTAAATAGCTAATACTTTAGACCAGTGGTTCTCAACGTTTGTGTGACGGCGACCCCCGTCACACAAATGTTCTGCGCATGCGCGGCGCCGCGTGCACACGCGCGGTGGCACCCCCATGCATGGTGTGCGCGCGCGGCACCACCCCCATGCGCGGCTCGCATGCGCGGCGCCGCCCCCAGAGGGGAGAAAATGGCAGATCGCCGCCTTTGGCGACCCCCGAAAAATGGTCGATCGACCCCAAATGGGGTCACGACCCATAGGTTGAGAACCGCTGCTTTAGAGTGTATATAATGTTCATATAGCAAGGTTTCTGAAACATAGTAAGCCTTTATGATCTTCTCATTATTTGCTTGCAGTGAAAAAAATCACAAAAACAATTTTTCCTCTGGTGTACAAATTTCATCCAGTGGTTTCTCATGTTAAGGGAATCCACCAGCATGAGTTGTACAGTTACTTATCAAACATAGTTTATGTTATGCTTGATGAAGAATTTGACTGAGAAAAATGTAAAACTTACTTTAATAAATCTGATGAAAGAGAAGTTCCCTGTGGATGGGTTCCAAAAACTCAGAAGACTAAATCTGTGGTCCCGATGACCGACCTACATTGAATCCTGCATAGTTTAATAGATCTGTTCTTTATAGCTTGTTCTTGTGGCTCTAAGGCTAGACTTGCTAGATAACAGCTGCCAGTCAATCTAAGTCAAAGATTGCATCATAGGATCAGGAATAATTGCTAATAAATTTTGAAGAGATATGTAAGGTCTTTTTTTTAAAGGAAAGTGTCAAAACTAGTCTAATTGGTGGCATATGAAAAGTTATGTACCCAGTTATTCATTATTCCCCAAGTAAAGCATGATTAGGTGCTATATTACAAAAAATCTAAACTAAACATTACAATTATATGCATAGTTTTAAAGAGCAATTTAACAATTTATTTGGACTGCTCTATAGTAATACATGTAAACTAATAATAGTTTTATTGCATTGCCAGTGTAAATAAAGCTATTTTTCTCTCATTTTATATTTCATGCATGTCTTCCAAAATCTAAAGTATAAAAACTTGGGTAGAAAAAATATGTATAGATAGTATAACCTTTGTATAATTTCTTTAACATATGCATCGTATTTTTTTAAAGATGGTTTAATAATTTATATAAAAATATTTTTTGAAAAGGCAAGTCTAGGAATTTAGAAATCTCTGTTCAGTGTTTTCTGTTATGATATTTAAATCCTTGTCTTCTGATATCCTTTTGATTATTTACTAAGAAGTCTAAGAGCCATGCTAGATCAAAGTTTTGTATTATCTAGCACATGGTTTCTGACTAAAGGAAAGCAAAGCATGAGTGTAGTCTTTCTCTCCCATGTAAGTGCTACAGGATGTGCTGTTTAAAGATGTGTTGTTGTCATGACTGAAAGGTCTTGGCAGCCTTAGATGCCATGATTTTGCCTAATCTTTTGTTAAGCTAACTGGTACAATTAGTGAAGAACATAGCACTTTCTTTAGAATAGTTTTATCCCTTTGCAATTTATCTCATGCACTGGCAGCATTATGCACTTGCTTGCACTAAGTCATGATTTCTACTTTGATCGTATGTAGACATTCTGTTTCTGTACCACAAGCATTTATTTGAAACACTTGTCATAAAGGGCAAATGAGTTCCTCTCCAAAGCCTTTGGAACATGTTGATATTGATTATGAAGAAATAATTCATTCCTACAAAGATCTCCCCCACCTCCCATCAGATCCATCAAATCCACCTGCTCCATCCAATCTCAGGATTGCCAATTCTACAGTAAACAGTGATGGAAGTATAAACATAAGGATTTTTTGGGATGTCCCAGAGGAACCTGATATTCCAGTCCATCATTACAAAATCTTTTGGAGCTGGACTGTGAGAAGCAAGGCTCTTCTCCAAGCAAAAAAGAAGAGAAGGAAGACTACAGATGGAGTAAGTAAAAAAGGAAATAGAATGAGATACTAAAAATATATGTCTCAATTGCTTCTATCTAGTATATTCGATTTTCTTTAGGCTAGAGGCCTTCTAGTCTCTGAACAGCATTTTGAAGAACACTTTGTAAAAGAGGATAGGGGAAATGGGTACTTAAAATATTTTAGAAGTTCATGGCAGAAGGACAAACGTTGAATGAATTACATTTTATTATTTAAATTACTTCCTTGCTAAATTGCTAAAGTGGTTTTATTCAGGCAGGCATTCAAAGTTTAATGGACTGTTGCTGATTTTTCTTATTTTAGGGTACTAGGCTTTATAATGTCCTGTTGTACAAATTGTTTATATGTTTTCATGTTTTTATTGTGTAGAGTCTGGTAAAATTCAGAATGCTAATAAAATAATAATAATAATAACAACAATAATAATAATATAGTTTATAAAATGACCCTTTTTTTGAACCTCAGTAATTAGTAAAGGAGAAATCAACAGTACCCTATTCATTTGATAGAATATGTAACAACTAAATTGTCTCACTGTTAGCATTAGCTCTGTGTTAATGTGGCAAAGACCAATCCATCTCACATATGCTATGGTGCGTACAATGCCCTTCAACATGTATGGAGAAAGACCTCATGTTAGTGAGAGAAAATGCTGTCGACGTGGCCCGATACTGAGCGAATGTCATTTAGTTTTAACCTTATTTATTTTACATATTTTTAAACTTGCTATATTTTTATGACCTATTTTATGCCTATTTTATTTACTCACCATTGAATGTTATATGTCTATCGTTTGCTTCTGACATAAATAAAGTGTTAGCAAAACCATAATTGATTTATGCAACTTAATTTTGTTCCCTTATAGTCTCAAAATTATGTGATCCTTGAACACCTTCAACCCAACAGAAATTACATGGTGGAACTCCAGGCAGTTACATACTGGGGTCAAATACGACTGAAAAGTGCAAAAGTGTCTCTCTACTTTAATTCTACTCAGACAACTATCAACAACAGTAAGTGGTATTTTCCATAAAACAATAGTAAAGTTTCTCTCTCTCTCTCTCTCTCTCTCTCTCTCTCTCTCTCTCTCTCTCTCTCTCTCTCTCTCTTTGGCTAGGAATAATTCTGTCAGACCCTCAATGCATTTTATCCATTTCATTTACTTATGCATTTCATTTTTGGGTACTGCCATTCTGTTGGGAGGGGGGAGGTTTGCTCTGTGAGGGGGGGGGAAGTTCTGCAGGCTCTGGGATGTGTTTCCTTTGCTTTCTTCTATCTTCTTTGAAGTAACTCTCTCTGGGTGTGAAAGGAGGGAAGAATATACCTGCAGCCATCTGCCTTATCTCCAGTCAGATAAAAGAACTGCACATTATCGCCTGGTTCCAATAACATCTTCACACCTATGGATTGGCTAAAATCAAACTGGATGGTTGGACACTGGGGAGGAGTTTGAAAGGGCAGTTTTAATGTAACATTTCACGCAGAAAGAATTTAAATCTTGCCTAGCTTTCCTGCTATCACTAACTCTCAATACAAGTTCCTGTTGAAACAATGCTGATTTCAAGAGTTCTGCTTTCTTGGGAGCAACTTCATAGATGGGGAAATTGTGAATCTAATAATCTTTTTTTGTCTGGGCATGTATAGAAAAATAAATACTAATATTCAGTTCTTACAATATATACATATTTGGAGCTTTTCCAAATATATAAATAAATCATAATTATCACAATGTGAGTTAGTAGTTAAGGACAAAGACCCAAAGTTTTATTTATCCACAACCATGGAAGCTTATTGAATGACTTTTATCCAATCACACTCTCTTAGTCCAAACTATCTCACTGGTTGTGGGGGGGGATGGGAGGAGGGTACACTACATAAACAGCATCTTTGGGTCATGAATGAAAAGTAGAATGTACATCTAATCCTTAAGAAACATATACATCCTACAAATAGAGGAAGTATAAATCTGTATGTATTTGGGAGATAGTAAAAAATGCCAGATATTTTGGTATTTGTGACATTAAGCAAATTAATGCATGTCTTCTGGATATATCTCATTTTTCCCTATTTAAGTACACTGGGAATATTCTACTGTAGAGTGTTAGGATTAATGCTAGTTAATGTTAAATATTTTATTTCCAAGGACTTGCTAGAGGATTACAAAACAGAGTTAAAAATATATCATATTTTGTTTCCTTTAGTGCTTGCTATGTGCACTGATACCTCTCATCTAATCTCTATATACATATTACAGCAGGGTAACTGAAACAAACTCCTTTTTTATAGTTACCAATTTCTGTTTCCTGCTGCAGATCATATTCAACTTATATTCAGATAAAACCTTTGTTAATCAAGGTCCAATTACCCTGATTTCTACATGTATGAAAGTTTCATCAAATTACATTCAATTGAAGGGCACCCTTTCTTTCCTGTTACACAATTAATCTTTGATTCATTCTTTAAGCTGCTTTAGAAAATGCAGAATTATTTTCACTTGTTTAGAATAGAATAGAATAGAATAGAATAGAATAGAATAGAAATATTTGACACTGCTTGACAGTTTTAAAGCAGTGCTTCTCTTCTGTGCTTTGCTTTAATAATTAGCTTATGAAAAATTGATAATACACATTATCTGAACTATGTTTGGTAAATTAGGAATATTAATGCATTAATTCAATATTATAACATGAACATTTCAATGCAATTTTTCCTGCATTGTTTAATAATAGATTATTCTCTTTTCATCACTAAACCTAGTTTAAAAATATTGTTTTAGGACTGTAATATTCTTTTCTATTTTTCCAAAAATAGCTACAATATGACTTCATCTTCACTTTTAGTGTATTCTACTTCACATTATTCAATTTGTATTTTTGTGCTGGCTCTTATTGATAAAACATTCTACTTTATTACTCTTTTGATTTGGTTGGCTTTGGATGCATTGTCAGTAATAGCTACATTATTAAAAACTTGTTTTTGATTTTTTTAAAATGTTGAGTTACTATGATGAATTCAGAAGTACTGTATTTCATTATTGTTTTGTAATTAATTATTAATTAATAAATTATAATATTAAGTATACATTATTGTTTTATTATTAAATTATTAGTTTGGTTGTATTGATTTTTGAAGAATATATTCAGAACATATCCAGTAAGATTAGATAGGATCCATCTTGCATTCAAGATGGAGAGTGCTTAATATTCATATGTTATGTATATGTAGGTGTAGGTCTATACATATGTTATATATAGTATGCATATGTTGTATATAGTATGTTTACTTTGACAGCGGGCAACTAAATTTCATTTTTGATGTGTGTCATTGTGTCCACAGTAAAAAATGACAATAAAGGTTATCTTATCTCATCATTCAAAATATTTAAAATTTAATATTCTTTGCATAACTATGTTCTATAACCATTGCTGTTACTGATAGTACAGTTTTATTCAGAGACTGATGTATGTTCAGCTTGAAGGTTCAGCTGCATTGGACATCCTCAGTTATCTATAGTGTAATAATCTTTTCTTGACCTGAATACAATGCTATATATGTGGGACTATCTTTGAAAATAGAATAGCTAGGTTACCAGCTAGGATTGATCATATTGTATTTTAGCAAACAAAAAAATTTGAAAATGCCTAGATATTCTGAAACTAATAACTTTCTTTTAGAATTAGCTGCCAATAATTGGCAAAGTTATGTTTTCTCCTGTTTTATAAATAAATATTAATTATTGTTCCTTTTATTGTATTTTTATTCTTTTTATTTGTAATCCAGTGATCTCTTATTAGATGCATTTAAAGTATCATTTGAAACACTTTGTTTATACAGCCACCATGCAACTGGCAACTGGCAAATTTTCAGAAATATTTTCTTTTACAGAAGAATGGATATCTACCATTGGTAAAGCTAGTGATGTTTCATTCTTCAAAGGAAGTAGACTTAATCATCTTCTTGAAATTGGAGTACCTTTTTTCCAAGATGACCAACTTCAAGTGAAAGTCTACTGGAAGAAAACAGAAGGTAGATGCAAAACCATACTTTACCTTCCCTAAATAATTTGTTGGTTATTAATAAACTTTGATTCAAATAGCTTCCTGGTAATTTTAGATATACAAATAGAGAAAGTCTGACTGCTTTATGATATACTGTTGGCATTTTTAAACATTATAATTAATATGAGCTATTATTTATTATTTAAGTTAATGTAGAAGCAAAGGTTTCCAACTTTTTCCTAAGCATATATTTGGAGGAGAGTAGAAAAGAATCTTGCTTACAGATATGCATTCTGTTTAGTATTAATTTGCATATGTATACATCATCAATCTGACCAAGAGTTACAGTGCCTTTTTATATAGTGTTGATTTGACCTAGATGCTGTTGTTAAAGTTTTTTTTCAACTTTCCAACCCTAATAATAATAGCAGTTTTATGTTTCTGATTTTTGCTTCCTCAGGGGTTCTGACTAATAAATACAAAGGGGGAAAAAATGTAGAAGTAGGTTAAGGATCTAAACTAAGCAAAGCAAATCTAAAGTTGATTGAGCTACTATGACTGTTCAGTGGTATTTATTTCAAAACTGTTGGCAATACCACCCTCCTTATTACATCCATGCAGGCAGCAACTCTCTTGCAGCAATGGAGATGGCATTGGTGGGCATATTAACTAGAATCAAAAGCAATATAACCAAAGGAAAGGAAAAAGCTGTGTTTGCTTACCACCACCATTATCACTGATTCAAGGAAGTTGCTGACTCATTGAGAAGACAGGAAGACATGTAATGAAGCCTGCTATAGGAATGGAACCAACCATTTTCCTTATTAGACTGATACCACTTTCTTTATAAGACTTTCTGGCCATGCCCTCTTCTGTGTCCACCTGTATCCTTGAGTTACCTGTGCCGTGAGTTAATAAGATTTTGGTGAAGAGAAAATGCCATTTGAACTCTAATATACTGAATAAAGCAGGGCTTGTGTTGATACCGTTTCTCAATGTTTGATCAAGAGCACTTATTTCTGTGAATTGCATAAGCAATTCCAATACTTGCTATCAATCTGGATAAACATATAGGACTATGGATAAAACAAGCATGTGGTCCTCAATGGAACTGCATCTACATGGAGGGAACTGTGTAGTGGGGTGCCCCAGGGCTCTGTTCTAGGCCCAGTGCTCTTCAACATCTTCATCAACGATTTGGACAAGGGGATAGATGGGGAAATCATCAAATTTGTGGATGACACCAAGCTGGCAGGAATAGCCAACACTCCAGAAGACAGGCTTAAGATACAGGAGGACCTGGACAGACTTGAACACTGGGCTCTATGTAACAAAATGAAATTCAATGGTGAAAAAAGTAAGATTCTACATTTAGGCAAGAAAAACCAAATGTACAGGTATAGTATAAGGGATACCTTGCTCAATAGTAGTAACTGGACAATCACTTAAATATGAGCCTGCAGTGTGCTGCAGCTGCCAAAAAAGCCAACACAGTGCTGGGCTGCATTAACAGAGGGATAGAATCAAGATCACGTGAAGTATTAATACCACTTTACAATGCCTTGTAAGGCCACACTTGAAATACTGCATCCAGTTTTGGTCACCACGATGTAAAAAAAAATGCTGAGACTCTAGAAAGAGTACAGAGAAGAGCAACAAAGATGATTAAGGGACTGGAGGCTAAAACATATAAGGAATGGTTGCTGAAATTGGGTATGTCTAATTTAATGAAGAGAAGGACGAGGGGGGACATGATAGCGGTGTTCCAATATCTCAGGGGTTGCCATAAAGAGAGAGTCAAGCTATTCTCCAAAGCGCCTGAAGGCAGGACAAGAAGCAACGGATGGAAACTAATCAAGGAGAGAAGCAACCTAGAACTAAGGAGAAACTTCCTGACAGTTAGAACAATTAACCAGTGGAACAACCTGCCTCCAGAAGCGGTGAATGCTCCAACACTGGAAGTTTTTAAGAAGGGACTGGACAGCCATTTGTCTGAAATGGTATAGGGTTTCCTGCCTGAGCAGGGGTTGGACTAGATGACCTCCAAGGTCCCTTCCAACTTTATTATTATGGATCATCGCACAGTCAGCCAGATGTTCAGACTGGATTTGGCATTTTGTCTACCTATCGAGTCCTTACCTAGGACCTGGGATAGGCAGATGTGGATGTTTGATGGTATTACAGATATCGTCGCAGGATGGAAACAGTTCCTAGTAAGGCTGCCTTTTGCAATTGACTAATAGCGAATTTGTCAATGCCAATGGTGTTCAAGTGGTGCTCCAGTTGTTTTGGGATTGCACCCAAGGAGCCTATGACTATTGGTACTACCTTGCTTGCTTTTGCCACAGTCTTTCTATTTCTATTTGTAGGTCTTTGTATTTTGTTATCTTCTCCAGTTCTTTCTCTTCTATTCTGCTATCTCCAGGCACTGCCACATCCACTATCCAGACTTTTTTGTCTTTCTTATCGACAATTGTTAAGTCTGGGGTGTTATGTTGCAGGTGCTTGTCTGTTTGAATTCTGAAGTCCAGAGCAGTTTAATTTGATCATTTTCTATGACTTTCTCTATTTTATGATCCCACCAGTTTTTGCTTACAGCAAATGATATTTTTTGCAGATCTTCCAATGCACCATTGTTGCTACTTTGTCATGCCGCTGCTTGTAATCAGTTTGTGCAATCTTCTTGCAACAGCTTACCAAGTGGTCCACTGTTTCTTCAGCTTCTTTGCATAGGCGGCACTTACTCTCTGTTGCTGTCTTCTCAATTTTGAATTTATATGCATTTGTCCTTAAGGCTTGGTCTTGTGCAGCCAGAATTAGTCCCTCACATTGGCTGACTGAGTTACCACATGACTCTTCCTGCTCATGAATATTATAATAATAATAATAGTAATACAAGTACATCAGATGGTTGAAGAAGAAAAAATGGCTTTGGAAGAATATCTGAAGAACAATGATGCATATGCACTGAAATTAGTATATCAGGAAGGCTTACTGACTACTGGAGAGACCGAACTGACTTACAAGAAAGACCAAATAAAGAACAGAATAGAGGCATGGGAAGACAAAGCATACATGGCCAATACATTAAAAAAATAGCTGGGAAAGCAGATAATAACAAGACCTGGCAATGGCTAAGAGCAGGAAAATTGAAGAAAGTGCTACTGAGTCTGTGCAAAAGAACTGCTACATTTGTGGAGCAAAGACACATTTGAAAAGGAACTGTTTGCAAAGGAACTGTTTGCAGCACATTTGTGCAACCAAAAGGGATTGATTTGCAAAAGGAACATTTTGGTGTTGCAAAAGTTTGCTATAGCAACAACAGAGACAAGTAGCTAATAGATAGTGGGGCAAGTCAAACAATTGTTAATGACTCTGAATTATTTTGCAGGTTTGTTCCAGTAGCACAAGAAGTTGTGGCTTTGGCAAATGGCCAGAAAGCAAAAGTCATCGGAAAAGGCGATGTAAAAATTCCATATTTGGAATCAAAGTTTACCAATGTGCTTTGTGTACCTGAGATGGAACATATTTTGTTAAGTGTGTCTAATTTAGACAAACAAGGTTTTGAGATCATTTTTGTAAATGGGAAGTGTCTCATCAAAAGGAATGGGAATATTTGTGCAGAAGGCATAAAGGAAGATAATCTATATGTATTGCAGGGACAAAAGATTCAATGTTCCCATATATTTAAGAATGTTGCAGAGCATGATTCATGTGTTCATCTTCTGCATAGAAGACTTGGCCATGCACGCTTTAAAGTTTTGCAGCAAATGCAAGATTTTGCAGAAGGGCTAAATTTGAAGGGATGCAAAACATATTTGGACTGTGCAGTATGCAAAGCATCGAAGTCAAAGGCATTCCAAGTTAGTAAATGTAGCACAAGACAAACAAAAAGAGTTCTAGAGCTGGTCCATGCAGATCTGGTGGGACCTATGCAAGCCAGTTTGGGAGGAGCAAAATATGCACTGGTAATTGTTGATGATTATAGCAGGTATAGTTTTTGCTACTTGCTTAGAGGAAAGACAGTGGGTAAATTTTGTAGAGAGAAGGTACAGACAAAAAGTGTGTCAGTTGCAAACTGACAGAGGTACTGAATTTATGTCAACTAAATTCAACAATGGTTGGGTTAGTTGGGGATAAGACACAGATGTATAAATCCTTACACAGCAGCAGAGAACTGTGTAGCTGAAAGAAGGAATGGTGTTTTGCAAACAATGAAAGATTCATTATTAGAGGATTCTGGTACGAGCAAGTCATATTGGGGAGAAGCCATATTGACTGAACAAGACATGAAACCAGAAAGAATTGAGACACAGGAGCAGTTAATACCATGTAGGTCAGAGCGATGTAACAAAGAAATTCTGCCTGACAGGTATTCTGCCAGCAAGGTAAAGGTTTGCAATGTGTGGTATGAGCCAAGAAGTTATAAAGAAGTGTTGGCATTACCAAAAGCTGAACAAGAAAAATGGAAGGAGGCCATGGATAAAGAGATGAAATCCATGGGAGACCATGAAGTATTTAAATCAGTGACTTTGCCACAGGGAACCAAAGCTGTGGGTTGTAAGTGGGTATATAAGAAAAAGGTATTGCCACATAATGATGTACAGTTGTTGCAAGATTTAAATATTAATGTAAAAGAATCTGTAAAGGTATTTGAAGACAATGCTGCCTGTATAAAAATGGCAACTGGTGACAGGGTGAAGAAGAGAAGTAAATATGTAGACATTAAGTATTGTAATGTCAGGGAAGCTGTAAAAGGAAAATTGATTAGTTTACATCATTGTTCTTCTGAGGATAATTTGGCAGACATGATGACTAAACCATTGGGTAGTGTTCACTATGGAAAATGTGTTAAGTCAATAGGTCTGATGTCTCTTCCTGTCATGAAGGGAGGAGTGTTGGAATATTCATGAGCAGGAAGAGTCATGTGGTAACTCAGTCAGCCAATGTGAAGAAAGTGCTACTGAGTCTGTGCAAAAGGTATTGAGTTAGAAGCTGAATTTTCAGTCTCAGGTTTGTCTCTGTATCTCTCTGTAAGAAGTCTTCATTTGTGCTATGTTGCTGTAAAGAAGAATGTATGATATTGTAAATATTTTGATATAAATATAAAGAAGTTATTTTGAATCAGCTAAATGCAGTCAACTATGAGAGCTTCTGATTTATTTTTTCACCAATAGAGAAATTAAAATTCTCTAACAATTATTACTACTACTACTACTACTACTACTACTACTACTACTACTACTACTACTACTATTGTTATAATAATAATAATAATAAAATCAGTTTATCTTTGTTAATCAATTATAGAGGCCTTTTGTTCTTTGTTTCAGGTACAAGGCTTCTCTTGACAGATCAGTCAGAATCTTAATGTGTCTAGGAAATAATTAACTATATTAAAAAGAAAATGGTAGTTAAGTGACCTGTAGAAGATTCTCTATGGGAGACTAATATTGCTGTATAGATAACTCAAGAAGTGGTCTAGCCATGGCCTTTGATGGTCAAGATGAAAAAAAAATGCTGCCATGTAGGATCTTAGAGTTGATGTGAACATCAGTTTCCTATTGCAACATTTAGGTACTGGACATACCATCTGAAGAAAAATAGAGCATAGTTATAGTCTCAGAACTCCCCTCCCCCCCACAATTTTTAGCTTGATCATGGCCTTTATGTTTCTTTGTATGCATACAGATTATTGAATAGCAAGACTGAGTCATAAGTCATCTCTGATGCAGAGACTATTAGCAATAACACATGGGAACAGCCCCAGCACAGTTATATAGGATCATATTTGTATAGGCAAAGATTTGTATTAGTAGTGTGTACTTAGATCTGTGTTCTAAACTTACATTTTAGTTCAGCATAGCTTAAGATATTTTATTATTTTTTCAAGAATAATGTAACATCTTGACATAATAATTCATTCACAATTTTCTGTTAAAAAGGACTTTTGTATTGGGTTAGCCTTTAATCAGTAGAAATTGTGCTTGGTTTGGTCTCAGATTGTCTATTCTTCCTACATCTTAAACAATTATCAGTGAACTTGGCATCTGAATAACTTATTTTAATATTTGCCTAGTATAAATCAAAATACATTTAGGTAAGATAAGAAAAAGAATCTTGAAATATATGAGATAAATTACTTAAAATGGATTGCTTGGTAAAAGTAGACAGAATAAAACAAATATTATGGAAAACAAACAAAAGTGCTACTGAAGGTTTTTGCATAAAAAAAAATCTGTGATATTGCTAGCTTGCACTCCTTTTGGGTTACTCATTGTATGCATTTGAGCAGAGCCAATGTAGTTAATTGCAAATAAGTGTAGGCATTTACTATAAACATCAGTGTTTAGTTTAATATGATTGCTATGGCAGTCTACATTTTAAATGCAGTGTATTTTCACGAAGTAAATTATATCAATTATTTTCTATCATGACTATCATGCCTTCTTAATTTGTATAAGCAGGCCAGACTTACCTTGCTCCAAATCTTGTTTGCTGCTGCCCCTGATGCTTTGAAACCTGAACATGAATTAAGTATAGATAAGTAAAGATGTCAGCCTGGCAACTAAATGCAGATTAATCTGGATGATTGTGTTTCCCATAGCTATGGGGGAAAACTAGAAAGGAGGAATATTGAAAGAACTTTCATGATTTTTTTAAAGCAAATTAGTAAAATCACTTGCAGAATTAGATGAATATTAGTAAAATGGTTAATTTATCTTTTTTTGTTCTCTCCTTTTACATATTTAGATTATCTAAATGTGTAGCATTCTGCCATAGATTTGTAATCACTCTGTAGTATATTATTGTGTCCATTTTTCTGCACTTTCCAATTCCACTTTTCTGTGGACTTTTAAAATTGCAAATTCCATTCTCCTGTGTGATATTTTAATGGTGCAACACAGCTGCATAAAAACTGCTACACCAGATCAACTTGAGATCTTTGAAATTTGCTCAGACTAACTCTCAATATTCTAAAACAGTGGTGGTGAACTTATGGCACAGGTGCCAGAGGTGGCACTCAGAGCCCTCTCTATGGGCACATGCGCTGTCGCCCCAGTCCTAGGCCTTCAGCTGAGTTTTATAAAACCTTTTCATTTTAGGCCTTCGCTGCCATGCGCAAAAAAAAAAAGGTTCAATCAATCAGTCAATTTCAACTTCTCGTGGGAAACACCCACCCAATGAGCCACACTCTCCCCAATTGGCCACACCCAGCCAATGGGCCACTCCCACCCGGCACCTGATGATGCATAAGTGGGTTTTGGGTTGCAGTCTGGGCACTCGGTCTCTAAAAGGTTCTCTATCACTGTTCTAAAAGGTATATCCATATTCATTTTATACATTTTTCCTATAAATGATAAATATGTCCAGTATTGTATGTGTATCTTTGCATGAACTATTCCAAAAAATCAAAAACTTTAAATGTAAGCTTCTATTAATTTTCTCCTGTTATGTTATTTCACTGATAGATGCCATCAGCAGGGAAGGATATCATGTTCAGTGGTTCCCAGAATTATGTTCTTACAACAATACCGAAGAGCTTGAAAAATTCAATGATGTAACATATGTAAGTTAAGTTTTAAGTATCAAAAACTGTAAAAGATATGATCCTATATTTTGTGAGGAAGTGTATAAATGATCTTTAAAGATCCCATTATCTTCCCCTTTACATCTCCAATACAAATTTATTCTATGCTTCAAAGCATTCATTTTGTCCTTTGTAATGAACAGTTATTGTGACTTCAGTTCCTTGGAGTCTTCCACATGCATTTGGCTGCAGTTCCTATAGATTGAGTATGGCCATTAGCTCTGTTGAATATGCATTATGTGACTTGAAGCCTTTGAAGTGGTCTATGTTGAGGAAGGCTGGTTGATCTAGTTTATTTGTTGTCTTCTGTTGTCCATTTCTGTCATCCCTCCCTTCTCCAAGAGGGACAGGAATGGATCGGGCAGGACATGAACAGCAGGGAGATCGGCAGACTGAGGGGGTAGACAAACTACCTGAGAGAGGAAGGTTGATAGGAAGGCATGATGGGAAACAGGAACAGCAGGTAGACTGGCAGAAGAGGAGGAGAGATAATTTGGAGAAGGGAACAACAATAGGAGAGGATGATGGCAGGCAGGAATGGTACACAAGTAGGCAGGTTAGGGAAAGGGAAAAATTGGAGAAGGGAGGGATGACAGGAATGGACAACAGAAGACAAAAAGGGTGTATGAATCGGCAGGTTAGGAGAGGAGGGGAGTTGGAGGAGGGAGATGAGATAGGAACTGGCAATGGAACACAAAAACGGCAGGTAGACCAGCAGCCCAACAGGGAGAATAAAAAGGAGGAACTCCGTGACAGGACTCGTGTGGTGTCGAATCGGAGGAGGCACCTTGCATTGGGTAGAGAGGAGGGATTGAGGAGTGTGTTGGTAATAACAGCGCAGGGAGGAGGAGGCGGTACAAGGATGACAGAGCAGAAAAATACAAAATTGGAGTGCAAGAAAGAGAGGGCGGAACAGTTAAGGCAGTTACAGGCAATCAGGAAGAGTGGCCCTGTCACGAGGGCAACGAGTAGGCAGCTGGATCAGCAAGGGGATAAAAAGAACTTTCCCACCCCCTAAGCTCCACTCTGAGGACGCTGGCAGAGGACCAGCGTAAGCTAAGTTATTTTAACCTTGTATATAACTGTTTTTTATTGTTTTTAAACAATAACTGGTTATTTATTTTAAATAAATAACTGGAGTATACTCTTCCCGGAGATCGAAGATTGCATCATTGAACAATTTTAAATATGTAATTATATAAGGCATTATAAGGAGACGTATTGCTTCAGTGTGGTTCTTACCAATTATGGTTATTTCAAGAAGCTGAGACTGGAAGAGAATTGTTCCATCTTTTGTTTGTGGTACAAACTGATTTTGTAGGATTAGGTAGAACAAGTTACATTCTTTCCATAAAACTGATGCAGATTTTTGTATATTTTCTTCTGTCAACTTTTACAATTTATTTAAATCCATTTAAGCCAGTTAGAAAATCCTTATTAATGGTAATCAGAAACTTTTCCTGAGTTGTGCAATGTTATATACAGTATAATTCTCCATGAAATAAAATTTTGTGTTTAATTCTGAAGTATGCTTTTAAAAAAATCAATGATTGTTTTCTTGCACTTTATTGGATTAAATTATCCAATATAGTTTATTTTTTTTATTCCTTTTTACCAAATAAGACACTTATTTGTGCAAGCTTTTGGATAAAGAATTTACTGTCCACCCATGTGGTAGTGGAATTCATATTGAAATACACTACAATTTGCAGTTCTATTAAAATATGTGGCACATTTTTTTTCCTTTTCAACTTGTGCCATATTATGAAATTTCCTCTATATGAAGTTATCCAGAGATTTGGGCTGAATGTGTTGCCTTCAGCTCTACCTATTTCATCACCTATTTCATCTTCCTATAATAAATAAATGATATATGAACATATCTGCATATTTTGTAAGCTGTCTTTTTCTCTAAAAATGTATTTTTGCATTGATTGCTTGGAAAATATTAAATTTAAACCCAAAAAGAGGATAATAAAATGGTTTATGTCTCTCATAGGAAAACTATATAATTCTTCAGAACCTGTCCTTTTCGTGCAAGTATAATGTTACAGTTCAGCCAGTAAGATCCATTGGTCAATTGAAATCTGAAAGCATTTTCTTTATGACTCCACCTTGTTCTTATCTAAAAGGGAAAAAACACAAGCATGTAAGCTGTGTGGCTAAAGGAGGTAAGATCCAAACAATTATAGTGAAATAAAATGCTTAAATAGCTAAATACTCAAACACCAGCTTTTAAAATGGATTGCTTTCATCATTATATGAAGAGCTTTAAAATTCTTAATGTAACAATTTACAAGTATTAGTATTGTAAATGCAGATTAATTAATATGAATAGAAAATACAAAAGAAACAACCACAAGTTTAATTTTCTTTGTAATCTGAAAGTCACTAAGTTAGAAGTTCTCAATATGACCTTCATTACTACCTCCTTTTTACACTACATTAAATAAAATCATTTTACAAGTTTATATGTGACAGAAGAATACAGTGTAGGCATTAGATAAATCAAAACATTACACATTTGTATGCTTTTTTAAAAAAAACTGATAAGATGTGATCAGTGGTGGAATTCAAATATCTGAACAACCAGTTCTCTTATTCAATGCAGGCCTAGGCTTCTGAGGCCTAGAACTGATTTCTGGAAGTGGCATCATGCACTTCCGGGGGCCGTTCTAGGCCTGGAAGGCCTCCTCCAGGCCTCTGAAGCCTAGACTGGACTTCTGGAAGCCAGCCGGTTCTACAAATGCAGCAAAATATAGCTACCGATTCTATTGAACCGGTGCAAACTGGCTGAATCCCACCACTGGATGTGATGCCTTTCAAATAAGTCTAACTATTTCCAAACATTCTATATTTTCTTTGATAGGTCACATCTCTTCAGAAAATTTCTTTAGATAGAAAAATTGTTAGTTTACAGCTTTCCAGTGCAAAAATAACCCCCCAAAATAAGCACACATTCAAAATGAGCGGGAGGCATAGTTTAGAAAATTTTTATCTATAATATATATAGGCTGGATCACATGACTCACACAGCCAATACTATGTCTTAATCAAAAACAGCTCTCATTGGCTGGTTTGTTGCTATGGCTGTTCCAGTTCATAAAATTTCTTATACACTGACAAAATATAGTATTGTAAATAGTAGTTTCAGTTCTGGTACCACAAATTATCTTAACGTTTGTTAAAATGTTTACAATAAATAATACTAAAATGCTGTCAAATATTCTCTTTTTGAGGGAGTCACATTAATGTGGAATAATAAACAATCACTAGAATAATGATGTGTCTGCATAATTACTAGAATAATGCTGTGTTAGTAGTATGTGAAATGCGCATTGCACTTGGATACAATGTTTGTAGCAAACTCTCTCCATTGTATACCCATGAGAAACGAACCTAATGTATTACAATCTGTATTCCTTTGTTCCTAAGAAACAGAAAGTATAAAACTGAAGTCTGAACCCGCTCTCGGGGTTCAGAATTGCTAGTTGCTATTGCTTCTGAACCTGCGCAATAAATCTCTCTGCTAAAACCCTCTGGAATTCGTAAGAGTCCTTTTGTTTTTCACAAGATTTCTGGCAACTCCACCGGGACTCTTAGGAAGAGGCCATTGACCTTCCAGATGGACTGCCCTGGTGGGTAGCCCCTCTCCTAACAATGACTCCTCCAAGCCGGCTCTGTGGCCTTTGTCTATGGGGAGACCTCAACGGGACAGGAGGGGAACTCACCCGCCAGCGAAGCACTCCAGTCAAGGATCCACCGAGGGTAGCAGACGGGTCTTTAATCCGCGGAAGGGTCCTGGAACACCTGCAGGCAAGTATTATAAAAGGGGATACCTGATCCCATTTGGATCGGAAGAGGGGATTGATCACTCCCTAGAAGACAAGACGGTGTCCTTAAGTCTTCAATAGGTAGGATTGTGTGGGTGGTTAAACCATCGCATTTCCTGAAGAGTGACCGTTGGAATGTCTGGCACTCCAGGTCGGTGGTAGTGTGTTAGGGAGAAACCAGACTAAGAAGGGCGTTGGTCAGACGCCGCTTCAGTGTATGTTAGGAAATTTCAAAAAGGGTTTTTCTAGAGATTATGGGGACCCATGACCAAATCCAGCCATGTTAAAAAGATTCTGTGAATCTGAATGGACCACCTTTGGCATAGGGTGGCCCAAAGAGGGATCGGCGAATCCCGAACTCGTGGCATGGGTTCATCAAATTGTGACTGGAAGTGGTCATTGGGACCAATATCCCTATATAGACCAATGGCAGATCAATATTGAAGAAAAGCCTTGATGGTTAGCAAAGTGTCAGATAGAATGTGCTAAAATATATTTGGCAAACCAAAAAGCCAAACCTCAGACAAAAGCTAAGATTTTGAGCCAGGAAGAAAGGGAGGAAGTTGCCAGGCCCCTGCCCTATGTTCCTAGAAGAGAAGAAGGGGGGATATATCAGCAAATTCCACCCCCTCCGGTTGAAAGAAATGAAGTCCACCTTCAACCAGAAGTCGGTGTGAAAAGAAAGATAAAAAAAGAACCGTTCAGAAGAAAGATCAGGACTTGGATAGTGATGACAGCAAAACATTAGTTTCTAGTCAAACTAGAAGTAAAACGAGGGTAAAAACAGAAGAAATGATAGCCCCTCTAAGAGAAGTTTTGGTCCCTGGACCAAACAACACCAATATTCCGATGCTCCAGTATGTTCCCTTTACAACCACTGATCTACTCAATTGGCGTTGGCAATATGGACCATTTTCAGAAAAACCTCAAGTAGTAATAGACCTATTCTCCACCATTATTCAGACGTATAATCCCACATGGGATGATACGCAACAACTTATTTCTACTTTACTGGATATGGAGGGGAGAGAGAAATATAGGTTAGGAAAAATTAAAAGTACTTGCCCGCCAACACCCCAATGGGGGAGCGAATTATCAAGCAAACCGAGATACCGAAGCAGTAGAAGAAAGACCAGACTGGAATGCTAACGATGGACAACACCAAACTTTGTTGCAGAGTTATCAGCTTTTGTGTTTAGAAGCCCTGAGAGAAGCTGCAATTCATCCAGTTAATTATGCTGCAGTAACTAGTATTTGGCAAGATAAAAATGAGTCACCAACCACTTTTCTTAGCCGACTGATAGAAGCTTATAAAGTAAACACAGGTCTTGATATGGAGGTGGCACAAAATTGCCCACTCCTAATTGAAAGATTTATCACCCAAAGTGCCCCAGACATAAAGAAAAAGTTACAACGCACAGAAGGGGCATTAGGGAAGAATATAGCAGAAATCATGGAAATAGCTCAGAAGGTGTTCTATAACCATGAAAAGGAAGAATAACGTAAGTCAGATCAGAAAGAAAAAAGGAAGGTTGAAATGTTAGCAGTGGCCTTGGGGGGAATGCGTATTGGACCCAATCAATGTGCCATCTGTAAACAGGAAGGACACTGGCAAAGGGAGTGCCCCCAGAGGAATGGCCAACCTAAGGGACAATCTCGCCAGTATGGAAGAGGATGAGGAAGAGGACTTAGAGGGACTTTCCAAAGAAGTTGTAAGGGAAGCTTCAGGGGAAGAGGGCATCCAGCCTATCCCAGTCAGATGGAAGAAAGAGAAGAAAACATGATCAGCTTATCCGACATAGAATGGGGAGACTGAAGAGGACCGGGTTCTATGGTCCCACCCCCAGAGCCCATTGTTAAAATACGGGTGGGAGGACAGATTGTCCTAATGTTTGTTGACACGGGAGCCACCAGATCAGTCCTAAATAAATCTATTGGCAAGCCATCAAACCAGACCATCCAAATTCAGGGAGTATCTGGAGAAACTCAATTTCGACCACTCCTGGAACCCCTAACATGCCAAGTGGGACAAGGAATCATTAAACATCAATTTTTATATGTCCCAGACTGTCCAGTCCCATTATTGGGGAGAGACTTGCTAAATAAGTTAAAAGCAACTATTTCCTTTGTCAATGGGAAGCAATTAATTGAAGTGCGCCACCCAGTGGAAGAAATATGGTGCTTGATGATAGTGACAGAAGAAGTAGTAGGTACTAAGTGGCAACAATTTAATGTCCCACTCCTGTGGGCAAAGGATAACCCCCCTGGATTTGCAAAATATGCCACGTCCGTTATGGTGGAACTAAAACCACAAGCATATCCTGTTAGAGTGCCACAACAATATTGTACTTTAGAGGCTGCTATTGCCATTCAAGAATTAATCCAAAAATACTTGATAGCAAAAATCATTAGAAAAATTCAGTCACCCTGGAATACTGCAATTCTACCTGTTCGTAAGCCTGACGGACAGTGGAGACCAGTGCAGGATCTCTGCCCCATTAATAAATTGACCTTAACCCTACACGCGACTGTTCCTAATCCATATATTCTTTTAAGTACAATACCTGCATCCGCTAAATGGTTTTCAGTTGTGGACTTAAAGGATGCATTTTTCACCATACCTTTAGCGAGAATTGTCAGCCGATCTTTGCATTTGAATGGGCTAATCCAAAGACACAAGTTAAGACTCAATATACCTGGACTAGGCTACCACAAGGCTTTAAGAATTCACCTACGTGTTTTGGTCAAGCTTTAGCCCAAGATCTTGCATATTTGAAGTTAGTCAAACAAGAGGACTGTTGTCTTCAATATGTGGATGATGTTCTGATAACTGGACAAAACAGGGAGGATTGCTTTGAAAACACATCCAGACTGCTCCGAATGTTACAAGACTATGGCTACAGAGTGTCCAAAAAGAAAGCACAATTAGTTCAAATGACTCTAATGTATTTAGGCTATGAACTATCAGAAGGACAAAGAACTCTGGGCCCCCAGAGAAAGCAAGCTGTGTTACAGATTCCCATCCCCAAACAAAACAAGAAGTTAGAGCCTTTTTGGGAATTACAGGCTTCTGTAGAATTTGGATTCCTAACTTCGCTCTCACAGCTAAACCATTGTACCAAGTTTTAAGAGGACCAGAAAAGGAACCCCTTTTGTGGCAACAAGAGCAGACCCAAGCAATGAAACACCTTCAACAAGCTACAGCACCGGCTCTAGGACTACCTGATATATCTAGGTCGTTTTCACCTGTTGATGTGAGACAGAATGTGGCTTTAGGGGTCCTTACCCAAAAGCAGGGAAATTGGAATCGCCCAGTTGCTTATCTGTCAAAACAGTTAGATATGACGGCGCAAGGATGGCCAGAATGTTTAAAAATTCTAGCAGCAGTTATGCTGTTACTACAGGAGGCAAATAAGTTAACCTTTTCTGCTCCAGTGGCTGTTTGTACTAGTCATGCCCTGCAGACGATTATTGACAATAAGGGACATTTATGGATTAGCAATCAAAAGATGCATAAGATACAGGCCCTTTTATTAGAAAATCCACAAGTTACACTGCAACAGTGCTCTACTCTCAATCCGGCCACTCTTATGCCAATACCAGATTCAACTATTCCCGTGCATAACTGCATGCAAACAATAGAATTACAATATTCTTGCTGACCTGACCTTACGGACCAACCATTGTATAATCCAGACTTTCAGTGGTTTACTGATAGATCCAGCTTTATGGATCAAGGAATTAGATACTCTGGTTACACAATTGTTTCTCAAACTGCAAATGTAGAATCAGCACAATTACTTAGCCAAGCAAGTGCACACTTTGCAGAATTATATGCCTTAACCCGAGCATTAGAAATAGCTGCAGGAATGATTTTAAATGTATATACGGACAGTAAGTATGCATTTTTGACAATTCATGCACATGCAGCAATCTACAAAGAAAGAGGATATTTGGACTCCACAGGCAAGATCATCCAATATGCAACTTTGATTAAAAGATTTATTAAAGCAGCCCAATTACCGTCTAAAGTTGCAATCATCCATTGCCCTGGACATCAAAAAGACTCAAGCCTTATTACCCAGGGCAATAGGAAGGCAGACAAAGAAGCCAAAAGAGCTGCGTTAGAAGGTCCCCCCCCTCCAATCGGATGTCACCAGGTTCATGCATTTAGACACTTACCTAGAACAACTTGATCCTACATATACGAAAGAGGAAAGCCAAAAGTTGAAGCAGGATGTACAAGCCAAACTGGTTAAAGGCTGGGACACCCTTCCTGATGGACGCATTGCTGTTCCTCTTGCGCTTGCCTGCCCCCTTATTTTTCAGGCCCATAAGCAACATCATTTGGGAAAAACTGCATTATTACAGCAGTTCGAACGATTTTTCTATCTTCCCTTTGCTTCTTTGCTAACGGCACAAGTATGTTCTCAATGTTCCATTTGTGTCCAAACCAATGCATGCCAAGGACTGGTAGTACCGCCTGGTTGACAACCAATCGCTTATTTTCCAATGGACTATGTCATTGTTGATTTTACTGATAAGCCTAGGAGTAAGAAATATGTAGCCCTGTTAGTTATAATCGATACCTATTCAGGGTGGATTGAGGCCTTCCAACTGTAAATAAGAAAGCTATACAGGTTGCCAGAATCTTTCTTAAAGAAATTATTCCTAGATTTGGTTGCCCTTCTAGGATTTCATCAGATAATGGCCCTGAGTTTGTACACCAAATTAACAAGGCCTTAGCCCAGGCATTATGAATTAAATGGAGATTTCATTGTGCTTTTCACCCCCCAATCGGCTGGTAGGGTGGAATGTGCTCATCGCACGATTAAAACCTTTATTACCAAATTTTGTTTGATAACTCATCTCCATTGGCCAGACATTTTGCCTATGGATTTGTATGCAATCAGACTGGCCCCCCGCACTAAATTACAACTTAGCCCTTATGAGCTCATGTTTGGCCATCCCCTTTGTCTATTTAAACCTGACAGTCAGGGCTGGCCGGACTTGGCTCATAAGGGGGGAATAGACCAACAGAAATTGTTACATCAGTTACAGCTTCATAATTTAGCTGTTTCAAATTTGCGCCATTATATGATGGAACAACAACCCCCTCCAGTGGCCACGGCAACACATGGGTTCAAACCAGGAGATAGAGTATGGGTAAAACACTGGAAATCAGATCCCCTGAGCCCAAGATGGAAAGGAGCATATACTGCTGTTATGTGTTCTCCTTTGGCAGTGAAAACCTTGGAGGGAAAGTCCTGGGTCCACTGGAGTAGATTGAAAGCAGCTGCACCTGCCAATCCAGTAACTTACAAGGTGGATAAAACTGACAAACTTTTAGTGGTAAAATTTACAAGAAATACACCCTGTCGAACCCTACCGGCAACGGGTTCTCAACACACAGTGTGAACATCAGAACTTGCTGAGACACTCTGGAAGCTGTCTCTTTATGCACGGTGGAAGACATGAGGATTCTACAGCTCATAATACCTGTTAGTTATTTAATATGGGGAATATACACACACATTCCTACACAAATCAGTGCAATGGCTACACAAGAGGTCATACTGCAGAAACCCTCTAATAGAAAACTAGTACACACAAAGAAAGAACAAAATAAATGGGAAAGACGAAATTAGATGTTTGGGATAGGAATAGATGCCAACGGCTACAACCCAATATCAGAGGTAGAAATCAAAATTATAGCTGCAACCAAAAGATCAGAACAAAAATCATTATTTTGGTCATATTATGAGGAAATGGAGAAACTAAATACTCCTGAAATACCTAGACATGTAGTCAATACCTTTGTTAAGTTAGCTGAAGATATTGCCCATACTTTAGATGTTTCCAACTGTTTTGTGTGTGGTGGAACAAATATGGGAGAAAAATAGCCATGGGAGGCACAAGAGTTAAATTATACCAAGGTACTAGAAATGTCTGAGAATAGTAGTTTAACCTATACAAGCGGGAAAGATGGTGATTGGACTTTCACTTCCAACCTGGTAGGACATGTACTGTATGTTACTCAAGGAACAAAACAGAATCTTGCATAGCAGTAGGTAACCTCCTATGCACAGGGTCTTGGGAAAACAGTAAATGGTGGTCTGGAACCAACGAAACCATTACTATGGATCATTATGCCCTTACTAACATATCTGGGATGCCATATCTAAAAGACCCCACAAATACCAGTCTCCTTTGGCTAGCCCCAGATGGAATGTACTGGATTTGCGGAAAAATGGCATATGGACAACTACCCAAGAACTGGTGTGGATCTTGTGCATTGGGAATAATTCGACCAGGATTTTTCCTGTTACCATTAAAAACTAAGCAAATTCTTGGAGTTCCCATCTATGATGAAGTTGGCAATATAAGACAAAGAAGGGAACTAAGTGCACACACCCAATGCACAGGAGTCACTTGGCAAGAACATGAATGGCCACCTTGCTGCATTATCCTAGTTTATGGTCTGACTACTTGGGCTGAGGATGGAATGTATGGATACTGTGCCCCTATTTATATGCTCAACAAGCTCATTAGGTTACAAGCGGTAGTAGAGTTAATCACTAATGAGACTGTGAAGGGACTAACTGAATTGGCCAAATAAAATGTGAAATCCGGGACATATATTATGCAAAATAGGTTAGCCTTGGACTATCTGTTGGCCAAAGATATGTGGAAAATTCAACCTAACAAACTGTTGCATCGAAATAGATGAAAGTGGAAAAGTGTTGAAGGACATAACGGACAAAATGGTCAAATTAGCTCATGTTCCGGTGCAAACCTGGAAAGGATTTAATTTGGAAGACATATTTTCAGGATGGTGGCCAAAGTTACCAGGCCTACAAACCATCATAATTATAGCAGTATTGTTAATTCTAGGATGTATTTTGATTCCCTGCTTATTCCCCTGTGTTGTAGCAATGATTCGAAGGATCTCAGAAAGTACACCCAATTAACTGCAAAACATGAAGCAATGTTAGCTTTATGGGAATATAAAATGTTGCCCCCTAAAGATCCTGAATCTTAAATAGGAAAACTTCCAAAGGGGGGAATAATGTGGAATAATAAACAATCACTAGAATAATGATGTGTCTGCATAATTACTGGAATAATGCTGTGTTAGTAGTATGTGACTAACCTAATGCACATTGCACTTGGATACAATGTATGTAGCAAACTCTCTCCATTGTATACCCATGAGAAACGAACCTAATGTATTACAATGTGTACTACAATGTGTATTCCTTTGTTCCTGAGAAACGGAAAGTATAAAACTGAAGTCTGAACCCACCCTCGGGGTTCAGAATTGCTAGTTGCTATTGCTTCTGAACCTGCACAATAAATCTCTCTGCTAAAACCCTCTGGAATTTGTAAGAGTCCTTTCGTTTTCCACAAGAACATGACTCAGTTTTGAGACTAAAGCAAAAAGAAATAATACTTAGGAAATGCTGAACAATGGTTTTAGAACAGTTTTGTCTTGGTTAAACAGCAAGAAAAAATTGCCAAAAGCATTTGTCCTTTAGAGAATAGAATGTGGGATTGTTCATTAATAGGGGATTTTATTTCTGTGCAGCTAGCAACCTTGTTCTGGAATAAACGTGCATATGTTTTATATTTTATAGCTAAAATAGTTTATATTTTACACACTATAAAATATATGCATACTTATTCCAGAACAAGATTAATAGCTGTATTGGCCTCAAATATATCAAACATATTTAATTGGCCTCAAATATATCAAACATATTTAATTAGCTTTAAGTGGATCATATGTTATAATTTTGATATTTGATATCCTGATATCTTGGAGTTTGATATCCTAATATCCATACAATGAATTTAGTATCTTCAAATATTAATTGGCTCATATTTATATAAAGGCCTGATATTTTTAAAATTATGAAAGAAGAATATGCTTCCTGTTTAAATTTTATATAAATAAATTATACAGTTTCTGTTGTACCCAACAGAATAGTAATAGTTATGTTTTTTAAAAAACATTTTAGCCATATATAAAACATACAGATAAAGTTGATTTACATAATAATATGTAATCTAATTCATAGAATTAGTAAATGGGTATACATCACTTACAGAACAATATCAAATAATGAAATTAGAATTTGTGGTAATGTTTACTAATTGAAGTGCAATGTATGAAACAAAACTATATTCATGGTAGGTAAAATAAGTGATATAGTGGTGAGCAATTTATTTGAGAGTAAGCATGTCATCCTTACCATATAATAGCAAAGTTTATATGACACGTTGTAGGCTCCCTTAATGTATATCTTTTTAAAATTTACTTAACATTGACAGAGATGCTAATTTCTCTCTTGGTGTTGGTGTTTGTTTTACAGATCCTGTTATCTCAAAAGTATTGGCAAAACCAGAGAATCTTTCTGCTTCTTTCATTGTTCAGGACATTAATATTACAGGCTATTTTTCCTGGAAAATATCAAAAGCAAATCTTCACCAACCAATGACAGGGTTTCAAGTCACTTTGGCAGAAGTCACTACAGAAAGCAGGCAAAACAGCTTACCAAACAACATTATCTCCCAATCACAAATATTGTCAGTAGTAAGTCTGTACCTTTTCTGTGGGGGGGGAGGGGGATAGATAGGAGGGAAGAAGCAAGGAAGAAGCTGAGTTGATTCATCACTTGAACCTGCTGAATGCCTCAAATATATTTCTTCTTTTATTTCAAGTCACTGTTTTCATTTCCTTTTAGGATCACCATATGTTGACAGTATCCAACCTAAGACCATCAACTCTTTACCGTTTAGAGGTTCAAGTGTTAACCACAAGTAGTGAGGGACCAGCTACAATAAAATCATTTCAAACACCCAATTTGCTAATATCAACACAGAGTGAGTGTTGACATGCTACAAGAACTTATTCTGATGCATGCATTGGCATCACTTTCTTATATGAAACATAATACATTCTGATTATTTTTTGACATACTCTTCTCCATCTGACCTAACAGCTCAAACATAGTCTTTGATTTCTTTAGGATAAAAGATGGTTAATAATTAATCCAAAATTAGCACTCAGATTAGTTTGAAACAGCTGCTTAACTTATATGTAGCTCAACTTTGATTTACCTTCTTTACAATCTTTCTCATTAATGGATTAAAGCTTAAATATTTTCAAACAAAGGAAAAATTTGTAAAATCTATCTAGAACAGCATTTATCAACAGGTGCAGTCCAAATCTTTACTTTCATATCTGGCTTTCTTATAATTTCTAGATTTTACATTGAATGTTTATCCTTTGCACTCAAGAATCTCAAAAACTTCCATCTTGGAATGTTTCTAAAATTTTGTATGCTGCTAAACATTAGTCTTGAGAGTTTTTTTTTAAAGCTGTCTGCCATCTTTAAGTAAGTTCTGGACAAAGGAAACAGCAATTTTGAGAGGGCAGTAAGTATTTCAATTTTGCCATGCATGATCAGACAATATTACAGAACCGGCAGTCTCTCCAGAGGAAAGGAGTCTTTGGTAATCCTATTTGGAATTGTGGGAGTTGAACTTTTCTTCACATATACTTTTTTCTATCACTCAGCCATAGCCTTTTTCTTTGATACACTGGCATATATAGAAAGCATATAAAAAGATTTATGGGCAAGTATGAAATTAATTCATAATTATTATAACTATTCATATAATTTATTAAGCATTTGAATTCTGTTCATGAATTCTGATGCTAGTGTGAAATGTCTAATTTTCCAAGTGAAATGATTACTTCTAATTGCTAAATATTACATCTATACAATTAATATCTTGGACTATAATACTCATGTGAGGGTACATGTTAGTTTCATTTGAGGTATGAACCAAATAATTATTAATTCATATTAATAATTAATAGTTCATATTATTAATAGATAGATTATTTCCTTTTATTTATGATAGGCATGATAAAAACAAAGAGATCTAAGGTGGGTAATTCTGAAGAGTTGATATTGGGGAATTGCCAACTAGGCTGGAAGGAGGGTCAAGTGAGGGCCTAGTTTGGAATCATTTGCAGCTGCAAGCGGCATAAGCATGACCCCCTCCAAAATCCATGAAGCCTTATCTAGTTGTTCCCAGGGTAAGGGAAGCAGTCTGGTGAAATTCTTGGGACATAGATGATAAACAATAAAGTTACAGCCTGAGGCTATTTACAAGTGGATCTGGTTGCTTGCATCTGAGTGTTGAAACATATATTCACAATGAGAGAATGTGAGGGGAAGAAAGAAAGGACGATGATACTAAAAACAAGATTTCACTTCACTGATGATCACAAATATTTGGGATGTGCAAGTAGCAATTGCCAGGGCTTTTTTTTTGTCACAGAATGCCCAGAAAAGAGTTCCGGATGCAACCTTGTAGGGTAGGCAAGGCGGGTTGTATGATGTATGTGAATTACAAAAAAAGCACTGGCAATTGCTATCAAATCTTCTGCATGTTTAGACAAGGGTAGCAAGAAAAAATAGCAAGGTTATTCAAGCAAGACTGTAAGCTTAATAGTCTAGGCCACAGGTGTCAAACTCGCCATGTCATATGACGTGTCACGATGTATCGCAACTCTTTTCGCATTACCAGCAATAGGGTGGGCGTGGCTTTGGTATAATGAAACCATGGGCCAGCAGTTTGACACCCTGGTCTAGGCTAAGCCTAATAAACTCAGAATTATGCTCTTTCTCAAGAACTCTCTAAATCAAACAAAAACATCTTCTTGGATCTTTAAGACATCTGTTTATTATATCCTTGTCCAACATGATTGGTCAAGGCTAGCTAGAAGATAACCTGTTGTTGATCTCATGTCAGAACTGGGATGGGTACATCCCTCCTTGGGTTCCCTCCTTGTGTTCCTTGTTCTCTAAGACACTTCCAGTGCCATTAATCCCAGTAATCCTCAGGACTAGCTACAAGATTTTGATGTGGAGGCACCATTTTGCAGTAGTTTTCATCCTTTCTTTATGACCAGTTTCTATAGTTTATATGGTACGAAGACCTAGAGTCTACAGCCCTTCATTTGTGAAGGTTGAGACCCTAATGAATAAGCTTTTTTCTTGTCATATGTTGTCTTAGGGATACTCATAATCTCTTTTGATCTTTATCCCTTTTTGTATTTTTAACTATAAGTCATCCAGACTGGTTGGGTATCAGGCAGCCCATAAATTGTATGTATGAATTTAAAATAATATAAATAAATACAAGAATGACTCTTGAAGAATTGACAGTATGTGAAATGTAAAGATCTGCCTCAACTAGACTTCCCAAGAGAGTAGAACTCTTGAAACAGGCATCATTTCAAAAGGAACTTTTTATTGAGAGTTAGTGATGGCAAGAGAGTAAAGCAAGGTCTGCAGATTTAGTATGTGAAAGAATATGTCCAAATGGCAATTCAAACCTCCTCCCTCCCAATGTCCAACCATCCAGTTGAAATTCAGCCAATCCACAGGTGCCAGGCTGTTATGAGAACAGGGGGATTTAGCACTTCTTTCAAGGACTCTTGGTTTCGTTTCCCAACAGTCTCAGGCTTTGATGTCTGGAAATAAGACAGATGTTTTCAGGTTGCATTTCTCACACCCCAAGGGAGGACACCTTACACAGAACCACGCAAAGCAGCTATTTCTCCCATGCAAGCACCCCTCCCCCAACAGAGTGGCAAGCCCCGAAAATGAATACATAGGCAAAAGCAGGAAGGGAAGGAATAAGGGAATTGAAGGCAAATATAATTGAGGGGCCCTGATATATGCCCCCCCCAATAGAAAGACAAAATAGGAGGGGAAAGCAGAAAACACGAACATTAATTAGGTTTATCTGCATAACGTTTATGAAAGCATTTGAGCAAGCTAAGAGCATTAATATGTTTTTTATAAACCCATTCATTTTGTGAAGTGGGCAAGCCCTTCCAGGCCACTAAGTACTGTGTGGACCCATGATGTTTGCATGAATCTAAAATGTCTTTAATTTCAAAGTGTTGCTCACCCTGTACCATAATGGGTTGAGGGACAGGAGCAGCAGCCGGCTGTAGTTAAGAGGTGATTTCAGGTTTCAACAAACTGCACTGGAAAACTGGGTGGATTTGTCTCAAACTCTTAGGGGCTTCCAGCTCCAATGTGACAGGATTAATGAGGTGTTTAATGGGAAAAGGGACAATGTATTTCAGTCCCAATTTCTTCGATGGTTCTAGTGACCATCTACTAGAAAGGTAAACTCTGTCCCCCACATGAAAAGGTTTAGGCTCTATTGTTTTTTTATCAGTCTGTGCCTTATAAGCCTCTCTGGCTTCATCTAAAGCTTTTCTAACCACAGGTCATATGTTCTGCAGTTGATGAACCCAGTCCTTAAGAGAAGGAATAGCAGGCTCATTGGCAGGCAATTCAGGCATAGGAATGGAACTCTGGCCATTAGCCACTTGAAAAGGAGTGAACCCTGTACTGGAATTCACTGCATTGTTTTAAGCCACTTCAGCAAATGGCAGCAAATTAGTCCAATTGTCCTGTTGATAATTAATAAAACAACGGAAGTATTGTTCTAGAACTGAGTTCATTTGTTCTGTCCCCCCATTCATTTGAGGATGATGACTAGATGACAGTCCCTGATCAGAACCTGACAAGTCCAGAAAAGCTTTCCAGAAGTTAGAGGTGAATTGAAGACTCTTATCTGATATGATGCGTCTTGGGGCACAGTGGAGATGATACATATGCTGCACAAATAATTTAGACAAAGTTTTTGCAGTTGAGATCTTCTGACACAGGATAAAATTGGCTTGTTTGGAGAACAAGTCAATGACAACCGAAATGACAGTATTTCCCGCACTTTTGGATAGCTCCACAATGAAATCCATGGAGATCTCTCTCCAGGGTGCTAAAGGGCTAGCCACCGGCTGCAAGAGGCCAAACATTTTTCCCTGCCTTCATTTAGTAGCAGCACAAATAGGGCAGCTGGCCACATAGTTTTCAATGTCCTTTAAAGATGATCACCAAAATTATCTCTTAAGCAGGTGCAGAATCTTTACAAACCCAAGGTGTCCTGCAATTTTAGAGTTGTGACATGCATGATTCTCAGTCTCTGGTCTGTAGGCACATACAGCTTCTCTCCAACCCAAGCCAAACCATCTTGTATTGAACAGAGATTTTTATGGCTGCGGACCCACTCATCCTTTTCCAGTGCTTTCTTGAACTCCCCAAATACCACATTGTCCAATGGTGGGGTTTTCTTAGATTGCGCCCTTGTGGTGGCCAGAGCTGCTAGTTGTTGTGGGGAAACTAGAGGTTTAATTACCTCTGTTTTTACACTGTTATATTGGGTCATTCTTGACAAAGCATCTGCCAGGAAGTTTTTTCCTTTTGGCAGATAGTGGATGGAGAAGTTAAAACAACGGAAATGCTGGCCCAACGAGCCTGTTTCAGAGAAAGCCTCCTAGGGGTTTTCAAAGCTTCAAGATTCTTATGATCAGACCTGGAAAGGGATTCCACTCCCTTCTAAGAAATGCCTGCAGGTCAAGAGCGCCCACCTAATGGCATAGGCTTCCTTCTCCCAAGCTGCCCATCATTTTTCAGTCTCAGTTAATATTTTAGATGTGTAGGCACAGGGTTATAACTGACCCAGTTGGTTGTTTTGCAGTAACACCACCCCAATTGCCATATTGCTAGCATCTGCCTGAATCACAAACGGCTTTTCCAGGTCCAGGTGTTTTAGCACTGGTTTCACGGAAAAAGTCTTTTAAGTTTCTTGAACGCAGCTTGACATTCAGCCATCCATTTTAATGGCTGGCTAGGCTTCTGTTTACCCCCTTCTTTAGTTTTCAGTAAAGAAGGTAGGGAGCACAATTTAGGCAAAGGAAGGGATGAATTGCCTATAAAAGTTGGCGAACACCAGAAAACTCTGTAGCTGTTTCCAGGTGCGGGGAGGAATTCACTCCATGACAGCTCGCACTTTCTCAGGGTTCATCTCAGTCCCCTTATGGGAAAGTGGTAGCCCAGATAATCAATTCTGTCTTTATGGAATTCACACTTTGAGAGCTTAGCATACATTTTAACAGCACGGAGCTTCTTTATGACTGCCCTAACTAGTTTCACATGTTCAGCTTTCATCTCAGTGTAGATCAAGATATTGTCCAAATACACTAAAACAGGTGTTCATGGAGGAACACATTGATTAGTTGCATGAACACAGTGGGGGCTCCCTGTAGTCCAAAAGGGAGCACCCTGAATTGGAAGCAACCCAGGGGCAGTTGAAAATAGTCTTCCACTTGTCTCCTTAATCCTGATGCAATAGTATGTCTCCCCCAGGTCTAGCTTAGAAAACTTTCCTTTTCACCAGGTGAGCTAGCATGTCCCTCCTCAGAGGCAGGGGGTACACATTTTCCATGGATACTGCATTCAAACATCTATAGTCTACACAGAGGTAAAGAGACCCATCCTTCTTCTCTCTGAATATCACAGGGGCTGCTACCCAGGGTCTGGTGGGCTCGATGAAAGCCGGCTAGGTTCTTGTCAATAAACTTGCATAGTTCATCCAGCTCCCTAGGAGTCATGGAATATAGCTTTGGTTTAGGCAATTTAGCCCCAGGGATGATCTCAATTGTACAGTCCGTAGGTCAGTGAGGGGGAAACTCATCTGACCTCTTTTTACTGAAAACCTCAGCTATATCATGGTATTCTTTTGGAATGCTCTAAAGCTCCTGTTTGCTTAGTGTGGAGGCTAATTCTTGCTTTGGACCTTCCACTCTAATTATGGGCAATTCCAGGGGGAGCTCTCCTCCTTGGGAACCTTAGTCATCCCTCTCTCCAGTCGATTAGAGGGTTCCATTTCTTTAACCAGGCTAGCCCAAGAATGAGGGGCCATTCAATGCTGGGAGCCACATTAAATGCCAAAGTCTCTGAGTGGCTGCCCATGGTTAGCCCCAGGGTGTCATGGTTCCTACAGACAGAGACGAAGAAAGCAGAACTCTGAGTCTTGGAAATTCCTCAACATGTTTATTGATACAAAGTATCGGCATGTCAAAAGGGAAACCAAGTCTGAATAGACACATAACAATCTCCAATACAAAGTTAAGAAATCCCACCCTAAAGCTATGCAAGCTACTATGTTCCCCAATACTTCTTCTTGGCAGGCTTTTCATGAAACTCCCAGCCTGCAGTCCCAGGAGCAGCCGATGACCTTGATTCCAACAGGAGAAAATCTGTTTAGTCTAGCAAAACATCTGGTTAAACTCACCTCCCTCCATGCAATGTGTCAGACAAAAATGAGTAGGGAAAATGGCTGCAGCCATGTTCATTTTCCAAGTTGACAGTCAGCTCCTCTTCAGAAGGAAAGAGTCTCCTGCAGGGGAAACAAAAATCAGGTTAGGTATTCCCTCAAGGCTTGTGAGGGTATTCATCATAAAACTTTTTCATCAATCTATCTGCCTCTACATCTATATATTTCACTCATGTAGCCTCTTTCAAAGTTGACACGGGTTCAGTGACAAAGCTTGCCAGGATGCCCCCTTCTACTGATCCACCGAGTTGGCAGAATGTGATGGGGTCTTTAAGTTTCCTAAGGGAATCCCCATTTTCCTGACTAGGCTGGGCTTATTAGGCACAGCAGTGCAGTTAGGGCCATCCTCCTCCCTGTGCCTGGAATCGACAACTCTATGGGCATAGTTATGGGGTAGATCGGCCCATTTACCAATGGGTTGTCATCATACTCGCTTTCCAATGTCCCCGACTCATCGTCTGGTGGGGTTGGAGCTCTACTCCCTGTCTTTGGGGTTCGGGGGAACTCCACAACCTCGGTGGACTTCAGGGCTGTGTCTTTTGGGGGTTGAGTTGGCTTGTTTGACTTTTCCCCAGAGGGATGATCCGGCTTCCTAGCTGAAATCTTGCTGCAGCATTCCACAGCCCAGTGCCCTTCCCTGCCATACTTGAAACAGGTAGTGGAGTGCGGCTGGTTAGTGGGAGTCTTGCTGCCTCTTCCCTTCTCTCAGGCTGGGTGCATCTCCCCAGCTTTGTGGGATGGTGCAGATTGCGGGTCTGGTCAATTTCCACTTCTTCAGCCAGGACACACCATTCGTACAGTAGGGCAGGTGCTCCGCGGGCAACACACATGTCATAGAAGTTGTTGTTTAACCCATCTTGGAAGCATCTTATTAGGATGTCTTCGGGCCAGTTGAGGCGGCAGGCCAGGTCAGGGAACTTTTCCACATATTCAGCCACTGGTCAACGTCCCTGTTTTATTGTTTTTGTACAGCCCCATGCCTTTTGGTCTGCCAGGCAGTCTTCAAAAATGGTGCCTCAGTGCGGTCATGAACCAGTTGAAGTTTCTGAGTTCAGGAGTGTCACAGTTATACAGGGTTACCATCCATCAGGCTGCAGTTCCTTCCAGGGCTAGGGTGATGACCCTGATCTTGGCTGCATCATTGGGCAGAGACCTCCCATACACTTGTGAGGATGTGGGCCAGGAAGAACCCCAACTGCTTGGGATCCCCATCAAAATTGACTCCCAATGGAACTAACTTTGGCTCGTCTGGGGAAATCCTCTCTCTGGGCTGTTGTGGGGTCCGAGCTCTCTGGGGGGCTGGCTGCTCGCTACTGCACCACTGGAGTGGTCGCTGGCATCTCAGTTGAACCTGTGGCCCCAGCCACGGCCTCAGTCTCCCCTCTTTTGTGCTCAACCTTGGCCAGTCCTTCTTTTTCTGGGCAGCCCAGGGATTTGGCTTTTAAGTCCTCAAAAGCTTCCTTCATGTAAGTCATGGCTCGTTTCAGGATCCCCACCAAATCTGACTGTTTATCTGGTTCTTCATCAGCTCCATCTTTTGGGTTTTCTGCCAACCTCCTCATGTGAAAGTAACTCTTTGGACTCTTTCCTCCCAGTCCTCTTTTTCCCCGAGGTCAAATGACCATCTCGGCCTCAAGGAATCTTCTAGGGCAGCAGCTGTCTCCACCCAGGTGGAGGTGCCTTCTCTGGGAAAGATCTGGATGAGTGGCTCACTGCAGTCCTCAATTCCAGCTTCTCCCATGTCGCTTCCATGCAGAGACATATTTTGTATGACCCTCCTCAGTAGGGCAGATGCCCCTCTGGGTTGGGTACTATTGCAGACCTTGCTTTATGTAACACCTGCCTCAACTAGACGTCCCAAGAAAGTAGAACTCTTGAAAGAGGCATCATTTCAAAAGGAACTTTTTATTGAGAGTTAGAGATGGCAAGAGAGCAAAGCAAGGTCTGCTGATTTAGCTTGCGAAAGAATATGTCAAAATGGCAATTCAAAACTCCTTCCCCCAACCTCCAACCAATCCACAAGTGCCAGACTGTTATGAGAACCAGGGGATTTAGCACCTCTTTCAAGGACTTTCTCAGCTTCATTTCCCAATGGTCCCAGGCTACGTTGTCTGGAAATAAGACAGTGTAAGGACCCACTTAAATCCACATCTTAAGAAAGCAGAACTGTTGGAAACAGTCTCTTCCAACAGGAACTTTTATTAAAAGAAACTGATAGCAGACATGATAGACAGGATCTGAGGGATTCCCTTACAATTCAATGTTTTACAATGTCCCTAAGCAGCCCCCACCCTACCCTGCAGTTCTTCCGGACAATTCAAACTGGCAGATTTCTAGGTATCAACTCCAGGAGAGATAACATCAGTCTGGCTCCATTGGCACGATCATTCAACATCTCCTCACACAGATCCCAGATGCTGCATCTTTCCCCCCCTCTTTCTCTCACTGGCCGGTAAAGGAGGAGAAGTTCAGAGGCCGGCAAAGGATGAAAGGCAAATGGCTACATTGTTATGGTTAGGAGATCCAAAGCAAATCAACAAAAGGTTACTTTGTAGTGAATAGAGGAAGTGAAAGTAATAAAAACAATCCCATACATACCCCCCCTTAGTAGTATGATAGAATCCAGGGGAGAGTAAGAATTGGTTTTATATCAGAGAAGATAGATTGAAATGAAATATAACTGGATTCTAACATCCTGCCCCCCTTAAAAATAAGATAGATCCACCTATGAAGTTAGGATACTCTGTATGCTTTGGGGTTCTGACATGACGTTTATGGACAAACTCGTTTTGTGTGGCGGGGAGGTGTTTCCATGCTAATAGGTATTGAGTTGTCCCATGATATCTCCTAGAGTCTAGGTTTCCTTTATTTCGAAGTGTTGTTCTCCCTCCACCATGATTGGAGGGGGGGGATTTTTGGCCATAAGGGTGACTGTTGTTTTCTTTTCAGCAAACTGCAGTGAAAAATTGGGTGTATTTGCCTGAAATTTTGGGGTAATTCTAATTCTACCGGGTTTATGATTTTTTTAATTGGAAAAGGTCCTATATATTTTGGTCCAAGTTTTTACAGGGTTGTAGGGATTTTAGGTATTTTGTAGACAAATATACCATTTCTCCTATAATGAATGGTGTGGGTTCAACTCTTTTTTTATCTGCTTGTGCTTTGTATGCTTGCCTAGCTTCATCTAGGGCTTTTCTAACTATTGTCCAGGTTTTTTGTAATTTTTCTATCCATTCTTTCAATGATGGGATTACTGGTTCATTTGGAATTAGTTCTGGCATAGGGTTGAAACTTTGACTGGTAGCTATTTGAAAAGGAGTGTAACCTGTGCTGGAGTGGACTGCATTATTGTAGGCAACTTCTGCAAAAGGGAGTAGGTCCGTCCAATCCAACTGCTGGAAATTAATAAAGCATCTTAAATATTGTTCAAGTACTGAGTTAGATTTCTCTGATTGATCGTTCCCCTGAGGATGATGACTAGATGTCAGTCCCTGAGTGGTCTCTAAAAGGGATAAAAATTCCTTCCAAAATGCAGGCATAAATTGCACTCCCCTATCAGATATGATGCATTGGGTTGCCCCATGCAATCTGTAAATATGCTGCATGAAAAGTTTTGCTAAGGCTTTTGCAGTGGGAATCAATGACAATGGTCATTGACCTGTTTGGAAAACAAGTCAATGACCGTTCCGATGACAGTATTCCCATTGCTTTCTGGTAATTCCACTATAAAATCCATGGCTATTTCCCTCCAGGGGGCTGAGGGATTTGCCACTGTTTGTAATAGTCCGGGCGATTTCCCTTGCAACCTCTTTGCGCACATTGGGCAGCTGGCCACGTAACTTTCTATGTCCTTTTTCATGGATGGCCATCAAAATTGCCTTTTAATTAAGTGTAATGTTTTTACAAATCCAAAATGCCCTGCTGATTTTGTGTTCTTTCCCTCTGGCAAGTGCTTGAGCATAAAGTTGAATTGGTGAAAATGTTGGGACCAGCGAGCTTGCTTGGGGTTGAGCTTCCTAGGTGTTTTCAAGGCTTCCAGGTTTTTGTGGTCTATCCACACCTGAAAAGGGATCTTATTCCCTTCAAGGAATTGGCGCCATGTAAGTAATGACCAACATATCCCATATGCCTCTTTCTCCCACATGGGCCAGCGCTGTTCTGTTTCGGTGAGTTTCTTGGATGTATACGCGCAGGGTTGCAATACCCCTTCATTGTTTTCTTGTAATAGTACAGCCCCCACTGCCACATCACGTGCATCTGCCCATATTATGAAGGGCTTATGTCTGGATGCCTCAGTACTGGTTCGGCAGAAAAAAGTCTCTATAACCTCTCAAATGCCGCTTCACATTCCATTGTCCATTTTAGTGGCTTCACATTCCATTTTTTCACTGAGGATTCTCCCTTGTTTTTAGTAAGTTTCTGAGGGACAGGGGTATCTGGGCAAATGAGGGAATGAATTGGCGATAAAAGTTTGCAAAGCCCAGGAAACTTTGCAGATGCTTTCTTGTGTGAGGTGGTGCCCATTCTAATACTGCTCTGACCTTCCCTGGGTCCATTTCAATGCCCTGTGGGGATATGTGATAACCCAGGTAGTCTATTCTTTCTTGATGGAATTTGTATTTTGATAATTTGGCATATAGGTGGGCAGCTCGCAGTTTCTTTAAAATCGCTCTGACTAGGTTGACATGTTCCTGTTTGGATTTGGTGAAGATAAGGATGTCGTCTAAATAAACCAGGACTCCCTTAAATAGGCATTCCCTTAGTACCTCATTGATTAATTGCATAAATACTGCGGACCCCCTTGTAATCCAAATGGCAAAACGTTGAATTGGTAGCACCCCATTGGGCAATTAAATGCGGTCTTCCATTCATCCCCTTCCTTAATTCTCATGCGATAGTATGCTTCCCTTAGATCTAGTTTAGTAAAAAAATTTCCTTTTGAGAGGAGTGATAACATGTCCTTCATGAGGGGTAGGGGGTATAGGTTGCTTTCACTGATTGTATTTAGGAGCCTGTGATCCATGCATAAGCATAAAGAGCCGTCCTTCTTCTCTCTAAAGAGGACTGGAGCAGCCACTTTAGACTTGGCAGATTCAATGAACCCCTTTCTAGGTTTTTCTTTATGAATCTTTCCATTTCTTCCTTCTCTTGGCTCATGGAGTATAGTCTGGGCTTCGGGAGTTTTGCCCTGAGCTTGAATTCTATGGCACAGTCCATGGGCCAGTGGGGGGGGAGCTTATCTGCCCTCCCCTCACTGAAAATTTCAGCAAGATCTCTGTATTCCTCATTTATTTTGGGCAGCTCCTTTTCTTCTCCCATGGATACTTTCTCTGTTCTTAATTTTGGTAGATCCCCTTGGGGTTTTAAGTCCATAGGGTCCCCCTTCGGGAAATTGATTTCTGCCATCCTCCAATTTACCCAGGGGTTCCATTTTTAACCATTCCAGCCCTAGGGTCATCGGGCATTCCATGCCTGGGGTCACTATGAACGTTATGTCTTCCTCATGGTTTCCCAGGGATAGGTGGACTGGTAAAGTGGCTAGGGTAGCTGGCACCCCCCCTGCTATGGACCCATCTAACTGGCCAAATGAAATTGGTTGTTCTAGCCTCCTCACTGGAATGCCCAGATTCCCCACTAGCGTTGGTCTAATGAGGCAGCGGGTGAAGCCAGAGCCTATTAAGGCTTTCACCTTGACAGCTTCAGACATGGAGGAAATTAATATAGTCACTGTCTTGAGGATCGGTGTGATGGATCCACTTACCAGGGGTTCGCCCTCTGGGCTGTCATCTGAGGCATACATTGGGCCTGCAGTGTAGGCTGGAGTCCCTTCCCCACATTGGGCAGAGGTTGAGGATTCCACAGCCTCTATCACTCTCATGGCAGGTTCTTTTGGCTTAGCTGGGGACTTCCCAGATTTACTAACCAGTGATCTGTCTGGGTTATGCTGGGGGGCTTTCAAGCGGCATTCTACAGCCCGATGCCCCTCTCTCCCACATTTGAAACAGCCCATTGGATTCTTGCCATAGCTGGTGGCTTCGCTGGCTCACGCATCAGCTCAGGAGGCAAGCGGCCCCATGGTTTTCCTCGGCGGTGCCTCTTCAGTAGGTCGATCTCTGCTTCCTCTGCCAGGACATAGCACTCGTCGAGTTGTTGTGGCTCCCCCTGGGGCAGGCAAGCATTATTCAGGTCATAATTTAGGCTGTCTTTGAAATGGCTAAGGAGGATGTCTTCCAGCCAGTTCAGCTTGCTGGCAATGGCCCGGAATTCTTGCGTATATTTGGCTACCGGCATCTGCCTTGCCTCACCGTTTTGATTCTTTTGTGGGCTTTGCAATCAGCCAGGGGGTCCTCAAATCACCTTCTCAAGAGAGGACATGAAATGGTTGAAGTTTTTGAGCTCTTGGGCATCGGAATCGTGTAAATTCACCACCCAATCTGCAGCCGCTCTGTCCAGGTCGGATTGCATGATACGGATATGGGCTTTGTTGCTAGGGATGTGGCACCCATATTCCTCCATGTAGCTTAGGACTTGGGTTAGGAAAAACCCCAAGCGTGTCGGCCCCCCCTTGAATTTCGCATCCAGTTGTGGGAGTCTTTGAATGGATCATGGCCTTCGCCATTGGTGGTATTGTCTTCCATCCAAATCGCCATCTGCTGGTTGGCGGGGGTTGGGGGCTGCTGAAGTGGTCGTTACCGGATCAGCAGACTGGGACTGCAGGTTCCAATTCTCCCTCAGTGTCCCTCCAGCTGCAGCTCCAGGTACTGGTATGGTCGCGGGGCTCAGAATTCTTCTTCCCTAGGGAGCCAAGGGTTCATTTTATCAGGTTGATAACTTTCTCTAGGATCCAGTTTGAGTGCTGTGCCCAACTTCCTTCCTCTTCGTTCACGTGCAGGGATTTCTCCATCTCCTAATTCCATTCTGGTTGGTTGGCTCCCCATCTCAGGGTCACCTTTCTCTATCTCTTTTCCCACTTGTCTTTCGTTCCAACGCCCATTGACCACCAAGGTTTGTGGTTACGCATCTCCACCACCTCTTCTCCTAAGGAGTACGACATTTCAGTTCCCAACAGCTGGCAGGTTTTCGGTAGGGGAAAAGGCTCCCTCTCCGTGGGGGTTTCTCCCTTCCCTGCCTCGTCGTCTGACATTTTATTTTTTGCAAAGTCTCGTGGTAATATTCTCCCTTCCAGGTTGACTATTACTGCAGATCCTGTCTAATGTAAGGACCCACTTCAATCCATGTCTTAAGAAAGCAGAACTCTTGGAAACGGTCTCTTCCAACAGGAACTTTTATTAAAAGAAACTAATAGCAGGCATGATAGACAGGATCTGAGGGATTCCCTTACAATTTGATGTTTTAAAATGTCCCTAACTAGCCCCACCCAATCTGCAGTTCTTCCAGACGATTCAAAATGGCAGATTTCTAGGTGTCAACTCCAGGAGAGATAACATCAATCCGGCTCCGTTGGCATGATCATTCAACATCTCCTCACATAGATCCCAGATGCTGCATCATCTCCCCCCCCCCTTTTTCTCTCGTTGGCCGGTAAAGGAGGAGAAGTTCAGAGGAGCATAGGATGAAAGGCAAATGGCTACATTGTTATGGTTAGGAAATCCGAAGCAAATCAACAAAAGGTTACTTGGTAGTAAATAGAGGAAGTGAAAGTAATAAAAAACCCATGCATACCCCCTCCCTCTTAGTAGTATGACAGAATCCAGGAGAGAGTAAGAATTGGTTTTATATCAGAGAAGATAGATAGAAATGAAATATAACTGGATTCTGACAGACAGATGTTTTCAGATCGCATTCCTCATACCCCGAAGGAGGGCACTTCACATAGAATAAAGCAAAGCAACTATTTCCCCAATGCAAACACCCTTCCCCCAATAGAATGGCAGGACCCGAAAATGAATACACAGGCAAAAGCAGAAAAGGAAGAAATAAGGGAATTGAAGACAAATATAATTGATCCCTGATCAGTCAGAAACCAGTGCTCTAACTGTATTATTATCCAGGTTTCTTCAGTCATTCTGAGAATTTTGTCTCAGATTTATAGGGAATAGGCAAGGAACACTGGAGTCAAACAAAAGATTTAGTTGATTTGCTTTTGAAGTTAATAGAAGTCACAGGACTACAGAATAATATTGTTTTGGTCAGAAAAATAACAATGTACTGTTGTGGGACAAATCTGCAGGGATTTAAGGATTTCCAACAACTAGTAATTATGAACTAGGGTTATAGTATTTTTTTTTCTTTTTAGGACCTCATCAGAAGCAGCACCATCCATGTCACTACAAACCACTCCCTGAAAAATACTAAGTTGCCACAAATTATTAACCAGTTGGAAAACAATGCAAAGAAGTTCTTGAAAGACCAGAAAAATCCATCTTTATTGAATTGTGGAATAAGCTACTGTTTTAATTAATGTTTACCAAGTATGAGATGTATATAAATCTATATGGAATGAATGAAGAAAGCATGTTTGTACTAATTTTGGTATATAGTACAGTATATAATGTGAGGATCAGCTGTATTCTTATTATCAGAACAATCAATATCTATGGAAATGTAAATATTTTCATATATATAATTATAGCAATTACCTGTTACTGTAGCATATGCTACACGACACCCTGCTTTATCACTTCTTATTAATATCTTTACATAGCTTTTTAAACAGATGTAAACCATGCATTTAAACCTAAGTTATCTGTGGCTGATACAGAAAAAAACATAACAATCCCTGTCCATTTCATGATACATAGTCACATGATCTAATAATATCTATTTAGTAACCGAGTAGAATTTCAATATTCTACCTAATTTGCTTTCAGAAATCCCATTAAATGGAGAAAGATTCCTGTCCATTTGAGGAAGAAACATTATCTTGTACCCATGAAGTAAACATGAGAGTTTAAGTGGAGATTGTTTTTCCCAAGTTATGAAGAACAATAATCAAACTGTTGTTTTTTTCAGACTGGGAACTGAAACCAGATGAAGTACTTAAATTAACACTACAACACTAATTGAAATGTAAATAACGTCTGTCTCATGGCTAGATGCTACTAATATCATCGAATACATCACAAAATGGATGAATATAAGCTAGGGTTGAGGTTAAGTTTTTTGAACTAGACTTTTATTTTAGAAGTAGTTTGTCATGTGAGGTCTAGGGTCTTTTACATCTGGGAGCTATAAGTTATTCCATGACATTTTGAAACATAGGAAGCCAAAACAGTTTTCCAGTATTTCTTCTGGACTTCTTTCTCATTACCACTTCCCATTCTCATTACAGGAATTGCCTCATGCTAGTTCCTGGGAGTCTCCCTTCTACCATCATCTGTTGCCACCCTCTTGGTATCTCACAGTCACACTTTATTTATGCAGATAATGGCCTACTATAGGATTGTGGTGATGGTGATGGTGGTGGAAATAAATGCAAGTGAGGGAAGATGGAGGGAAGAATAGCAGAAAAGGTTTTTGTACACTACCACAAGATAGCAGAAAGGAATTGCAGCTGGCAAAATGTAAATTCTATAGAAGAAGCAATTGATACTGCAAAGTTATGTCAGAAAGGAAGAGAATCTAGACATTTTATAGTTACCCTTTTCAGTATGTGACCACCAATAAAGATATTTCTCTGCATATTTCTCTGCATCCAACAATATGGATGTCCCACTCAGAAGGAGCTTGTTTTTCATTTCACTATAGGAATATCTTTGCGCAAATAGAAGGATGTTTATCTGATTACTCAGGAAAACTGAATCCTCATACAGGGAGAAGATTGTAGGGCACGTGTTGACCAAGTCATGATGTCAGAATTATTTTATTAAATACTAAAATATTGACAACATCAATTGAATTAAGCTAAATCTGAAAATTTCCTGCATCTCTACTTTAAACAAAACTTTATTGAATTAAACAATGAAGTATAGGGAACTTCATGGAGAACTTTATTAACTAAGTATTTACCACATGTTTTTAGATTTAATTTTCTTTCCTCTTGTTCATTAGAAAAAAAATTAGCATCCTGTATTCTTAGAGAAACATTATCCCTCCAGTACATGCTTTGATTTATATCAAGTTAAAGGAAAAACAATGCTGTTCATAGTCACTGGAGCAGAAAATTAAAGGGTAGTCACAGTTTTTTGCATACATGTTTAATCAATCATAATACATATGATTTTTTATTTTCATAAATAAAATTAAGAATATCCTGCTTTCTTAAAGAAAAAAAAGAGGCCAAATAAATGTTTTTGAAGAGCACACAGGAAAGCAAAGAAAACAATGACTTTGAATTATTTCAGAAAATTTATGGTTCTTGTGAGCATATGTGTCAACTAAAACTGAATAAGGAAAACGAAGAATTTCCAAGCCTTGGAGTTCTGCTTTATTTGTCTCTGTCTGTTGGAACCTTGACATTATGTTTGATAGCTTGAATATGCAGATACAATTAGAGAAGATTTGGACATATTCATTACTTGCTACAATATCTGTAAAGACTTGCATGCATAAAATATGCTTAAGAGTCTATATACAATATGGACTGGTTTCCGTTTAGATCAGACATGTCAAACACAAGGCCCGGGGGCCAGATGGGGCCCGCAAAGTGGTTTCATGTGGCCTGCGAAGCCATCCTGGAAGGGAACGGCCCCTGCTGCCTTGGCCCTGGCCTAGGCTGGCCAGGAGCCAATGTACAATTTTGTGGTGGCCATCTATGCTGAAACAAATTCAGTCTTAGCTCCACAAGGCCGTCTAGAAACAGCGAGGAACCAGCCCCTGCTGTGTCAGTTCCGCTCTCTGGATACATGCTGGAGAGTTGTCACCCTTTGTGAGGAATGAAGAAATGGACCATGCCTTGGCGCTTGTCCTGGTCTCACCCCCTTCTGCCAGAGACCCTCAAATCTGTCCCAATCTTGCCCAGGCCCGCACAGGCACCCTTGATGCAAACGATGTAGAGCTGCCATGCCCACCCAGTAGGCCACACCCACTCCATCCATGCCTACCCAGTAGGCCACACACCCCCACCCCAAGGGCAACCGCAATGCTGATGCGGTCCTCAATGCAATTGAGTTTGACACCCCTGGTTTAGATAATGGCAACAAATAATGAAAAGACATTTAAAAAAAGATTCAAGTTATCAAGAAATAGTCTATGTCAGTGGTTCTCAACCTATGGGTCGTGACCCCATTTGGGGTCGATCGACCATTTCACGGGGGTCACCAAGCAAGGCTGTCTGCCATTTTTTTCCCCTTTTCCGGCGGGTGCCTTACCTCTCTTGGGCTGGGCCAGCTGGTGGCCCAGCCAGTGGTCGGACTGCTCCATTTCTGCTGCTTGCCAGATGACCAGTTTAGTCCTCAACTTACGACTGGTTTAGTCCTCGACTTACGACCGGTTGGGGGTCGCGGCATTAAAAAGGTTGGGAACCACTGGTCTATGTGTATCCACTTTAAATGTTTTTATTTTTCTAACTTCAAAAAAAGAAAGCCTCACAAAGATTTTATTAAAACAAAAGATTTGATCTAAATAAGACCAGTTTGACTTTAGGTGTCCACAGTATGTTTTATAAATTAGTTCAGTGTTTTCGATGACTTGATTGCTTAAAAAGCAGAAATTGCCAAATGCTGCCAACACAATACTATTTGGTGCAATCTGTTTCTTCATTCAGTTGAAAACAGTTGTTATATATGTATGTGGGAAATATATCGGAAAAATCTATTAATTAGTTTCTGTTAATCAGATTTTAAAAACTGATTATATTGAAAGCACTAAGATTTATCAAACTATATTAGTGCTCTTTTATGAAGGAATGGGATTTAATTGCAAATTAATCTTCAAAAAAATGTAAGCATGGAAGTTAGCAACTTCATTTTATTTCCTCTTATTTTTTAAAAAGGACATATAAAAGCAGTTGTGATAATAGCATATTTATTTTGATTAATACCTATGGGCATATAACTATAAATGTCATATACCAGTGATGGCGAACCTTTTAGAGACCGAGTGCCCAAAAACTGGCCCTGACCCTGGCCTGCCCACACCCACTCTGCCCACACCTACCCAGCCACCCACTGCCTCCATGGCCCACTGCCCAGGCAGCCCAGCAGCGCCATGGCAGCCATGCCCTCCGTCCGCACCCCACAGCATCATCTGTGTGCAATGGGACACGAGGGCGGAGTCTTCTCCCCGCTGCCTGCCCGCCATGTCCTTGGCTGCTCTGTTCTGTGCGGGCCACACTTGGGGGCAAATCTCCAGGGGGGCTACTGGTGAGGGGGCCATGGGGGGAGGCGAGACTGGGGCGACGGCACATGTGCCCACAGAGAGGGCTCTGAGTGCCACCTCTGGTACGCGTGCCATAAGTTCGCCACCACTGTCATATACAGTTATACCTTGTACTCCAGAAATATGCTTTTAATGATTGCATGTTTTTTAAGACCTCAAGCTTTATTTTTTTAAAAAAAAGGAAATTAATGCCTCCAGATGTTGTTGGATCTAGGTTTTGCATGCCAAAAATCATAATTCAATTAGAGGCATGATTGTTTACCTCTATTGAATATAATGGTAAGGTACAATTTAAAAAATAATTAATAGATGATCTATATGTAAAAATACTCCTCCCTTTTATATAATTATATTGTAGCATAAAGGAAACAGGGCCACCTATTTGCTAACTCAGTTGACTGTAGAAATTACATTTTTATAACAGTGATTTAAAAGTCAGTATTTATGTATGTAATGCAAAATAATTAATTGTGTGTCATTTTATTTAGAGGCAATGTTTCTTTTAAAACATTTTGTAAAATTGTAAATACTCTGCTTGGTTGATCTTCATATTTAGATTTTGTATACAAGTTTAATTAATAAACTATCATATAAGTATGCAGTATAGACTCATAATTGTCATCACTGTTGAGATTGCTTTCTATAATAATTGTCTTTTACATAAAGTAACTTAGTCCATGATAGATTTGCTAAGACATTTAGTCAGGATTTTCAAACCATAATAAATACATTTCATAGAAACACTTAGCCCTAATCAAACACATAGACTAACATAATATATCAATATTTTTCCTACTTGGCAACTTGCTAACTGGCAAATTCTTGGACTTTGTTCTCAGGCTTCCAGAATAGGTTATTACTCATTTTTTGAGTAAAAGAACATAAATGGTCTATAGCAGGGGTGTCAAACTGCCGGCCCATGGGCCAGTTTCATCATACCGAAGCTGCGCCCACCCCATTGCTGGCAATGCAAAAAGAGTCATGATATATCACAATATGTCACGTGACATGGAGAGTGACACCCATGGTTTATAGATTTGCCTAAAAGGCTCCTTGCTTGTCTCACTGGGCTTTCATATTGATAGTCATAAAGAGGTTTTGTAGGTTCCAGTGAACCTTGTTTCATAAATGGCATGAGTAAGACCTAATAAAGATTTCTCACATTGTATTACAGGCCAAGGGTACATTCTTGAACACTCTTTGGAATGTGTAAAAGTGAATTAGCGAATATATCAATCTGTCCTGAAAATGATTAGTTCCTTTTGTCAGATCCTTTACATGCAGATCAGATTTATTTGTATAGATTCAGCGAACTATCACAAAACAGAGTTAGCTGCATCTACACTCGCAGTATTTACCTCAGATCTAGATTATATGCATAAAACAAACTAAAAATTCTGGTTATGTGCCAGTGACAAGGCTTGGTTCTAACTTGTTTGTCACCTTATGTCAATTCTAAAATCTTTCTGACCTCTTGGAAGCACAACTGGGGATTTCACAAAGCTTGTTATTTTTGTAATTTAATGAACACCTGCATTCTGAATTTCTTTTCAATGTCATATAAATGGAAAAAAAACTTAAAAGAGATAACTTCCTTGTTGATTAACCTAGACTAAGGTTATTTCGATATCTCTGCAACAGTAAATTACTTGTGATTATTCATGGCAATATAACTTTTTAAAAATCATTTGGCAAGCACTTTAGAAAGCATTTGTGGTTTTCACTGTGCCTGCATTTCTGCATAGCTTCTTGAGAAAAACATGTTTTAAATTGACCTAAATAAGTAAGTAAACCTACACCAATTACCCAACAGTGTCCTATGTTAGTGAAGTAGTTTGTTAATTTATTTTAGGCCAGAATGTAACATACATTAAGCTGAAATTAGAATGACTTACTCAAATGTATGCAAAATATCCAGTTTTGCATAGAAGTTTGAGAGTTATTCTAGATATTGTCATTGATAAATAGGCAAATATTATAAGTTGACATACAGTGCTTGAGTTACATGATCTAGATCACGGGTGTCAATCATGGCGTTTTTGCATTACCAGAGTTGGGGTGGGCATGGCCTTCGCATGATGCAACCAGCCCATGGGCCAGCAGTTTGACACCCCTTGATCTAGATCAGACATGTCAAATCCTCTGGGAGTTATTTGTTCATTATTTGGTTCGGTTTGGGTATAGCTTTTTTGTGTAGATTGGAGTTTGGCTAGAGTTGCCTCTAAGTCCCTTACTTTTTCCTCTAGTAGTATACATAGTTTACATCTAATACATGTATAATTTGGGTGTTCTTTGGGTATAAGCACATACATGGAACATATATTGCATACCACAATAGTATCAGTCACCTATTCCATGAGTTTGTTGTTTGAAAATCCCTCATTTTGGTTGGTAGATGTGCTTGGCTGTTAGTCTTGTTTCTTCCTTCTCTGTTCTAGGTAATTATGCCTATTTTTTCCTATACTTTTTTCTGCCTATTTGTACCTTGTTATTTATTTAACCTTCTTACCATTATGTTAATTTTATTTATCATTTTCTTCTCTCTATTTTTTTAAAGATTTTGAGCTCCATTTCCTCCCTGCCTTATTATTTAAGATTTGCTTTGTTAAGATTTGCCACTCTATTAGTCCTATTCTTCCTTGTTTTCTTTCTTGTTCCACTCTTGTCTTTATTATTTGCTTATTTATTTAGCTTTTGTTTTCTGTCCTGTAATTATTTTTATTCTTTACTGGGGTCTTCCCTCCCTTCCTATAGGGACCTCAAACTTAATTGTTGCCTTCACTTCCATTGCTTGCTGCTCCACCCTTTTGTTGTTTTCTCTGCCAGCTCCGTTCTGTCTTTTGGTACTCATCTCTGCTCTGGGGAGGCCTCTGTTCAGCTGTGCTGTCTGGTCTGCTCCTCTCACCCGGCTACTTTAGAGATCAGAGCTCTTTAGCTCAAAGCGTCTATGTTGCTGCTGCTGCTACGTTTCTCCCCTCCACAGATTTTGCCACCACCAATTTCTCACAGCCAACGGATTGCTCCAGGCCCTTTGTCTCCTCTGCCAGACCAGATGGGCTGCCAGGCTAGCAGAAGGTGAGGGAGGGGGCTGCTGATCTCACTGGGGAAGGAATGTTGATCAAGTCTTCCACCTGGGGCAAGTCACTAGGTGGGGTGTGAGGCTGGAAGGATGGTTGTGGTATTTGGGGTGCCTCTAGTTTGCTGGGTCCTGGGTTGGGCTGCCTGCCTGCCCCCTCCAGCTGGGCTGCCTAGATTGAGGTATGGGTATAGGCAATTAGTCAATATACTGTGGCCCACTGGTTCACGGCTTACAACAGTCTCCCACCCTGTGGGAGCCACCTGCTGTTCAGCTGCCGGTTCGCTGCTCTCAGTTGCCTTTTTCTACCAGCTTTGAGCTGCTTAGTTGTGCTTCTGAGCTGAATCTCTCATTCTCTGCTGCCGGCTGCCTCTGACTCCACGTGCAGCCATTCATTCACTGTGCTCCTGTTTGCTGGTGTTTTCCTCCTTGTCCCAATTTCTTTTTTTCCTTTATCCTTTCTATCTTCCTTATCTAACTTTCTGCTTCTTTTTTATCCCTTCCCCCCCCCCTCTTAGTACCTTCCTACTGTTGAAAGAAAAGTCTTCATCCTGGTTCATCCAAGCCGGGGATAAATAAACATAAGAAGTTTGCAATTTATTGAAGAGCCAGAAAGATGGTTCTTGCCGGAAAGACCAGAGAAGGGCCTGAGCACATGGGTAGTAGGTTTTTATACTCTCTCTAGCCTTTTGTTTGGAATAGTTTCCTGTTCCTGTGGCATGAACTTTGAGGCTATTTCCTGTGTCACGTATTCTGACCTGAGTTTAGGTGTGCCTCTCTGGTATTCTTTATGGTGATGGGTTTGATATGCAGGTTCTGAGGTTTTGCTGATTAAAGAAATACAGGAAACCAGAAAGTACCTTTAAGTTTTACGTTTTTATTCAGCTGAATAGAGACGGACCTCTCTAAATGAGAGGAGCAACAAATGACAAAAAATCCTTGTATTTATTCTGTATAATTACATAAGCAACCCATCCAGCAAAGCTGACACACATAAGATAAAGATTGCACCAGCAAGTCTGGCACACTGTAGATAAGAAGGGAGAAAGCAGAAATAGCTAACCATGTTCCCATTTGAGTGTTCCCTAAAGATATTGTATGTTCTTGGGTGGGTTAGGACATTGGGTGTTGTCCTTGCTGTCTTTTCCTGACCCTGCATCCAGGATTACAAGTGACCAAAGAGAGAGAAGCCATCTATATGTATTCACAATTAATACTGTCTCCTAATTCCTAGTCATCAATCCCCCCTTTCATGTTTCTAGTGTAGGAGCATGACAGCCCAATTGAAGAGACAAAAGATAAACTTTTGTACTAAGTTGCCCATATCGTTTAGGACAAGCAGAGGTGATTAGGGGCAAGCAATGAAGGACACAGCAGGAAACAATAAGAAATACTGCAAGGAATAATTCCCTAAACCATCCCCATCCTGGGAGCCAACTGGTAAGAAAGAGAATATACCATTGAAGACCTCCCATACAGTATCAGTAGAAACCTTCAGATCTTTAGTGGCCTGATACAAGAGCGTAGCCATGAGAGCAAAGATGGTGGCTTGTAACTTTAGCAAGCAAATACATCCTAAAAGGCATAGGACAGTCTGGTAGGTAAAGAAATAAGTAAGGCGAATACCACCCATAAAGTATTCCAAAGGTTTGAGTATTACAGCTGACACAGAATGGCCATTGGCCCCAAAGACCTGGAACGTTTGTTGAGGAAGGAAGTCAGGAGGCTCATTTAATACTGAATGTGATGCTCCTGTACCAATCAAAAAAGAGTACTGTTTTCCTCTGACTTTGAACTGTATCAGGGGTGAAGAGGAAGAATCATCCATAAGAGCAGGGAGACAAAGGCCCCCAGCCCCTCACCCCCCTTTATCTGGAACATGGTTGTGGAACAGAACCCTATAAGATAGTTAGGAAGGGAACATAAAAGACATTCCCTGGTCCAGTGGCCAAATGTCATGCAGATACAACACTGGTCCAGCAGTGGTCTGGAGGGGGGTGCCTGGAATTTGGGTGACATTGTCCCATTTCTCTCTTGGTGGTAGGGGGCCCTACCACTCCTTGCCATCCTCTTCTGCAAGTTCCACTTCTTCCCCCTCCCACTAGGGCAGGGCTTTGTGGGCAAGGAACCCTGGCTCTGTAGTGACATGTGGACTGAGCCAGCATGGAGAAAAAGCAGAAAACCTAGCCCCAGAAACCAACAATTACAAATACAAAAGGCTGCTTCATTTCCCTTTTCTCAGAAAAGTCAAGCCGAAAAATAAAAGTACCAGAGAAAAGTTTTTTTTCTTCCTCCTCTCTCTTCCTCCCCACCGCCCAGCTCAGTCAATAGCCTCGGGCAGACGGCCAAGAGACACATGAAGGAAAAAGATAAGCACAAACCGTGAACATACCAAAAGAAAGCTGACAGGTTTGCCCTACACACACATAAAAAAAACCAATGCCAGTATTAACCCCAAACATACCAGCACCTATCACAAGACAAAAACTTCATCAACAAGTCACTTGCTCTCCTGGGTGATAGGATTAATCAATCCTGCTGAAAGGAAAAAAACCAAGCTAGGAAAGTAAGAGAACAAGCTTCTTACAAATCTCATCAAAACTTAAAATAGGAAAGAGTACCAATTGTACCACGCATTCAGGTGATTTTGACTCACCAGTCCAGAAGTCACTGCTGAATCAGTTCTCTGTCTGGCTTCTGTAATAAAATCCACTTTCTGGCAGCTTGCTACATTCAGTGTCAACCATTTTTATTCATTTTTAGCCTACTTTTTCTCCCAAGTCAGAGTTACTCACCATTCCTTTGTTCTGCACATTCTCTTTTTGCTATATTTGCTGCTGCAGGAATTGTATCCAGAGAGGAAATAAAATGCCTGCTCATGTTATTTGTCCCACAACTGACATGATGTATTCTCAAATATTGTAACTTCTTTTAATTATTATTATTTCTAGCAGCATTTCCTACCGGACATCTTTCCTCTGTTGTTAGAAAGACATCCAGCATGGCTTGGAGGTCTGTCCAGTTAGTGGCATAAGTCTGAAAATGAACAGAACCAATTCAGGATATTTGCATAGGGTTTCAGTATAAGAACCCAATCGGTCCTCCCATGCATAAAGATCAGATGTGGAGAAGGGGGTATGAACCAGGACCTTATTGGTCTTCCCCCTTCTAATAGCTACTTGCCCATGAGGGAGTAGATCCCCTTATAGGGTGGTGGAGCAGAAGTTAAAGCAGGAAAAGGTAGTGCTATGGAGGGTTACCACAACCCACAATCTTGAAGCACTTGCTTATTCTCGTGTAAAGTCCCACAAAAAAAAGAGCATATTAAGCATGCTGATCATGATCTATGCCTCTTTAAGCATAATCTCCCATGGTTTCAAAAACTCCCAATGTTATGGTTCATACTGTGGGCCAAACAGTGGGTATGTCTTGGTGACAGAAGGCATTGTACTTAATTAGAGTTTCAATTTCATATCCTGATGGGTTTTAAGCTTACCAAAGTTCCTTATGACACACTCAAGGGGGCTGATGGCATATTCCTTCCTTTTTATTCATTCTAACTGGTCTTCTTGGGCTGAACCCATGTGTTCAAGTCACTCACACCACTTATGCAGCCTGTTGGGCCACAAGAGATCCACTGACCTTTGACTAAGATCAGTATCACGCCTAGGCCTGGTCAACAGCGGGAAATATATAAGGAACAACCACAAACCACACACCATTCACAACCTGTTGGAGCACAAGAGTATAAGGTTAGCACCCCTTGCTTTCTAAGCCCCCCAGAACCCCCAAAAAGAGGGATCCCCAAAAGGGGGAACCCCCAAAAGGGAGGGCTAGGTGCAGCTGGCACAAACCCTTCCACCCAGCTCTGGTCAACAGTGGGAACTAATTCAAGGAAACAAACACATTTTTACACACATACACACTCCCCTAGGCAAACCAGTGCAACAAAGTAATGTATATCTGTGTGTCCTACCTTATCTTCAGCCCTCCTGAGTATGCAGGAGTCAAGTAAAAGGCAACCAAAAAGAAGAAAAAACTGGTTCCTGTTAAAAACCACAGTGAAGAGTCAAGAAGGGGGGCACCTCTAGGAAATCCTGGAGCATGCTCGGTGCCTTCCCATTTCCTGAGCCTCCCTAGGACCAACCAAGCACCTCTCCTGCGCTAGAGCTCACCAAAAATGATATGCAGGTTCTGAGGTTTTGCTGGTTAAAGAAATACAGGAAACCAGAAAGTACCTTTAAGTTTTACATTTTTATTCAGCTGAATAGAGACGGACCCCTCTAAATGAGAGGAGCAACAAATGACAAGAAATCTTTTTATTTATTCTGTATAATTATATAAGCAACCCATCCAGCAAAGCTGACACACATAAGATAAAGATTGTACCCAGTAAGTCTGGCACACTGTAGATAAGAAGGGAGAAAGCAGAAGTAGCTAAACATGTTCCCATTTGAGTGTTCCTTAAAGATATTGTATGTTCTTGAGTGGGTTAGGACATTGGGTGTTGTCCTTGCTGTCCTTTTCCTGACCCTGCATCCAGGATTACAAGTGACCAAAGAGAGAGAAGCCATCTATATGTATTCACAATTAATACTGTCTCCTAATTCCTAGTCATCAATCCCCCCTTTCATGTTTCTAGTATCTGCCTTTAACATTTATTCTAAAATAGACCACATTGTTTTAGAGATTGAAAAATGCTTATATGTTTCAGGAAAATCTTCTTAGTAGTTTCACCAATTAGTGATAGGACAAGAAAAGTAACTAAGAAGATTATTTCCCTACACAAGCAAACTTGAGCTACAGGAGGCCCTTGTAGCTAGACACACATTTTTAAGGAAAAGGATAGATAGATAAAACCCATTTAGAACACATTGCAGAATGATTTCCAGAGCTTGGGGCAGGAACCCAGCAGGCAGGACACCCCCTCCTCACCCCAAAGAGAAAATACCTTGGCAAATACAGGAAGAACCCAATACAAACTAGTCTGACTCAGTGGCAGCCTGAGGCTAAATAAACACTTAACACACACTGGCTATAAGGAATGCAGAACTGGCTAACAGCAATTAGAATTGACAGAATTAGAATAGAAACACCAAAAGGTATACAACAATAAAATAATTAACACCTTTTAGACAGAATTGAGAAGGAAATTAACCCAATAACAGACACTGACCAAAAAATCAGAAATGACAATTTTGGAAACCATGAAAGAGTGTAAGAACCCATGTCTGAGGACCATTCTGTCTAACTAGCCAGGTATTCATGTTGAATGGTCATAAGGTCTGTAGCTGGTCCAATGAAACAATGTACAAAAGAAATGGTTTGCATCCATCAAAGAAAGGGACTGAATTACTTGGCAATAAACAGAGAGAAAGCAGAACTATTTAATTCAATTTTTTTTGCATCTATCTTTACAAAAAGGGGAAAAAACAGTCCAACTTATCAAAAACAGTACCATAAAAATAGATCTTGAAGGAAGATATGTCTTTGTGGAACTACTGTTACAAGGCAAGAAAGTTCTTATTGTTGGATTATATGCCCCTAATCAACAACAGAAGCAATTCTATAAGCTTTTGCATGGGAAGATATCCCAGTTGGATTATAAATCTGTAATTTTGATGGGTGACTGGAATGGAGTTTTGGATATAACTATAGATAAAAAGAGCTCTTCAAAAAATTTCACTCAAACTAAATTACCTAAAACTTGTTTTGATTTGAAAGAAGAGTTGGAACTTATTGATATTTGGCAAGAAAGGAACACAAGTGATAGAGATTTTACCTTCTATTAGGATAGACACCAGTCATTTTCAAGGATTGACTTCTTTTTGATTACTAGTGATTTTCTTTCTAGGGTGAGAAAGGTAAAAATCTTTCCCAGGACCCTTTCAGACCATAGTCCTGTGTGGATGGAGCTATACTTGGAAGATGGGAACAGAAGGCCTTGGAGACTGAATGAGAATTTGTTTACCCGGGGAGAGTTTGTACAAAAATGTAAAGAGTATTTAAAGGAGTTTTTTTGCTTTAAATATGAATAAGGGCACATCGATGCCCATGGTCTGGGACGCCAGTAGGGCGTATATGAGGGGAATTTTAATTCATTTAAATAAAGTTTCTAGGGATAAAAGGATACAAAGATGTAGAGAAATAGAAGATGAGATTAAAATAAAAGAAGAACTGCTTGCTCTTAACCCAACTGATAATAACTTAAAGATTTCTATAAAGATGCTTAGGGAACAATTTAATATGTTGATGGCAGATCAGGTGGCTACCAATTTGCGTTATATGAGACATAATACTTTTTGTAATGCGAATAAGCCTGGGAGGTGGTTGGCTTATCAGTTATGAAAGAAACAGAAGGCTAGGATTATAGAGAAAGTAAAATATAAAGGTACTGAGGTTTTTCAGCAAAATTTGATTAAAAAGAGTTTTTTAGATTTTTACACAAAACTATACTCAAGTGATAATATAAAGGGAATGGATATAGATAAATATTTACAATCAGTACATTTCCCTAAACTTTCTGAGGAACAGCAAAATGGGATGAATTGTTTAATTACTGTGGAGGAAATTGGTTTAGCTATTAAGCAGTTAAAGGTGGGAAAGTCTCCAGGAACAGATGGATTGACGTTGACGTATTATAAAAAATTATATGAAGAAATGTTGGAGCCATTAAAGGAGCTTTTTAATAGTATCTTGCTGGGAGCACAAGTTCCTTCTTCTTGGAAAAGAGCGTTTATATCATTGATTCCGAAGGAGGATCAACATCTTACAGAGCCTATTACTAGTAGGCTCATATTGGAAGAAGGATTCGTTGCCTACTTTAGAAGAATGGATATTTAAAGTTTCTAACTTTGCAGAAATGGCAAAAATTTCTGCTTATTTGAAGGATCATATACAAGAAAGATATATTATTGTGTGGAGAAGATGGATAGATTATATTCAGAAAAAATATGGGACTATAAAGTTTCATTTACTTTATGAGTAAATTTTATAGTAACTGTTGTAGAGATTTGTTTATATGATTTAATTTAAGGGGAGTTAAAGGTTAAGTATGATGTTTTTTTTTTCTTTTTTCTTTCTTCTTTTCCTTTTTTTATTGTTAACTTTCTTATTAATAACCCTGTACTCTGCTCTGGGAAGCGAGGGGGGAGGGTTGAGGGTGGGTGGGTGGGTGAGTGGGTGGGTAATGATAATATAGTCATGGTAAATGCTTGGGCATTTCCCCTATGCTGCGTTCATGTGTGTGAGAGGGATGAGAGGGGAGGAAGGAGCAGGGAGAAAGTAGGATGGTTAGAGGAGAAGGGGAGGGGAAGAGAGTAGGAGGGGAGGAGAGAAAGAGGAGGGAAGTAGGGAAGGATTAGAGAGGGTGGACGCGGCCTGGGGGGAATGGGCAGGTGGTACCAATGGTTAGGATTTTAATTGAATTGTATTTTGTATGAATAAATGAAAAATAAAAAACTTTTTATTTAAAAAAAAGAAAAAGAAAATGGTAAGTGAGCACCTATCCAGCCTAGACAAGTTCAAATCACCAGGACCAGATGGATTACACCCCAAGGTTCTCAAGAAACTGGCAGATGTGATCTCAGAACCACTGAACTATATTTTTCAAAGATCCTGGAGCACTGGGGAACTACCAGAGGGCTGGAAAAGAGCTGATGTAGTTCCCCTCTTCAAAAAATAAAAATAAAAAAATAGATCCAGGAAACTACAGACCCATCAGCCTGACCTCAATACCTGGGAAGATTCTGGAAAAGATAATCAAATAAGAATCAGCGAACACCTAGAGGCAAACAAAGTCATTACTAAAAACCAACATGGGTTTGTCAAAAAGAGATCATGCTAGACACATCTTACTGCATTCTTTGACATAGTTACAAAATTAGTGGATCAGAGGAATGCTGTGGATATAATTTTCTTGGACTTCAGTAAGGCATTTGATAAAGTTCGTATAGGGTTTCTTGCCTGAGCAGGGGGTTGGACTAGATGATCTCCAAGGTCCCTTCCAACTTTATTATATATTATTAAATGCAAGAGTGAAACCTTTCTAGCAGATGAACTTAAAACATTCTCGCCTGCTAACTTTGGGCTGTTCTTAAGAGTACACAGAGAGAAAAAGGAAAAGAAAAAACAAACAAACACATTTTTCTTCACTATGTTTGTTGGCCAGACAAACAGAGTGAGGTATTTCCTTTTTGTGGCTTATTTTAAGCAAACTTTCTAGCAGAATTTAAAATTCTTTTCTATTTTTGGATTCAAAACAGTTAACAGTCACATTTACCTCACACACAAAGACTTTGACAAACGTATATACACAAAGAGAAGGAAAACAGAAAAGGAAACAGAAGTCTTAGTTTTACACATCCTAGTCATTCCCACCATAAATCTCAGATAACTCAAATTAGGAAAGGCACAGATCTTAAACATACCACATGGTTGCATAGAGAAAAGAGAGAGAGAGAGAGAGAGAGAGAGAGAGAGAGAGAGAGAGAGAGAGAGAGAGAGAGAGAGAGAGAGAGAGAGAGAGTGAGAGAAAATCACTATTTCTTATTTTCCCTTAAAGTACCTTTATGTAGCCAAATTGGTTTTTCAGCAAAGCCCTAGCAAAGCCCATTCTTCTCAAATTTGTTTTGCTCACTTCCTTTTTCATACCACCCAGGACAGGCACTCGCTTCTCATCCCACACCTCGAGGAAATCTCCAATAAGTGTCCTAATTCCAACCCTCGAACTGCAGCTACCCATGTTCCCCTTCCAATGTGGGGTTCAATCTGGCTCAGTCGGGTTTTTCCTAGCAGCACTTCCCAGCTGCTCTTAATGACAACAACCCTGCCACCCCGCTTACAGTTTTTGGGCACTAAAGAATTGCCCAGGAAGACTCCACTTCCCTGCATGGAGTAATGGCCCTTCCAGTTTAGGGAACTCTCTGCCATCAATTTGTGGACCTCAAAAATAAATTGTCTGAGGAGGACCTGCGGCACAGGTACCCGGCCTCCGTTTACACCCCGCCTGCAGTTTTCAGACTTAGGAGAAGTCTGGGAGGACCTATGCTTTGTGCACTTTAGTACCAGCCTTTCTTACAGATGGGCTTTGCTTACAGGGCCTTAACAGCTAGTTGCCCAAATCCAATTCTCTCATTCACTCATTCCATTCCATTTTCACACAGCCTCCCCTTTTCCCTAACAAAAGGTCCTACACTCTGGCCAAACCCCTGTGCTTTCCAGGTTCTGCCAATCAAACAGGTTTTTTCTGCAGCTAGGAAAGACCAAAAGGAGCAAAATCCAACTGTGATTGGGAAAAAAGGGTCTTCTCACTCACTCACTCACACACAGACATACACACATTTCCTTTGTTCCCTTGGGCTTTAAACTTAAAGACTGCTAACATCGGATGTTCTTGCTTGCCATATATGAAGAAGCAAACCTGTTTTGTTTAGCCTGTATAGCACTTTTAGAGTTAAGGCAGATAGTAGTAGTCTAGGGGATGGGAAAGTATGCAAGTTAACCACAACAATGTCTGAGCACAGTGTGGCCAAGGTCAGCTCAGCTGCAACGGGAGGGGCACCTCGCACTTCACATTAATTGGAGAATGTGATTGATGACTGTAAAAAAAGGAGTGAATTATGCTTTGTTACGGGTGTTTGGGGGAGGGAGGATTCAGTTTTTGGCTTAACTTTGTTAGTGCTGAAGCTATGAAGAATAATAAAAGATTCTTTTAGAGGAATAAGCCTCAAAATTCTTTGAAAATCTGCTTTCTTTCGGAACCATGACATCAAGCCAAAACCCACAAACTTTTAAATTCATTTAGGGGTCCCTTACCCCAGTCACTATCCCTAAGCTAATGGGGATAGCTGACAAAGATTCGGGGAAGATCTCGCCATGGAAGAGAAAGAAGTGCCTGAGGCCGGCACCCCCCCCCCAGCTGCAGCTTCCCCAAGAGGGGCTGCAGCAGCAGCTTCTCCAGGAAGGGAAAGGCCAGTTACCCAGACAGTAGAGAAGAAACTCTGGCAAACTCCACAGCTGGGAGCAAAGCCAAAACTATCAGGAGAGCTGATTTGGTCGTCAGACTGGGACAAACCGAGCGAAGGCTCTGGAAGTTTCCACACAGCCTTGCCAGCAGATGAGCATGAGTCACGACGAAGGGAGGTTTTCATATCACCTTCCTCTCAACAATGGAGAGCTGCCCGGCCATCTATTGCAGAAGACTCGGGTGAGTGGAAATACCCACCTGCAGCTTGCAGTGGGTCATTAGAATACCAAACAGAGAGATTTGAAGAATTAGAAGTGCGGAGCAAAGAGCAACTCCCATTGAGAAAGGCCCCCAGCCCCTTCCTCACAGATCAACTGGCTTTCCAACCCCTGGGGACCCCTGCCAGAGCCTCTAGCCCCACACAGAGAGAAAACCCCACCTGAGGCCCCTGCAGCAAGGTGAAATTGAGCAAACTCCACAGATAAGTGATCAGCCGTCTCCAAGCCTACACCAAGTAACAGAGGCCTTGCAGCAGCTTGGGCTGGTGCCAAAGCCAGGGGAGCTACAGCCAGTGAGCTTGCAGATGAGGGAGGCCCAACATGTCCAGCAGCCATTGAGGGGCCTACAGCAGCAGAGGGCGTCACTGCAGCCCAACAGCAGAGAAGACTACTACAACCCCCACTTGCACCACCACCATTGGGAGGCTTGCAGCAGCAGGGGGCACCACCAGCCCCCACTGGCCAGCAGCAGAGAGCCCAGCAACAGTTGGATCAACAGGCCAGGTGGGGCCAACAGCAACTGGGGGCACCACATCAACAGCAGAGGGCCCAGCAACTGTTGGATCAGCAGGCAGGGTGGGACCAACTGCAGCAGGGGGCACCACGCCGACTACTGAGAGCCCAGCAGCTATGGGATCAGCATGCCGGGTGGAGCCAACAGCAACTGGGGGCACCACCAGCCCCCGCTGCCCAGCAGCAGGGGGCCCCGCAGCCATTGGATCAGCAAGCCGGGTGGGGCCAACAGCAACTGGGGGCACCACCAGTCCCTGCTGCCCAGCAACAGAGGGCCCCGCAGCCGTTGGATCAGCAGGCCGGGTGGGGCCAACAGCAACTGGGGGCACCACCAGCCCCCGCTGCCCAGCAGCAGAGGGCCCCACAGCCGATGGATCAGCAGGCCGGGTGGGGCCTACAGCAACTGGGGGCACCACGTCAAGAACAGAGAGCCCAGCAGCAGTGGGATTGACAGGCCGGATGGGGCCAACAACACCCCAAGCGCAGAGACTGGACCAACAACCGGGGTGGGGTCCGCGGCAGCCTGCATTCGCACCACCCTTCAAAGCAACATTCGATGGGGACCCAGAGAAGCTGATTTTTTTCCTCAACCAAGTGCGTTCTCACTTGAATCGCTGGGCCTATCTCTATCTGGAACGAGGGGCCATGGTAGACGTCATTGCGACCAACCTGGAGGGAGAAGCATCAGAATGGCTGAACAATCTATATAGCGAACAAGCTCCCGAATTGGAAGATCCCCATCTCTTTCTCTTAAGACTGAGAGAACGATTTGAAGACCCATCCATTGGCCTCAAAGCAGCAGGACAAATTCACAAAATAAAACAAGCAGGGAGGCCTGCCCTGGAGTACGTGTGAGAATTCCACAAGATAGCAGGTTGAATAGAGGGGTGGCCTGAGCAGTCCCTCATACATTACTTCGTCGAGGGATTAGACGATCACCTCTCTCAGGCCTGCATTTATCGAGAAGTACCTGATCGGCTGCAGGAGTGGTACCAGACGGCCGTGAAGCTGGACGTTAAGCTCTCTCGCTATAAGAAGCCTCCCTCTCCTGGAATTGAACCAATACCAGAATGATCCAGACAACAACCAACCCCCTGGAGACCCCCAACAACTACGTCTACCGAAAGACCCAGACCACCTGTGGGGCCGCCGCTTGCATGCTTCCGATGTGGACAACAGGGACATCGAGCAGCAAATTGCCCAGTTCCCTACCCTCAACAGCAGAGCAGACCGAGACCCGCAGCAAAAAAGAAACCTGATCAGCAACCACCAAGAGGGAAATCCAATTGGATCAACAAAGAACTGGCTTCCCAAGTCGCATCCCCTACGCAGGAGGATGCCGGAACCAAGGCTGGATCTGTCCCTGCTTTACCCCCTCTCAACAGCAATGACGAAGGGGAAAATGACCCAATGTTGAGTCGACAAATCCCGTCTTTTTCCCTAGCTGCCAAACTTATAATCCCTAAATCAGGGGTGCAAATAAACTTAAATGTGCTAATAGACTCTGGATGCACCCGATGTATTATTAGCTTACCCTTTGCTATGAAATTGGGCATACGAGCAAAATCACACTCCAAACCCATGAGGTTTGAACAGGCTGATGGCTCCCTCATGGGAGGAATTCTGATCACACAAGTAACTGAACCCTTACGCCTAGAGATAGGTGCACACTGGGAGTTCATTCGCTTCCTGGTGGCTCCAAAAATGACTGAGGCGGTGATCCTGGGACTAGCCTGGTTAGACAAATGGAAGCCATTTATCTGGTGGGAGAAAGGAATGAGAACTATGAGACTACCCATAGGGCCTGATCCCCCCATTGACTCAACAGATGTTGCTGGGCAATTTAGACCACCCAGTGAGCAAGCGCACATGGCCACCTCACTGCCTCCAGGTGAACCAGTCATCCCCAAGGAATACCTGGACCTAGTGGAGGTGTTCAGTGAAAAAGAATGTGATGCCCTACCCCCTCACAGACCCAATGACTGCTCCATCGAACTGGTGCCCGGAGCCAAACTCCCACGTCCGAGGATGTACGCGATGTCTCCCCTCGAAATGGAGGAGATGCCGCGATATGTGAACAAAAACCTAGTGAGGGGGTTTATCGAACGGGCCAAATCTTCCGTGGGAGCCCCTGTGTTGTTCAAAGAGAAAAAAGATGGGTCTCTTCGCCTCTGCGTAGACTATAAGGGACTCAACGCTGTAAGTGTGGAAAATAAATACCCCCTCCCCCTCCTAAAGGATTTATTGACCCATCTGGCTAAGGGGAGTGTCTTCACTAAGTTAGACCTAAGAGAGGCATACTACCGGGTGAGAATAAAAGAGGGAGACGAGTGGAAAACTGCTTTCAACTGTCCTATGGGGAGCTATCAGTTCAAAGTCATGCCATTTGGACTACAGGGGGCCCCAGCTGTATTTATGCAGTTGATTAATGAAGTTCTACATGATCACTTGTACAAAGGGGTTTTGGTGTATCTTGATGATATCCTGATATACAGCACAAATATGACTGATCACATAAAGCTAGTGAGAGAAGTGTTAAAGAAACTATTGAATGCCAAGCTTTATGTCAAATTGTCAAAATGTGAATTTCACCAACCCTGACTAGATTATCTTGGCTACCGAATTTCCAATGAGGGTATTGAAATGGATCCAGCCAAGGTGAAAACTATTATCGAATGGCAGCCCCCAAGGACTCACAAACAGCTCCAGAGCTTTCTGGGTTTTGCCAACTTTTATCGTCAATTCATCCCCTCTTTTGCCGAGATTGCCCTACCACTCACAGAACTACTCAAAACAGGCAAAGGAGGAGGGAAACCACGACCAGGCCAGCCACTAGCATGGATAATGAGCTGTCAAACAGCTTTTGAGAATTTAAAGAGATTATTCGCTGCTGAACCGGTTCTAAAGCATCCCTGTCCGGGGGAACCTTTGTGATTCAAGCTGATGCCAGTGATGTGGCAGTTGGAGCGGTGTTGCTGCAAAAGAATAAAAATGGGATCCTGCAACCCTGCGTCTATACCTCTAAGAAATTTACTGAGAGCGAGCGAAGATGGGCAATCTGGGAGAAAGAGGCCTTTGTGATTAGGTGGGCGCTATTAAACTGGCGACACTATCTTGAAGGGAGTAAGGTGCCATTTGAGGTATGGACAGATCACAAAAATCTAGAGGCACTGATCGCTTCCGGTATGGGGCGACGGCGATGGCGGCTACTTACTAGCTGTCCAGCTGGGAAGGTGTCAGAATCGCGGAGCACAGCGCGTATCAGCTGGCCCGCGGTTCGGAATCCCCTTCCCGGGCAAAGGGAAGGGGTAGAGAACGCAGGAGTAGAGGTAGAACCCCTGAACCCCCTCTGGATTTATTCCTAGAGGGGGTGGAAGGAGTGTTCCCTCGGAGCTCCTGCTGATCTCCGCCTCCCAGCTGTTTTTGCTTCCTTTTGAAGCAAAAGAAACCGCCGCCTCTATCTCCGCGTTTACAGCGTCTTGGTGAGTAATCTCCGAAGCGGACAGAGCGGTTTAAAGGATTTTTTCTTATATATACCTTAGTGTTTTATTTCTTTTTTTTAGTTAGTTTTGATTATCTCTCCTTTGTTCTTTTTCTTGCTGGCATGGAGAGAGGAAAAAAGATGGCGTTTTAAAAGTGCCAGAGGTTTTTTTTTTCCTTTTCTCTTTTGTCCTTTTGCTTTTAAAGTTTTGGACTTAAATGACTGCTTTTGACTTTTTTGTTCCTGGTATTGGATTTTTTCTCCTTTTTTCCTTGGATTTTTAAGGATTACAGTGTTTTTGTCCCTTTTTTTTTTAAATTCTATTTCCCTCCTCCTCCCTTTTTTTGGGGGGAAGAAGGGAAGAGAGAACTGTGTCATATAAAATGGCTTCAAAGAGACAGCCGCCTTCTATAACATCCAAGGTGGTCTCCTCTCCCATAGCTTTAACTGCACAATCACAACAACAACTTAAACATGTACCACCGACCCAGCCACCACCCTCCCCTCCTCTGCCAGGCCCGTCATTACAAGAGATTAAAGGTATAATGGGAGATGTTGTATCTCAAATCAGAGATGAAATGAAGCAACTTGTTACACAGATTAAATCTGAAATTAAGGAAGAGATAAGTGGGATGAAGGTCTCACTGGAAGATAATAACACCATTTTGCGGCAAGATATAGTTGCAGCTGTATCGGGCTTGGCTACGGTGGTGGTGAAGCTGGACTCGAGAGTGGAGGAAGTGGCAGACAAAGTTGATTCTTTTGAGGAGAAATTCCAAGATATGGAAAGGAAGATGGAGACCTCACAAGAAGACATCCTTATGTTCCAGTATAGACAGATGGAGTATGCCCTGAGGATCAGGGGCCTTAAGGAAGATATGAATCAAGACCTGATGGAGGTGGTGCTTACTGATTTAGCTATTGCTCTGAATATGGATAAAGGAGAATTACGCAGAGAAGTGGAAAAAATCTATAGAGTCAACTCTTGGATTGCCAAGCAGAAGAATTTGCCTAGAGATGTGGTGATTTATTTTACAAAGAAGTCTCTGCGTAATGAAATTATACAACTTTTTTATAATAAGAGATTCCAGATTGCTGCCCAAGATATCATCATTTTAAAGGAAATCCCATCAAAAATTTTAAGAAGTAGGAAAGATTTTGCTTTTCTAACTAATGAGCTTAAAGCCAGATTGATGCCATTTAGATGGGAGATCCCAATGGGTATTGTTCTGAGCCATGTGGGGATGCGTTATAGATTGAATACGGTTGAAAAAGCTAAGGAGTTCTACAACATGGTCCTGGGTGCAGGCTCAGTTCCACCTGCTCAGAAACCCCTGAGTGGCAAAGAGTTGGAGCAATCTGAAGCATTAGGTCTGGTTTCTGCTGGGATGCTGCAAGCTGAATGGCAAAGTCAAACGGAGGTTAAAGACCAGAGAATGACCCGTGCAGCTTATAGACGTAAGGAGAAGGAGCAACGTAAAAGAGAGGCTAAAGAATCTTCTTCCGAAAGTGTTTCATCGCCGGTGGGAGGAGCAAGACCCAAGAGTTCTGCAATACAGGCAGGAATGGCAGATCTCCAGGGAGTCTTCTCCAGGCTCATGGCCAAGGGAGATGGCAAAGTTCCTGACCTGGAATGTTAACGGATTGAATTCCCCACAGAAAAGAAAGAAAATTTTTTACTATTTGAAGCAACATAACAGTGATGTTATTTGTCTACAGGAAACTCATATTTTACTTAAAGATCAGAAATACTTAGTTAATGCCCGTCTGGGATCTCATTTTGTATCTTCTGCTCCTGGGAAAAAGGGGGGAGTGGTTATCTATGTGAAGCAAAATCTATCAGCTTGTCTGGTAGAATCAGATCCCCAAGGAAGATATGTGATGATTGAACTTGGTCTGTATGGTAAGAAAATACTCATAGTGGGACTTTATGCACCAAATCAGCAACAGGAACAATTTTATAGATTGCTACATCAAAAAATAACTTTGCTGGACTATAGATCCGTGGTATTAATGGGTGATTGGAATGGCGTTTTAGATATACAAAGGGACAAGAAAGGTTCTTCTCCTTTTTTTAAACAGGCAAAATTACCTAAAGCTTTTTTTGATATGAAGGAGGATTGGGAACTAAGGGACTATTGGCGGGAATGTAATCAAGAGGAGAGAGACTTTACTTTCTTCTCAGATAGACACCAATCCTTCTCAAGAATTGACTTTTTTTTTATTACAACGGACTTATACAATAGAGTAAAGAACGTAAAGATTTTTCCTAGGTCGTTGACGGATCATAGTCCAGTCTGGATGGAGCTGACTCAAGAAAAAGAGGAGAGAAGATCCTGGAGGGTGAATGAAAACTTATTTAGACAAGAAAAGAATATTCAAAAGCTAAAGGAGTCTTTAAAGGATTATTTTGCTTTAAATATGCATAAGGGGACTTCAATGTCAATGGTATGGGATGCAGGTAAAGCATTTATGCGTGGGATCTTGATAAAAATGAATAATTCTCATAAGCGAAGGCAGATTCAAAAACGTAAAGAATTGGAGGATGAAATTAAGTTAAAAGAAAAGTCTTTGATTTTAAATCCTTCAGATGAAAATATTAAAGAATCGGTAAAGTTGTTAAGAGCACAATTTAATATGCTGCTGGCGGATCAAGCTGCAACTAACTTATTGTTTATGAAACAAAATACATTTTGTAATGCCAATAAACCAGGGAGATGGCTGGCCTATCAATTAAGAAAGAAGCAGAGACAGAGAATAATAGATAAAATAAATTATAAGGGCAAATTAGTCTTTCAGAAGGAATTGATTAAGAAATCTTTTTTAAATTATTATCAAAAATTATACAAATCTACTAATGTGCAAATGTTAGATATAAATAAATATTTAAATGAGGTTAGTTTTCCCAAATTGACAGAGGATCAGAAACATGAAATTAATGGCTTAATTACTAAAGAGGAAATTGCGACAGCAATTAAACAATTGAAACTAGGGAAAGCACCGGGTACGGATGGGTTGACAGCTGTTTACTATAAAGTTTTAATGGAGGAGATGATCCAACCACTAGGTGATCTTTTCAATGATATTTTACAGGGCTCAGAGATTCCTCCTTCATGGCGTAGTGCTTTTATTTCTTTGATTCCAAAAGAGGATCAAGATCTTACTTTACCAAAGAATTATAGACCTATATCTCTTTTAAATGTGGACTATAAGATATTTGTAAAAATCTTAGTAAATAGGTTTATGAGGGTTGTGCATCATCTTGTGCATAAAGATCAATCTGGGTTTATAACTGGTAGGTATATGAAAAATAATGTTAGACAAATCATTAATTTATTAGAATATTTAGACAAGAATAACCAAGTCCCTGCAGGGCTGATATTTTTAGATGCTGAAAAAGCCTTTGATCAATTGAATTGGCATTTTATGTTAAGAGTAATTGAAAAGATGAATTTTGGTGAAAAGATATTACAAGCTCTTACGGTAATATATCAAAAACAAACGGCACAACTTATTGTTAATGGAGGTTTGTCAGAGGTATTTACAATAGAAAAAGGTACTAGGCAGGGATGTCCACTATCACCGTTGTTGTTTGTCTTAACATTGGAAATATTGTTGATCAAAATTCGAGATTCGCAGGAAATTAAAGGAGTAGAAGTTAATAAAAAAGAATATAAGTTAAGAGCCTTTGCAGATGACTTGGTGGTTACCTTGTCGCAACCTATTAGTTCTGCAGTAAACTTATTACAGTTAATTTATCAATATGGTTTGGTTTCGGGTTTTAGGATTAATGTTAACAAGACTAAAATCCTACCTAAAAATATGACTATTCAGGAGAAGCAGACTTTGGCTAACTTGACGGGTTTTGAAATTGTTAATAAGGTAAAATATTTGGGGGTGATGCTATCTGTTTCTAATGCAAAATTATTTAAAAATAATTATGACAGGTTGTGGATTAGCGTACAGAAAGACTTGAAGAATTGGGAGAAGCTGCAACTATCTTTCATGGGAAGAATTGCAGTGATAAAAATGAATATTCTACCCAAGTTTCTTTTTTTGTTTCAGATGCTACCGATTTTGAAGAATGAGACTAATCTAAGTGAATGGCAGAAGGGTGTTAATAAATTTATTTGGGCAGGGAAAAAGCCAAGGGTTAAGTTTAAAATTATGCAAGACTTCCGTGAGAGGGGTGGACTCAAGGTACCAAATTTGAAATTATATTATGATGCGGTGGTTTTAACACTAATTAGTGACTGGGTAAATTTGACGAATCTCGAGATACTCCATCTAGAGGGATGGGACTTACTTTATGGGTGGCATGCCTATTTAATATTCAATAAAAAAGTGGATTGGGTTTTTAAATCTCATATTATAAGAATTTCTTTACTTAGGATTTGGAGAAAATATTATAAAAGTGATTTTAAAGTACCATTATGGGCTATACCCTGGCATGCGATAGAGGGAATAAAAAGAGGTGTTAAAATGGACATGGTGTCTTATAGACAGCTACTCAGATGGGATGGACAAAATTGGCAATTAAAATTACGGGAGGAGCTAGCACAAGAAAATATTATTTATTCTTGGTTTCAATATAGGCAATTAGCAGATAGATGGAAGGTGGATTGTAAGGTGGGCTTTCTTAGAGAAGATGAAAATCTTATTAAGCAAGTGAAGGATCAAAGACAAGCCCATATTAAGAGAATTTATAGGGTGCTAGTCGAATTGGACTCAGAAACGGAATTAATTAAAGATTGTATGATTAGATGGGCCCAAAACTTTGGTGAACCAGTCCCATTGGATACATGGGAAACCATTTGGGTAAGAAATGTCAAATTTACACAGGCACAGAATTTAAGGGAGAATTTTTATAAAATGTTCTTTGGATGGCACCTTGACCCACAAAAAATGTCTTTCATGTACCCGGACTTACAGCCTAAATGTTGGAGATGTGGTTGCTTGGATGCCACCTATTATCATATTTGGTGGTCGTGCAGAGAGATAAAAGCATTTTGGATTAAGATATGGTGGAATATTCAGAGAATTTTCAGAAGGAGGGTAAAATTTACTCCGCAGTTATTTTTGTTGGGTATAATTACTGATTGTGATACAAAGGAGGTTATATTGATGTTAAATTTGATTACAGCCGCAAGGCTGTTAGTAGGACAATATTGGAAGAAGGAATCCTTGCCTACATTGCAGGAATGGTTTTTCAAAGTGTCTTATCTGGCGGAAATGGCAAAGATTTCGGCTTTTTTAAAGGAACAAACGCAAGAGAAATTTCTTGCTGTTTGGGACAAATGGATAGAATTTATACAATTTAAATTGGATATAAAAAATATCATATTGCTTTTTCATAATTTTTATTTTTATATATATATTTCAGTCTTATTTTTTTTTCTTTTTTATATATAATTTTTTTTAATTCCTTTTTAATTAAGCCTATATTCTGCTCTGGGAAGCTCGGGGGGGGAAGGGGAGGTGTTTTGGGGGGGGGATGGGGAAGGGGATGTTATGTTTAGTTTTTTGTATATGTTGTTTTTTGTTTTTGAATCGTTGTATTTTTTTTCTGTTTTTTTTGTAAAATTTATAAAAATTTTCAATTAAAAAAAAAAAATCTAGAGGCACTGAAAACTCCCCGCAAATTGTCCGCAAAGCAAGTATGGTGGGCACAGTACTTTAACCGCTTCAACTTCACTCTAAAGTACATACAGGAGGAAAAAACTTCCTAGCCGATGTGCTATCCCAGTTACCCCAGTACAAAAGCGAACGAGAGGAGGTTAACGAGGCAATTATCCCCAACTCACAAACTGCCACTCAGCTTACACCTCGCAGGGTCCCCAATCCTGATGACCCTGGAGTGAAGAAAATAAAACGAGAGCTCCTCACTGACCAATGGTTCAAAGATCAAAGCATCCCTAACATGCAGGGATGGCTTGGCTTACAAAGGGGGGAAGCTATATTTGCCAGAAGCACTCTGTCTTAATGCCCTCAAACACAGCCATGATGTAAAACAGGCTGGACACTTTGGATATCTGAAAACCCTACACCTCACCCGCCGGCAATTTTGGTGGCCAGGACTGAAAAAGGATGTAGAGAATTATATAAAAAGTTGTACTGTATGTGCCACAATGAAAAGAATCCCAGGGAAAACCCCAGGGTTGCTGCAACCCATAGCGAACCCCTCTCAACCATGGGAAGAAATAACTATGGACTTCGTAGTAGACCTACCCGAAAGTAGGGGAAGTACTGTCATCTGGACTGTAATAGACCTGTTCTCAAAGCAGGTTCATTTCATCGTCTGCAACGGACTTCCATCTGCCCAACGACTGGCCAAATTGTTCCTGAAACATATCTACAGACTGCATGGCGCCCCTAAATGAATAATTTCGGACAGAGGGGTGCAGTTCACTGCAAAATTTTGGAGAAATTTCCTTACATTGATTGGATCATCTCAAGGGTTATCATCTGCTTTTCATCCGGCCACCAATGGGGCCGCAGAAGCCACTAACAAAATGGTGGAACAATATCTCAGATGCTACGTTTCTTACCAACAGACGAACTGGACTGATCTCCTCCCTTTTGCAGAGGTGGCGTACAATAATTCTGTGCACAGTAGCACCGGCTACACACCCTTCAGAGTGGCCACAGGAAAAGAGTTCAGCCCAATACCTGAATATCCTCAGTTGCCCTCCGCTTCCCAGACACTTGATCAGTGGGTGAAGGGGTGGGAAGAAGTTTGGAAAAACACCAGAATTGCTTTGAAAAAGACTTTTGAAACCTATAAAAATCTGGCTGATAAAAAGCGGGCTCCCCAAAGGACATTCCAAGTTGGGGAAAAGGTCTATCTGTCAACTAAATATCTACGCCTCAAATTGCCTAGCAAGAAACTGGGACCCAAATTCCTGGGGCCTTTCCCCATAGTAAAGATCATCAACCCAGTCACAGTACAACTAAAACTGCCTAGACTTCTAGGGAAAATTCACCCAGTTTTCCATTGTAGTTTGTTGAAGCCTTATCGGGGCTCCACTTTAAGACCTCCTCCAAAGAAGGCACCTGGGCCCCTCGTAGTGGCAGGGCAGACCCACTATGAAGTGAAACGTATTCTTGACTCCAGAATCTTTGGAGGGAAATTACAGTACTTAGTACAATGGAAGGGATACCCATTGTCTGAAGCCACCTGGGTGAAGTCCAGTGAAGTGAAAGCTGATAGATTAGTCAGAAAGTTTCGTGTTAAACACCCCAACAAACCAAAAAATAACCCTTAACCTATACTTATGTTTATATTCCAGGGTCTGTCCTTTTTGTAAGGAGGGCCGGATGTCAAGACTGCTAACATCGGATGTTCTTGCTTGCCATATATGAAGAAGCAAACCTGTTTTATTTAGCCTGTATAGCACTTTTAGAGTTAAGGCAGATAGTAGTAGTCTAGGGGATGGGAAAGTATGCAAGTTAACCACAACAATGTCTGAGCACAGTGTGGCCAAGGTCAGCTCAGCTGCAACAGGAGGGGCACCTCACACTTCACATTAATTGGAGAATGTGATTGATGACTGTAAAAAAAGGAGTGAATTATGCTTTGTTACGGGTGTTTGGGGGAGGGAGGATTCAGTTTTTGGCTTAACTTTGTTAGTGCCGAAGCTATGCAGAATAATAAAAGATTCTTTTAGAGGTATAAGCCTCAAAATTCTTTGAAAATCTGCTTTCTTTCGGAACCATGACATCTCCCCTATTTCTTCTTTTCTTTAGACTAGCCAAACCTAAGTCCTGCAGCCGTTCTTCATATGTTTTAGTCTCCAAGCCCTTTCTCATCTTAGTTGCTTTTCTCTGAATTATTTCTAAACTCCCAACATCTTTTTTGTGATATGGTGACCATATTGGCTGCAGTATTCCAGGAGTAGTCTTACTAGGGTTTTATAAAGCGGTACTATTACCTCATATGATCTTGATTCTATGCCTCTGTTTATACAACCCAGGATTATATTAGCTTTTTTGGCTGCTGTTGCACATTGCTGGCTTATGGTTAAGTGATCATCCACTAGGATTCCAAGGTCCCTCTCACAGTTACTGTTTCTAAGCCAGGTCTCACCAAATCTGTACTTGTATCTTTGATTTTCTCCACATTGAAACTCGTTTTGTTGGATAGGGCCCATTGTTCAAATTTGTCAAGATCTTTTTGGATCCTGTGTTTGTCTTCTGGGGTGTTGGCTACTCCTGCCAGTTTGGTATCATCTGCAAATTTGAAGAGTTCCCCTTCAATTCCCTCATCTAAGTCATTGATGAAGATACTGAAGAGTATTGAGCCTAAGACGGAACCCTGTGGTACCCCGCTCTTACTTCTCTCCATGTGGATGTGGTGCCATTGAGAACTGCTTGTTGAGTACAGTTTGCCAACCAGCTACAGATCCATCTGGTGGTGATGTTGTCTATTCCACCTTTTTCTAGTTTACCAAGGAGTAAATTGTGGTCTACTTTATCAAATGCCTTACTGAAATCTAAGTATATTACATCCACAGCATTTTGCTGGTCTACTAGTTTAGTCACTTTATTGAAGAATGAAATGATCTGTTTTTAACAAACCCGTGCTGGCTACTAGTTATAACTTTGTTTGCTTCTAGTTGTTCACAGATCTGTTTTTTGATTATCTTTTCTAAAATCTTCCCAGGTATTGATGTTAAACTGATTGGTCTGTAGTTTGCTGGGTCCGTTTTTTCCCTTTCTTGAAGATGGGAACCACATCCGTCCTTTTCCAATCCTCAGGTACTTCCCCTTTTCCAATCCTCAGGTACTTTTGAAAGATATGGGCAATGCTTCTGAGATAACATCTGCCAGCTCCTTCAGAACTCTGTGATATATTCTGTCGAGTCCCAATGTTTTATACTCATCAAGGTTGGATAGGTGTTCTCTTACCATTTTCTTGCTTATTTTAATTTTTGTTTCTAATTTGTCTTTTGCAGTGGTTTTTTTGGTGTGTTGGGCTATAGTTTCTTTTTGTGTGAAGACCGATGCAAAGTATGAGTTAAGCAGCTCTAGTTTCTCCCTGATGCCTGTTATTTCCTTGCCATCTTCTCTCTTTAATGGACCTACTGTTTCCTTGACTTTTTTTCTTGTTGTTAATATGTTGGAAGAAACTTTTTTTATTATCCTTGATTTCTGTTGCAAGTCTTTGTTCATTCTGAGCCTTTGCTTTCCTGACTTCTTCTTTGCATGTTCTGCCTGCCTGCTGATAATTGGCCTTAGTTATATGGCCCTCTTTCCATTTTTTGTATTTGTCCTTTTTGTCTTTCAATTTGTCAGAGAGATCTTTGTGCAGCCTTGCTGGTTTCTTCTTGAAGTTCTTGTTTTTATTTTTCAATGGTATTGTGCTGGTCTGGGCTTTTATGATTGCATTTTTAAGAGTTTCCCACACTTCTTGGGTTGTTTTCCCCTTTAGGATTTCTATCCATGGTGTCTTTCCTAGGTTCTCTGTGAGTTTGTTAAAGTCAGCTCTTTTGAAGTTTAAGACAATGGTTGGGTTATTTTCTATTGCTAATGTTTGCATTATATTAAATTCCAGTATTATGTGGTCACTTTCACCCAAGGTTCCAGTAATTTCAATTCCCTCTATTACATCTTCTCTATTAGTAAGGATTAAGTTCAGTATAGCTTTACGTCTAGTTCCCTCCCCCACCTTTTGGGTGACAAAGTTGTCAGTTAGGTTGGTTAGGCATCTGTTTTATCTCAGAAGTCTCCTATTACTACTGTGGTATGCTTTCTACATACATTTGTTAACTACAAAGAGTTCATCTATTTCTTCTGATTGGTTGGGTGGCCTGTAATATAAACCTATGGCAATGTCAATTTTTTTCTCTTTTATATTGATCCATATACAGTACATTCTGGAGAGATTTTATCTTTGAACATGTGCATTTCTGTAGATATGTAGTGTTCTCTTACATATAGTGCAACTCCCCCTCCTCTTTTTGTAGGCCTGTTTCTTTTGAACAATTTGTATCCATCCATCAGTCCATTCCATTCATGGGTTTTGTCCCACCAGGTTTCTGTGATGCCAACTATGTCATACCCTCCCTTGTGTACTATTGCTTCTAGTTCGCCCTGTTTGTTCCCCAAGCTTTGAGCATTTGTGTATAAGCATTTAAGATGTTTATGCCTGTCTGTGGGTATGTATCTTGCATCTCCTGATTGATGTTTGAATTTTTCTTTTTGCTCAGACTGTCTACGTCATTGTTTGAGTTGTTTTATTGGGATTTGTGATTGGTTTGTGGTTCTAGAGATTCTAGAGATTGGTCACTCTTCCCCTCAATTTTAATTTAAAGCCCTCCTGATGAGTTGGGCCAATCTTTTTCTGAGTACATTTTCCCCTGTTTTTGTGAGGAGCAGCCCATCCCTTGCCATGATTCCTTCGTGTAGGAAATGCAGTCCATGATCCAGGAAACCAAAGTTTTCTTAGTGACACCAACCCTTTAGCCAATGGTTTATTTCTAAAATTCTTTTTTCCCTCAATGGGTGTTGGCCTTTCATTGGGAGTACTGACAAAACTTTCATTGGGAGTACTGACAAATAATATATCTTCATATTATTCATGTAATGATTATTGTCTTGAATCCTGATGTAGCTCTATTTACAATATACTTATGGAATTAAGAAAGATTTGAATTAACTAATTCATCTAACATCTGTATTACATGGATGATAGTCTGCGGGCACAAGATGGAATGAGTTATACAAGACTGAGAAAATTATGTTTGCTATAACTGTTGAAGTTGATTGGAATATTTATAAACTTAAACATGTAGGGTTGAGTATAGAACTGTAAAAGTAAGAATTACTTACTTACCTGTGTACTAATAATAGTCATTACCTAACTGGAATATATTATATCACTTAGTGAAATAACTGAATGAAAATTGTCTGATAAAGCTCTATGGTTTCAATTATGTATATGCTAATGCTCAACATATAAGAAATAACCAAGATAAACTTTTTTTACATGAAAGAATTAAACAAATTTTAGAAGATGCTGAAATTATTTCCGTATTTTATATATATAACATATATTATATACATTATAATATATATTATAATTTATAATATAAATTATAAATATTTATATTTATAACATAAATACCTATAAAGGATCAATTTGTTCAAGAAGAACAGAAACAAGAAAAAGAGATGTAATTTCATTATATTTTAAAATGTCCACAGCTGCAGAGAAATGCAAGGGATTCAATGCGGTAGCACTACTGACAGTAAAATAAAATAAGGTACATATCTCTTGGGCCCACTATGACTATGACACCCAAACAAAGGGAACACATGGATGTATGACTACTAAAAAACAAATCACAAAAATTAAGGGATTAGTAAAGGAAGGAAGGAAGGAAGGAAGGAAGGAAGGAAGGAAGGAAGGAAGGAAGGAAGGAAGGAAGGAAGGAATGAATTTCTGCCAACCATCATCATTTGAGAAAATTCCTGAACTATCCTATGGGCAATTTATTTCCTCGGAGGAAGAAGGAAGAGGAAACAGAATAGTAACAAATTTGGGGAAAATGAACTTGCTATTAAGGAAAATTAAGGCCAAGACATCTCAAATGTATGCAATTAACTTAAAAAGAAATCACAGATATAATGAACTCAGAGAAATTATGACACTTTTGTAGCAGAAGAAAAAAAAGGAACAAAAAATTGAAGAAATTGCAAACAAACTCTGAAGAATGGACAGAAAAAGTTATTAGGAAGGACAGGTTATCAAAGGGGAAAAAAAAATATGTAGCCTGAATTTGTAAAGATGGCCTCAGAAAAGTGAAAGCTCAAGATTAGCTGATTTTTTAAATTTATATTTATGAAGAATTCTCATATGATAAAATACAAATCTAAAGAGTAAAAAAGAAAAAAGTGCTAGAAAAGAGAAAGAAAAAGGAAATTGAAGTTAAGTAATACATATGTTACTACCAACCTTTTTTTCAAAAGATATTTACATTCTTATTGCCCCCTCTCTCTTAAATATTTTACAAAATCTATCACTCTCTTGTTAGCCTGCATCTTTCTTAATTTTCAAATCCATAAATCATCAATTCATTTTATTTTCTTTCAGAAAAAGTCCATATAAGGTTTCTAGTTTTTCAAACAAGTTTTTGTCATTTGTTCTCTAATTGAACAGGTCAGTTTTTTCTATTTCTGCAAATTCTGATGCTTTCGTGATCCATTCTTCCACAGCTGGAATTTCATTATTCCAGAATTAATTGAAATCAGCAATAGGAAAAATGAGCTTTTTCAGAAATGTTCAAAATAAAAGGCAGCAATTATTGAAAAACTATAAAAGGTAATACAGAACTAGTGAATCTTATTTTGATGCAGTTCTGAAAAAAAATGTACATAGACAGCTCTGAAGGATGAAGGCAGCTTTCTACCTTGGTCTTACAAGAACCTTATTTAGGATTATCTTTTGACTTGGAATGATTCATTCTATCTGGACAAGATGATTTGACGAAATTTCTATCCATTCTTGGAAAAATTTCAAGACAGCTGCAGGAAAGCAACATTCTCCCTATCTTGAGAAATGAAAATGAAGTAATTAGGATCCTGCACAGATTCCAGACCCCTTGAAAAATAATGCAGTGATAACTAAAGATTAGCACAGATTTTGTAAAGCACAAATTTTGTGAAGCTAGTAAGGCTAATTTAATTGTTAAGTTCCTTAGGTTGTGCAAATCTATAGACCTTAGGTATCTTGTTGCTAGCAAAATATTTGACAAAATATTCATGACATGCCCCTGAGATAGAATGACTCCCACACTGTTGGCATTTCAAAAGTCCTTAAAGACATGACTTTTTACCAGGTGTTGGATTCAGAGGGTCAGAGCTCTTGGTGTAAAATATGTGTAGTTGATTAGCTCCATCACCTTATTTATTGCTCTTTCTCTTTGAATTATAGTATTTTTTAAATGTTTATTTATTTATTAAAATTTATAGACCGCCCCACTCCCGCAGGACTCTGGGTGGCTAACAATAAAAACACAATGTAACTTAACAAGACGAACAATACAATAACATTCATCCAGGAGTCAGATTTTATAAACCCTAGGCCTGCCGGAAAAGCCAGATCTTAAGCAGCTTGCGGAAAACCAACAGGGTGGGAGCAGTCCTAATCTCTGGGGGGGAGCTGGTTCCAAGACGTGGGTGCCATCACAGAGAAAGCCCTCCCCCACGGCCCCGCTAAATGGCACTGCTTGGCCAACGGGACCTGAAGGAGGCCCAGCCTGTGGGATCTAACCGGACGAAGGGAACTATGAGGTAGTAGGCAGTCTCGCAAATAGCCTGGCCCTGAGCCATATAGAGCTTTAAAGGTAATAACCAACACCTTGAATTGGACCCGGAGACCAATAGGCAACCAGTGCAGCTCGTGGAGGATAGGTGTAATGCGGGTGTACCGAGGAACACCCACTATCACTCGTGTGGCTGCATTCTGGACCAACTGTAGTCTCCAAATACTTTTCAAGGGCAGCCTCATGTAGAGCACATTGCAGTAGTCAAGGCGTGAGGTGACAAGGGCATGAGTGACTGTAAGGAGAGCCGCCCGGTCCAGGTAGGGTCGCAACTGGTGCAACAGACGAACTTGTGCAAAGGTCCTCCCAGCCACAGCCATCAAATGATGTTCCAATTTCAGCTGTGGATCAAGGAGGACACCCAAGTTGCAAACCCGCTCCGAAGGGGTATATTTTCCCCTGCTAGAGTCAGCACTGGACAGTTAACATGATCCTTGGGAGGCAACATCCAAAGCCACTCGGTCTTGTCAGGATTGATCCTGAGTCTGTTAACCCCCATCCAGACCCTCACGGCTTCAAGGCAACAGCCCATCACATCAGCTGCTTCACTGAGAAAGCTCGGGGAAGAGATATATAGCTGGGTATCATCAGCATACTGATGAAACCTCACCCCGTGCTGTCTGATGATCTCACCCAGCAGCTTCATGTAAATGTTAAATAGGAGGGGGGAGAGGACCGACCCCTGTGGCACCCCACATTCAAGGGGCCTCGGGGTTGACCTCTTCCCCCCCACCAGTACCGATTGTGACCGGCCAGAGAGGTAGGAGGAGAAACCACCGTAAAACTGTGCCTCCCACTCCCACCCCTCCAAGTTGTCGCAAAAGGATACCATGATCAATGGTATCAAAAGCTGCTGAGAGGTCAAGTAGTACCAAGGCAGAGGAATAACCCCTGTCTCAGGCCCGCCAGAGATCAGCCATCAGTGCGACCAAAGCAGTTTCTGTGCTGAAGCCGGGCCTGAAGTCAGATTGAAAAGGGTCTAGGTAATCCGCTTCATCCAGAGACCGTCGGAGCTGGAGCACCACCACTCTCTCTACAACCTTCCCCACAAAGGGGAGATTGGAGACTGGATGGAAGTTATTTAAATCAGCCGGGTCCAGGGTAGGCTTCTTGAGAAGGGGCCTCACAACCGCTTCCTTCAAGGGTTGCAGGAAAGACCCCTCCCTCAACGAAGCGTTGATCAACACCTGGAGCCAGCCTCGTGTCACCTCCTTGGCGGCTGAGACCAACCAGGAAGGACACGGGTCCAATAAACAAGTGGAGGCGCTCATCGCTCCCACCGCTCTATCAACATCCTCAGTGGTCACCGACTCAAATTCATCCCATAAAACTGGGCTAAGACCTGCCCCGGTCATCTCAGAAGGCCCTGCCCAATCGGAGTCTAGGTCCGTCCGAATCCGAGCGATTTTGTCTGATAGAAACTGCACAAATTCTTCCGCCCTACCCTGTAAGGGCTCCCCGGCTTCCCGAACATTAAGTAGGGAACGGGTCACCCTAAACAGGGCGGTGGGGCGAGATTCTGCAGATGCAATAAGTGCGGAGAAATGCGAACATTTTGCCGCTCGTATCACCACTAAATAAGTCCTAATATAGGCTCTTAAAAGTGTCCGGTTGGGTTCGAAGTTACTAGCCCTCCAGCGTCGCTCTAGACGTCTCTTCTGACACTTCATCTCCCGTAGTTCCTCGGTAAACTAAGGTGCCCTCCAAGATCCACAATCACGGAGAGGTCACAAAGGCGCAATCTGGTCTAGCGCCCCTGATGCTGCCTTATTCCAAGCAGCAACCAAGGACTCAGCCGGTTCGTGGGGGAGGGAATCAGGAAAACCCCCAAGCGCTATTCGGAACCCCTCCTGGTCCATTAAATGCCTGGGGCGGAACCACCTAATCAGTTCCGCCTAGTGCGGTGGGGGAGTAGGACCAAGAAATCTAACCTCAACAGGAAGTGATCCGACCATGACAAGGGAGAAGTAACTATACCCCTTAAATTGAAATCACGTCTCCACTGCCCCGAGAGGAATACCAAGTCGAGCGTGTGTCCTCCCCTATGGGTCAGACCCTGAATTATCTGGGTCAGGTCCATGGTTGTCATGGAAGCCATGAACTCCTGAGCCGCACCGGAGGATTCGTCGAGAGACGGCAGATTGAAATCCCCCAGCACCATAAGCCTGGGGAATTCCACCCCAACCCGGCTACCCTCTCCAGCAGCTCGGACAGGGCTGTTGTCACATAGCTGGGAGGCAGGTATGTCAGCAACAAGCCCAACTGAACCCTTGAATCCAACCTCAAGAGAAGGGACTCACACTCAACAACCTCTGGGGCAAGGTTTCAAGGATTCTCGGACAAGAATCGCCACTCCCCCACCCCTTCCCTGGAATCGCGGTTGGTGCATTATCTGAAACCCGTCAGGGCACATCTCTGAGAGAGGAACACCTCCCTCTTGGCCCAGCCAGGTCTCGGTAATACATGCCAGGTCGGCCTCCTCATCCAGTATCAGGTCCCAGATGAGGGGAGCTTTATTAATAACCAACCTGGCATTAAGAAGCAGCAACCTGAGGCCAGGGTCCTGAACACACTCCTCTCCAGGTATTGGAGAAGAGTCCAAGGGGCCGGAACAAGTAATCGCTTTGATGCAGCGAGTCCTTGTTCCCCGAAGATGGCCCACCCCTTGATTTATGCTCTGAGCTATCCAGAGTCAACTGGAGTTGGGCAGTGTCTAATTAAATCAGATGTAATGAATAGAATGAGATTGATGATCGATGATTATTTGATTATATAGATTGTTTCAAATATGTAGGTTAATCTTAATTAACCATAAGTCACTGTTTATGATGAAAAATTGGGAGAATTAGTGAAGGAAATAGGAATGATGATATGATGAATGATGAATTTTATTTTCAATTTTACATTACATTCATAAAAATTACTTCAGATAAAAAGTAAAATAAATTTATACACACAACTTTCGGTATTGCTCACCCACTTCCCCCCAAACCGCACCCACTCTCTAACCTCTTCTCTCACTTCCCTCTTTCCCTCTTCTTCCTCACTCTCCCCCTCTCCTCCTTCTCCTCAACCTTTCTACTTACTTCTCCCCTTCCTCCTATCTTCTCACTCCAGATGCAGTCCAGGGGAAATGCCTGAGCAATTCCTCTCTCCAAATTAAAACATCAATATTATGTACAATAAAACTATTTCTACTTATCTGAAATATTTAACCTCCAACCCATCCTCCCCCCACCCCCCTCTCTCCCGACTTCCCAGAGCCAAGTACAGGGTTATACAAACATATTAAACATAATCTATTTAAGTTTACTAATTATATAATAACCAAAATCATACTAACCCTTAACTCTTCAAACTTTAACATCATAATTTTATAAACAAATCCATTACTCATAAAATAAATGAAACTTTGTAGCTCCATATTTCTTCTGAACATATTCTATCCATCTTCTCCATACAATAACATATCTCTCTTGTGAATGGTCCTTTAAATAAGCAGAAATTTTAGCCATTTCTGCTAAATTAGAAACCTTAAATACCCATTCTTCTAAAGAAGGCAGAGAATCTTTCTTCCAATATTGACCCATCAATAATCTTGCTGCTGTTATTAAATTCAACATTAAAATAGTTTCTTTAGCATCAAAATCCACAAAAATACCCAAAAGAAATAACTGAGGAATGAACTTAATCTTCCTTTTAAAAACCTTTTGAATGTTCCACCAAATCATAATCCAAAAGGCTTTAATATTTTTACAAGTCCACCAAACATGAAAATAGGATGCATCCAAGCAACCATATCTCCAACATTTAGGTTGCAGGTTCGGGTACATACAAGACAACTTTTTAGGATCCAGATGCCATCTATAAAACATTTTATAAAAATTTTCCCTCAAATTTTGAGCCTACATAAATTTAACATTTCTAATCCAGATTACCTCCCATAAATCCAATGAAATCGGTTCCTGAATATTCTGGACCCATTTAATCATACAATCTTTTACTAACTCTGTTTCCGAATCCAGTTTTATTAACTCATTATAAATTCTTTTAATATGAGCATATTTCTGAACTTTAATCTGAATTACCAAATTTTCATCTGTTAAAGTAATTCCCACTTTCTTATCTAAGGTCCACCTCTCCACTATTTGCAAATATTGAAACCATGATTGTAAAATATTTTCTTGCCTTAACACATCTGAAGACTTTAGTTGCCAATCAGTACCCGACCAAATAAGTAATTCTTTATACGAAATATTATCAAAATTCACCCCCTTAGAAACCCCCTGAATTGCTTGTCCAGGAATCCCCCAAATAGGTATTTTATAATTTAACTTACAATAACACTTCTTCCAAACTCGAAGTAAAGCATTTCTTAAAATGTGTGACTTAAAAACCAGATCTACTTTCTTATCAAAAATTAAATATGCATGCCAACCATATAATAAATCCCAACCTTCAAGAGCAAGAATATTTTTATTTGTTAAATTAAGCCAGTCACTTACTAAATTTAAAGTGGCCGCATCATAATATAATTTCAAATTAGGTGCTTTAAGTCCGCCTCTTTCTCAAGCGTCTTGTAAAATCTTAAACTTTACCCTTGATTTCTTCCCACCCCAGATAAATTTATTGATACCCTTCTGCCACTCATCCAAATTAGCATCCTTTTTTTAAAATAGGTATCATCTGAAACAAAAAAAGAAACTTTGGTAGAACATTCATCTTTACTACTGAAATTCTCCCCAGTAACGATAGTTGTAATTTTTGCCAATCATTTAAATCTTTTTATACTTTTACCCATAAGCGTTCATAATTATTCTTATACAATTTTCCATTAGATGTTGTAATATATATTCCTAAATACTTAACCTTATTAACTACTTCATAACCTGTTGCTTCAACTATAATATCTTTTCCCTTCATAGACATATTTTTCAATAATATTTTAGTTTTATTCTTATTCACCTTAAAACCAGAGACCTGTCCATACTGTGCTAAAATTTCAACCAAGTCTCTGACCGAATCTGTTGGATGGGATAACATCACAACCAAATCATCAGCAAAAACTCTCAGCCTATAATCAATCTTACTTATTTTTATTCCTTTTAATCTAGATGAATCTCGAATTTTAATAAGTAAAATCTCCATTGTTAATACAAATAGCAAGGGGGATAACGGACAACTCTGTCTCATACCTTTTTCTATTTTAAATACATCTGTTAATCTCCCATTAATTATAATTTGTGCCGATTGTTGCTGATATATGGCCTTGAGAGCACACAAAAATTTGTCTCCAAAGTTCGTTTCCTCTACAACTTTCAATAAAAATTTCCAGTCTAATTGATCAAAAGCTTTCTCAGCATCTATAAATATTAAAGCAGCAGGGATTTGGTTGTTCTTATCCAAATACTCTATTAAATTAACAATTTGTCTTACATTATTTTTCATATATCTTCCCATTATAAATCCAGATTGGTCAGTATGAATCAATTGTTTCAAAACCTGCATTAATCTATTTGCCAGTATCTTTGCAAAAATCTTATAATCTGTATTTAAAAGAGATATAGGCCTATAATTTCTAGGTTGGGACAGGTCCTGGTCTTCCTTTGGAATCAATGATATGAAGGCCCTTCTCCAAGATGGAGGTAGCTTTGCTCCCAACAAAATGTCATTAAAAAGTTCCTTTAATGGTTCTATCATTTCTTCAGATAGCATCTTATAATAAATTGCTGTTAGTCCATCAGTGCCTGGAGTCTTCCCAGCCTTCAACTGTTTAATTGCAAATATAATCTCATCAGAAGTAATTAAACCATTAATCTCATCACATTGGTCAATCGTAAGTCTAGGAAAATGTGCTTCTTGTAAATATTTTTCTATGTCTGAAATTTATATAGTTTCACTAGCATATAACTTTGAATAAAAATCTAAAAAAAGTCTTTTTAATCAAATTTTGTTGATACACTTCTTTACCTTTATAAATTATTTTATCTATAGTCCTCGATTTCTGTTTCTTACGTAATTGATATGCCAACCATCTACCAGGTTTATTTGCATTACAAAATGTATTGTGTTTCATATACCTCAAATTAGTTGCCGTCTGATCCGCTATTAACATATTAAATTGCTCCTTAAGCAGAGTTATAGAAACCTTTAAGTTATTATCCATTGGGTTTGATATTAAAATCTTTTCCTTACATTCAATCTCATCTTCCAACTCTTTATGTTTCTGAGTCTGTTTACTTCTATGAGCATTATTCATAGAAATCAAAATCCCTCTCATATATGCTTTACTAGAATCCCATACCATTGGCATCGAGGTACCCTTATTCATGTTCCAAGCAAAAAATTCCTTTAAATAACCTCTACATCTCTGTATATTCTCTTCATATCTAAATAAATTCTCGTTCAACCTCCAAGACTTTCTAGTCCCTTCTTCCAGCAAAATTTCCAACCATACAGGACTATGATCTGAAATTATTCTAGGAAATATCTTGGTATTCTTCACCCTAGAAAAGAAATCATTAGTAACTAAAAAAAAGTCAATTCTAGAATAAGATTGGTGCCTATCTGAGAATAAAGTAAAATCTTTTTCCTCGATGTTCCGTTCTCTCCAAATGTCTCTAAGTTCCAAATCATCCTTTAAATAAATAAAAAAAAACTTTAGGAAGTCTTGCATGATTAGAGACTTTAGAAGAACCCTTCTTATCTTTACTTGAATCTAAAACACCATTCCAATCGCCCATCATAATAACTGACTTGTAATCCAAAGAAATTAATTTCTGGTGAATCATCTTGTAAAAATGTTTTTGTTGTTGATTGGGAGCATATAATCCAACAAGAAGAGTTCTCTTATCATTTATTAATAAATCAATAATAACATATCTTCCTTGTGGATCAAAATCAATTAGTTTCAGTAAAAGCTCCTTTCTCACATAGATAACTACACCTCCTTTTTTCTGCAAAGCAGGAGCTATGAAATGTACCCCCAGCCGGGGGTTAAACAAATATTTTTGATCTTTAGAAATAATATGAGTCTCTTGTAAACAGATAATATCATTTCTGTGTTGTTTCAAATAATGAAAGACTTTCTTTCTTTTCTGTGGTGAATTGAGACCGTTAACATTCCAGGTTAGAAGCTTTGCCATTCTTGGCAGATTGAAGCCTTTGGAACAAAACCTCTAAATTTGCAGTCGATGACCTCTTTGGCCTTGCTCCTCCCACTGGCTCCAAAGTAGACTGTGATGAAATCCATCATCTATCTTTTGTTGTTGTTGTTGTTGTTCTCTTTCTCTACCTTTATAAGCAGCACGTGTAATTCTCTGTTCCCTTGGGTCTTCTGTTATTTGCAAACTCTGTTGCATAGATTCAACCAATAATTATTCTCCCAAAAATGGTATTGAACCTACAGCCAACTGTGCTTCTGCCTTGCTCTCATCGTTTTTTGATCTTGGAGATGGTGGTAGACCTCCTTTTAAAACAGTAACATAGAAATCTCTTGCTTTTGAAATTGTATTAAGATGATATCGTGTACCAACATAGGTCACGACTATACCCATAGGTATATCCCATCTAAATTGAATTTGTCATTTTTTAAGTTCTTCAGCCAAAAAAGCAAAGTCTTTCCTTTTTCTGAGAATTTTGGAAGGTATTTCCGTTAAAACTAACACATCCTGAGCTGCAATCTGAAATCTTTGCTTATAGAAAGCCTGTATAATTTCATTACAAAGTGATTTTCTAGCAAAATAAACCACCACATCTCTTGGTAATTCTCTCTGTTTTGCAACCCAGGAATTGACTCTGAAGATCTTTTCTATATCTCTCAACATTCCTTCAGGATCACATTCCAAAATAGAAGCCAGTTCTGTTGCAATTTCTTCTTTCAAATTCTCCTGAACATTTTCCTTCAGGCCTCTTATTCTCAAAGCATACTCCATTTCTCTATATTGTGACATTATAATTTCATTCTGTGCAACATCCACATTATCTTCTATTTTTTCAACTCGGTCTTCTAATATTTCAACATTACCAACCACCTCATCCACACGGTCGTCTATCTTTTCTACAAGACTAGCAAGCCCCTGGAGTGCAAACACAATATCTTCCCTCAACTCATTATTTTTTTGAGCCAGGAGCTCTGCTGTTTTTTGTACAGTCTTATCCAAAGCATCTTGTAAATCCTTAAGTGTAATTGCCTGAGGTAGAGGAGAAGGTGGGGAGGATTTAGGTTTAGGTTGTTGTACAGTCTGAGTTACTGGAGAGGAAATTGAAGTTTTAGGAAGAGAAAAAGGTCCAGGATGTTTTGAAGCCATTTTTTAAAAAACAGAGAAAAAAATTTTTTTAAAGAAAGTTTAAAAAATAATAAAATAGGAATAAAGGAGAAGAAAAAGCAATTTCCCCTTTAAAAAGAAGATGTTGGGCCGTAGTAGAGGCCGTCCAACTTACCCGCAGCAGCGAAGCCTCCACTCCCTGGAACGGCGTCCGGCCGGCCCAACATCCAGCTGATTGGCGCGCATGCGCTGGAGTCGCCCCAACGCTCAGATCGGCCGACAACCAGCTGGCTGGCGCGCATGCGCGGAGGCCGCTCCGACGACCAGATGATATAGCCAGAGTCGCACATGCGCAAAGGACACTCTAAACAGCCTAACGCATGCGCAGTTGATAGACTCAACGGACTTTGCGAGGAGACTAACCTGGAGCTGCTGGTAGGCTGCCGAAGCATCGGGAAGCAGCTGAAATGTCGAGAAGCGGCCGAGGAGTCAGGAAGCGTTAGGCCATACTAATCGGATGCATCAACATTTAGGGGTATTGGGTGGTCCGGAAGAGGATGGTGGCGCATGGGCGGTGACAGGGGTGTGGGCTAGGCGGGGTCTTAGTAAACTGTATAAAGAGGCCATGAGTCCAATGGTTGCCAGTGCTGACTTTATTCCGTTTCTTATTCTGAATTAAACCGAATGTTCTCCGTTCCTAACGTGGTGGTTTTTGACTCTGTTGAGTGAGTGTCAAAGACGGGGTAACAGTAAGTCAGCACTCAACAAGCTCCTTTAATAGATTAACCGTGGAGCAGACCGAAGGCAGCATGGCCGAAGGGGTGCAAGATGCTGATTTGGCGGAGGATATCCTTGAGCAGACAGAGGACCCGGGCTCGTCTGTGGATCCAGGCGCAGTGATGGAGAGACCGGTGGTTCACCCGAAGGAGAAGAGTATTCCACCGGTGGATGTGGATCCTGGGATTAAGCAGAGGCCGGCAGTAACCGAGGCGGCTGGATGGGGGCTGAGTTCCACTTTCCAACGTATGGACACCGAGCGTCGGTCTATGCCGGGTGACAGAGACCCTGCTGTGGGCTGGAGGGAAAGGAGAGTGGTCAGCGACGAGGAGGGTGATTGGAGTTACTCCACCACCCCTGGACAGTACACCCTTGATGTATTAAAGGCTAGGTTTGGGGAACCAGGGTTCCTTCCCAGACAGGGGGTGGCCTCCCAACGTCCTATTGATTCACCTGGATTCCGTCTGGCTAGTCCACAGTTGAGGGGGTCAACGGCACAGCTGGAGCAAGGGGGACATGGAGGTGTGAGAACAGGGTCCATACCTGCCACCCGGGCCACCCCTGGTTCCCTACCTTTGGGACCTGGGGATCTTGGCCGACATTCTGCCATCACGGGGGGACAGCATGGTGGCCAGCCAGCTTTAGCGTGGCCCACAGGTATACCATGGACCCCTCCGGCGATTGGGATCACCTTTGACGGGGATCCGGACAAATTGGCCATGTTTTTAGGACATGTGTTAAACAACTTAGATCGCTTTGCAGCCCATTACTCCTCCCAATGGGCCATAGTGGTAGCGGTGATGGCCAGTCTGCAAGGTGAGGCAGCTTCCTGGGCAGCAGACCTGTTTGGAGATCACGCCAGTGAGCTGGCCGACATAGGTTCTTTTCTGGAGGCCTTGAGGATCTGGTTCGAGGATCCTACCAGGGCTCAGAGAGCGGAAGCAGAGATAGTGACCCTGAGACAGGGAGGTAGGCCGGTGAGAGAGTTCATTAGGGAATTCCAGCGGATGGCAGGCCGATTAAGATCCTGGCCTGAGAAATTGCTGGTACATCACTTCAGGCATGGACTTGATGTGGAGTTCCGTCAGGCTTGTCTGGTGAGAGGGGTGCCGCCTCGTCTACCCGATTGGTACAAGACAGTGACTGAACTCTATGCTGGGTTGCAGGAGATAAGACCAGGGGCAACCGCCTCCTTTCCGGCATCCACTCAGCAATCAACCAGTAAGCCGAGGGCTTTGGGAGGCCCAGCACAACCAGCTCCACCCGGGGTGCCAAGGGGGATATTTCGCTGTTTCAGATGTAATAAACGAGATCACAGGGTGGCCCAGTGTCCAATGTCACCTGGAAGGGGAGCGCCGTCGGGACCGTCCAGTCTGGCGACAAGACGGCAGGAGGTCACGCCGTTTCGAGGAAAGGATCAATTGAGGGCTTTGCAGGATGAAAGCAGCACACCCTATGGGTCTTCACCAGCAGTGGCGGTCTCAACCCCGGAGGTAGTGCCTGATAAGTACGAGCAGGAAGATCCAGAACAGGATCCCATGGTAAGTAGTCCGGTGGTACCATTCACCATACCAATCTGCCTGATGAATTGTAAATCTGGACAACGCATAGAGTGTAAAGCGTTGATAGATTTGGGTTGTACCCGGTGTTTGATCAGTAGGAAAACGGTGGATGCATTGGGGCTTCGATTGATCAAATTGTCTCGACCGATCAATTTCAAACAGGTGGATGGATCCTTGCTAGGTGGGGCACCGGTATCTCATGTAACTGAACTGGTACGACTCGAGATGAGGGATCATTGGGAGTTGCTACGTTTTATTGTAATTCCCTCAATGACCGAAGACGTGATCTTGGGGTTGGCCTGGCTTGACAAATGGCAACTGGTTATCTGGTGGGCAGGTGGATATCGCCGTATGAGATTAGTTGTAGGTTCCCGGCCTCCGGGCACTGAGAGGGAGAATCCACAGGTACAATTACCACCTGCTAAACTACGGGTTAAGGAAAGGATCAAAGTGGCAGTAGAAGCTAGTGAAAGCAAACGGTAATTTCCTGTGGAGTACGAAGATTTAAAGGACGTGTTTAGTGAGCGGGAGTGTGATGCGTTGCCGCCACACCGCTCTACCGACTGTGCGATAGATATCATACCGGGGGCAAAGCTGCCAAAACCCCGGATGTACCCCATGTCTCCTAAGGAGTTGGAGGAACTACGAAGCTATATTGATAAAAACTTGGGGCGTGGGTTTATACAGCCAGCCCGATCTCGGATTGCAGCTCCTGTGATATTTCAGGGGAAAAAGGATGGTGGATTACGGCTTTGCGTAGACTTTAGGGGGTTGAATGCAGTAAGCACTGAAAATATGTATCCATTACCCTTGTTGAAAGACATGCTATCTCATTTATCCCAAGGGAGGGTTTTTACTAAGCTTGATTTGAGGGAAGCATACTACCGCATCCGAATAAAACCAGGAGACGAGTGGAAGACCGCATTTAATTGCCCTTTAGGGAGCTTCCAGTTCACTGTCATGCCGTTTGGGCTCAAGGGAGCGCCTGCAGTATTCATGCAGACCATTAATGCGGTGTTGCATGAACATTTATATCGTGGGGTGTTAGTCTACCTGGACGATATTTTGATATATTCTAAGACCATGGCAGAACATATACAATTGGTCAGAGAGGTATTACACAAACTCCTCCAGGCCCAGTTGTTCGTGAAGCTCTCAAAATGCGAGTTTCACAAAACCTGTATCGAATATTTGGGATACAAGATATCAGCCTCAGGAATAGAAATGGATCCGGAAAAGGTGAAAGCAGTACTTGGGTGGCAGGCACCTAGGACGAGACGCCAGTTGCAGAGCTTCTTGGGGTTCGCGAATTTTTACAGGCAGTTCGTTCCTGATTTTGCACAGGTGGCTTTGCCACTTACGGAATTATTGAAAACGCGGAACTCTCCTGTAAAGACACGGCCTAGTCAGCCGTTAGCGTGGTCCAGGGAAAGTCAAGCTGCGTTCGAACATCTAAAGACATTGTTTGCCAAGGAGCCCATTCTACTACATCCAGATCCCGATAAACAGTACATTGTCCAGGTAGATGCGAGTTATGTGGCGGTGGGGACTGTGTTGTTGCAACGAAACACCAAAGGTGAGTTGCAGCCCTGCGCTTATACCTCACGCAAGTTATCAGAAACTGAGAGGAGATGGGCTATATGGGAGAAGGAGGCCTTTGCTATTAAATGGGCCTTGGTAACATGGCGGCACCTTCTGGAAGGGGCAAGACATGAAATTGAAATATGGACGGACCATAAAAATCTGGCTGTATTGCAATCGCCCCGACGTTTAGCCCCCAAACACGTGAGATGGGCGCAATACTTTCAACGGTTCACTTTCCAGCTTAAATATGTCCCTGGGGGCCGTAACTTCCTGGCGGACGCATTATCTAGGTTGCCTCAATATGAGAGTCAAAGGGAAGAAATAATACAGGCTATATTACCACCATATACCCAGGGAGTGGGTAGGGTAAGGACCCGTCCCACTCTCGGAGATTTTGAATCAGAGTTGAGGGCGGCAATACCACAGGACTCGTGGTTTCAAAAACACCGTACCCTGTTCACCCAGAGAGAAGGATTAGTATGGTTCGGAGGAAAACTATATGTTCCACTTGTATTACGACCTGGGGTCCTTCAGAGATGTCATGATGCATAGCTGGCGGGACATTTCGGGTTTGTCAAGACGTTACACCTGACTAGGCGCCAATTATGGTGGCCTACATTAAGAAAGGATGTCGAACACTATGTAAAAGCATGTTCCGTGTGTGCTACATGTAAATCCCAGCCAGGAAGGCCGGTGGGGTATTTACAACCGGTGGCTGACCCTGAACATCCATGGCAAGATATCGCCATGGATTTTATCGTAGAATTGCCAAGTAGTAAGGGACATACAGTTATTTGGACAGTAATCGATCTGTTCTCAAAACAGGCACATTTTGTTCCATGTAGAAGGTTGCCGACTGCTCAAAAATTGGCCCACATGTTTCTGATACATATATACCGGATCCATGGAGCCCCCTGGCGAATAATATCTGACCGGGGGGTTCAATTTACGGCAAAGTTCTGGAAAGGCTTCACAGCATTGCTGGGAATGTCACAGGGACTCAGCACTGCGTACCATCCTGCTACCAATGGAGCCGCTGAACGGGCAAATGCAGCAGTCGAGAAGTATTTGAGGAGTTATGTGTCCTATCAGCAGGCTAACTGGGCAGACCTCCTGGTGTTTGCAGAAGTTGCATATAATAACGCAGTGCATACCAGTACAGGGTTCGCACCTTTTAAGGTGGTTTCGGGGAAGGATTTCGTTCCCATACCTGAGTGTCGGGACTTGGAAGCACAACCATATCTTCCACGGGAGTGGGTCCAGTGGGTGTCCGGAGCATGGGCGGCTGTAAAAACGGCGCTAGTGGAATATGGACGAAAGATGAAGAAGCAAGCGGACAAAAAACGGCAGCCCTGTAAGCCGTTCATGGTGGGCCAACTAGTTTATCTGTCCACCAAATATCTGAAATTGAGAATCCCGTGCAGAAAACTGGGACCTAAGTATATTGGCCCATTTAAAATTGTAAAGATCATTAATCCGGTTACTGTACAACTGCAGTTACCCCGATTGCTGGGACAGGTGCACCCGGTGTTTCATTGTAGTTTGATCAAACCGGTCTATATGTATCGAAAGGGAACTGAACCAGGCCCTGTCGATGATGGCCATTATGAAGTACAGGAAATACTCGACTCTCGTGTTAGGAGAGGTGACTTGTATTATTTGATTAAGTGGAAGGGCTACTCGTTAGCCGACGCTACATGGGTACGGGTGGATAATGTAAGGGCTCCTCGACTAATTCACCAATTCCATGTGGACAACCCTGGGAAGTCAAAACTGAGTAGGGCAATGGGGGTTGGAAAGGTGGGGGCAAAGGAACCGATATAACACATCTTCTCTTTTTCTCAGGGGGAGCCTTGGTAAAAGGGGGGCAGTATGTCGGGCCGTAGTAGAGGCCGTCCGACTTACCCGCAGCAGCGAAGCCTCCACTCCCTGGAACGGCGTCCGGCCGGCCCGACATCCAGCTGATTGGCGCGCATGCGCTGGAGTCGCCCCAACGCTCAGATCGGCCGACAACCAGCTGGCTGGCGCGCATGCGCGGAGGCCGCTCCGACGACCAGATGATATAGCCGGAGTCGCACATGCGCAAAGGACACTCTAAACAGCCTAACGCATGCACAGTTGGTAGACTCAACGGACTTTGCGAGGAGACTAACCTGGAGCTGCTGGTAGGCTGCCGAAGCATCGGGAAGCGGCCAAAACATCGAGAAGCGGCCGAGGCGTCGGGAAGCGTTAGGCCATACTAATCGGATGCATCAACATTTAGGGGTATTGGGTGGTCCGGAAGAGGATGGTGGCACATGGGCGGTGGCAGGGGTGTGGGCTAGGCGGGGTCTTAGTAAACTGTATAAAGAGGCCAAGAGTCCAATGGTTGCCAGTGCTGACTTTATTCCGTTTCTTATTCTGAATTAAACCAAATGTTCTCCGTTCCTGACGTGGTGGTTTTTGACTCTGTTGAGTGAGTGTCAAAGACGGGGTAACAGAAGAATTTTCTTTAAATAAACCAAGTCTATTACATTGTTGAAACTTTGTTGCCAGTTAAAAATAGTGAATGGAAAGTAGAAAGTGAAAGTTCTCAGACAAAGAAACTAACAAAGAAGCAGGATTCCTCCCCCATATTTCTTCACTCCAATTAAAGTAATAACAGGAGAAGATGTTAATTCTCACTGAGTTAAGTTTAAAATAGAATCATCCAATTCTTGTCTTCCTGACCGCTCTGTCTGCTTTTAAATTAACTTACAGTTTCCATTTAAGCAGCAGCAGTGGAGGCAGCATCTAGCTTCATTCTCCCACCAGAGAACAAAGGCGTCCAGGGAAGCGGAGCACACCCAGACTCCGAAGGAGCTCTCACTCTTCATCTCCCAGGAAAAAATCTCTGGGAGACTAGTGAGGCTCTACTTCTATCCAGGAAAAGGCTCACCTTCCTCCCTTCGCCCAGGAGGAAGGTTTCAAGCTGCAAAACAGCTGATCGGCGCTGTTTTGCCGGCTTTTACACTTTCCTGTGATGGACGGCTGTCAGAAAGCCACCATCATCACGGCATAGCCACTGGAAGCTGAATGATGATAGGTTCTGAATCAGAACATTATCTGATAGTTTCAAGAATGGATAGTTTCAAGAATGGATCTTGGAGGAAAAAAGACAAGAAAGATGCTTACAAAAGAAAATACAAGTCCTGTGCATGGAAAAATATGCAACAGATTAATCTTGTAACAGAATTAATGAAAATGGATATTAAGAGATTCAGAAGTTGCTTGGAACAGAATGAAAAAGGAAAGTCAACTCAGGAAACTCAGCAGCCCTCTGCTTCACTGAAACAATGTATTATAAACTCTACCTGACCAGATGATGTGGACTGAAGAGAGATATCCAGACTCTTTCCTCATTGTGTTAGGAGATTTCAACAAAGCTAATAACTTAAGCCAAGAGCTGCCAATATACTTTCAGCCTGTCAAGGCTGTCAACTGTCTTACTAGAGGCAAGAGTACTTTAGACCACTGTTACACAACATTAAAAGATATTTTTCAGTCTTTACCACTAGCAGCTGTGGGACACTCTTATCATTGTATGATTCACCTTGTACTTGTTTATAGACAAAGGCTTAAAACCATAAAACCAACAATTAAATCAGTGAAATCTTGGACTAAGGAGGTAAAGTTAAGTTTCTTTGAATACATAGATTGAAAAGTTTTTGAAGATACCTCTGTAGACTTGGATGAACTAACATCATACATTTTTGTGAAGACCTATGTGTGCTGCCCAGAAACCTGCGAGATAAGGTAAGGTAAGGTAAGGTAAGATAAAGTAAGGTAAGCATTCACAAATTCTGGAGGCAGGTTGTTTTACTGATTAAATGTTAATATGCTTAATATAGAATTCATGCTAGATGCTTAATATAGAATTCATGTGGCAATTTGGAAGAATCAGAACTTATTGTGACTATTTATATCTCAAGTGTCTCTATGAAACAAGAAATTTATGAAGGCATGGAGCAAGATTTTGCTATTTCAGTGAAAGACCCTTGCATCATAAGGAATCTCATTTCTGCTCTGAGGACCCTGAGAGTAGAATATAAAAATGCAATTGTGATGCATGATTTAAATATAGGGATTGAGAAAAGTTCTTCTCTCACATTATTAGAACTCAGATTCATTCACTAAGGCTAAATATGAGCGGATTAAGATTTTTTTAACTGAAGTACTATTTTACAAAATGCATAGTTATTCAATGGAATTTGCTGTGATTAGCAAATTAAATAATGTTTAGATAATGGACAAATCTGTAGAAGATAATTTATAGACAAATAGACTAATTGCATATCTCTTTTATAATAGGCATAATATTGCTGAGGTATACTTGCTTGATTATGAATTCCAGATGAATTTTTATGTTTTCATTCAGAAAAAAGATATCATTTCATTATATGGGACAAGACTTATTTTTGAATAACACTTTCATTATTTGAAAATTGGAAAAATGTTGTAGACACAGGAAAATATTGATAAATTGATTCTAGAAATGGTACAGGTAGTCCTTGATTTACAACAAATCATTTAGTGACTTGTTCAAAGTTACAATAGCACTGAAAAAAGTGACTTATGACCATTTTTCACATTTACAACTTTTGTATCATCCTCATGATCATATGATCAAAATTCAGATGCTTGGCAATTGGTTCATTCTTGCAACCTTTTGACAAAGTCAATGGGGAAGCCAGATTCACTTAACAATCAACTGCAGTGATTCATTTCACAGCTATGGCAAGAAATGGGACAAAACTCACTTAAAAGAAATTTTGGGCTCAATTGTGGTTGTAAGTCAAGGTCTACCTATATTGGATTCTTTAGTACTTGACAATTATATATATTTTTCATATTTCATTTTTCACAATGCTATAATTTTATTTTAAACAGTTAATGTACTAACAGGGAAAAATTCTTCTAACATATGATAGATATGCGGTGATAATAGACCCTGAGATGAAATATATACTTTTTGCCATCTGTAGTATCTATAATTTTGCCTCAAAAATTTGGTAACTGTACTAAAATCATGTAAAACAACTTTATTGTAGATGAGCATTTATCATTGCTTTTGTTGGAATGTTCACTATTGTTCTCCAAATAAGCTTCCTTGGTATAAAACACAACTTGTTTATGCCATTGGGCACTTTAAAATAAAAACCATATCTGGAGTTCACACCAGGTATCATAGCGACATGGATGAAAGAAACCGGAGCTCTGGTTTCCTAGTCCAATTTTGCTTCATCTGGAGACCCAGAGAGGTCAGAAAGTCACCCTGAGAGGCAACGAGGAGGAAAGGAAACCTTGGGAGTTCAGAGTCAATGGCGGTTGGCCCAAACGGATCGAGGGAACTCTTTAAACAGGCAGGAGAAAGGCTGCCAGCAAACAAGCAGACAGCCCAAGCCATAGACAGCCGGGGAAGAAGTGAAGAGCCACGTCAGTGGCACCAAACAGCTGACTGTCAACAATGTGTGAGATCTGGGAAAGATTGTTCTTTATTTCTCTTCCCTATGGTCTTTTAAAATATAAATCCCTGAATTGGATATTTTTAAATGTAAAACCCCCAGGAAGACTTGGGAAGAAGAGAGTTAAAAGTGGTGAGAAATCTTAAATGGGGGAACAAAATTAAGGAATATAAAAAATACGCAGAAAAGATTTGAGACTGATTGAAAAAATAATAAATTTTGGGGGCTAACTTTTTTGATTTGAGAAGATTTTTTTACTTTGTTGTGAAAGAGCATTTTAAATAAAAGTTTTATTACTGGATAGAGACATTACAATTAATGAGGACATCTAGTGGTGAAAGAAGATACTACAATAATACAGAAAGAATCAGAAGAGTGATGACCTTGAAACAACACCTGTACTAAACAAAGAACATTCTGTAACTCTACAAAAGAAAAAACAAAGATTTTTTAAATTACATCTTTTAACTCTAGACATAACTATTATAGAAACTATTTAGAGACAGAGTTTTTTTTAATATCTTTGGACTGACAGAAATATCTGGATTAGACTTATGCAGTTGGTTTTTTTTATGTTGAATTACATTTTAAAGCAGTTGGCCCTTTTTAAAATTTAGATTATAGCCTAGAGCAGTTGGCTCTTTTAAACTTGGATTATAGCCTAAAGCAGTTGGCTCCTTTTTAAATTCGAATTATAGCCTAAAAGAGTTGGCTCCTTTTTAAAGTTGGATTATGGCCTAAAGTAGTGGGATTTTTTTTTCTAAAGTTGGATTATAGTTTAAAGCACTTGGCTTCTTTCTTTCTTTCTTTCTTTCTTTCTTTCTTTCTTTCTTTCTTTCTTTCTTTCTTTCTTCTTTCTTTCTTTTTCTCCTTATGGCTTTACAAAATTTGCTTGATTGAACAATAAGTGCACCAAACCTCACTAAAATTACAAAAAAACCTGCTTCTGCACCCTCTTCTGAAACATCTAGTCCAGGATCTATTAAAAGCAATGTTACAATGAGAGAAGGCAAATAATCTCCAAAAAGAGATGCATGCAACTTTACAACTAATGCAAGAAATGATGCAGAAGAATCACCAAGAAACAAAAAGCAATCTTGATAAGCTAAATGAACAAATGCTTGACATAAAAACACAATTTGAGGTTCATCAACAAATGATTCTTTAAAATGAACAAAGAATTCAGAAGGTGGAAGATCAATCAGAAGATACTGGACAAAAAAATTGAAGCACTAATGACAGAGAATGAAAGATTAGAACAAGCAAATCAAAACTTAGAAGGAGCGGTCGCTGCCTTGGAAATGGAGAAAGCTGTACAGTATTTGAGATTCTGGAACATATCCGAAGATAAAGAGGAAAATATAGCAGAAGTGATTTTTTTTTTATTGAAAATTTTTCAAATTTTACAAGACAAATCCCCTCCCCAAACCCCCCCAGCCTCCCGTACCCTCCCCCAACTCCCCAAACCTCCCTAACCCTCCCCTGGACCTCCCAGAGTTGATTACGGGCTTATCCAAAATATTTCAAAAAAAAAAAAGAAAAAAAGAAAAAACTTAAAACACATATAAAACTTAAAACACATATAAATCCTAAACAAATCTTAATATTCTAAATTAAATAGATTATCTCTAAAAAGTAATAATCATTAAACACATTATAATATACTCTGAACATCTTCTAATCACGCTTATAATATTATCCACCATTCTATATAAATTCCTCCCAAAACACAATTTTAAGCACTACTTTCTTTGAACATCTATAACTATAATATAAAATCTAATATAAATCATAAACAAATCTAAATACATTTAGTTAAACGAGTTATACTCCCTCCAAAACACAAATTTAAACATAAACACAAATTTAAACATTACTTAGAACTTTAAACATTAGAATCCCCTTATACACATTTAATCAAATTCCATCTTAAAAATAGTAATAATAATAATTAGAAAAAATAAAAATAAAAAATAAACCCAGACACTAAACACATTATAGTATACTCCAAACCTTCTAATATCATGCTAATATTATTATCATTTTTATAAACTCCCCCAAAACACAAATTTAAACATTACTTAAAACTTAAAAAATCCCTTATACACATTTAAATCTTTATCAATAAGAAATTCCATCCACAATAAACACATTAAACATTTAAATCTTCACCAATAACAAATTCCATCCACAAAAAAACACAATCCTTATCAGTCTCAATTGTCCATTTTCATTCTCCATCCATTATCATACTGATATTATTATTATCAATCTCGATTGTCCATTTTCATTCTCCATCCTTATCATTCTCTAATTTTGAATATTCGTCTTTAACCTTATCAAACTCAAGAGAAGTGCTTTGAGATCTGGCTTTAAAGATTGCTCCAAAATTTCTGGATCTCCCAACAACTCAGAAGCCAATACATGTGGGGATTCCTTAAACTCCTTATTCTGTTGGTCTTTTTCTTTACAATTATATGTTGCACGAATTGTCCTCTGCCCCTTCCTCTCAACTTGTTGAAACTCCTCAAGCTGAGATTTCCCATTTTTCATTTCAGACAACAATTCCATCCTTGAAGATTGCTCCAAAGGCTTTATAAGTCTTGCTTCTCCCACAGATTCAGAAACCACTAGATGTGAAACTTCCTTAATCTTCTTCTGTTGTTGCTTTTCTTTACAGTTATGTGCTACACAAGTTATCTTCTGCTCCTCAATCTGAACGTGTTGAGATCTCTCAGGCAAAGGTTCCCCAATTTTAGGGTCTTCAAACTGTAATTCTACATTCTTTTCTTCCAAGGTTTTAAACTTAATAGATGACGATGAACATACCCCCAAGACCGAAGTATAAAAATCTTTTGCTTGAGAAGCAGTATTAAGTCTATAAGATATCCCCAGGTAGTTCACCACCATTCCAATCGGAACATCCCATCTGAACGAAATTCGTCTCTTTTTAAGTTCATTTGCTAAAAAAGCAAACTCCTTTCTTCTTCTTAAAATTTTAGATGGGATCTCCTTTAAAATTATAACATCTTGTGAAGCAATTTGAAATCTCTTCTTATAAAAAGCTTGTATAATTTCATTGCGTAGAGATCTTTTCCCAAAGTAAATTACCACATCTCTTGGCAAATTCTTTTGCACTGCCACCACAGAATTAACTCGAAATAATTTTTCAATTTCACTAAGTATTTCCTTTTTTTCTTTATTCAAAATCACAGCAAAGTCCTTTGTAACCATCTCTTTCAGATCTCCTTGCAAGGACTCTCCCAAGTCTCTAATTCTTAAGGCATATTCCATTTGTCCATATTGAAGCATAAGAATCTCATTTTCCATTTCCTTTTCCATACTTTCAATTTTTCCCTCCATTAATTCCACTTTTTCAACTACTTCTTCCACATGGGAATTCAACTTTTCAATAACAGAAGCAACTCCTTTTAAAGCCAAAACTATGTCTTGCCTCAAAATCTTGTTATTTTCCTCTAAAATCTTTTTCATTTCTGCCCTAATTTGAATTGTAACATTTCCCATCATGTCTTGCAAGTCCTTCACAATTGCTGGTTGGACCACAGAAGAGGGTGAAACTATTGATTTAGGAACTGTAAAAGTCCCTGGACACTTTGGAGCCATCTTAAAAAAAAAAAAAACTTGCCTCCTTCTTGAGAATTACAAAAATTCCTTCAAAAAAATCATAACTCCCTCAAAAGAAAATCTTTATAATGATAAAAAAGGGAGTTAGAAAAGAAGAAAAAAGAAAAAAGGAATTAAAATATCCGTTCCAATCATTAAAAAGAAAAAAAAGGGGGGGAAGAAAAAACACCAAAAAGCCTGCTTTTTAAAAGTACAAAAGACAAAGCAAAAAAGTCAAACAAAAACAATAATGTTTAAAAAGTTAAACAACAAAAATAATAATGCTTCTAAGATCCATCCAATCATTAAAAAGAAAAGAAAAGAGAAAGTAAAAGAAGCCGATCACCATTCTAGCTTCCCAGAAAAAAAAACGCTAGAAAGTCTGCCGATCGCCATTTTACTTTCCCTTTCAGCACAAAGTAAAAAGTAAAAGGAGAGAATATAAACATGAAAATAAACCTTTAAACTTAAAATACATATAAAATCAAAGAAAGCAAAAAGTAAATCCTCTAATCAACTCTGTCCGCTTCTAAAAAAACCTCACCAGGTCCCTTTAAGCGCGGAGGTGATTGCAACGGCTTGTTTTGTCCCTAGGGACAAAAGCAGCTGTGAAGCGGAGACAGTCTGAACTCCGTGGGAGCACTCTGTCACCCCCCCAAAAAGAAATTGGGGGTACATAAGAGGCTCTACCACTATTCAGACAACCCTCTTCCCCCCCCTTTGCCCGGGAGGGGGATTTTGAACCGCTGAACAGCTGATGTACGCTGTTCATAGCGATTCATTACACTTACCCAGGAGGACGGCTAGAAAGTAGCCGCCATCGCCGCGCAGATCCACCGGAAGTCGCAGAAGTGATTATTAATCTATTACCAGAGGCCCTAAAAATTGAAAGATTGGAGATGCAGCAAGAAGTGGATGAAATATTTAGAATGAATTCAAGTTAAGCAAGGAAATACAAATTGCCCAGAAAAGTCCATGTAAGATTTATGAAGAAAATAACAAGGGATGGGATTTTAAGAAGAGTCAAAGATGACCCATTACAATATAAAGATAAAGAAATAGTAGTACCGAAACAGATTCCCAAGAAAATAAGGAATACTAGAAGACAAAATCATTTCTTGACTACAAAGCTAATTGCAAAAGGAGTAAATTTTAGATGGCTGATGCCAGAAGGGATTCTAATTAATTGGAATAATAAAAGATATCAATTGGATTCAGTGTGGAAGGCACAGGATTTTGATGAAAGATATAGAGCAGTGATGGCGAACCTTTTAGAGACCGAATGCCCAAACTGTAACCCAAAACCCACTTATGTATCGTCGGGTGCCGGGTGGGTGTGGCCCATTGGCTGGGCATGGCTGCAGTGGTAACGGCAGACTGGGTAGAACTAAAAAGTTCAATCAATCAATTCCAACTTTGCAAGATTTTTTTCCCTGCAAGAAGTTGAAATTGACTGATTGATTGAACCTCTTTTTTTTTTTGCACACAGCAGTGGAGACCTAAAGCAAAAAGGTTTTATAAAACTCAGCTGAAGGCCTAGGACTGGGGTGTCGGCGCTCGTGCCTACAGAGAGGGCTCTGAGTGCTGCCTCTGGCACTCATGCCATAGGTTCGCCATCACTGATATAGAGCATTTCTGGGAGAAAGAACACAATATCAACAAGAGGATGGAAAAAGCCAGAAACAGACAAAACAAGCAATAGAAGAAACAACTACATAAGTGGAAGAAGAAAAAGAGATGAATCAAGAAAATGAGGGAACAGTAAGAGAGCAGAGGATTACGACATCAACAAGACCTAAATATAAGTAAATCAAAATGGAGAAGGAAAATGGATTTTTTTCAGTGAATATAAATGGATTGAATTCCCCATCAAAAAGAAAAAGAATTTTCAAACAACTACAGAAATTAAACATTGATATAATTTGTTTACAAGAGACAAACATAAAAAAACAACAACATACATTTTTGGGAAATCCAGAACCTGGAAAACTTTATTACACATCAGCTCAACAAAAAAAGTGGAGTAATTTTATATATATTAAAAAGACAATAGATTCCAAAATGATTTATGCAGATGAAGAAGGAGAATACTAATGGTAGAAATATTTTTAAATCGAAAACAGATACTTTTGATAGTAATATATGCACCAAATAACAAACAAGAAGAATTGCATCAAAACCTTCACAGAAAAATAGTAGAAATGGAATATCAAAATATATGCTTAATTGCGGATTTCAGTGCAATAGTGGATGGGACATTAGATTATAAAAGCAGGGAAACAAGGAAGAAAAAGATTAGCTAAGACTTTTTTTTAACATGATGGAGGAAATTGGTGTACAAAATATTTGGAGAGAAACAAACCCAGGAAAACCACAATATACATTTTATTCTAATAGTCATAAATCCTGGTCTAGAATTGATGTGATTTGGAATTGATATGAATTAAGGGTTAATATACAGGAAATTGAAATAATTTCAATTTAATTTAATTTAATTTAAAATAATTTCAATTTAACAGATCATAATCTGTTAAAAATGGTGTGGAAATGAATGCAGAAAAAGTTAAGATGGACTTTGAATCAATCTATATTAAAAGACAAAGAATTTATAGAATTAGCAACAAAAGAAATGGAATTTTTCTTCAAAGAAAATAAAAAAGAAGATTCAACACTATAAAATGTATGGGATACAACCAAAGCATATTTTCGAGGAATAGCGATAACATACATGGCCAAAAAAAGAAAGAAAGAAAGAAAAGAGACAACAATGTCAGTTGTTAACAGAAGAATTTAAAAAATTAGAACTTTAACTACAAGGAACCACAAAAGAAAATATTGAAAAGAAAAATGGAAATAATACAACATAAATTAAATTTAACAGAATCAGAAAAATTGGCACAGCAAATTAAAAGGGCAAAGCAAAACTTTTTTGAAAATGCAAATAAACTAGGAAGATGGTTAGCTTATAAGCTTAAAAAACAGAAGGAGAAAAAATTGATAAACAATTTAGTAGATGAAAAGGGCTGTTTACAATTTAAAAATGAAGCAATAAAAAGATAATTAAAAAATACTATTAGAAACTGTATATTAAGGAAGAAACTCCATGGGAGAAAATGACTCAATGTATGGAAGAAAATAATTTACCAAAAATTCCAGAAAACTTCAAGACTATGTTAAATGAAAAAATAACAATGATGGAACTGACAGAGGCAATAAAAAGACAAAAAAAAATATATGAAAAAACTCCCAGACCAGATGGACTCCCGGGAGAATTTTATAAATGTTTACAAGATACATTAAGTTTACCATTGAAAGATGTATGTAACGAACTTTTATTGGAGGCAAAATTCCCAAATACATGGACAGAAGCAAATGTTACTTTGATACCAAAAGAGGACTCAGATTTGATTCAGATAAAAAACTATAGACCGATATCACTATTAAATGTGGACTACAAAATCTTCATTTCAATAATAGCTGAGAGGCTGAAAAGATTTTTGACTGAATTTATACACCCAGATCAAAATGAATTTTTGCGAAAGAGACAAATAAAAAATAATTTGAGGGTAATACTAGACATATTGGAATATTATGACTGCATCTAGGGAAACAACTGGCATTAGTATTTTTAGATGCCCAAAGGGCATTTGATAATGTTTCTTAGCAAATTATGATTCAACAACTAAAAACAATGGACTTTGGTCAAAACTTTATAAATACGATTCAGACAATATATCAGAAACAAACAGCAAAAGTGATTGTAAATGGGGATTATACAGAGAACTTTGATATGTGAAAAGGCACAAGACAAGGTTGTCCATTATCCCCATTGCTATTTATCTTAATTTTGGAAGTTCTAAATAGAAACATTAGGCAAGATCCAGAAATTAAAGGATTGAAAATAAAAGGTGAAACCTACAAATTGCAAGCATTTGCAAATGATTCATTCTAGAGGAATCTTTACAGATGATTCCTAAACTGTTGGAAAAGATAGAACAATTTGGAGAGACAGCAGGATTAAAGATAAATAGAGAAAAAACTAAAGTGATAGTTAAAAATCTTACAGATAAACAAAAAAACAATTATCAGAAAAAATAGAATTGCAAATAGTCAAAAAGGTCAAATACTTGGGAATATATTTGACAACAAGATGTTCAACAATAAAAGAAGATAACTAGATTAAATTGTTAAATCAAATAAAGCTTGATTTGGAAAAATCTGCAACTGTTGACGTTAGGAAGAATTGCTACGGTGAAAATGAATATATTACCAAAAATACTATTTTTGTTTCAAACGATACCTATAAAACTGGAGAAAAAATTATTTGAAGATTTAAACTCTCTAGTTTAAAAATTTATCTGGCAAGGAAAGAAAGCTAGAATAAAATTGAAAATGTTACAAGAAGCCAAGGGAAATGGAGGTTTTGGCTTCCCAGAATGGCTTTTATATTATCAATCATCAGTGCTAACATGGATAAAAGAATGGATAACTTAGAAATAAAAGATTGCTGTACTTGGAGGGACATGACCTACAACTTCGTTGGCATGCTTTTTTATAGTATGGAAAAAATAAAACATATAAATACTTCCAAAACCACTATATTAGAAATGCACTATTATTAACATGGGAAAAATAAAATGTAAAATCTGTTTGAAAATTCCAGGATGGCTTTCAACAATGGAAGCATTTGTACATCCAAATCTAGTCAATCTCGATAAAATATGGACATACAAAGATATTCTAAATTCTGAAGGAAACTTAAAATCCAGGCAAGAGATGGAAAATCATGGCATTGATTTAACATGGTAGTCACATTTACAAATGCAAGTTAGATATGACAAAAATATTAAACAGTATGGATTTTATAAAGAGCAAATTATGTTTGATCAGACATTACTAACTTCCGATGAAAAGTCAATTAAAATGTACAATTTCTTATTAAATCTCAAAATGGAAGATGAACAAGTAAAAGAGACAATGATAACATAGGCAAAGAATTTTGGATATAATATAGACTTAGAGAAATGGCAAAGTTTGTGGGAAAGAAACTATAAATTGACAATGTCAGCTTCATATAAAGAAAACTTAAATAAAATGTTCTATAGATGGCACTTGCCACCAACAAGATTAGCAAAAATGTTTAAAAATATGTCAGAAACATGTTGGAAATGTAAACACAAACTAAGTACTTATTATCATATGTGGAGGATGTGTGTTAAAGCAAGGAGATATTGGACAATAATCCACATTTGGTTAGAAAAAATGTTAGAGAAACACATAGATTATAAACCTGAATTTTTTAAACTAGATATAATGCCAGAAAAACTCAATAGACAAAGTACATATTTGATTCTACATGTGATAACAGTGGCAAGAATTATATTTGCACAATATTGGAAGAACGAAGAAATACACCAGAAGAAGAAATAATCAAAAAGACACTAGACTATTGTATACGGAAATGGACAGACTTACTTTAAGGTTGAAAGAAAAAGAAGAAACAGTATATTTTCAAACTTGGGAGCTATTTTATCAATGGTTAGAGAAAATGTTTAGGGATTAGGAATTTAATTTGTATTAGTGAATAAGATACTCAGACAACACATTTTTGTTGAATAATTACTGTTGAATTCTGTTTAAAAATAATCAATAACACTTTTTTTAAAAAAATAAAAAATAAAAACCATACCTGAGCAAATGCACTGCAAGAAACAAATGTTTGACAAAACTTTGCAATTGAAGGAATACCAATTTAATTTCCACAGAGTCTGTTACTTTGAGTAATGCAATTGTAGTCTTGCAGTATTTTATTTGTATATGGTATTTTATATTTCCCTAATTTTATCTCTTCCATCTCTGGGTCAATTTCATTTTCTAATTTATGGATTATTTGTTCATACTTTGTAGTCATTGTTTGGGAATTTTCTAATTGTAGATTTAATTTGGAGAATTGCTCATTGTCATGGTTCCAATAGATGAAACCAATTAAAAGAACATCAAGGCAAGAGTTTCTTCCAAAGAACATTTTATTCAGGAAACAAAGTATCAGCACTTACATAGTTGAACCCAAGACTGAGATTCCCTCCCCACTGATACAAAGTAACAAGTTGCAATTCCTACCCCACAAAAACTGTCATAAATCATATTCCCCAATTAGAGCAAAACGCAGGCTCTTCTCTCCGGCTCTTCAGCCCTCCAAAAGCTTATCAGACAATGTCCTTGAGTTCCCACAGTTCTACATTGTTATGGCTAGCTAAACCCTCGAGCATTTACCCTATCCCCGCTTCTACATCTGAACTCTAGAAGAACAGAAAAGGCACATTGAAAACAAAGGTAAAATGGCTGCTGAATTTCAGTTGTCAGAGCATGGACATCCATTGTCACAGTGTTGACATTCATTTATATTATCTAAATTGTTTTTTAGTCTCATTATGGTTTCTTTCTGTGTCCTCTTTATGTGCGATAATTGTTTGGTGAATTAGTTGTAGCATAGAATATATTTCCTTCTGAAAGGAGTTTATTTTTTCTTGAGGCATCATTCCTGGAGATCCTTGATTAGCCTGGGTGGGGGCTTCAAATGGAGGTGCAAGGTATCCTTTCTTACCACTTTTAACTGAAACATCCATTTTGTATCCCCCCTCCAGATAATCTGTCAGAACTTTTATGTTCTCCAAATAAAATCTTGTCTAGTATCACCAATCTTAATGAGAGTAGAACAAAGTTTCATTTAGTTTTCTGGTCTTTATGTGTAGCCTTTATAATCCAATAGGTTCCAGAATATAAGTCCAATCATAAAAGCAATATTTTGCATTGATCCTTTGTCTTAGGTGTCCAAGAATTGTTGATCAGGAAAGGTTGTAATCCACAATGTTCAAAGTGTTCCAAATGTTCACCCTGAAAACAGTTCAAAAGTCTCTCCCAGCCAGACGTAATCAAAAGTCATTTTTTTCTTTCTCTCCCAATAGTTCTTGAGATTAGAGGTCCAAGCTCAATAGATGTTTATAATTCAAGAAGGTCAGGGTGATAAGTATGCCAAAATCTTTTCCTTTATTGCCAGCTATTCTCCATTAAGCTAGAACTCACCAAGCAACCAGGAAGCTAGTTGTAGTGCTATACTCAAATCCACCACTAGATGTCATTTAAAATCCATTTTCCACTCTTAAGACAAAGGGTTGATTTCTTATATTTTATCTCAATTTTTTTCCAAAGAGAAAAACTTAGCAATTATCTCAATTCTCAAATTTATCAAAACTGTAGCTTTATGTTACTTCCACTTTATGCTACTTCCGTTCCTCTGAAAAGGTCGAGCTACAATCCCCTTCCTTCTCATGTTTGGAGGTTTTTAGCTTCTTGGGAGCTTTCTCAGGAAATTCAGTTGTAAAATAGGAAAGAAAGGATCAATATTCTCACCCAAATCCAAACATGCTGCTAATTAGTACTTTTCTTCTTCGGTTGTCAGTGGCTAATGGCTGGCCCCAGGAATGTAGCCAGTCTTTCTCCTGCCAGTTTGGATGGAATTTCTTGGATTGAACCAAAAGACTGCTATCTCTCCATGATCAACGAGGCACCCCTCCTTCTTCATCGCCTCTTTGGGGCAACTTTAGGCCCTTTTAGGGCCTCCAGCAGGGAGAAATCAGGTGTGGAAGGCAGAGCTCTGCCTTCTTCCATCCATCTTGCCGTGACGCAAAACCAGAAGTCCATTAATTGTATAATTATTATAATACATAGGCATTGTTTTAATATAGATGTTAGATTTGTAGTAATATTACATTCATGTGTCATTGCTTCCAAATCTATAGTAATTCTTTTCACAAAAAGTGACTCTAGAATAGGAGTCCACAGCCCTCAGTCCTTGGACCAGCGCAGATCCATGACATGCCAGCAACCATGCTGTGCAAACAAGCAAAGCCCAATCTACAGGATGCAGGCAGCACACAAAACCATGCCCCTCTGGTCCTCAGAAAAACCTTTCTACATGGAACAGGTCCCTTGTGCCCCAAAGGTTGGGGACCAACTGCTCTAGAAGTATGGTAGCAAATTCTATACTTTTAATGTTTTTATTTTAATGTTTGTCAATATCCAGAAAAACTTTTTTGTAATATATGAATTTCAATTCCATGATTTTAAAAGTATATCTGGAGAAAATTATTGTTTCAGGTAGGGCACCAGAATTTGTTGGACCCATTCTGGATGAAAACTTGGAAAACTTAGAAGACACAGAGCTTTAAATCCAAACATACTCTTACAGTCTTCAATTGTAAATCAATCTCAATGTCATGGTTCTGATAGATGAAACCATTTAAAAGAACTTCAAGGCAAAATTTTCTACCTTAAAAATGCATTTTATTAGGAAACAAAATATCGGCACATACATAGGTGAACCCAAGACTAAAAATCTCCTCCCCCTGGTTACAAAGTTACTATTGCAATTCCCATCCCAAATAAATCACATTCACCAATTGTTGCAAAACGCGGGTTCTCCTCCCAGTCCTCCAGCCCGCCAAAATGTTATCAGCACTGACCTTGGTTCTCACACATAGGAATTGTTTTGGCTAACTGAAAACTACACCCCCCCCTTCATCCTTTTCCTTCATCTAAAATCTCTAACTAAAATGTGGCAATGAAGACAAAATGAAAATGGCTTCAGTTCGGTTTGTCACAGCATTGACACGCTTCTTCTCCTTTACAATTTAAGAACAGAGGTTGCTATTCAAATTTCTTTGATATGTGAAGGTTTTATTTATGAAATAAAAAATAAAATAAAATATATTTGATTCCCTAAGGAATCAAATATATGTGCATATTTTAGCTTGCACAAGATTGCAGAGTTTATTAGTTTTAAAAATGTAGAATATGGTTTCAATCAACAACCTGCCTCCAGAGACTGTGAATGCTCCAACACTGGAAGTTTTTAAGAAGAGACTGGACAGCCATTTATCTGAAATAGTATAGGGTTTCCTGCCTGAGCGGGGGGTTAGACTACATGACAACCAAGGTCCCTTCCAAATGTATTATTATTATTATGGATCATTGCAGAGTCAGCCAGATGTTCAGACTGGATTTGGCATTTTGTCTACCTATCGAGTCCTTACCCAGGACCTGGGATAGGCAGATGTGGATATTTGATGGTATTACAGATATCGTCGCAGGATGGAAGCAGTTCCTAGTAAGGCCGCCGTTTGCAATTGACTAATAGCGAATTTGTCAATGCCAATGGTGTTCAAGTGGTGCTCCAGTTGTTTTGGGATTGCACCCAAGGAGCCTATGACTATTGGTACTACCCTTGCTTGCTTTTGCCACAGTCTTTCTATTTCTATTTGTAGGTCTTTGTATTTTGTTATCTTCTCCAGTTTTTTCTCGTCTATTCTGCTGTCTCCAGGCACTGCCACGTCCACTATCCAGACTTTTTTGTCTTTCTTATCGACAATTGTTAAGTCTGGGGTGTTATGTTGCAGGTGCTTGTCTGTTTGAATTCTGAAGTCCCAGAGCAGTTTAATTTTATCATTTTCTATGACTTTCTCTATTTTATGATCCCACCAGTTTTTGCTTACAGGCAAATGATATTTTTTGCAGATCTTCCAATGCACCATTGTTGCTACTTTGTCATGCCGCTGCTTGTAGTCAGTCTGTGCAATCTTCTTGCAACAGCTTACCAGGTGGTCCACTGTTTCTTCAGCTTCTTTGCATAGGCGGCACTTACTGTCTGTTGCTGTCTTCTCAATTTTGACTTTGTATGCATTTGTCCTTAAGGCTTGGTCTTGTGCAGCCAGAATTAGTCCCTCGGTCTCTTTCTTCAATTTTCCTGCTCTTAGCCATTGCCAGGTTTTATTATTATCTGCTTTCCCAGCTATTTTTTTAATGTATTGGCCATGTAGTGCTTTGTCTTCCCATGCCTCTATTCTGTTCTTCATTTGGTCTTTCTTGTAGGCCAGTTTGGTCTCTCCAGTAGTCAGTAAGCTTTCCTGATATATTAATTTCAGTGCATCTTCATCATTGTTCTTCAGATATTCTTCCAAAGCCATTTTTTCTTCTTCAACCATCTGATGTACTTGTAGCATTCCACGCCCACCTATTTGCCTTGGTAGATAAAGTCTGTCAATGTCACTGCGTGGATGAAGGGCATGATTCATTGTCATTATTTTTCTGGTCTTCCTATCCATTGCTTTTAGTTCTGCTTGAGTCCAGTCCACTATTCCAGCTGTGTACCTAATGACTGGGATTGCCCAGGTGTTGATTGCCTTTATGGTATTTCCTCCATTGAGTTTGGACTTTAAGATCTTCTTCACTCTCTTCATGTATTCACCTCTAATCTTTTTCTTGACTTCAGTGTGCTTGATGTTGTCAGCTTGAAGGATACCCCAGTATTTGTAGTACTCTTCCTCATCCAGACTCTTAATGTTATTTTCGTGGGGCATCTTGATTCCTTCAGTTTTCATTATTTTTCCTTGTTTGATAGTAAGTGTGGCACATTTGTCCAAGCCAAACTCCATTACAATATCTTGGCTATATATACGGACAGTGTTGAGCAGCGATTCTATTTCAGATGATGTTTTTCCATACAGCTTCAGATCATCCATGTAAAGGAGATGGGATAGTCTGGTAGATGTTTTTGATGTTTGATAGCCGTGTCCTGAGTTATTCAGTATTGTTGACAGAGGAAACAGTGCAATAACAAATAGTAATGGTGACAATGAATCTCCCTGAAATATTCCTCTCTTGATATTAACCTCTCCCAGTCTCTCACCATTGATCTGCAACTGTGTCTTCCATTGTGCCATCGATCTTTGCACAAATTTTCTGATGTGTCTACTGACTCCTGTTATTTCTAGGCACTTGATTATCCAGTCATGTGGCAGAGAGTCAAATGCCTTTTTGTAGTCAATCCATGCCACATTCAGGTTGGTCTTCCTTTTCTTGCAGTTTTCCAAGATCATTTTGTCTATTAGGAGTTGATCTTTTGTTTCTCTGCTATTGGGGCAGTTTCTTTTTTGCTCAGGTGGAAAGAGGTTGTTTTCAACTAGATGCTGTTGTACTGCATCAGCTACCACACCAGTTAGTAATTTGAAAGCTGTTGGTAAGCAGGTAATTGGCCTGTAGTTGCCTGGTGTTGCCCCTTTTCCTGGATTTTTCATTATTAGGTAGGTTTTCTCAGTTGTTAGCCACTTTTCAATTTCTCCTCCTTGTAGTATATTGTTGAACTGCTTGGCAGCTAGATGTTTCAACCAAAACCCATGCAGTTCATCTTCACCTGGGGCTGACCAATTTTTGATTTTCCTTGCTCTTTTTTCTACCATTTTTGTTGTTATTACTAGTTCTTTCATTTCAACTTCTGTTTTATTTGCATCCACCTCTTTTAATCAAGCCGCATCCTTGTTGTATTTCTTTGGGTTATCTCATATCTGCTTCCAGAACTGCACTGTTTCTTCCTTGTCAGGTATTGACTGATTCATTGCAGTTTCTCCATTGATGGATTGGTAGAAATGTTTCTGATTGGATTGAAATTGGAGGTTCTGCCTAGATGATGATGATGATGATGATGATGATGATGATGCTATGAACCTGTCAAATGGAACAATGTGACATTATCTTTAAAATGTAGATGATCGCTCTTTTTTAAAAAGTACAGAACAGGAAACCAAAATACTGTACAACAAAAAAGGCATTGTAAATTAATATAGTATATCTGTGCTTTCAAATATACAGACACACTTTAATTAGGAATTGTTTCTTCTCCCTATTTGATTTGTTTTGAAATGTCAGGTCTTAAATTAAGCAAAATTTTCATACATCAGGAATATATCAATTAGCAGATTCTGCATGGTAGGTCAAAGATCCAGCAATGCCATTAAAGCCTTATATTTTTTGCATGCGTGTTGATGTTCCATGCATGTATAAATGGGTTGATTTTTTTTTTTGACAATGTCTGCTGATGGAGCTGGTTCTAACACAACCAGTCCCATTATACAAATAGATATTATTAGATATTATTCCCAATCTGAAAGGGAAAACATTATCAATACTCAAGTTTTAAATATTTATTTATTTATTTATTTATTAATAAAATTTATATGCCGCCCAATCCCTAGGGACTCAGGGCGGCGTACAAAATTAAAACAATAAATATAGCAATAAAACAATAAAATAAGTGCATTCATACAGCATGTCCCAATCGTATCCCACCCCACCTCCCGGGGACATCAACCCCAGGCCTGCTGGAACAGGAGAGTTTTAATGGCTTTCTTAAAGGCTGGCAAAGTGGGAGCAGTTCGAATCTCGGGGGGAAGTTGATTCCACCAGGTCGGAGCCACCACAGAAAAGGCCCTTCCCCGAGGGCCCGCTAGCCGACATTGTCTGGCCGACGGGACCTGAAGGAGGCCCAATTTGTGGGACCTCACCGGTCTCTGGGAACTATGCGGCAGTATGCGGTCCTGTAAGTAACCTGGTCCTAAGCCATGAAGGGCTTTAAAGGTGATAACCAATGAATTGCGTCTGGAGACCCACAGGAAGCCAGTGCAGCTCGTGGAGGATAGGTGACACATGGGTGTACCTTGGTGCACCCACAATCGCTCTCGCGGCTGCATTCTGAACCAACTGCAGCCTCCAAACTCTCTTCAAGGGTAGCCCCATGTAGAGCGCATTACAGTAATCCAGTCTTGAGGTGACAAGGGCATGAGTGACCGTGAGTAGAGCCTCCCGGTCCAAATAAGGCCGCAACTGGTGCACCAGGCGAACCTGGGCAAAGGTGCCCCTGGCCACAGCTGATAGATTTTGTTCCAAATTTAGCTGTGAGTCCAGGCGGACACCCAAGTTGCGTGCCTGCACTGAGGGAGGTAAATTTACCCCCCCCCAGGACTAATGATGGGCCATCAGGATGACCCTTGGGGGGCAAGACCCAGAGCCACTCGGTCTTGTCAGGGTTGAGTCTAAGCCTGTTCACCCCCATCCAGACCCTCACATCTTCCAGGCACCGGCACATCACGTCGATTGCTTCACTGAAAGGACACAGGGTGGAGATATACAATTGGGTATCATCCACATACTAATGATACCTCACCCCGTATCGCCGAATGATCTCACCCAGCGGTTTCATGTACCCTTCAGCATAGTAATGTAGAGAAGGCTGTTTTATCATGCCTTACCATCATTCTATTCTTAATGAAAATGCATCTATTAATAGCTCAGAAAAAATTATTATTTTTTAAAAAATAAGGAACACTCTTTAAAAACATTTATAAGCTCACATTCTCCTTCTCTGTGTGGATAATTTAATGCTTAAAAGAAATATGTTCATTACTACCTCTTATCTTCATTCTCAAATTTAGAATATGCTTTAAAAAAAAGGAGCAGTCCATGATAGACATTGGGAGCTGCCAATTCTAAAGCTACCAGATTGGAAGGCAAAAAGCCAGGTGACTCCAAAATAAACGTAAAGAGCGGGGGGGGGGGTTGTATTTCTTGATGTCATTTTACAGTTATCTAGGTTCTTATAGCCAAGATTTAGCTCAATGAACTATATAAGCAATTCCCAGATGATGAAATTTTAAAATGACCAACTATTGTTGCCAGGCTGGCAATGCCTTTGTAACTACTGATGCTTTTTTGGCTGAGTACCTTCAATATTGAGTGGATCAGATGGTGTGCATATGCTGCAAAATTCTGCCTTGTTAAAGTGACCCTTCCCCTGCTTTGTTAGGGTGATGATCCCAACCAATGCTTATGTATACTGTAAGGTCTTGCCTTAACTAGTTCTCCCAAGAAAGCAGCTCTTGAAACTGGCATCATTTCAAAAGGAACTTTTATTGAGAGACAATGAAAGGGGAGAAAGCAGGCAGGATCCGAAGTTTCCCACACAAAAACATTAGGTTAAACCCTATTGTTCAAAACCATGCCCTATTGCCCAGTCCATTGGGAACCAATCCAGAGGTGTGAAGGTGTTGTGAGAACTCCGAACTGAAAAGATGATAAGAAGTTGTTCCGAGGCATCTTGTCCTTGGATGTCTGGAGCTGAGACAAAGCAGATGGCCCTAGGCTCATCCCTCCCCCTCCCATTCCCCAGAAAGATACAGCAAAGTGAAAAGAAACAAAGTAAACAAAGCAAAGTGAAGAATAAGACTGGGAGACTCTGGGGACCCCCCTTTCCATCAGATTGGCAGGAATCTATGGAGCCTGACATACTGCCCCCCTAAACGTAGGATAAATCCACCTGGAGAAAAGACAAAGTAATAAAGGGGAGAGAAAAGAGTGTGATGTTTAGTTATATTTATCTGGGTAGAGGGTGTGGAATTGTTTGAGCAACCTAGGGGCTCTAATATGTTTCTTGTGGACCCATTTATTTTGGGACACAGGGAGCTCTTTCCATACCACTAGCTATTGTGGTGCCCCATGGTATTTTTGGGAGTCTAAGATCTCTTTAATTTCAAAATGTTATTTACCCTCTACCATGATGAGCTGTGGCATGGGAGGAATGATTGGCCGTAAAGGTGAGGTTATTTCAGGCTTTAAAAGGCTACAATGGAACACAGGTTTGATTTGCCTTAGGGTCTTTGGTAGCTCTAGTTCTACCATAACTGGGTTAATAATGTGCTTAATGGTGAAGGGCCTGATATATTTTGGGCCAAGTTTTTTTAGAGGGCTGTAGGGACTTCAGGAACTGAGTGGACAGGTAAACTTGATTCCCACAAATACTCAAAGCTTGGGTAACAAACAGGTGAATTAGAAACAATAGTACATGAGGGTGGATATGATATATTTGGCATTACAGAAACCTGGTGGGGTGAAATCCATGACTGGAATGTACTGATGACAGGATACAAATTGTTCAAAAGAAATAGATCTACCAAAAAGGAGGGTGAGTTGCACTATATGTAAGATAACACTGTACATTTACAGAAATAAACATGATCAAAATCCCTCCAAAATATCAATGGGTCAATATAAAAGAAAAAAAGTGACATTGCCATAGGTGTGTATTATAGGCCACCCAACCAATCAGAAGAAATAGATCAGTGGTAGTCAACCTGGTCCCTACCGCCCACTAGTGGGCATTCCAGCTTTCATGGGAGGGTTCAATCCAAGCCGTTTAAATTTTCGGATCCATTAAGCCCTCCAATCGGCTCACAGAGCTTTCCAGCAGGCGCGGGGTGTTAGCCTCAGCTGGGTGACCCCCCATGGAGCTCTCAGAAGCCGGACAGCCTCACCGAACCGCGCCGTCATCGTGAGGCTCCCGTCGACTTCCTTGACGATCCGGATCGCAGCAGAGGCTGTGCAACAAGATAAAACTGCAAGTGCCTCATTTTTGGCTCTAGAGGGTGGAAATTAAAGACACAATGAACAACAAGCTTCCCCTCAGGGCCCCTCAAGGCTGGGAAGGCCCGGCCAAAATAGAAGCAGCCACTAATTTTGGCGCGGCCACCATTTTGAGAGCCGCACAGTGCCCTCAGTCATAGAGGTTTCAGGCATCTCTGACAAGAACAAGGCTCTCTCTTCATCCTGCTGTGACAGGCACGGATCGGGGGCAAACCAGACTCCAGTGGGCATTCCCTCATGACCAAGGTAGAGGCCATAAAGGCCTTCTATTCATTCCTGCTTGCCCAGTTATATTTGTGAGAGTGAGCACATGCCTACAGCTTCAAACAAAATATTGTGTGTCCATGTCTCAAAAAAAGAAATACGCTCATGGCTATTTGCCAGAGTATCTGAAGATGGGTTTCATAGAATCTGTTGTAAATAAACAACATCCAATGTGTTTATTGTGTCATAAAACATTATCCAATGAGGCAATGAAGCCAAGTCAATTGCGAGAGCATCTTTCTACAAAGCATCCAAATGATAAGGACAAGCCCACTGAATATTTTCAGGAAATATATAAAAAATTTCAAAATCGTTCAACAATCGTTGCATCATTTAAGAAACAACATGCAGCAAACGAAGATGGATTAATTGCCACTTATCACATTTCACAATTAATTGCAAAAAGTGGTAAAAGCTATAATATTGAAGAAATTGTAATAATACCCTCTATAAAAGAATTTATTTCAACAGTAATGCATCAGGATATACCTGAAAATTTAAAAACGTTGCCCCTAAGCGATAGCACAGTAAAGCGACGAATTGATGAAATGACAGTTAATGTTGAAAAAAACTGATAAGTATTCTCCAAAACTCTTCATTTTCCATGCAATTGGACGAGTCTACCACTGCAGATAATAATGCTTTATTGATGGCATATGTACATTATTTTGATGAAAACAATACATTACGAGAAGAAATGCTATTCGCAATAAATCTCATTACAGATACAAGAGGATTATCTATATTTAATACTGTGAAATCATACTTTACAAAAAATAATATTCCTTTGAATAATATTGTTGCATGCACTACTGATGGAGCACCATCAATGAAAGGTTGCTATCGTGGATTTGTTGCTTATTTGAAGGAAGAAGTGCCAAAAGTTCTATGTATTCATTGTGTGGTGCACAGACAACATCTTGTAGGAAAACATCTCCATTCATCATTAACTATAATAATTCAAGCCATAAACAAGAACAAATCCAAACAAACAAAAAAATGATAGAATGTTTTGACAGCTTTGCCAGGACAATAATGAAGATTTTATTATGTTACTTTTGCACACAGAAGTTCGGTGGCTGTCGAAGGCTCATTTTGTAGCATTATATGATAGTGTCATACAATTTTTTGAAAGTAATAATGAGACCAATCTGTGTCAACAGTTAAAAACAGTAAAGAATGATGCCTTTTATTTGGCAGATATTTTCAAGAGATTTCATGATGTCAATTTGCAGCTTCAAGGAACTAATGAAACTCTATAGGTTGCCAAAATATTGTGTCATTATTTATTGACAAACTTGAATTATTTCGTTATAATCTATTGAAGAAACAATTTCATCACTTTCCTGAATTATCATCTATAAACAATGATGTAACTCCAGAGGATATTGACAGATTCAGTAGCCACCTCAACGAACTTAAATTGGACATGGAAAAACAATTTGAAGATATTTTGAAATTGAAGGTGTATGACTGGATGAAAAATCCTTTTACTGCAAATATTGAAGAGGCTGATACAACTTGTCAAGAAGAACTGTTAGAAATTAGATATGATGAAGAAAGTAAACATACATTTTATAGTGGTGGATATGAAAACCTATGGCAAAGTAAAAAAATGCCTGTCTTATATCCAAAAATGTGGAAAATGATATTCAGTTTATTGATACCTTTCCCTACCTCATATCTTGTGGAATCAGGCTTTAGTGCTGTTAATCATATTATGACCAAAGAAAGAAACTGTCTGAATATTTCCGAAAGAGGAGACCTTCGTTAGTTCCTTACAAAAATTGAGCCAGATATCCAGTATTTAGTTTTGCAGCATCAGCCTCAGGAATCTCATTAATAACTTAATTAATTAAATGTAGTTTCATCAGACTTCCTGCTTCTATGTATGCAAAGTATAAATAAAAAGATAAATTTAACTACAGTAAGTTGTTTTATAAAGATTTATTCTGCCAAACTTAGCGAAAGTCCGACATAAAGTATTTGGTAAGTAATTATTATTATATGCTTTAACTTGCTAGAACTCTGCTTTATAAAGTTTATAAAGTAAAGTTACTTCCCTACTTTATAAATCACCATTACTGTGGAACCGGTGGGTAGTTAGAAAATTTTACTATTAACAGAGATACAAAAGTGGGCGGTAGGTATAAAAAGGTTGACTACCCTGAAATAGATGAACTCTTTGCCAACCAATTAACAAATGTGTGTAGGAACATACCAAGTAGTAATGGGAGATTTCAACTATCCAGATATCAACTGGGAGACCAAATCTATAGCAAGTAGGAGATCAAACAGATTCCTAACCAACCTTGACAAATTTGAACAATGGGCCCTACCCAATAAAATGAATTTTAATGTGGAGAAAAGCAAAGTCTTACACTGAGGCAGGAAAAATCAAGGGTATAAGTACAGATTAGGCAAGACCTGGCTCAAAAACAGTAACTGTGAGAGGGACCTTTGAGTGCTAGTGGATGATTGCTTGAATATGAGCTAACAATGTGCAGCAGCAGCCAAAAAGCTAATACAATCCTGGGTTGTATAAACAAAGGCATAGAATCAAGATCACTCAAAGTATTAGTACTGCTTTATAAAACCCTAGTAAGACCACACCTGGAATACTGCAACCAGTTTTGGTCACCATACTAGAAAAAAGATGTTGAGACTTTGGAAAAAAAATCAGAGAAGAGCAATTAACAGGATCAAAGGCCAGGAGACTAAAACATATGAAGAACAGCTGCAGGATTTGCGCTTCACTAGTCTAAAGAAAAGAAGAAATAGGGGTAACATGATAGCAATATTCCTGTATTTGAAGGGCTGCCACAAAAAAGGGGGTCAAAGTATTCTCCAAAGCATCAGGAGGCAGACCAAGAAACAATGGCTAGAAACTGATCAAAGTGAGAAGCAACCTGGAATTAAGTGGAAACTTCCTAACAGTGAGGACAATTAACCAGTCGAACAGCTTGCCTTCAGAAATCGTGGGCCCTCCATCACTGGAGGTTTTTAAGAAGAGACTAGACAGTCAGTTGTCTGAAATGGTATAGGTCCGTGGTGGCGAAACTATGGCACGCGTGCCACAGGTGGCATGTAGAGCCATCCCTGTGGGCACGTGTGCCATTGCTGGGCTCCTCCTTCCCCCTCCGCACATGCGCAGTTCGGGAACAGCTGCAAGAGCTGGGTGGGGTGAGGGAACCTATAAAAGGAGCAGTTTTGGCGGGAGAGTGAGTGAGCAACCAGTGGTGGGTTTAAAATCATTTTAATAACCAGTCCTCTGCCTCGCCTTCCCTCCGTCTTGGTCGGGCTGGGCTGCTCAGGGGGTTGGATGGGATGAAGACAGGAGGGTGGGGGTCATCAGGTCCCAGTTGGGGGAAGGCAAGGGGATGGGAGGGCAAGGACACCTCCATGGTGGAAAGCCACCCCCTACTGGCCAAGCCTCTCATCCACACTGCAGTCACATAGGATTGCATACAAGGGGCACTGGGCAAGAGGCTGAGGGGGCTGGCAGGGGGAATCAGAGCCACCATCTCCCTTCCGCGATGCAGCCCCATCGGTGTGAGCCAAGATGGCCCCAGGATGGCCGGAAAGGAGCCCTCATCTGGTGTGGGCCCTGTGTATACAGTGGCTCTGATGGGGGGGGCGGCTGCTGCTGCTGCTCTGAGCCCCTTGACTGGCCAACCACACAGGGAAGCAGGAGGTGGCGGTGATCCCTGCTGGCCGCAGATCTGGAAATGAAGCTGTGCCGACCATCTTCATGCTGGTGGGGACAGTGGCAGGGGAAAGTGAGCTGTGGCACATGCCCTCCCCACCCGGAGGTGCCCATGGGACAATATGTGGCAGCAGCGGCAAAGGGTGCCCACATGCCAGATCCTGCTTCTCCCGCCGTCGCTGGCGCAAGGATGGTCGGCAGAGCTTTGCTTCCAGATCTGCTGCATGACACTATCAGCACCCACACAGAGACCAAAGAGTGCATGGAGACTGACGGCGTCCGTCAGCAGCCACAGCATGCTGGCTGTCCTGCATAATGGCGGACTGGCCACAGAGCCCCATCAGCGCGGGTGGAAATGGCTACAGGATAGCCGGAAGGAAGCCTTTGCCTGGCCTGGGCGCATCCACTCGATAGATCTAATGGAGTGGCTTCTGCTACTGCTCTGACCGGTCAGCCATGCAGTGAAGCAGAAGAGGCACTGGTGTGCGAATCCGCTGCCTCATCAGGCTGCTGGTGAGCAGGCGAGGCGGCTCCAGACCCCCGGCTGCCCCTCCACCTCCTCCTGCTTCCCTGCATGGCTGACCAGTCAGAGCAGCAGAAGAAGCCACCACCATCAGATCCATCGAGTGGATGCACCCAGGCCGGGCAAGGGCTTCCTCCCCCCACATAAATCGGTGAGAAGTAAAACCTCTCTTATTACAGCTTAGTTCAAAATAATAATTAAAAAACCTTTGTTCCCAAGAATTTTTTCCTAGCAGCCCCCCCACCAGTGGAAACCAACATCCATTTACTTAGAGGTTGCTCCTCCCAAGCAAAGGCACATGAGCTGGGTTTGCACTTCAACCTAGATTTTGGGGTGGAGGGGGGGGAATAGCAAGCCCCCGGGCATCGATGCAGTGAAAGGATTAACGGGCTGCTGCAACCTGCCTCTTGTTCTGGCCACTGTAGATGATAAAGCTGCCAGTGCCAGGCAGAAGAGTGGAGCCCTGAGGTGGGGGAGGAATCTCATTTTCTGGATTGTGAAGTGTAGAGCAATTGGGGTTGGGGTGCAGACAGCACACAGGCAAGAGAATTGAGAATGAGAAAGATGAGGGCAAAAACGGCTCCGGGATACTTGCCCGCGTGTGGGGGTTTGTCATGCTGCAAGCCTGCTCTCTGCTCAGTGCCTGCTAAGAGCTGGCCAATGGCAGAGGGAGTGGTAGCCTTGCCATGTGCTCCTTGCCGGCCTGCTCCTGTGCAAACTCTCTCACTGACAGCACCGAAGTGGCAGTCGCCATCGGCACTGTGGCTGTTATCTTTGCATCACTACACCTGGAGATGGAAAAGATGAATTTCCTTACAGATGAGCATTTGGAATCCTCTCTCTCTCTCTTTCTCTCTCATCTTTTGCAAAGTGGAGCCTTCTTCTAGGCAACCTGCTGCTTACTTTGGATTGGTTTCCCTATGTGTCTAGAAAATCAGTACAGGTCCTGAAATCCAGTATTTATTTAATGAATTAATTAATTTTATTTTTATTTATATCTCACCTACACTATTTTTACAAATAGCTCAAGGCAATGAATATATCCAACATACCTTTCTCCTCCTATTTTCCTCACAACACACATGGGTGGTGGATTGGGCTGAGAGAGAATGACTGGCCCAAAATCACCCAGCTGTTTAATCCTCTATCAGAGAACCTTTTCTCTGGGCATGTGCGGCATGAATGGGGTGAGCGAGGGAAGTAGCACACACCTGTTTGGACTTTGGAGAAAGGGGGAGAAAGAGAGAGAGGACAGAGAGAGAGGAAGGAGGGGACAGAGGGAGGGAGGGAGGGAGGAGTTGGGAACGAAAAGAAGGGAGGCAGGAAAGGAGGGGAGGGAGGGAAGGAGAAAGGAAGGAAGGAGGGAGGGAGGGAGATTGGAATGAGAGGGAGGAGGACCTGAGGGAAGTCCTGCCTTAGCACCTGGCCACCAGCAGCCCTGTGGCCCTTTTGCAATCCCCTGGTAGTCTTCCATCCTATTGCTGAGGATACTTTGGTTACAAAGCCAGGTCTCCTCACATGGAGAGGGAGTGGGCCACAGGAGTGGATCGCATAATTAAAAAAACACCTGGCCAGTAGTTAGAAAAGCGCTAGATGAAGCTAGACAAGCCTACAAAGCACAAGCAGATAAGAAAAGAGTTGAACCAAAACCACTTGTCATAGGGGAAATGGTTTACTTATCCACAAAATACCTAAAATCCCTGCAACCATCCAAGAAACTAGGGCCAAAATATGTGGGACCATTCCCTAATTAAAAGAATCATAAACCCAGTAACAGTAGAGCTAGAATTACCAAAAACTCTCAGGCAGATTCACCCTATCTTCCACTGCAGCTTGCTAAAACAAGAGCAGCGATCACTGTTATGACCAACCACTGCTCCACTGCCTCCTCCCATTATGGTTGAGGGGGAGCAGCAGTTTGAAATAAAAGAAATCCTCAACTCCCGGAGCAAGTAGCGTGGAAGCAACTCCCCTCTTCCCAAAATGAATGGGTGCACAAACGCCATGTTAGAGCCCCCAAACTACTAAAAAAGTTTCACATGGACTACCCGAACAAACCAGACTAACTTCTCACCATTTTTGTTTTGTTTTGTCTCTCAACAGATTAATCTGTCATATTTTTAAGGGGGGCAGGATGTCAAAACCCATATCTATCATGTTCCATACTTCCCTGCCTCTCTTTCTTTCACTTCCCGATTCCGTTCTCTCCTCTCCCTGGGTTCTGCCATATTCCTAGAAGGGAGGGGGGGACGGAGTGCAGGTTTACTGCCTGAGCTTCCTTTATCACTACAATGTAGCACTTTGTTTTTCTGTCTTCTTTCCCTATTGCTACAATGTAACACTTCGTGTCCCTGCACTGTGTCTCTCTCTGAACTTTCTTCTCCCTAATCTGTCAGCTAGCAAAGGGGGGTGGGAAGAAAGAAATACAACCTCCGGAGCCTGGCTTATTTCTCCGCTCTCAAGAGAAGGTGTGAAGAACTGTTTAAACATCCCTGCTATGACCAGAGCCAGACCGATGTTATCTCTCCTTTCCCATGATGGACTTAACACCTGGGGATTGGCCGGTTTGAACCATCTGGATGAACTATGGGGTGGGGTTTGTTTGGGGATACTTTAATCTATCGATCTGTACAGGAATCCTCAGATTCTGCCTGCTATCACTTCTCCTAATAAAAGTTCCTTTTGGAAAAGCTTGCTTCCATGAGTTCTGCTTTCTTGGGATGAGGTGTTGAAGTGGGTCCTGACAGGTGGGTTTTTATACCTTCTTTGGGCTTTGTGTTTGGAGTTGTTCCTGTTTGAGGTTGTTCCTGTTCCTGTGCAATGACCTTTACCTGAGGTTCAGTGTGCCTGTTTGGTATTCTAATGGTGGTGGGTTAATCCTATTACATCCTAAAAGTCATGTCTTTAGATTTTGGGTGGAGGATGTAGATTTTAAAGGTCTTTGTCTTTCTAATCCCATCAGCTCCAGGGTTCCTGGCTCCAGTTTTTCTGAAAGGATTATCAACTCTGCATTTCTAAAGAGCCTGCTTGGGGCAGGGAGAGGGAGAAACTTCTGCCTTTGAGATTTTCTCCCATTATTCCTTTGGGAAAATATAATATTCTGTCTTTTTTAATATCCCCCAAATATTTCCTTCTCTGGGGGGGGGGGTGACTTCCCACAATGTGTCATAAACTGAGAAGCCTGCTAGAATAAACAAATTTAGCTACTAAATCTTTTGAGGGAACAGAACAAAAGGTCACTGTAGTGTTGTCGGAATGACAAGTGCTTTATTTTTATTTATAAACTTAACTAATAGGAGGTGTAAGGAACACTTTGTACACTTTTTTTTCTTGCTTGCTTTGAATCATTCCTGGGCTTAATGATATTGCTCATATTGCTGCACAATGTGAATACTTGATAATGGGCTAAATACACACACACACACACACACACACAAAATTTTAGAGAAACCAGCTCTTCATTAAAATTTGCAAACTTCAATGGAAAGTTATATTCTCAGCACATGCTTATTAGAATTACTGATGCCATCAAAATTTGGAATTAGTGCCTTCTGGTTCCGGACGCCTTCAGACGTGCGGGGGGAAGCTTCTCCCTGCCACCTGGTTTCCCTTTATTGGAAGACCCTGGAAAGGGTTGAAAGTCACCCTGGAGGGCGTTTGACCCCTGGAGGGGCAGCCCTTCTGTTTGATCCAAGGCAGCTCCCTAGGACCGACGAAGAGTCCCAATAACCAGCCGAAAGTCCCAATAACAGACCGATGAAAAATCCCAATAACCAGCTGAAAGTCCCAATAACAGCTAAGCATATGAAGCAGGAGTGGAGGATTTGGGTGACCTCTCTTTTTCCCTAATTACCCTAGTTACTTTTCCTGTGAAAGCCTTTTGAAATTCGTTTCTCTGCTCTCAATTCATTGGTGTTTGCATACGTGGGATTTTACAGCTTGGAAAGAAAATGAAAGAACTACTAACTTCAACAACTAAATAATTGGATCTTTGTTTTGTGGATACCTGGGGGGCCCAAAACTTTTTTTTTTATTATTGAAAATTTTTAAAGTTTTACAATAAAATAATCATCCTCTCCCACCCCCCTCCCACCCATCATCCTCCCCCCTTCTTCCCAGAGCTGAATACAGGGATAATAAAAACTAAAAAAAACCTTACAACTTAAATAAACATCAAACAATTATAAATACATTAAAAAAAAACAACAAAATTTTAAATACTTTAACTCCAATATATAAAAACAAAACAAAACAATAGTTCTAATCATTACCTTAAACATAAATTATTCAAAAGCTAGACAATACTTTTTAATCTCATATTTGTGCTGTATAAAATTCACCCATCTTTTCCACACCAAAAAATATTTCTCTTGTGATTGATCTTTCAAATAAGCCGAATTTTTTGCCATTTCAGATAAATAAGAAACTTCAAGAAACCATTCCTCCAAAGTAGGCAAAGATTCCTTCTTCCAGTATTGCCCTATCAACAGCCTTGCCGCTGTAATTAAATTCAACATTAAAATAATTTCTTTATCATCACAATCAACAATAACGCCTAACAAAAACAATTGTGGTGTAAATTTTATCCTTCTATTAAAATTTTTTTGAATATTCCACCAAATCTTAATCCAAAAAGCCTTTATATTTTTACATGACCACCAAATATGATAATACGTTGCATCCAAACAACCCCATCTCCAACATTTAGGCTGCAAATTTGGATACATACGAGACATCTTCTGTGGATCAAGGTGCCACCTATAAAACATTTTGTAAAAAATTTTTCGTAAATTTTGAGCTTGTGTAAATTTAACATTCCTCACCCAAATTATCTTCCATGTATATAATAAGATCGGCTCTTCAAAATTTTGAGCCCATTTAACCATACAATCTTTAACTAATTCTGTTTCTGAATCCAATTCCACTAGAACACCATAAATTCTTTTTATATGAGTTCAACTTTGGTCTTTAATTTGTTTCAACAAAATCACATCCTCCCTAATCAAACCCACTTTTTGATCTATCTCCACCTTTCTAATAATTGTCTATACTGAAACCAAGAATAATTAATATTTTCTTGTAATAATTAATCCATAGATTTTAGTTGCCAATTTTTCCCATCCCAATTAAGTAATAGTTTATAAGAAATGCTATCCATCTTCACTTCTCTTCTTATTCCTTCTATCGCATGCCCTGGGATTGCCCACAATGGAATTCTGGAATCTATTCTATAATATTTCTTCCAAACTCGCAATAAAGAAGTTCTTAAAATATGAGACTTAAAAACCCTATCCACCTTTTTATTATATATTAAATAGGCATGCCATCCATATAATAAATCCCATCCCTCCAAAAGGAGTATATTTACATTTGTTAAATTAATCCAATCACTAATCAATGTTAAAACCACCGCATCATAATACAGTTTCAAATTCGGTACCTTGAGTCCGCCTCTCTCTCGAACATCTTGTATAATTTTAAGCTTTACTCTTGGTTTTTTCCCCGCCCAAATAAATTTGTTAATACCTTTCTGCCATTCTTCTAAATTTGCCTCTTTCTTTAAAATAGGTATCATTTGAAACAAAAAAGAAACTTTGGTAGAACATTCATTTTAACCGCAGCAATTCTTCCCAACAAGGATAGTTGCAATTTTTTCCAATCATTCAAATTTTTCTGTATTTTAAACCACAATTTTTCATAATTAATTTTATACAATTTTGCATTAGAAGCAGATAAATATACCCCCAAATATTTAACCTTTTTTACAACTTCAAAACCTGTCAACCTAACCAAAGTATCCTTATCCAAATTAGTCATATTTTTGGGTAGTATTTTAGTTTTATTGTTATTAATTTTAAAACTGGAGACTTGTCCGAATTGATTTATCAATTGTAACAACTCCACTACAGAATGAGTTGGTTGAACCAAAATAACAACCAAATCATCTGCAAAAGCCCTTAATTTGTAATCATTTTTATTAATCTCTATTCCCTTTATTTTGGGTGATTCACGAATTTTTATCAACAAAATTTCCAACGTTAAAACAAACAACAAAGGAGACAGTGGACAACCCTGTGGTGCAGCGTTGCCAATGGTGGCGATTTTTTTGCTGTCCGTCTGAGTCAGCGTTAAAACCGCTGAGAACAGCCGTCAACAGCTGTTCCGCAGTTTAAAACCCCTTTCCTGGGCTAAAGGAAAGGGGGGAGTTTTTTACCCTGAATAGAGGTAGAGCCTCTGAAACTCCCAAGGTTTTTTGGGGGGGGGGTGTAAGGAGTGCTTCCACGGAGTTCAGGGTTTCTCTGCTCCTCAGATGCCTTTGTCCCTTGTCGTTCAGGACAAAGCAAGATGCCGTTCCCACCTCCGCGATCAGAGTAATCTGGTGAGTTGTTTAAAAAGCGGACAGAGCTGATCAGTGGATTTTGGGGGTTTTATTTGGACTTTAACTCTAAGGACTATTTTTCTCTTTTCTTTTCTTTTTGCTGAAAGGGAAAGTAAAATGGCGTTGAGAGATGTTTTTTTTCTGAGTGTATGTGAGGAAGTTGAACGGGCTTTTGATACTTTATTACTTTTTTATTCTTTTTTTGCTACAATGATTTTGGATTGCTTTTTTTCTTTTTAAAGGGGACTTTGGGTGAGGTATTTCCCCCCTTTTTGGTTATTCTGTTACTTTTGGGGGGTATTTTGGATTTTTTCTTTTTCAAGAGGAAGGAGGAAAACTTTTTAAAATGGCTTCAAAGCGTCAAGTGATTTCTGCAGTGCCTAAGGTGGCTTCTTCTCCGGCAATATTGCCAGTGCAACAAGCTAAAGCTAGATCACCATCACCTTCTCCGCCTATACCACCACTTACAGTAAAAGATCTCCAAGATGTTATGGGAAATGTTGTATGCCAAATTAGAGGAGAAGTGAAGGAGCTTTTAGTAGAGAGAAATAATATTTTGAGACAAGATATAGTATTGGCTTTAAAAGGACTTGCTTCTCTTGTTGAAAAGTTGGATTCCCGTGTTGAAGAAGTAGAAGACAAAGTGGATTTATTGGAGAAAAGATTTGAAGGGGTGGAAAAAATGGTGGAAACTTCACAAGATGAGATTGTTATGTCTCAGTACAGAGAGATGGAGTTTGCCTTAAGAATCAGAGGACTGAGGGAAAATATGCAACAGGATTTGAGAGAGATGGTGGCAAATGATATTGCAGTGATTCTGAATAGAGAAAAAGAGGAAATATTAGGAGAAATTGAAAAAATATTCAGAGTCAATTCTTGGGTTGCAAAACAGAGAAATTTGCCAAGAGATGTGGTGATTTATTTTGGAAAAAGATCTCTGCGCAATGAAATTATACAAGCTTTTTACAATAAGAGATTTCAGATTGTTGCACAGGATGTGATAATTTTAAAGGAGATCCCATCAAAAATTTTAAGAAGAAGAAAGGAATTTGCTTTTCTATCAGATGAACTTAAAAAGAGGCAGATGCCAGTTAGATGGGATATTCCGATTGGAATTGTGGTGAGTCATCGGGGACACGTTATAGACTCAATACTGTTTCTAAAGCAAGAGAGTTTTATATTTCGGTCCTGGGAGCGAGCTCATCACCACCTATAATGTTTAAAGCTTTGGAAGGGAAGGAGGGAGAGCAGTTGGCTGAAGAAGCTGTATCAATGAAAGCTGGAAAAATTCAGGCTGAATGGTTACAGCAATCTGAGATGAAGGAACAGAGAATGACCCGAGCAGCACATAAACGTAAAGAAAAGGAGCAACAGAAGAAGGAAAGTAAAGAAATTCCACAAGAATTCATTTCAGAGCCTGTGGGAGGAGCAAGACCTAAGAGATCTTCGTTGGTCCAATCTTCGATGGTTGATCTCCAAGCAGTCTTCTCTAGGCTAATGGATGAAGGAGATGGCAAAGCTCCTGACCTGAAATGTTAATGGCCTTAATTCTCCACAGAAAAGGAAAAAAATATTTCATTATTTAAAGCAGCATAATAATGATATTGTTTGTTTGCAGGAAACCCATATCATTTCTAAAGATCAAAAATATTTGTTTAATGCTTGATTGGGTTCTCATTTTGTATCCTTTGCTTCTGGGAAAAAAGGGGGTGTGGTCATTTATGTTAAGCAAAATTTATCAGCTTTATTAATAGACTCTGATCCTCAAGGGAGATATGTTATGATTGAAGTGGTAATATATGGTAAGAAAATACTCATAGTAGGTTTGTATGCTTCTAACCAACAACAAGAACAATTTTATAGGTTTTTACATCAAAAATTGATTTCATTGGACTATAGATCTGTTATATTGATGGGGGACTGGAATGGAGTGTTGGACACACAAAGAGATAAGAAAGGATCTTCTACTTCTTTTAAACAAGCTAAATTACCTAAAGCTTTTTTTGATCTGAAAGAGGATTGGGAATTGAGAGATCTTTGGCGGGAACGTAATATGGAAGAGAGAAACTTTACCTTTTTTTCTGATAGACACCAATCGTTTTCAAGAATTGACTTTTTTTTATTACAACGGATTTATATTTTAGGGTAAAAAATGTAAAAATTTTCCCACGGACATTGACAGATCATAGTCCGGTATGGATGGAGCTGGTCGTGGAAAAAGAGGAGAGAAGATCTTGGAGGTTGAATGAAAATTTATTTAGACAAGAGATGAATGTTCAGAAACTTAAAGAGTATTTAAAGGAATATTTTATTTTAAATATGTATAAGGGAACTTCAATGGCATTGGTTTGGGATGCCAGCAAGGCTTATATGCGTGGGGTTATCCTTGAAAAAATCCATGAAGCAACAGAGTTAATCATCTCAGGAGTGAAAGCCAAAGACATTTTTACAAAACTACAAATTGAACCTCAGATTCAAACTGATCAACCTATAACCCAAAAAATAACAGAAGATGAACAATTTAATATTAAAGAAGACTTCATACAATATGCACAAGTGGCTGAGAACTTTGATGTTCAATCACTGACTTTAATTACAGCACCTGTAAATCCAAAAGCAGAGAACTTAGACATTTTAGATAACCAAACAACACCGGATATGACTTTCTATTCTACTCAGATGAAATCGCAAGAAGAGGAAGAGGACCAGACTACTGAACCGACTATAAATACCCTAAACCAAACATGGAGATTTGAATTATTAGGGCAACAAGTTAACAATTACAAAGGGGCAAGTTCTTTTGAAAGACTAATAACAGGACGTTCTCCCTTGATTCAAACAACAGGTATAGGAATGAAGGGAGATACATCTGAGGTTTTAGAGGCACTGGCCTGGAAACCTACTTGGCACAAAAGGAAAGACAGATTTAAAAATGGGATTTAGAAATCTACTTAATTGGTAATGCAGCTTTTTCGAGATAATTTTTTTTATAATATTGTAAGGACCTACCCCACTTTGCATCTTAAGAAGACAGAACTCTTGGAATAATTCTTCCAACAGGCATCCTTTATTAAGAGAAAATGGTTGCAGGTGTTCTAGACAGGACTCGGGGTCCAAGCTCTCCCATTCAAGGTTTTAAGGGGTTTCCCAGTAGCCCCACCCAATCATCCCCTACTTCCAGCGACAGTCTCAGGCATTACACTCCCACCCCCTTTTCCTTACTGCCGGCTGGATGGAGACTTCAGAGAAAACTACATGAAAGGTAATATCCCCCTTTGTTATGATTAGGCCTTTTGGTGCTATCCACATTCAGTTCCTTTGAAGTGTACTGAAGGAAGTGAGGGCCATAAAGCCCCTTTGTTCACCCCCTTCCCTTCATCGTATGACAGAATCCTGAGAAGGCAGAAATGGGGTTTTCTATAGTTCATAATTAGAGATGAAATATAATTGGATTCTGACATCCTGCCCCCTCAAATATAAGACAGATCCACCTGAAAAAAAACAAAACAGGTACAAAAGTTAGTCAGGCTTGTTAGGATATTCTGTATGAAACTTCTTTAAAAGCTTTGGGGCTCTGACATGACGTTTAAGGACCCACGCGTTTTGTGAGGCAGGGAGGTTTTTCCAGGCAACTAGATACTGAGTCGCTCCATGATATCTCCTAGAGTCAAGGATTTCCTTTATTTCAAAGTGTTGTTCGCCCTCCACCATGATTCGAGGTGGTGGGGGGGGGATTTTTGGCCGTAAAGCTGACTGATGCTCTCTTTTCAGCAAGCTGCAATGAAAAATCGGGTGTATTTGCCTGAGATTTTTGGGTAATTCTAATTCTACTGTTACTGGGTTTATGATTCTTTTAATTGGAAAAGACCCTATATATTTTGGTCCAAGTTTTTTACAGGGTTGTAGGGACTTTAGGTATTTTGTAGATAGGTACACCATTTCACCTATAATGAATGGTGTAGGCTCAATCCTTTTTTTATCGGCTTGTGCTTTGTATGCCTGCCTAGTTTCATCTAGTGCTTTTCTAACTATTGGTCAGGTGTCTTCTAATTGTTCCATCCATTCTTTCAGTGACAGGATTGTTGGTTCATTTGGGGTTAATTCTGGCATGAGGTTGAAACTTTGACCGGTGGCTATTTGAAAAGGAGTGTAACCTGTTCTGGAGTGGATTGCATTATTGTAGGCAACTTCTGCAAAAGGGAGTAAGTCTGCCCACTCGGTCTGCTGGAAACTAAGAAAACATCTTAAATATTGCTTAAGTACGGAGTTCATTTTTTCAGCCCCCCCATTCGATTGTGGATGATGGCTAGATGTCAGTCCCTGAGTGGTTCCTAAGAGGGATAAAAATTCCTTCCAAAATGGAGACGTAAATTGCACCCCCCTGTCAGAGATGATGTGTTGGGGTGCCGCATGCAATCTGTAAATGTGCTGGATGAAAAGTTTTGCTAAGGCTTTTGTGGTGGGAATCTTTTGGCAAGGGATAAAGTGCACCTGTTTGAAAACAAGTCCGTGACCGTCAAGACAATAGTATTCCCATTGTTTCTGGCAATTCCAATATAAAATCCATGGCTATTTCTCTCCAGGGGGCTGAGGGATTTGCCACTGTTTGTAATAGTCCTGGCGATTTCCCTTGCAACCTCTTTGCAGTCGCACATTTTGGGCAACTGGCTACATAACTTTCTATGTCCTTTTTTATGGATGACCACCAAAATTGCCGTTGAATTAAGTGTAAAGTTTTTACAAATCCAAAATGCCCTGCTGATTTTGTGTCATGGCAAAGCTGCATGAAAGTGACTCTTTGGGTTGTTGGTATATATAACTTTTCCCCTACCCAAGGCACCCCGTCTCTCATTGTGCACACATTTTTGTTTTTCTGGAACCATTCATCTGTTTGCAAACTTTTTCGGAATTCAATTCCAGTTTGGCTGTCCAGTTGTGGTTTTAATTTGGCTTGGGTTCTGGTGGTTATTGGTGCTGCCAGTTGTGACTCTGCCATCATTGGTTTAGAGTCTGTGGCTCATGCGCTGTTATATTGGGGCATTTCTCCCTATTAAATGTTGTTGTTGTTAATTGCGAAGTCGTGTCCGACCCATCGCGACCCCATGGACAACATTCCTCCAGGTCTTCCTGTCCTCTACCATCTTCTGGAGTCCATTTAAATTCACACCTACTGCTTCAGTGACTCCATCCAGCCATCTCATTCTCTGTCGTCCCCTTCTTCTATTGCCCTCAATCTTTCCCAGCATTAGGCTCTTCTCCAGTGAATCCTTCCTTCTCATTAGGTGGCCAAAGTACTTGAGTTTCAACTTCAGGATCTGGCCTTCTAAAGAGCAGTCGGGGTTGATCTCTTCTAGGACTGACCGGTTTGAACGCCTTGCAGTCCAAGGGACTCGCAGGAGTCTTCTCCAGCACCATAGTTCAAAGGCCTCAATTCTTTTGCGCTCAGCCTTTCTTATGGTCCAACTTTCACAGCCATACATTGCAACTGGGAAAACCATGGCCTGGACTATACGTACTTTTGTTGGCAGGGTGATGTCTCTGCTTTTTAGAATGCTGTCTAGATTTGCCATAGCTTTCCTCCCCAGGAGCAAGCGTCTTTTAATTTCTTGGCTGCAGTCCCCATCTGAGGTGATCTTGGAGCCCAGAAAAATAAAATCTGTCACTACCTCCATTTCTTCCCCATCTATTTGCCAGGAATTGAGAGGGCCGGATGCCATGATTTTGGTTTTCTTAATGTTGAGTTTCAAGCCAACTTTTGCACTCTCCTTCTTCACCCGCATCAAGAGGCTCTTTAGTTCCTCTTCACTTTCTGCCATTAGAGTGGTATCATCTGCATATCTTAGGTTGTTGATATTTCTCCCGGCAATCTTAATTCCAACTTTTGATTCATCTAGCCCTGCCTTTCTCATGATGTGCTCTGCATATAAGTTAAATAGGCAGGGTGACAGTATACAGCCTTGCCGGACTCCTTTTCCAATTTTGAACCAATCAGTGGTTCCGTGTTCGGTTCTCACTGTTGCTTCTTGACCCGCATATAGGTTTCTCAAGAGACAAATGAGATGGTCTGGTACTCCCATCTCTTTAAGAACTTGCCACAATTTGTTGTGATCCACACAATCAAAGGCTTTTGCATAGTCAATGAAGCAGAAGTAGATGTTTTTCTGGAACTCCCTAGCTTTCTCCATGATCCAGCGTATGTTGGCAATTTGATCTCTAGTTCCTCTGCCTCTTCGAAATCCTGCCTGTACTTCTGGTAGTTCTCGATCCACATACTGCTGGAGTCTAGCTTGTAGGATTTTAAGCATAACTTTACTAGCATGTGAAATGAGTGCAATGGTGCGATAGTTTGAACATTCTTTGGCATTGCCTTTCTTTGGAATTGGAATGTAAACTGACCTTTTCCAATCCTGTGGCCACTGTTGAGTTTTCCAAATTTGCTGGCAAATTGAGTGTAGCACTTTTACTGCATCGTCTTTTAAGATTTTGAATAGCTCAGCTGGAATACTGTCACCTCCACTAGCTTTGTTGTTGCTCAGATTTTCTAAGGCCCATTTCACTTCACATTCTAGGATGTCTGGTTCGAGGTCAGTGACCATCTCATTGTGGTTATCTGGGATGTTAAGCTCATTCTTGTATAGTTCTTCTGTGTAGTTTTGCCATCTCTTCTTAATCTCTTCTGCCTCTGTTAGGTCTCTGCCATTTTGGTCCTTTATCATGCCCATCTTTGCATGAAACGTTCCCTTCATATCTCCAATTTTCTTGAAGAGATCTCTGGTCCTCCCTATTCTGTTGTTTTCTTCTATTTCTTTGCACTGTTCATTTAAGAAGGCATTCTTATCTCTTCTAGCTACTCTCTGGAATTCTGCATTCAATTGGGTGTATCTTTCTCTTTCTCCTTTGCCTTTCGCTTCCCTTCTTTCCTCAGCTATTTGCAAAGCTTCCTCAGACAGCCATTTTGCTTTCTTGCATTTCTTTTTCTTTGGGATGGTTTTAGTTGCTACCTCTTGTACAATGTTGCGAACTTCCATCCATAGTTCTTCAGGCACTCTGTCTATCAGATCCAGTTCCTTAAATCTATTTGTCACCTCTACTGTATATTCATCAGGAATATGATTTAGTTCATACCTGAGTGGCCTAGTGCTTTTCCCTACTTTTTTCAATTTAAGCCTAAATTTTGCAACGAGAAGCTCATGATCTGAGCCACAGTCAGCTCCTGGTCTTGTTTTTACTGACTGTATAGAGCTTCTCCATCTTTGGCTGCAGAGCACATAGTCAATCTGATTTCTATGTTGACCGTCTGGTGATGTCCATGTGTAGAGCCGTCTCTTGGGTTGTTGGAAAAGAGTGTTTGTTATGACCATCGTATTCTCTTGACAAAATTCTATTAGCCTGTGCCCTGCTTCATTTTGTACTCCAAGGCCAAACTTGCCTGTTATTCCGGTTATCTTTTGGCTTCCTACCTTAGCATTCCAATCCCCCATGATGATAAGGACATCATTTTTTGGTGTTAATTCTATAAGGTGCTGTAGGGCTTCATAGAACTGGTCAATTTCATCCTCTTCAGCACCAGTGGTTGGGGCATAGATTTGGACTACTGTGATATTGAATGGTTTGCCTTGGATTCGAATTGAGATCATTCTGTCATTTTGGGGATTGTATCCCAGTATTGCTTTTCCTATTCTTTTATTGACTATGAAGGCTACTCCATTTCTTCTGAGGGATTCTTGCCCACAGTAGTATACCTGATGGTCATCTGAGTTAAATTCACCCATTCCTATCCATTTTAGTTCGCTGATTCCTAAGATGTCGATGTTCAGTCTTGTCATCTCTTTTTTGACTACGTCTAGCTTGCCTTGATTCATGGATCTTACATTCCAGGTTCCTATGGAGAAAAAATCTTTACAGCATCGGACTTTCCTTTCACCACCAGATATATCCACAGCTGAGCGTCCTTTCGGCTTTGGCCCAGTCGCTTCATTCTTTCTGGCGCTACTAGTACTAGCCCTCTGCTCTTCCCCAGTAGCATATTGGACACCTTCCGACCTGAGGGGCTCATCTTCCAGCGTCATATCTTTTTTCCTTTTAGTACTGTCCATGGGGTTTTCATGGCAAAGATACTGGAGTGGTTTGCCATTTCCTTCTCCAGTGGATCACATTTTGTCAGAACTCTCTGCTATAACCTGTCCGTCTTGGGTGGCCCTGCACGGCATAGCTTATAGCTTCATTGAGTTACACAAGCCCCTTCGCCACGACAAGGCAGTAATCCATAAAGGGGTAAATGTTTGAGCTTAAATTGGAACTGGTGAAAATACTGGGACCAGCGGGCTTGTTTGGGATTGAGTTTCCTGGGCATTTTCAGGGCTTCCAAATTTTTGTGATCAGTCCACACCTGGAAGGGGATTTTGTTGCCTTCCAGGAACTGTCGCCATGTGAGTAATGCCCAACGTATCCCGTATGCCTCCTTCTCCCATACGGGCCAGCGCTGTTCTGTTTCTGCGAGTTTCTTGGATGTATATGCACAGGGTTGCAATACTCCATCATTGTTTTCTTGTAATAGAACAGCCCCCACTGCCACATCACTTGCATCTGCCTGTATTATGAAGGGCTTATCCATGTCTGGGTGCCTTAGTACTGGTTTGGCAGAAAAAAGTCTCTTTAGTCTCTCAAACACTGCTTGGCACTCCATTGTCCATGTTAGTGGCTGGCTAGGTTTTACTGAGGATGCTCCCTTCGTTTTTAGTAAGTTAGCGAGGGGCAAGGCTATCTGGGCAAATGAGGGGATGAATTGGCGGTAAAAGTTTGCAAAACTTTGTAGTTGCTTTTTTGTGCGGGGTGGTACCCAATCTAATACTGCTCTGACCTTCTCTGGGTCCATTTCAATGCCCTGGGGAGATATGCGATAACCTAGGTAGTCTATCCTTTCCTGGTAGAATTCGCATTTTGAGAGTTTGGCATATAGGTGGGCCGCTCGCAGTTTCTTTAAAACCACTCTGACAAGGTTGACGTGTTCCTCTTTTGTTTCGGTGAAGATAAGAATGTCATCCAAGTAAACAAGGACCCCCTTAAACAGGTGCTCCCTTAGAACGTCATTGATTAATTGCATAAAGACTGCAGGGCCCCCTTGTAATCCAAATGGCAAGACTTTGAATTGATAGCACCCCATGGGGCAGTTAAATGCGGTCTTCCATTTGTCCCCTTCCTTAATTCTCACGCAATAGTAAGCTTCCCTTAGGTCTAGTTTAGAAAAAAAATTTCCCTTTCGAGAAGTGTGACAGCATGTCTTTCATGAGGGGCAGAGGGTATAGGTTGCTTTCACTGATTGTATTCAGGGCCCTATAATCCATGCATAAGCGTAAAGAGCCGTCCTTCTTCTCTCTAAAGAGGACCGGGGCAGCCACTTTAGGTTTGGCTGGCTCAATGAACCCTCTCTCTAGGTTTTTTTTAATGAATCTTTCCATTTCCTCCTTCTCCTTTGGGCTCATGGAGTATAATCTGGGCTTCGGGAGTTTTGCCCCAGGCTTGAATTCAATGGCACAGTCTGTGGGTCAGTGGAGGGGGGAGCTCATTCGCCCTCTCCTCACTGAAAACTTCAGCAAGGTCTCTGTATTCCTCTGGTATTTCTGTTAGTCCCTTTTCCTTTCCCATGGATGCCTTTTCCATTCTTGATTCTGGTAGCCTCCCTTGGGATTTTAAGTCCATAGGGTCCCCCTTCGGGAATTTGATTTCTGTCATCCTCCAATTTACCCAGGGGTTCCATTTTTTTAGCCATTCCATCCCTAGGATCATTGGGCATTCCATGCCTGGTGTCACCACAAACGTTATGTCCTCCTCATGTTTGCCCAGGGAGAGGTGTATTGGTAAAGTGGCTAGGGTAGCTGGCACTCCCCCTGCTATGGATCCATCTAACTGGCCAAATGAGATTGGTTGTTCCAGTCTCCTCGATGGGATGCCCAGATTACCCACTAGTGGGCTAATGAGGCAGCGGGTGCAGCCAGAGTCTATTAAGGCTTTCACCTTCATGGCTTCAGGCATGGGGGGAATTAATATAGTCACTGTCTTGAGGATGGGTGTGATGTGTCCACTTACCAGGGGTTCGCCCTCCGAGCTGTCATCTGAGGCATCCACATGCCCTGTGGTGTAGGCTGGAGTTCTTTCCCCCTGATGAGCAGAGGTGGGGGGTTCCGCAATTTCCATCATTCTCATGGCAGTTTCTTTTGGCTTAGCTGAAGACTTTCCGGATTTGCTGATTGGGGATCTGTCTGGGTTGTGCTGGGGGGCTTTGGAGCAGCACTTCTCTTCTGCACTTGAAACATCCCATTTGCTTCTTGGCTGTAGCCAATGGTTTCACTGGTTCGTGTGTCAACTCAGGCAGGGAGCGGCTCCATTGTTTTCCTCGGCGGTGTCTCTTCAATATGTCGATCTCTGCTTCCTCTGCCAAGACATACCATTCCTCAAGTCGGTGTGGGTCCCCTCGGGGCAGGCAAGCGTCATATGGATCATAGTTTAGTCCGTCTTTGAAATGGCTAAGGAGGATGTCTTCTGGCCAATTCAGTTTGCTGGCAATGGCCCGGAATTCTTGTGTATATTCAGCCACCGGGCGTTTTCCTTGCCTCATCGTTTTTATCCTTTCGCGGGCTTTGCGATCAGCCAGGGGGTCTTCAAATCATCTTCTCAGAGAGGACATGAAATGGTTGAAGTCGTTGAGTTCTGGGGCATTGGAGTCATGTAAGTTAACCACCCAATTTGCAGCCGGTCCGTCCAGGGCAGATTGCACAATCCGGATGCGGGCTTTGTCGCTGGGGATGTCCCGCCCGCATTCCTCCATGTAGCTGAGGACTTGGGTTAGGAAAAACCCCAAGCGTGTTGGCTCCCCTTTGAATTTCACCTCCAATGGCGGACGTCTTGGAATGGATCGGTGCCTCCGTTGTTGGTGGTAGTGTCTTCCGTCCAGATCACCATCTGTGGTTCGGTAGGGGGTGGGGACTACTGGATCAGCAGATGTCCCCGGGGTTGCAGGTTCCACTTCACTTGCGTGCAGGGATTTCTCCATCTCCTGCTTCCATTCTGGTTGCTTTGCCCCCCATCTCAGGGTCACTTTTCTTGATTCCTTTCCCCACTGGCTTTTCTTTCCAACGCCCATTGACCAGCGAGGCTTATGGTCCCGTGTCTCCACCACTTCTTCTCCTGAGGAATCTGACCTCTCGGATCCCAACATCTGGCAAGGTTCCAATTGGGTCAGCGGCTCTCTTTCCAGGGAGTTTTCCCCCTTTCTTGCTCCATTGTCTGACATGGTAATTTTTTGCAAAATCCCCGGCAAGGGTCTCCCTTCCAGGTGGATTAACTTTGCAAGTCCTGTCTAATGTAAGGACCCCACACCACTTTGCATCTTAAGAAGACAGAACTTTTGGAATAATTCTTCCAACAGGCATCCTTTATTAAGAGAAAATGGTTGCAGGCGTTCTAGACAGGACTTGGGGTCCAAACTCTCCCATTCAAGGTTTTAAGGGGTTTCCCAGTAGCCCCACCCAATCATCCCCTACTTCCAGCGACAGTCTCAGGCATTACACTCCCACCCCCTTTTCCTTACTGCTGGCTGGATGGAGACTTCAGAGAAAACTACATGAAAGGTAATAGCTTCCTTTGTTATGATTAGGCCTTTTGGTGCTATCCACATTCAGTTCCTTTGAAGTGTACTGAAGGAAGTGAGGGCCATAAAGCCCCTTTGTTCACCCCCTTTCCTTCATCGTATGACAGAATCCCGAGAAGGCAGAAATGGGGTTTTCTATAGTTGATAATTAGAGATGAAATATAATTGGATTCTGACAAATATTTAGGATTTAGTTTTATAATGGGAGTTAAAATTAACTGTTAGACTATAACTTTAATTGTTATATGGAAATAGATTTGTGATAATGAAAGATATTTTGTCATTAAAGGTAAACCTAGACTATTACTGCAATGTTTTTTGTAACTCAGCAGTTCTCAGCCATATTTTGCTGTTTTCTTATGTGAGTTGGAGTAGCTGGAGCTGGTAACATTGCAGCTGGAAAAATCCTGGCTCAGATAAGATAGTTGCTTGGACTAAATATAATTCTGTGTAGGAAGATTACAATCTCTATATAGTAATCCTAAGAATTAAAAGGATAAAAAGCAAAGAAATCTGCTTTTTAGTTAATCTTAACTTTAACGTCACTTGCCAACTGAAGTTATATTTCCTCCAGACAAAGGTAGTCATTGTAATAATTCTTTAGAACCATTTATATTTAGTGCACACAAAGATATTAGGAGCTGTACATTGTCTCATTTTACCAATTTTTTAAATTTGCATTTTTAAAGTAGTTATCAGATTTCAGTAATACAAATGAATATAATGAAACAGTTGCTTTCTTCCAAGTGCCAATTTAAGTGCATTTATAGTTTAATTAAAGATTCTTAAGTGGGGAAGCATATGCTAATTAAAAATATTTACAAACTGAATAAGTTGAGCAGAAGTGTGTGCACATATGTACATGCAGGCCTTTTTTTGTCATAGAACGCCCAGAATGGAGTTCCAGCACCTTTTTTGGATGGAACCTTGTAGGGTAGGCAAGGCAGATTGTATGACATGTGTGAGTTCCGGCACCTTTTTTTTTTTTTTTACAAAAAAAGCACCGTGTACATGTATTTTACATGTAATTGACCATGTAAGGAGTATGTGTCTTGTTCATATTGATGTTTTGCAGTTGCTTTTTCCTTATATTTGATTTCCTGCTCACTTTTGATATCAGCCAAATCCTTGCAAGAGATGGGTACCATATGAACAATGATCAAAGTGTAATTTTTATGCAAATGCAATACTTCACCTTAATTACAATGCTAACGCTTGTCAGCAGCCTTTTCCTTGGTTTCCCTAATTAGCAAGCTATCACAAATAATTATTTCATCTGCAATTAAAATTTTGCTGCAAGCTGGCTTGTTGCCCAGTCCCTGTACCGCAAACTTACTCTTCTCTTGGTTTCTCTAGAGTTATGTCATATTGCACATTATAAATTAGCACTCTGATTTTATTCCATTGTTTTCTATAAATCTCTGAACTTTATTATTCTGCAAGACAGGTACACTTTCTCATGGTCTAGAGATATTACTATATAAAAATATTAAATATGGAAACAATACATATGAGTCTTTATCTCATCATTTGTTTATTGCATGTTTAAATATTAAAAAAATCTCTGTGCCACATTATACTACTTTTGTCCATGAAATGTTGGCTTGGCAAATGTTTCTATCTCAAGCCAATCTTATCAGAAATGCAACCAAGTCCAATAATAAAACCAGAACATAGGGCTATCTAATAACATTGATTAGCGTAGGACAAAAAGGAATTTTTTCTTGACAAAACATATAATTAATTGGAAAAATACCCTCATTTCCTTTCTAGCAAGAGTCATTAAAACTGAAAAGAATGAAGGACATCACAAAAGAAATATCGTTCAATTGCTACCTTCAGGCTTCAAAGGCCACATGTCATCAGGGTGTTGGTAGAAATTCTAGCCCACTGAATAACACCAAACAGCAAGTTGAAATTAGACAGAGATTTATTGGCTACAACGGTTTGCAAAGTGTGGTGGACTCCAAATAAATATTTGAGCCACACCTAGTCACAGCGAAAACACACATTATATACATTCTATCCTGACGCCTTGGCCCCTCCTCTGAGGTTACAATCTTATCAGAGCCACCTAAACAAAATACATTATCCCTGCCCCTTACTATTTTGCTTCACCTATTCCCTTATATGTACTTTATCATGAAATCCTACAGCTCAGTGTGGAAATCCTATAGCCTATGTGCAGAACTCTTACAAGGTATGTGTACATGTAGAAATTGTGTAGAAATCTTGCAGTCTATGTGTAGAAATTTTGTGTAAAAATCTTTGCTTGTAGAAATTTTACAGAGTACGTGTCACTTAACTTTACTTTTTATTCTAAAATTTTATTCCTAACAAGGGGAAAAGAATGGAACATTAATTCTTTTAGCCTGTGCCTTTGTTAGTGTACATGGTCTCACTTGTTACATGATACCAATCACAGATCAGCAGAAAGCTTATGCAAGATCCTCAAATGCTCTTTCCTCCTTGCTCTTGAAAAAAATCTACTTTTCTTCTTTCCTTGATTCAATGATGAAACTCAAATTCTGGTAAACTGACCATAGGAGCAGGTGTGCATTTATCTTTTCTTTGCGTGCTTTCTTCTTCATTTTCTCCCAGCTTGAATGAAAATGGTTGAATGCTGATGTATAACATTATTTAGGATTTGCTACGAAAGTACATCATTCATGGAGAAATGAAAGTTTTCAATGCACATTACTCTGTGCATTTGCTAATATTTTCAACTGTCCTTCCAAGTGCACCTCAGAATCTAATCAGAGAGATATTTTCATAACCAACAAACAAATGTAAGTGTTGTGTCCTGGGCCTGATGAGGAAACTCAGCAGGCCTGGAATTGTTGCAAATGGTCCCGGGCATTCTAAAAGCTGCCCGGGACCAGACAGAGCGGCGCCAGCCTTGTGCACATGTGCAAGGCACGAAGAAAGAAGAACACTTATTGGTTCACTCTGTCCGGGGTTCAAGCCCTATAAAAAGGCCTGTGTGCCTTTTGCTTTTGCTTGGAGTTGGAGTAGGAGAATAAAGCATTGATTAGTTGTCACCATGTGTCTTCATCATTCGCACACGAACAGAGAACTTAACACTGGCGATGAAGGTGGGATCCTTTGCAAGCTGAAGAAAAAGATTAAGGACTTACCCAGGAATTCCCTTTCCCCAAACAGCAGCTTGTAGTGGAAGCGAGTGGTGAAGGTTATAAAGTTACAATGTCGAAGATTGGCCGCTTGACTGATTTCGATGTCTCCCACCCAGAGAGATGGAATTCCTACATAGCATGGGTGGAGAATTACTTCAGAGTAAATCAGATTAGAGGAGCATTCTAAGAACAGGAACATACAAGCCCCTTAAGAAAAAACTTTCCCTTAATGTAAGGTTGCAAGGGGTTCCCTTACTGATGGAGTTGGACAAAGGTCCGCTCTTTCCATTATTTCAATTAATACTTTAAAAGGATTTGCAGCAGTAGTGGCCTTTGAGTTAAACTCAGGCCATCGAATCTAATACTCACTGACTTTCAAAATTCTAAGGTGTGTATTAAGGGGAAAGGAACCCTTAGGATACAGTATAAGGATTTTGAAGGTTCCCTAGATGTGGTGGTTGTTCGGGGTGATCATACGAGTCTTATTGGACTTGATTGGTTTGAGACTCTGGGAATCCAGGTAACTGGGCTGTGCAGCTTGCAAACGCTGGGCCTTGCAGAGGTTTGCAAGGAGTTTGCAGATGTGTTTAGCTCAGAGCTAGGATCCTACAAGGGGCCTCCCATTTCGCTACGGTTAGACACAACCATCACACCCATCAGGGTTAAGCCTAGGAGGGTACCTTTTGCCCTCAAAGGTAAGATAGATGCTGAACTGGACAAATTGCTCCAGCAGGGCATTTTAGAACCTGTGGATTCTAGTGCATGGGAAACTCCCATAGTAATGCCTCTAAAAGCTAATGGGGAAATACGTATATGTGCAGGCTACAAGTGTACACTGAATAAGGTGTTGCAACTGCACACTTATCCAGTCCCTGTTGTAAGCCACATACTGGCCTCCCTCAAGGGGGGGGGGCGCATTTTTGCGAAACTTGACTTGGCACAGGCCTATCAACAGCTACCTGTTGATGAGGCAGCTGCAGAGGCCCAGACTATTGTAACTCACAGGGGGGCCTTCAAGGTCAAGAGACTGCAATTTGGGGTCAATGTAGCCCCTGGCATATTCCAAAGTGTCATGGAGAGCACACTTCGAGGTATTCCTGGGGTCTGTCCCTACTTCGATGATGTCCTCATTGCTGGAGAGTCATCTCAAAATTTAGCAGAAAGATTAAGGGCTGTCTTGCTTCATTTTCGAAAGGGAAGCCTTAAGCTAAAGCAGGATAAATACAAGATAGGAGTCACTTCCACTGACTTTTTAGGTTTCAGGATTGATGCCCAAGGCATTCACCCTGCTGAAGCCAAACTACAAGCTATTCAATAGGCCCCAAGCCCCAAGTCCAAGAGTGAGTTGCAAGCCTTCTTGGGGCTCTTAAATTTTTACCATGCATTTCTCCCACATAAAGCTGCAGTGGCAGAGCCATTACATAGGCTCTTAGACAAGCAGGCTCCTTGGCAGTGGACTAAAGTCCATGACAAGAGTTTCAATGAGGTTAAGGCCTTGCTCACTTCTAATGCTGTTTTAGCGCATTTCAATGAGCAACTGCCTGTTTGCATCGCATGTGATACATCTCCTTATGGGATGGGAGCAGTACTTAGCCATCTGAAGGCTGATGGGACACAAGTCCCTGTGGGCTATTATTCAAGGACTCTGTCATCTGCAGAGCGGAATTATGCTCAGATGGACAGAGAAGCCTTGGCCATAGTAGCTGGCATAAAGAAATTTCATGATTTCTTATATGGCCACCATTTCACAGTCTATACAGACCATAAACCTCTGTTAGGGTTGTTTACTACTAACAAACAGACTCCACATATCATTTCTCCTCGTATGCTGAGATGGTCCATTTTCCTGTCAGCATATGACTACACTCTAGTTCACAAACCTGGAAAAGAAATGGGCCATGAAGATGGCCTAAGCAGATTGCCTTTAACTCAAGTAGAAGCAGACCTTGCTCCTGCCATAAATATTCTTTCCATTCAGGAGTTGCCTGAATCTCCTCTCAATGCTAGGGACGTGGCTGCAGAAACTGCCACTGATCACATGCTTACATGCGTGCTGACATGGATGTTGTCAGGATGGCCTGACTCATGTCCAGATGCGACATTTCAAAGTTTTTAGCAAAGAAGACATGCACTGTCTACCTTTAATGGTTGCCTTTTATGGGGTAAAAGGGTAGTCATCCCAGCCTCACTGAGGTCTAGAATCTTGATCTCTCTGCATGAGGGACATCCTGGGATAGTCAGGATGAAAGTGCTTGTGCACAGCCATCTTTGGTGGCCTGGGCTTGATAAAGCCATCGAGGCCCAGGTGCACGGGTGCCAAGTGTGCCAACAGTCTTGGCCTGAAATGCCTCAGGCCCCAGTACATAGGTGGGAGGAAACTCAAACCCCATGGTCAAGGGTGCATATAGATTATGCTGGGCCCTTTCAGGGGCAATTCTTCCTGGTTGTCGTTGATAGCCATTCTAAGTGGCTAGAGGTTGTTCCTGTTTCCTCCACTACTACTGCCAGGACCATCCAGGTGTTGAGAGGAATTTTAGCATCACACAGATTTCCAGATGTACTGGTTTCTGATAATGGCCCTCAATTTACGTCTTCTGAGTTCCAGGCTTTTCTTCAGGCCAACCTGATCCGGCATGCACCATCAGCTCCCTTCCATCCATCCTCCAACAGACTGGCAGAGAGAATGGTGTGCACCACCAAGGATGCCCTCAAGAAACTGACTTACGGTAACTGGCATCACAGGTTAGCTGACTTCTTTCTTGCACACTGCACCATACCTTGCACAACCACTGGGAAGAGCCCAGCTGAACTCCACTGGGGTCGCAGACTCATTACTAAATTGGACAGGTTGCACCCAGTCCAGGTGGCTTCACTGGTGTTGCAACCATGGGCACCTAGGAGACTACAGTTGGTTGATCCAGTCTGGGCTAGGAACTATGCTTCTGGTCATCTGTGGGTTCCTGCTGTCATCTGTAAGATCTCTGGACCTCTATCATATGAAGTGACCTTGGGAGATGGCCGTGTTCTGTGACATCACATCGATCAACTGCATTGGCGGTTGTCCCCTGTGGATTCTGCCCCTGCTTCTGCTCTCAGGGGGGGGAGGGGGCCCAGGAATTAAGTCACACTTCAGGTCAACCTTATGAGACACAATCTCACTGTTCCTGGGACGTACCGCAGGTCGCTAGGGATTTCCCAGGGGAGGTGCAAGGACATCCTCAGAGTTCAGCTATTGCGCTGAACAGGGAGTCATGTGTATCCGCAAGAGCTCCAAACAGGAATTCACCTGAGGCAGGGTTTGCCATTGAGGCGGCTCCTGACTCTGGCACCTCGGCCACAGGGAACTGAGAGTATTGGGGCACACCTGCAACGCAGGTCACGTCCGAGACTGGTCGCAGGCTCAAGGGACTAAGTTCTCTGAAGCCATCCAGAGTAGTTGGGGAATCCTCAGCCAATTCAGAGGGTTGGGGAATTTCAGCTGCTCTCACGGAGCCTGGGGAGAGCTCTGACAATTCTGCTGGCACGCCTCATCAGGGGTCACCTGCAAAACTTGTGCATAAAAGTCCTGGTCTAGCGAGCCCAACAGACGGGCCAGTAGGCCAGACGCCCTTAAGAGCAAGTCCTGGTCTGCCTAGCCGGGCAAGTGAGCTGACAGGCCAGGCACCTTCTCTAACACTGCATAAGTCAAAACAGGCTAAGGCCCCTCCTAAGCATCTAGGCAAATATATGTGAGGTTCTTGTCAGTACAAGGGACTTTACAGGTCTAGGTTGAGGAGATGGGACATATGTGGAGTAGAAGATAGACACACAAAGTCCACATTAGAGAGTGGGTTGGTTGGCTAACTCTGTTAGTATAAGAAGGGTGTCTGCATGTGAGCAGACTATTATTTTCTTTTAATTTATTTTATTATGTTTGTAAAGAAATTGGAATTGTGTGTGTTCTATCCAGGGGGGAGGGGTGTTGTGTCCTGGGCCTGATGAGGAAACTCAGCAGGCCCGGAATTGTTGCAAATGGTCCCAGGCATTCTAAAAGCTGCCCGGGACCAGACAGAGTGGCGCCAGCCTTGTGCGTATGCACAAGGCGCGAAGAAAGAAGAACTCTTATTGGTTCATTCTGTCTGGGGTTCAAGCCCTATAAAAAAGCCTGCGTGCCTTTTGCTTTTGCTTGGAGTTGGAGTAGGAGAATAAAGCATTGATTAGTTGTCACCATGTGTCTTCATCATTCGCACGTGAACGGAGAACTCAACAGTAAGCAAATATATATTGCCAAAATTTATGGGCCCTTTTTGGGGAAGGAAAGGAAGGGATTTGTTCCTCTTTTTATAAAGAAAGAAGGGAGCTCTTTGTGTTAACTGACAGAACACTGGAAAATCCAAGGACAATATAATTGTAGAAGCATGAAAAATAAATGCCCGTTAGTTGTATTCTTGATACTCAGCTATTATTAGGTTGAAGCAAAGGTGCTTTCTGCAGGTTCCAAACCAATAACCATACAGGTAGCAAAAGAGCTGAAAATAGTATAGGTAGTTCTCAATTAGCTACCTGAACTGGGACTGGCTGTTTGGTCTTTAAGCAAAGCTGTTACCAAGTGAAACCACAGCTGGGCTTATGATTGTACTTCAGCTTTATTTTCTTTTATAGACCTACAAAGGCTATAAATGTGAGGATTGGTCATAAAGTTACTTTTTTCATCATTGTTGTAACTAAATCAGGCAGTTGCTAAATGTCTTTGAAGATAGTGAGAACAAAGCAAAGCATTACAGCTTTGTTTTATTCACACAGTTTGGAAATTATTTGCAAATGAGAGGCTTATAATGGGGCATCTCCAACTGTGAGAACTTGGTTGCACATACCATGGGATTTGTTTGATCTGACAGAATTCTATACCTTCTTCTCTTTCTCCTCCTCTTTTTTTCTTTTTATGTGAATTGAAGCAGGAAGACTTCCTAATTACCAGTAATAATAATAATAACAACAGCAGCAACAACAACAACAACAACAACATTGACAGACTTTATCTACCAAGGCAAATAGGTGGGAGTGGAATGCTACAAGTACATCAGATGGTTGAAGAAGAAAAAATGGCTTTGGAAGAATATCTGAAGAACAATGATGAAGATGCACTGAAATTAGTATATCAGGAAGGCTTACTGACTACTGGAGAGACCAAACTGGCCTACAAGAAAGACCAAATGAAGAACAGAATAGAGGCATGGGAAGACAAAGCACTACATGGCCAATACATTAAAAAAATAGCTGGGAAAGCAGATAATAACAAGACCTGGCAATGGCTAAGAGCAGGAAAATTGAAGAAAGAGACCGAGGGACTAATTCTGGCTGCACAAGACCAAGCCTTAAGGACAAATGCATATAAAGTCAAAATTGAGAAGACAGCAACAGACAGTAAGTGCCGCCTATGCAAAGAAGCTGAAGAAACAGTGGACCACCTGGTAAGCTGTTGCAAGAAGATTGCACAGACTGACTACAAGCAGCGGCATGACAAAGTAGCAACAATGGTGCATTGGAAGATCTGCAAAAAATATCATTTGCCTGTAAGCGAAAACTGGTGGGATCATAAAATAGAGAAAGTCATAGAAAATGATAAAATTAAACTGCTCTGAGACTTCAGAATTCAAACAGACAAGCACCTGCAACATAACATCCCAGACTTAACAATTGTCGATAAGAAAGAAAAAAAAGTCTGGATAGTGGACGTGACAGTGCCTGGAGACAGCAGAATAGACGAGAAAAACTGGAGAAGATAACAAAATACAAAGACCTACAAATAGAAATAGAAAGACTGTGGCAAAAGCAAGCAAGGGTAGTACCAATAGTCATAGGCGCCTTGGGTGCAATCCAAAAACAACTGGAGCACCACTTGAACACCATTGGCATTGACAAATTCGCTATTAGTCAATTGCAAAAGGCGGCCTTATTAGGAACTGCTTCCATCCTGCGACGATATCTGTAATACCATCAAACATCCACATCTGCCTATCCCAGGTCCTGGGTAAGGACTCGATAGGTAGACAAAATGCCAAATCAAGTCTGAACATCTGGCTGACTGTGTGATGATCAATAATAATAATAATAATAAGTTGGAAGGGACCTTGGAGGTCATCGAGTCTAACCCCCTCCTCAGGCAGGAAACCCTACACCATTTCGGACAAATGGCTGTCCAGTCTCTTCTTAAAAACTTTCAGTGTTGGAGCATTCACCGCTTCTGGAGGCAGGTTGTTCCATTGGTTAATTGTTCTAACTGTCAGGAAGTTTCTCCTTAGTTCTAGGTTGCTTCTCTCCTTGATTAGTTTCCATCCATTGCTTCTTGTCCTGCTCTCAGGCACTTTGGAGAATAGCTTGACTCCCTCTTCTTTGTGGCAGCCCCTGAGATATTGGAACACTATCATGTCCCCCCTCATCCTTCTTGTAAGGACCCACCCCACTGTGCATCTTAAGAAGACAGAACTCTTGGAATAATTCTTCCAACAGGAATCCTTTATTAAGAAGAAGTGGTTGCAGGCGTGCTAGACAGGACTTGGGGTCCAAGCTCTCCCATTCAAGGTTTTAAGGGGTTCCCCAGCAGTCCCACCCAATCACCCCCCCTTCCAGTGATAGTTTCAGGCATCACAATTCCACCCCTTTGATGCTTTCTTCCGTCCTTCTGGATGGAGACTTCAAATAAACTACATGAAAGGTAAATAGCCCCTTTGTCATGTTAAGGTTCTTTGGTGCTATTTACATTCAAACTCTTTGAGGTTGCAATAAACACATTCCTTCATACTGAAGGAAGTGAGGGCCATAAAGCCCCTTTGTTCTCCCCCTTCTCTCCCTCTTATGGCAGAATCCAGAGAAGGCAGAAATGGGGTTTTCTATATTTGATGATTAAAGATGAAATATAATTGGATTCTGACATCCGGCCCCTCTTAAAAATAAGAGAGATACACCTGAAAGAAAACAAAACAGGTATAAAACTTAGGCTTGTTAGGGTACTCTGTGTGAAACTTCTTCAATAGCTTCCGGGCTCTGACATGACGTTTATGGACCCACTCGTTTTGTGAGGGAGGGAGGTGTTTCCAGGCAACTAGGTACTGAGTTGCTCCATGATATCTCCTAGAATCAAGGATTTCTTTTATTTCAAAGTGTTGTTCACCCTCCACCATGATTGGAGGTGGTGGGGGGGGATTTTTGGCCATAGAGGTGACTGATGCTCTCTTTTCAGCAAGCTGCAATGAAAAATTGGGTGTATTTGCCTGAGATTTTTGGGTAATTCTAATTCTACTGTTACTGGATTTATGATTCTTTTAATTGGAAAAGGTCCTATATATTTTGGTCCAAGTTTTTTACAGGGCTGTAGGGACTTTAGGTATTTTGTAGATAAGTACACCATTTCTCCTATAATGAATGGTGTAGGCTCAACCCTTTTTTTATCGGCTTGTGCTTTGTATGCCTGCTTAGCTTCATCTAGTGCTTTTCTAACTATTGGCCAGGTTTTGTAGTTTTTCCATCCATTCTTTCAGCGAAGGGATCATTGGTTCGTTTGGGGTTAACTCTGGCATGGGGTTGAAACTTTGACCGGTGGCTATTTGAAAAGGAGTGTAACCTGTGCTGGAGTGGACTGCATTATTGTAGGCAACTTCTGCAAAAGGGAGTAAGTCCGCCCACTCGGTCTGCTGGAAACTAAGAAAACATCTTAAATATTGCTTAAGTACAGAGTTCATTTTTTCAGCCGATCCATTTCCTTGAGGGTGGTGGCTAGATGTCAGTCCCTGAGTGGTTCCTAAGAGGGATAAAAATTCCTTCCAAAATGCAGACGTAAATTGCACCCCCCTGTCAGAGATGATGCGTTGGGGTGCCCCATGCAATCTGTAAATGTGTTGGATGAAAAGTTTTGCTAAGGCTTTTGCAGTGGGAATCTTTTGGCAAGGGATAAAGTGCACCTGTTTGGAAAACAAGTCCGTGACCGTCCAGACCACAGTATTCCCATTGCTTTCTGGCAATTCCACTATAAAATCCATGGCTATTTCTCTCCAGGGGGCTGAGGGACTTGCCACTGTTTGCAATAGTCCTGGCACTTTCCCTTGCAACCTCTTTGTCGATGCACAGTTTGGGCAGCTGTCAACATAACTTTCTATGTTCTTTTTTATTGATGGCCACCAAAATTGCCGTTTAATTAAATGTAAAGTTTTTACAAATCCAAAATGCCCTGCTGATTTTGTGTCATGGCAAAGGTGCATGAAAGTTACTTTTTGAGTTGTTGGTATATATAACTTTTCCCCTACCCAAGCCAACCCGTCTCTCATTGTGCACACATTTTTGTTTTTCTGGAACCATTCATCTGTTTCCAAACTTTTTCTGAATTCAATTCCAGTTTGGCTGTCCAGTTGTGGTTTTAATTTGGCTTGGGTTCTTGTGGTTACTGGTGCTGCCAGTTGTGACTCTGCCATTATTGGTCTAGAGTCTGTGGTTCGTGCGCTGTTATATTGAGGCATGCGAGATAGAGCATCTGCCAGGAAGTTCTTTCTCCCTGGTAAATGTTTGAGCTTAAACTGGAACTGGTGAAAATGCTGGGACCAGCGGGCTTGTTTGGGATTGAGTTTCCTGGACGTTTTCAGGGCTTCTAAATTTTTGTGATCGGTCCACACCTGGAAGGGGATTTTGTTCCCTTCCAGGAACTGTCGCCACGTGAGTAATGCCCAACGTATCCCATAAGCCTCCTTCTCCCATACGGGCCAGCGCTGTTCTGTTTCCGTGAGTTTCTTGGATGTATATGCACAGGGTTGCAATACTGCATCATCATTTTCTTGTAATAGCACAGCCCCCACTGCCACATCACTTGCATCTGCCTGTATTATGAAGGGCTTGTCCATATCTGGGTGCCTTAGTACTGGTTCGGCAGAAAAAAGTCTCTTTAGTCTCTCAAACGCTGCTTGGCACTCCATTGTCCATGTTAGTGGCTGGCTAGGTTTTACTGAGGATGCTCCCTTCGTTTTTAGTAAGTTAGTGAGGGGCAAGGCTATCTGGGCAAATGAGGGGATGAATTGGCGGTAAAAGTTTGCAAAGCCCAGGAAACTTTGTAGTTGCTTTCTTGTGTGGGGTGGCGCCCAATCTAATACTGCTTTGACCTTCTCTGGGTCCATTTCAATGCCCTGTGGGGATATGCAATAACCTAGGTAGTCTATCCTTTCCTGGTGGAATTCGCATTTTGAGAGTTTGGCATATAGGTGAGCGGTTCGCAGCTTCTTTAAAACCGCTCTGACAAGTTTGACGTGTTCTTCTTTTGTTTCAGTAAAGATAAGAAGGTCGTCCAAGTAAACAAGGACCCTCTTAAACAGGTGCTTCCTTAGAACGTCATTGATTAATTGCATAAAGACTGCAGGGCCCCCTTGTAATCCAAATGGCAAGACTTTGAATTGATAGCACCCCATGGGGCAGTTAAATGCAGTCTTCCATTCGTCCCCTTCCTTAATTCTTATGCGATAGTAAGCTTCCCTTAGGTCTAGTTTAGAAAAAAATTTCCCTTTCGATAGGTGTGACAGCATGTCTTTCATGAGGGGCAGCGGGTATAGGTTGCTTTCACTGATTGTATTCAGGGCCCTATAATCCACGCATAAACGTAAAGAGCCATCCTTCTTCTCTCTAAAAAGGACCGGGGCAGCCACTTTAGGCTTGGCTGGCTCAATGAAACCTCTCTCCAGGTTTTTTTTTATAAATCTTTCCATTTCCTCCTTCTCCTTTGGGCTCATGGAGTATAATCTGGGCTTCGGGAGTTTTGCCCCAGGCTTGAATTCAATGGTACAGTCTGTGGGTCGGTGGGGGGGAAGCTCATTCGCCCTCTCCTCACTGAAGACTTCAGCAAGGTCCCTATATTCCTCTGGTATTTCTGTTAATCTTTTTTCCTCTCCTATGGATGCTTTTTCTATTCTTGATTCTGGTAGCCTCCCTTGGGGTTTTAAGTCCATAGGGTCCCCCTTCGGGAATTTGATTTCTGTCGTCCTCCAATTTACCCAGGGGTTCCATTTTTTCAACCATTCCATCCCTAGAATCATTGGGCATTCCATACCTGGGGTCACCACAAACGTTATGTCCTCTTCATGGTTGCCCAGGGAGAGGTGTATTGGCAGAGTGGCTAGGACTTCTCTTTGTTAAACTAGACATACCCAATTCCAGCAACCGTTCCTCATACGTTTTAGCCTCCAGTCCCCTAATCATCTTTGTTACTCTTCTCTGTACTCTTTCTAGAATCTCAGCATCTTTTTTACATTGTGGTGACCAAAACTGGATGCAGTATTCCAAGTGTGGCCTTACCAAGGCATTGTAAAGTGGTATTAATATTTCACGCGATCTTGATTCTATCCCTCTGTTTATGCAGCCCAGCACTGAGTTGTTCTCCCTGTTTTGTGTGTGTGTGTGTGTGTGTGTTTGTGTGTATGTAATTTTCTCTATATATCTACATTTACATCTACACCTATATCTATATCTATTTTAATGTAATCATGTCTTGCTTCGTCATAATTTAGCAGAACTTTCAACCTAATTAAGACCTCAAATCTAGCCTATACAACTTCTCCGTGCTTGTCCAGTGAATATCTTGCCTGTGAAACAATGTAAGCACATAATTAAAGTATGAAGATTTTAGTTACAAAAGACATAATTATAACTCACATATCCAAAAACAGACATCTGTCACTTTGTTAGCAATAAATTATGCTAATCCTGAAGATATTTCAGTATAATTAAAAATAATTCAGACTTATCTATTAGGATATCAAGGTTTTCCATCTAGCATACAAATAACACTAAAAATAGTTGTATTTAAGCTTTTAGTATATGCAATCAGAAAATTAGCATATGTTAAAGGCATGAATACATATTTACTTTCTACACTTTTTACTAAATGCATCTTTCCTATTGCAGTAACTGGGACAGAGAAAAGTAGTTTATTGTCATCCAATATGGTCACTGTGACTGTGATAAGATTGTGGTCCAAAATTTTTGATAGACTTAAAACGATATCATTCCTTTTGCTGAAGTATTTTTGAACAGAGAATTTTGGTTTCCATAGGTCTTTACTGTATTCTAGTATATTTATTTGATTTCAATACCATTTTGTACATGAGCGTAAAGAAGTTTTTCATAAATGCTATTCTCTTCTCCATTTTTCCTCACAACAATAACGCTGTGGCCTGAAAGAGAGTGACTGCTCTCTTACTGCTGTATGTCTATGGAGATTCTCAGTCATCCAGGTCATGGTTGTCCCAAAGATGCTTTTTCAAAAGGCAACTGGACTTTCTTGTTTTTCTCTAAAGATGTTTTGCTTCTCATCCAAGAAGCTTCTTTAGCTCTGAAGAAGCGAAATGTCTTCAAAGAATAACAAGAAAGACCAGTTGCCTCTTGAAAAAGCACATTTGGGACATTACCGCTGTAGTACCATTGTGATCTGCAAAACATGTTCCATGTATATGATTATGCCCATAGAAGAACAAAACTATAAATGTATCAAATGTAAACTAATCGTGCTTACTAAAGAAAAAAGTAAAAGATCTAAAGAAAATTCTAACCACTTTGAAACTCAACCCACAAAATGAGAAACCCCAAACCTCGCAAGAAGAACATGCCCAAATTGAATACAGTAATGACCAAACAACTTCTAAAAGAATTGATCCCTTAGAAGAAGAAAAGAGATGGAAACATGTCACTCATAGAAAAAAACACAAACCTAGAACAAAACCCCCATCCAATCCAACCCACTCTGATGCAGCCCCACTGGTGCTGAGCAATCAATTTCATAGACTGTCCTTGGAAGAAAACAAGCATTACACCTAGAAAAGAAGCACCATCAAATGTCCCCAAATAGTAACAACATCAAGTGCTCCTGTGATAGAAAAGTACCCGAAAACTCCCCAGGAAAAAAAGGTGAGTGTTGGTAATGGAAGATTTAATTCTCAAGGGAACACAATCAGCCATCTGTAGGCCAGACAGTCAAACCAGAGAGGTATGTTGCTTCCCTGGAGCAAGAATTAAAACGCACAGATTACTATCCTTTTCTACTACTACATGTAGGGATGAGCAACACCAAAATGGACCTGAAAACAATATCAAGTGATTATGAACAGCTAAGCAAGAAGGTCAAGGAGTTAGGTGCATAAGTAATTTTTTCACTTGTACTGCCAATGAAAGGTCAACATCCAGTAAGAGAACAAAGGATTCTAAAAGTGAACCATTGGCTAAAGGGTTGGTGTCATCAAAAGAACTTTGGATTCCTGGACCATGGTCTGCACTATCACTATGATGGATTTTTGGCAAGGGACTGGCTGCACTTCACAAAAACTAGGAAGAATGTTTTCGGAAAACGCCTGGTTCAACTTATTAGGAGGGCTTTAAACTAAAACTGAGGGGGGAGGGTGACTAAAATTTAGGATCTCTAGGACCTAATTACAAGAAAAAATCCCTAGAAAAAATTCAAATAATGAGGCAAGGAGGGATGGGAAGGAAGACAAACTCAAACACCAAATAGAAGACATGGGAAGAATACCCAGAGTCAGACATAAAGAGCTCAAATGCCTATATACAAATGCACAAAGTTTGAGGAACAAACAAGGTAAACTAGAATTATTAATACATAAAATTAGATATGATATAATTGGAATTATTGGAACTTGTGGATGAGACCCATGAGTGGAACACACTAATAGAAAATATAAACTGTTTAAAAAAACAGACCCCATAAAAGAGGAGATGGAATTGCACTATATGTAAAAAGACCACTACCCTTGCATTCTTAGGTTGGGCTGTATTTATTCTTTGCTGTAGAAAAAGAACCTATGGACCACAGGATTGCTTGCTCCAATCTTTTCCTTTCTCCCATTGTCAAACTTAACAATTTTATGTCACATGCAACTTGGGAAATTCAATAGGATGCAATTGATTTCATTATAATACTTAAAAATTTGATAATAAAATGTCAGGTCTTTCATTAGAAATCTTGTAGCTAAATATATATTTTATGTCAATTAGCTACCTCAGCAAAAGCAAGTTACTGTGCATAAATTAGGGCTTGCCTAATCATTAAAACAGCAATCATTAAATATAAGCCATCTGCAGAGAATATTTGTCAATAGAAAAAACCATTAAATGACTGCTTCAGTGGTTTAACGTTTGGAAGTAATAATGAACAGCACATTACAGGCTAGTAAATTTTGAAAACAGTATGCCAACCTCAGCCATAAAAATATTGTTAATATCAGCAACTCTGAAATACTGCAGTGGAAAACAGATTTAAAAACTTAATTTAGAAAAAAAGATAAACGTAGAAGCAAAAGTAAATGGTAACTATAGCCTAATTCATTTGTAAATGATTTCTATAGTAAAGATTAATAAAGGTATCAAAAAGGCTATAATATCTCAATACCAATAGTTATTAGGTCTAAACTTTTTTTTCTATTGCTCCCAGTTTGAGAAAGAATATCAGGATTCATGTATTCCATTTAAAGAAAGAGCCAACCTATTCATTCTGAAAAATATTGAATTTGGTAAATTACCTTTGTAATGAAAGTAGTGTAGTCAAATTTAAACATTTTTACATACCTACAAAAAATTGCTCCTAAAAACCAGAACTGTGTCTAAACTCCTATCAGATCATCTAACCCTAACCCTAACCCTTGATATTATTATTATGGTTGGTCATAAAATAGCCAGATGCTTAGACTGGATTTGGCATTTTTATCCATCAATCAAGTCTTTCCCAGGATGTAAGTTGTTTCAAGTAAAACTGCCTTTACAATTGACTGATGGGATTTTCTCAATGCCAATGGTGTTCAAGTGGTGCCCCAACTGTTTTGGGATTGTACCCAAGGTCCCTATTATTTTTATTACTATTTATATTGCTACTCATAACACTTGTACATGACTCTGGATAGTGTGCATGGTTTAAAAACAAGTAAAATCATAAATTACATTTTTATTAGGTTAGAAGCAGAAAAAAAGGAAAGTTATTGTAAGAACCCACCCCACTTTGCATCTTAAGAAGACAGAACTCTTGGAATAATTCTTCCAACAGGAATCCTTTATTAAGAAGAAGTGGTTGCAGGCATGCTAGACAGGACTTGGGGTCCAAGCTCTCCCATTCAAGGTTTTAAGGGGTTCCCCAGTAGTCCCATCCAATCACCCCCCCCAGTGATAGTTTCAGGCATCACATATCCACCCCTTTACTCCTTTCTTCCATCTGGATGGAGACTTCAGATAAACTACATGAAAGGTAAATAGCCCCCTTTGTTATGGTAAGGTTCAAACTCTTTGAGGTTGCAATAAACACATTCAGCTCCTTAGAAGTATACTGAAGGAAGTGAGGGCCATAAAGCCCCTTTGTTCTCCCCCTTCTCTCCCTCTTATGGCAGAATCCAGGGAAGGCAGAATTGGGATTTTCTATGTTTGATAATTAAAGATGAAATATAATTGGATTCTGACATCCGGCCCTTCTTAAAAATAAGAGAGATCCACCTGAAAGAAAACAAAACAGGTATACAACTTAGTCAGGCTTGTTAGGATACTCTGTGTGAAACTTCTTCAATAGCTTCGAGGCTCTGACATGACGTTTATGGACCCACTCGTTTTGTGAGGGAGGGAGGTGTTTCCAGGCAACTAGGTACTGAGTTGCTCCATGATATCTCCTAGAGTCAAGGATCTCTTTTATTTCGAAGTGTTGTTCACCCTCCACCATGATTGGAGGTGGTGGGGGGGGGGATTTTTGGCCGTAGAGGTGACTGATGCTCTCTTTTCAGCAAGCTGCAATGAAAAATTGGGTGTATTTGCCTGAGATTTTTGGGTAATTCTAATTCTACTGTTACTGGATTTATGATTCTTTTAATTGGAAAAGGTCCTATGTATTTTGGTCCAAGTTTTTTACAGGGCTGTAGGGACTTTAGGTATTTTGTAGATAAGTACACCATTTCTCCTATAATGAATGGTGTAGGCTCAACCCTTTTTTTATCGGCTTGTGCTTTGTATGCCTGCCTAGCTTCATCTAGTGCTTTTCTAACTATTGGCCAGGTGTTTTGTAGATTTTCCATCCATTCTTTCAGTGAAGGGATCGTTGGTTCGTTTGGGGTTAACTCTGGCATAGGGTTGAAACTTTGACCGTTGGCTATTTGAAAAGGAGTGTAGCCTGTGCTGGAGTGGACTGCATTATTGTAGGCAACTTCTGCAAACGGAAGTAAGTCCGTCCAATCACTCTGTTGGAAATTTAAGAAACATCTCAAATATTGCTCAAGTACTGAATGACAACGTTCCGTTTGTCCATCTGTCTGAGGGTGATGACTAGATGTCAGTCCCTGAGTGGTCCCTAAGAGGGATAAAAATTCCTTCCAAAATGCAGACGTAAATTGCACTCCTCTATCAGAGATGATGCGTTGGGGTGCCCTGTGCAATCTGTAAATGTGCTGGATGAAAAGTTTTGCTAAGGCCTTTGCAGTGGGAATCTTTTGGCAAGGGATAAAGTGCACCTGTTTGGAAAACAAGTCCGTGACTGTCCAGATAACAGTATTCCCATTGCTTTCTGGCAATTCCACTATAAAATCCATGGCTATTTCCCTCCAGGGGGCTGAGGGACTTGCCACTGGTTGTAATAGCCCTGGCGATTTCCCTTGCAACCTCTTTGTCGATGCACAGTTTGGGCAGCTGTCAACATAACTTTCTATGTTCTTTTTTATTGATGGCCACCAAAATTGCCATTTAATTAAGTGTAAAGTTTTTACAAATCCAAAATGCCCTGCTGATTTTGTGTCATGGCAAAGCTGCATGAACGTGATTCTTTGGGTTGTTGGTATATATAACTTTTCCCCTACCCAAGCCAACCCGTCTCTCATTGTGCACACATTTTTGTTTTTCTGGAACCATTCATCTGTTTCCAAACGTTTTCTGAATTCAATTCCAGTTTGGCTGTCCAGTTGTGGTTTTAATTTGGCTTGGGTTCTTGTGGTTACTGGTGCTGCCAGTTGTGACTCTGCCATTATTGGTCTAGAGTCTGTGGTTCGTGCGCTGTTATATTGAGGCATGCGAGATAGAGCATCTGCCAGGAAGTTCTTTCTCCCTGGTAAATGTTTGAGCTTAAACTGGAACTGGTGAAAATGCTGAGACCAGCGGGCTTGTTTGGGATTGAGTTTCCTGGACGTTTTCAGGGCTTCTAAATTTTTGTGATTGGTCCACACCTGGAAGGGGATTTTGTTGCCTTCCAGGAACTGTCGCCACGTGAGTAATGCCCAACGTATCCCATAAGCCTCCTTCTCCCATACGGGCCAGCGCTGTTCTGTTTCCGTGAGTTTCTTGGATGTATATGCACAGGGTTGCAATACTGCATCATCATTTTCTTGTAATAGCACAGCCCCCACTGCCACATCACTTGCATCTGCCTGTATTATGAAGGGCTTGTCCATGTCTGGGTGCCTTAGTACTGGTTCGGCAGAAAAAAGTCTCTTTAGTCTCTCAAACGCTGCTTGGCACTCCATTGTCCATGTTAGTGGCTGGCTAGGTTTTACTGAGGATGCTCCCTTCGTTTTTAGTAAGTTAGTGAGGGGCAAGGCTATCTGGGCAAATGAGGGGATGAATTGGCGGTAAAAGTTTGCAAAGCCCAGGAAACTTTGTAGTTGCTTTCTTGTGCGGGGTGGTGCCCAATCTAATACTGCTTTGACCTTCTCTGGGTCCATTTCAATGCCCTGTGGGGATATGCGATAACCTAGGTAGTCTATCCTTTCCTGGTGGAATTCGCATTTTGAGAGTTTGGCATATAGGTGGGCGGCTCGCAGCTTCTTTAAAACTGCTCTGACAAGGTTGACGTGTTCCTCTTTTGTTTCAGTAAAGATAAGAATGTCGTCCAAGTAAACAAGGACCCCCTTAAACAGGTGCTCCCTTAGAACGTCATTGATTAACTGCATAAAGACTGCAGGGCCCCCTTGTAATCCAAATGGCAAGACTTTGAATTGATAGCACCCCATGGGGCAGTTAAATGCAGTCTTCCATTCGTCCCCTTCCTTAATTCTCACACGATAGTAAGCTTCCCTTAGGTCTAGTTTAGAAAAATTTTTCCCTTTCGATAGGTGTGACAGCATGTCTTCCATGAGGGGCAGAGGGTATAGGTTGCTTTCACTGATTGTATTCAGGGCCCTATAATCCACGCATAAACGTAAAGAGCCATCCTTCTTCTCTCTAAAAAGGACCGGGGCAGCCACTTTAGGCTTGGCTGGCTCAATGAAACCTCTCTCTAGGTTTTTTTTTATAAATATTTCCATTTCCTCCTTCTCCTTTGGGCTCATGGAGTATAATCTGGGCTTCGGGAGTTTTGCCCCAGGCTTGAATTCAATGGTACAGTCTGTGGGTCGGTGGGGGGGGGAGCTCATTAGCCCTCTCCTCACTGACAGTTATTCATTTTGTAAATTCAGAGGCCAATGATAAAATGAAAATGGAAATTACTTCATGAACATGGACAATTTCTCATTCTCATTCTAGTTGCCTTCCTTATAGACTCTTGGGCATAAAATAAAATGCAGAACTCTGTTGGTGTTTCATGTTTTAACCCAATTGAGAAATCCATGACAGATTGTGTCCACAGTTTTAATTCCTATTGCCACTGAAGCCATGAAAAGTCTTTTTTTTTGTTCAATAAATCTTACTAAATGGCAAGAAAGAAATAGTTTCCATGTGTAGTTGAATGAACTGCATTTCTGAAGAAAAATATTGACAAAAAATCCAGTATATAAAATAATGATTGCACTTCAACCTTTAGGTTAGAACTGTTCAAGGAAAACATTTTTATAAATAGTTGCAAAAATGGTGCTTAACTTTTGAGAATGACAGTGTTAAAAATTAAAGATGCATGAAAAAATGATGATTATTAAATAGGCAACAATATAAGTAAAAACTACTTCTCATATGTTCCTTATACAAATCTAATTCACAATTATGCATAAAACTGAAGGTGAGCAGCAGTTGATATGTTGGGGACTACAATTAAGTTTTTCAGCCTTCTCGGGAGACCATTCAATGATCTGCTGAAATTACAGGAGTACAATTAAAGTTTTTCAGACTTCCCTTCCTCTCTTGATTTCGTAGAAGTGTGAGGTTTTAAGAAAAACTTTCTCTGCCCTGAATATGGCTGAATTTTCCTTTTTTTCCCCCTGGTTGATTCAGCTATGAGGCAGGATGAGGAAGTAAATGTCATTTTCCTACTTCTATTTGTCTAATTAATCCTATCACAAATTGATATGGTTAAAATAATAATTTGGGCATTGGGGGAAGATTTGAAATGGGAAATGTAATAAGTTCCCTATTACTATTCTGATACATAATTTTTTAAAAGTTTGGATTGATTCATTAATTCATTCATTTTATTTGGCCCATCTCAAACTAGTGACTCTATCAAACAAGCATAAAGTCAATTAAAAACCAAATTGCAATCCCAATGCTAAAAAATTAAATATATACAGTAAAATATTGCAATCCACAGATGTGAACACAACCATGAAATGGGGCTCTTCACACACTTGGACTCCAGGTCTGGACACATAATCAGGTCTTCAAGACCCTACAAAAGATCAACAATATTGGGATCATCCTTATATCCAGAGATAGGTCCTATGGAAGAAAAAGCATGCCTTTTGGTCCCAGCCAGCTTGGTCCCAACCATTCCTTCACTGATGGGAACGGGAGTATACAAATCCTGTCATACTTGATTGAACAGTTGGAAACAACTGAGAGAAGATAATCCCTCAGGTAACCTAATCCCAAGCCACAAAAGGCTTTAAAGGTGATGACTAACATATTGAATTACACTATGAAACACACTGACAATCAATGCAGCTCACAAAGCAGTGGTGTTACATGTGCTAAATCCAATTACATTTCATTTCTATCTACCTACTCTGATAAAAAACCAATTTGTACTCTCTTCTGGATTCTGTCATACTACGGAAGGGGAGGAGGGTAAGCATGGGGGTTTTATGAAGTTCTCCCCTTTGCCGGCAGTGAGGGAAAAGATGGGGGAAATGCAACGCCTGGGATATGGAAAAGAGAGGATGAGTGATCATGCCGACAGAGCAGACTGATGGATTGAATCGCCTGGAAAAACTGTGGGGTGGGGGCTGCTTGGGAACACTTTAAAACATTGAATGGTGGGAGAGGATTTCCCAGATCTTGTCTAGCATGCCTGCAATCAGTTTCTCTTAATAAAGATTCCTGTTGGAAGAGACATTCCAAGAGTTCTGTCTTCTTAAGATGTAAAATTGAGGTGGGTCCTTATATTAGGTAGGATCTGCAAAATTAGTCCACCTGGAAGGGAGAAACTTGCCAGGGAACTTTGCAAAAAATACCATGTCAGACGATGGAGCAGGGAAGGGAGAAACCACTCAGAGAGGGAGCCACTGCCCCGACTGAAAACCTGCCAGATGTCGGGATCTGAGAGGTCAGATTCCTCAGGAGAAGAGGTGGTGGAGACGTGTAACCACAAACCTTGATGGTCAATGGGCATTGAAAAGAAAGGCGAGTGGGAAAAGAAATCAAGAAAGGTGACCCTGAGATGGGGCCAACCAACCAGAATGGAAGCAGGAGATGGGGAAATCCCTGTACACAAGCAAAGAGAAAGGAAGCTGGGCACTGCACTCGAGCTGGATCCTAGAGAAAGCTATTGACTTGATGAAGAGAACCCTCAGCTCCCTAGGAGAGGAGAATTCTGAGCCCCACGGCTGCACCAGCTCCTGGAGCAACAATGGGAGAGACACTTAGGGGGATTTGGAACCTGCAGCCCCGGGGATGTCCACTGATCCAGTAGTCACCACTCCCCCCTGACCCGCAGATGGCAATCTGGATAGAAGACAATACCACCGACAACAAAGGCACTGATCCATTCAAAGACTTCCGCCACTGGACGTGAGATTCAAGGGGGAGCCGACATGCTTGGGGTTTTTCGTAACCCAAGTCCTCAGCTACATGGAGGAATATGGGCAGCACATCCCTAGTGACAAAGTCCATATCCAGATCATGCAATCTGCTTTGGACGGCTGGCTGCAGATTGGGTGGTGAATTTGCATGACTCTAATGCCCCAGAGCTCAACGACTTCAACCGTTTCATGTCCTCTCTGAGAACGTGATTTGAGGACCCCCTGGCTGATTGCAAAGCCCGTGAAAGGATCAAAACGATGAGGCAAGGCAAATGCCCGGTAACCGAATATATGCAAGAATTCCGGGCCATTGCCAGCAAACTGAACTGGCTGGAAGACATCTTCCTTAGCCATTTCAAAGATGGCCTAAACTATGACCTATATGATGCTTGCCTGCCCTGAAGGGACCCACACCAACTCGACAAATGGTACATCCTGGCAGAGGAAGCAGAGATCAACCTACTGAAGAGGCACCGCTAAGGAAAATAATGGAGCCGCTCACTGCCTGAGTCGACGCGCGAACCAGTGAAACCATCGGCTATGGCCAAGAAGCAAATGGGTTGTTTCAAATGTGGGAGAGAGGGGCATCAGGCTGTAGAATGCCACTTGAAGGCCACCCAGCACAACCCAGAGAGATCACTGGCCAGCAAATCCGGGAAGTCTCCAGCTAAGCCAAAAGAATCTGCCATGAAAGTGATGGAGGCTGTGGAATCCCCTACCTCTGCCCATCATGGGGAAAGAACTCCAGCCTACACCACAGGGCCGGGAAAGAACTCCAGCTTACACCGCAGGGCCAGTGGACACCTCAGTCAACAGCTCGGAGGGTGAACCCCTGGTAAGTGGACCCATCGCATCCATCCTCAAGGCAGTGACTATATTAATTCCCTCTATACCCGAAGCTGTCAAGGTGAAAGCCTTAATAGACTCTAGCTGCACCCGCTGCCTAATTAGCCCGAAGCTAGTCGGGAATCTGGGCACTCCGTCAAGGAGGCTAGAACAACCAATCTCATTTGGCCAGTTAGATAGGTCCATAGAAGGGGGGTTCCAGCTACCCTAGCCACTTTACCAATCCACCTCTCCTTGGGCAACCATGAGGAAGACATAATGTTTGTAGTGACCCCAGGCATGGAATGCCCGATGATCCTAGGGATGAAATGGTTAAAGAAATGGAACCCCTGGGTAAATTGGAGGATGGCAGAAATCAATTTCCCAAAAGGGGACCTTATCAACCTAAAACCCCAAGGGGATCTACCAAAATTAAGAACGGACAAAGCATCCATGGGAGAAGAAAAGGGGCTACCAGAAATACCAGAAGAATACAGAGATCTTGCTCAAGTTTTCAGCGAGGAGAGGGCGGATGAGCTTCCCCCCCACTGACCCACAGACTGTGCCATAGAATTCAAGCCTGGAGCAAAACTCCCAAAGCCCAGATTATACTCCATGAGCCCAAAGGAGAAGGAGGAAATGGAAAGATTCATAAAGAAAAACCTAGAAAGGGGGTTCATTGAACCAGCTAAGCCTAATGTGGCCACTCCGGTCCTCTTTAGAGAGAAGAAGGACGGCTCTTTACGCTTATGTGTGGATTATAGGCTCAAAAATACAATCAGTGAAAGCAACCTATACCCCCTACACTTCATGAAGGACATGTTATCACACCTCTCGAAAGGAATTTTTTTTACTAAACTAGATCTAAGGGAAGTGTACTACCGCATGAGAATTAAGGAAGGGGATGAATGGAAAACCGCATTTAACTGCCCAATGGGGTGCTACCAATTCAAAGTCTTGCCAGTTGGATTACAAGAGGGACTCGCAGTATTTATGCAATTAATCAATGAGGTACTAAGGGAGCACCTATATGACGGGGTTCTGGTTTACTTAGATGACATCCTTATCTTCACCGAATCAAAAGAGGAACATGTCAACCTAGTCAGAGCAGTTTTAAAGAAACTGTGAGCCGCCCACCTATATGCCAAACTATCGAAATGCGAATTCCACCAGGAAAGAATAGACTATCTAGATTATTGCATATCCCCACAGGGCATTGAAATGGACCCAGAGAAGGTCAGAGCAGTATTAGAATAGGCACCACCTCACAGAAGAAAGCAACTGCAAAGTTTTCTGGGTTTCTCAAACTTTTATCACCAATTCATCCCTCATTTGCCCAGATAGCCCTGCCCCTCACTAACTTACTAAAAATGAAGGGAGCATCCTCAGTAAAACCTAGCCAGTCACTAAAATGGACAATGGAGTGCCAAGTGGCATTTGAGAGATTAAAGAGATTCTTTTCTGCCGAACCAGTACTAAGGCACCCAGACATGGATAAGCCCTTTGTAATACAGGCGGATGCAAGTGATGTGGCAGTGGGGGCTGTACTATTACAAGAAAATGATGAAGGGGTATTGCAACCCTTTGCGTATACATCCAAGAAACTAACCGAAACAGAACAGCACTGGCCTGTGTGGGAGAAAGAGGCATATGGGATATGTTGGTCATTACTCACGTGGTGCCAGTTCCTTGAAGGGAACAAAATCCCTTTCCAGGTGTGGACAGACCATAAAAATTTGGAAGCCTTGAAAACACCCATGAAACTCAACCCCAAGCAAGCCCGCTGGTTCCAGCATTTTCACCAATTCCACTTTACGCTCAAGCATTTGCCGGGGGGAAAGAACGTGAGCCACTGACTCTAAACCGATGATGGTGGAAATCACAACTGGAGCACCAATAACAACAGAGCCCAAGCTAAATTAAAACCGCAGCTGGGTAGCCAAACCGGAATTGAATTCCAGAAAAGTTTGGAAACAGATGAATTGTTCCAGAAAAATAAACACGTGTGCACATTGAAAGATGGGCTGCCTTGGGTGGGGGAAAAGTTATATATACCAACAACCCAAAGAGTCACATTCATGCAGCTTTGCCATGACACAAAATCAGCAGGGAATTTTGGATTTGTAAAAACATTATACTTAATTAAACAACAATTTTGGTGGCCATCCATGAAAAAGGACATAGAAAGTTACGTGGCCAACTGCCCAAAGTGTGCAACTGCCAAGAGTTTGCAAAGTAAATTGCCCGGACTGTTACAAACAGTGGCAAATCCCTCAGCCCTCTGGAGGGAAATAGCCATGGATTTTATAGTGGAATTACCAGAAAGCAATGGAAACACTGTCATCTGGATGGTCACGGACTTGTTTTCCAAACAGTTGCACTTTATCCCTTGCCAAAAGATTCCCATCGCAAAAGCCTTAGCAAAACCTTTTGTGCAGCATATTTACAGATTGCATGGGGCACCCCAATGCATCATATCTGATAGGGGAGTGCAATTTATGTCTGCATTTTGGAAGGAATTTTTTATCCCTTTTAGGGACCACTCAGGGACTGACATCTAGCCATCACCCGCACGGGAATGATCAATCGGAAAAATCGAACTCAGTACTTGAGCAATATTTAAGATGCTTTCTTAATTTCCAACAGTCGGATTGGATGGACCTACTCCCTTTTGCAGAAGTGGCCTACAATAATGCAGTCCACTCCAGCACAGGTTACACTCTCTTTCAAATACCTACCAGTCAAAGTTTCAACCCCATGCCAGAACTAACCCCAAACGAACCGGCAATCCCATCACTGAAAGAATGGATGGAACAATTACAAAACACCAGGCCAATAGTTAGAAAAGCCCTAGATGAAGCTAGGCTAGCATACAAAGCACAAGCAGATAAAAAAGGGTTGAACCTACACCATTCATTATAGGAGAAATGGTGTACTTATCTACAAAATACCTAAAATCCCTACAACCCTGTAAAAAACTTGGACCAAAATATATAGGACCTTTTCCAATTAAAATAATCATAAACCCAGTAACAATAGAATTAGAATTACCCCAAAATCTTAGGCAAATACCCTCAATTTTCCAGTGCAGTTTGCTGAAAAGAGAACATAAGTCACCCTTATGGCCAAAAATCCCCCCCAATCATGGTGAAAGGAGAACAACAGTTCGAGATAAAGGAAATCCTAGACTCTAGGAGATATCATGGGACAACTCAATACCTAGTAGCATGGAAACACTTCCCCATTTCACAAAATGAGTGGGTCCATAAACGTCATGTCAGAGCCCCGAAGCTATTAAAGAAGTTTCATACAGAGTATCCTAACAAGCCAGACTAACTTTTATACCTGTTTTGTTTTCTTTACAGGTGGATCTCTCTTATTTTTAAGGGGGGCAGGATGTCAGAATCCAATTATGTTTCATTTCTATCTATCTACTCTGATAAAAAACCAATTCTTACTCTCTTCTGGATTCTGTCATACTACGCAAGCGGAGGAGGGTAAGCATGGGGGTTTTATGACTCCCACTTCCTTCATTAACTACAAAGTGACCGGGTGTTGATTCTCTTTGAGAGTACTAACCATAACAATGCGGCCATCGCCTTTCATCCTACTCTCTCTGAAGTTCTCCCCTTTGCTGACAGTGAGGGAAAATGGGGGGGGGATGCAATGCCTGGGATCTGGGAAAAGAGAGGATGAGTGATCATGCCGATGGAGCGGACTGATGGATTGAATTCCCCGGAAGAACTGTGGGGTGGGGGCTGCTTGGGAACACTTTAAAACATTGAATGGTGGGAGAGGATTCCCCAGATCCTGTCTAGCATGCCTGCAATCAGTTTCTCTTAATAAAAATTCCTGTTGGAAGAGACATTCCAAGAGTTCTGTCTTCTTAAGATGTAAAATTGAGGTGGGTCCTTACACACCATTTATTACCTATACAGCTGCATTCTGCACCAGCTGAAGCTTCAGATACTTTTCTACAGCTGCCCCATGTAAAACATATTGTAATAATTCAGATGGGAGATCATGAGGACATGACTGACAATTTCCCAGACAGTGCTATCTCAGGATCATGAGTACCTCCATGTAGGTTTTAGGCCACAGGTTTCCCGCTCTTGCACCAAACTGGAGTGTAGGGCGGGGGGTTGGGTCTTTCTATCATCTGGAACCTATTTGAAGAAAGGAACCATCATTATTTTTGTTTTTGAAACAAATCACAATTTGAGACAACCATTAGTTTTTATTTATTAACTTCTATTATTCATAGTTTCCCATAATCTCTAAAACTAGAATCCTTGCTTATTCATAAATACCTTTATATTCAACCATTCTATCTGAGTATGGAGAAAGAAATGAAAATGGGAACTGGCTAAACAATCCATGATTGCTTTATTTGTCTGCTGGAATATTTCTGATGTGTTCCTGACTTGATCAATAAACAGTTATTACAGCAAATCCTAATTTACTGTTAAATGTCTTCTTCCATTCTGAATGTTGTGAAAAATACATAACATAATTTAAATACTGAAATAAAACTCAATTACTTTTCACAGTGTATAGTTTAATCTTATGCTAGGATTCCTTGCCTAGGAAATCTAAGAGTTACAACACCAAGTGGAGAGTACTAGGTTGGGAAGGATGATGCAAAGGATTATATTTTTAAAAATATTCTATAGAAGTACTGGCAAAAAAATAATAATGGCAAGTCTGAAGTAACTCAGAATATAAATATTTTAGCACACTTAATGCTGTATGAAAAAGTGCATGGTTTTCTAACTTTGCACTTGAGAACATTTTAATGGGAACATGTATTATAGCAGTTTTATGAATGCTCAAATTATGCTGCCTTAATGCAGAATACATGAATTGCAATAGTTCAGTTTTTTCACATAACACACTAACTTCCTATCTCACTACTATTTCATTATTATTATTGCTCAACAAATACAATGCTTTTGTTAATAATGCAATCATTAATAGCTTTGTTAAACAAAAGGGTTTTTTTCTTTTATATTGCACAAACATTAGTATTATATTGTTTTATTTTATTTGACATTTGGACAACAATTCTCATTTAGTTGAAGGGAAATAAAATAAGGAAAACAACATTTTAGATTGATTAAATTGATTAGGTATCATGGCTAATATATTGGACTGACACTAGAGAGATTTACTCCATCTACAGCCACAGCAGCTTACTCGGTGACTTTCAGTCCACTCTACCTCACAGAGTTTTTGTGAGGAAATTTAGGATGAAAAACTATGTATGTGCCTTGAGTTCTTGAACAAAGAAGGGATATAGATACATGTGGATGTTTGCATGCCAGAGCAGGGACACATAAAGCATAAAAACATGCAGGCCTTTCTTCACGCACCTTAAAGTTGTTGCTTCTTTAAAAGTCATTTGTTGACTCAATTTCTTGCTGCTGGGGTGACAAGAAGTGAGGGATTGCAAGGCTGGCAGGGAAATTGTCACAGAACATTCAAATTGGCCCTGATGAGACTGTAGCAGCAGCCTGAAGCAGTTATAATTTCCCCAAATTTCATTGTCCCAGAAGTCATTTATTAAATTTTTGTGCCACCTATTTCCCATATAAAATGACTCTGAGTGGCATGGGTCCTGTATATGGGATGTTTGAGGTATCTTGATTCAAAAATTGATGCATCATTTTGTCCAGTTAAAGGTCATGACTATGAGAGTTTTAGAGATATAGATTTTAGATACAATTATCACCTTTAAAGCCATTTATGGCACAGGGCCTAGTTTTCTATAGGATCATCTGTTGTCCATAGATTCTCCTGAACCAATACAATTAAGTAGTGTGGGTATTGCTGCTTTTTCCAGATAATTAGATTTTCCCACCTATGTTTTATTGTTCTTTTTATTACATACTATCCAGAATCATTATAGAGTTAAATGGCCTTATAATTTTAATTTATTTATTAGGCTTAGTTGTCATGGTTCAGATAGATGAGACCAACTAAAACATAACTCCGAGGCTTGAGTTTTCCTCTAAGAACATGTTTATTGGTTACAAAGTATCAGTGTCATAGTTCTGATTAATGAAACACTTCAAAGAACTTCCAGGCATTGTTTACCCTAAAAGCCTTTATTAACAGTATAACAGATTGATGGCACTTCATGGATGGATGCCAGAATCTGAATTTCTCTTGCTTGTATCTAACTTTTCTTGCTAAACCCCTCCCTTATTTTGCAGTCATAAATCACATCTTCCAATTAGCCCAGAGGGCAAAGATTCACTTTTGTTCCTTTTCCCGGGCTTTCCTTATAAATCTCCTCCCTTTCTCTGTCATCTGAATTAACTCTAAAAATACCAGACAGTTCTGTATATTTTGTCAAAGCAATAATATCCTATATTAACAGCGTTGACATCCGGCCCCCCTTACAAAAAGGACAGATCCTGTAATGTAAACAAAAGCATTTGTTAATAACTAGTTTTCGATTTGTTGGGGTATTTCGCATGAAAACTTTTGACGAGCCTGTCAGCTTTCACCTCACTGGATTTCACCCAGGTGGCTTCAGACAACGGATATCCCTTCCATTGTACTAGGTACTGCAATTTCCCTTTAAAAATTCTAGAGTCAAGAATACGTTTCACTTCATAGTGGGTCTATTCTGCAACTATGAGGGGCCCAGGTGCCTTCTTTGGGGGAGGTCTTAAAGTGGAGCCCCGATAAAGTTTCAATAAGCTGCAATGAAAGACTGGGTGAATTCTCCCTAAAAGTCTAGGGAGTTTTAGTTCTACGGTGACCAGATTGATGATCCTTACTATGGGGAAAGGCCCCAAGAATTTTGGTCCCAATTTCTTGCTGGGCAATTTGAGGCGTAAATATTTAGTTGACAAATAAATCTTTTCCCCAACTTGGAATATTCTTTGGGGAGGCCTCTTTCTATCAGCCTGCTATTTATAGGCTTCAAAAGTCTTTTTAAAAGCAGTCTTTGTGTTTCTCCAAGCTTCTTCCCACCCCCTCACCCATTGGTCAAGTGTCTGGGAAGCAGAGGGCACCTGAGGGTATTCAGGTATTCGGTTGAACTCTTTTCCTGTGGCCACTCTGAAAGGCGTGTAGCCGGTGCTGCTGTGCACAGAATTATTGTACGCCACCTCCGCAAAAGGGAGGAGGTCAGTCCAGTTCATCTGCTGGTAAGAAACGTAGCATCTAAGATATTGCTTCACCATTTTGTTAGTGGATTCTGCAGCCCCATTGGTGGCCGGATGAAAAGCAAATGATAAACCTTGAGATGATCCAATTAATTTAAGAAAACTCCTTTAAAACTTTGCTGAGAACTGCACCCCCCCTGTCCAAAATTATTCGCTTAGGGGTGCCATGCAGCCGGTATATATGTTTCAGGAACAATTTGGTCAATCGTTGGTCAGATGGGAGTCCTTTGCAGGCAATGAAATGAGCGTGCTTCAAGAATAGGTCTATCACAGTCCAGATGACAGTCTTTCCTCTACTTTCAGGTAGGTCTACTATAAAGTCCATAGCTATTTCTTCCCAGAGTTGAGAAGGGTCTGCCACTGGCTGCAGTAACCTGGGGGTTTTCCCTGGGATTCTTTTCATTGTGGCACATACAGTACAACTTTTTACATAGTTTTCCACATCCCGTTTCAGCCCCAGCCACCAACATTGCCGGCAGGTGAGGTGTAGGGTTTTCAAATATCCAAAGTGTCCAGCCTGTTTTACATCGTGGCTGTGTTTGAGAGCATTAAGATGGAGCGCTTCGGGCAAATATGGTTTCCCTCCTTTGTAAGCCAAGCCATCCCTGTACGTTAGGGAGGTTTGATTATCTTTGAACCATTGATTGGTGAGGAGCTCTCGTTTTATTTTCTTTACCCCATGGGTTGCACGTTTGGGGGCTGTATCCAATCTCCTTGCTGTGGCCATTCTCCCACCAGCTGCTGATCTCCTGGCTTCTGTACCACCCCAAGCTGTTGCAAGGCCTCTATTAGCTGTGGCAAGTTCAGAGGTCATAGAACATCTGTCTGCTGGGTTTGCCAATCTGCCCATTGCTGCAGAGGCCTCAAACTGGGATTCCCTCTCTCTTCAGGGCTGGAGTCCATGGCAGGGAAAGACAGGATCTGAAAGGCTTTCTGATCTACAGTGGGGGGTGGGGCTGCAAGCTTCCCTCTGCAGGAGTGGATTTCTGTCTCTCTCCTCTAGGGTTTGAAATATTTCCAGTAACTCACCCAGGCTTTGAGTGGCAGTTTGTCCATTCTCCATCCACTAACCTGCATTTGTTTGCCAAAATTCATCTTCCCACAGCATGCTGTCTGTTACTTCCTCCTCTGGGATATCAGCAGCTGCTGGGCTGTATTCAATAAACTCCTGTTTATCATGATAGATTGTCCTCCTCCTGAACTCTGTTACTCTCACTCCAGCCTAGGAGAAAGAGGTGGGGGTAATGCATCCCTAGTTGTTTGAAAAGGTTTAAGATTTTGGCATGATGTCATAGTTCTAACTAATGAAACACTTCAAAGAATTTCCAGGCATTGTTTACCCTAAAAGCCTTTATTAACAGTGTAACAGATTGATGGCACTTCATGGATGGATGCTAGAATCTGAATTCCTCTTGCCTGCATCTAACTTTTCTTGCTAAACCTCTCCCTTATTTTGCAGTCAGAAGTCACATCTTCCAATTAGCCCAGAGGGCAAAGATTCATTTCAGTTCCTTTTCCCGGGCTTTCCTTATAAATCTCCTCCCTTTCTCTGTCATCTGAATTAACTCTAAAAATACCAGACAGTTCTGTATATTTTGTCAAAGCAATAATATCCTATATTAACAGCATTGACAATTGGCATGGTCAAAAGTAAAATTAAGACGAAAGTTCCCTCCAAAAAGTTATATTATTACAAAGTTAAACTTCCAACCCCAGTACTATGCAATCAACTATATTTCCCAATAGAATAGTTTGGCGGGCTTTGTAACATAAGGCTCAGCCCCCAGTCTAATGAACAGCAATGACCTTGGTTCCCACGGCATAGAGAATTGCTTAGACTAACATAAAACTCCATACCCTTCCCCCCCATTCTTGTGGCAACTGAAAATGAGCAAGATGGCTTCAGCCAGGTTTGTTGCATAGTTGACATTAATATTTCTTATTCACACTAATCATAAAATGTTAAAAATATTGAGAATTCCATATACATAGGTAATCATATAGTAAAGCCAAATCTATTCTATCATAAACACAGTCCTGGCATAAATACAGACAGTCCTCAATTTACAACACTTCATTTAGTGACTAAAGTCACTAAATCAAAGTCACTGTCAAGTTCTGGCTGAGAAGCCCAATGAAGCAAAACACCAGAGACATTGTGACCTCTAATGTAAACTTTATTAGGCATTAGCAAACTGGTATGATAAAAGGAAAACTAGCTCTCTTCTGGTGGATTTGCGCGCGCGATGGCAGCTACTTTGTAGCCGTCCTCCTGGGAAAGTGTAAGAACCACTATGAACAGCAGACACCAGCTGTTCTGCGGTTCAAAATATCCCTCCCGGGCAAAGGGAGGGAGAAGAGTATCATCCGAATAGTGGTAGAGCCTCTTACGCACCTCCAAGATTTTCTTTTGGGGGGTGAAAAGAGTGCTCCCACGGAGTTCGGATTGTCTCCGCTTCCCAGCTGTTTTTGTCTCTAGGGACAAAACAAGCCGCTGCAACCACCTCCGCGATTAAAGAGATCTGGTGAGTTTTCTTAAAAAAAGCGGACAGAGTGAGTAGAGGATTTTGTTTTTTCTGATCTTATTTGGATTTTAAATTTAAAGATTTACTTTTATTCCCTCTTTTTGTTTTTTTCTTTTGCTGAAAGGGAAAGTAAAATGGCGATCGGCAGGCTTTTTGGTGTTTTTTTTTCTTTTTTTGACTGGAACAGAATGGAATGGATTTGATTATTTATAATGATGTTGGGTTTGGATTTTAGGAGGATTACTTTCCCTTTCTGTTTAACTTTTTTTATTTCTTGAAGGATTTTTTTTGTTTTTTGTACTTTTTTTTAAAAAAAAATCGAAATGGACTTTTTTATTTAATTTCTCTCTCTCTCTCTCTTTTCTTTCTTATTGGATTTTATTTGGACTTTAGTTTGACCTCCCCCTTTTTTTTCTCTTTTTGGGTAATTTTTAAGAAGGAGTAAAGATTTTTTAAGATGGCTCCAAAGCGTCCAGTAATTCCCACAGCTCCTAAGGTGGTCTCTTCTTCGGTGATATCATCAGTGCAACAATCTAAATTAACAGCTTCACCCTCTTCTTTGGCACAGCTATTAATGGGAAAGGAGTTGCAAGACATAATGGGAAATGCTATATCCCAAATCAGGGGAGAAGTGAAAGAGATTTTAGCGGAAAATAATAGGATTCTGAGGCAAGATATAGTTTTGGCTTTAAAAGGAGTTGCCTCTGTTCTTGAAAAGTTGAATTTTTGTGTAGAAGAGGTTGGAGAGAAAGTGGAACTGTTGGAGGGAAAATTTGAAGGTATGGAAAAAGAGATGGAAAATTTTCAAGATGAGATTCTTATGCTTCAATACAGAGAGATGGAATATGCCTTAAGAATCAGAGGCTTGAGGGAGTCTTTGCAAGGAGATCTGAGAGAGATGGTTGCAAATGACTTTGCTGTGATATTGGATAGAGAAAAAGAGGAAATATTTAGTGCAATTGAAAAAACATTTAGAGTTAATTCTGTGGTGGCAAAGCAAAGAAATCTGCCAAGAGATGTGGTGATTTATTTTGGGAAAAGATCCCTGTGCAATGAAATTATACAAGCTTTTTACAATAAGAGGTTTCAGATTGCTTCACAAGATGTTATAATTTTAAAGGAGATCCCATCTAAAATTCTAAGAAGAAGAAAGGAGTTTGCTTTCTAAGCAGATGAGCTTAAAAAGAGACAAATATTGTTCAGATGGGATGTTCCGACTGGAATGGTGGTGAACTATCTGGGGACACGTTATAGACTTAACACTGTTTTCAAAGTAAAAGAGTTTTACACTTTGGTCCTGAGGGTATGTTCATCGCCACCTATCGTTTCGGAAGAGAGGAAGGTAGAATTGCAGTCTGAAGAGCCTATATTGATGAAAATTGGGAAATCTCAGATCGAGGGGCCTCAACAAGTTGAGATGAAGGAGCAGAGGATAACTCGTGCAACACATAAACATAAAGAAAAGGAGCAACAGAAGAAGGAGCTTAAGGAAGCCTCCCAAGTATTTGTTTCTGAGACTGCGGGAGAAGCAAGATTTATAAACTTTTTGGAGCAACCTTTAAGGGCAGATTTCCAAGCACTTCTCTCGAGGTTTTTGGATAAGAGAGATTGATAAAAGGATTTGGTTATTGGTAAAGAGGAGAGATGTTTTAATGGCATAACTAATGCTTATATGTTTGTTTTTGTGGTTGATGGTAAAGAAAGAGGGAGAGATTAGATTTTATATAATATAAGTATGATATTATGGAGATTGAATGAAAATTTTAGATAGGTAGCGTATGTTTAGATATCTAAGGAGTATTTAAAGGAATGTTTTGTTTTAATATGTATAAGGGAATTTTAATGTTATAAGTAATGTTGAGCTTCCGGTGGCTAGCGACGATGATGGCGGCTACTTTGTAGCCGTCCTCCTGAGACGGTGTCAGATCTGCGGAGCACAGCGTGCATCAGCTGGCCCGCGGCTCGAAATCCCCTTCCCGGGCGAAGGGAAGGGGTAGAGACTACACGAATAGAGGTAGAACCTCTTAACCCCCCCTGGATTTCTTTTTTTGGGGGGTAGAAAGAGTGTTCCCTCGGAGTTCGTGCTTTCTCCGCTTCTCAGCTGTCTTTGTTTCTTCGGAAACAAAGTGAAACGCCGCTACCATCTCCGCGCTTAAAGTTTTCTGGTGAGTGATTTTTAAAGCGGACAGAACTGTTTAAAGGATTTTACTTAGAGTTAGAGATTTATTTTTTTATTTTTTTTTTAGCTTATGCTGATTCTGCTTTCTTTTGGTTTTTTGGGGAGAGTGAGAGTGAAAGTAAAATGGCATTTTGAAAGTGCTTTTTTTTTTTCTTTTTCTTATTTCCGGAAAGAAAAGACGGACTTAAATGAAATGTATGTTTAGCATTGTTTTTTCTCTCTTTTAAGTTTCTTTTTCCTTTTTCTTTTAAAGTGCTTTGGAAGTTTTTCTTTTTTTTTGCACTCTCCCTGGTCTTTTAATTTTAAGGATTTTAGTATTTTTTTTTTAAAGAAGAAGGAAAGAGAGAATAAGATTTTTTAAAAAATGGCTTCAAAGAGACAACCAGCTTCTATAGTTTCTAAGGTGGTTTCTTCTCCTGTAATTGCAACTGTACAACAACAACTTAAAGTAATACCACCGGTGCAGCAACCTAAGGCTACACCTCCATCTTCTCCTCCCCCGCCAGGCTTGTCTGCACAAGATATTAAAGATATAATGGAAAATGCTGTGTCCCAAATCAGGGAGGAAATGAAGCAACTTCTTGAACAGACAAGTTTGAAAGTAAAGAGGAAATGAAGGAGGAAATGAAGGAGCTTTTAGTGCAGAATAATACTATTCTGAGGCAAGATATAGTTTCAGCTTTATCAGGATTGGCTTCTGTGGTCGTGAAGCTGGATTCCAGAGTGGAAGAAGTTGCAGAGAAAGTAGATTTCCTTGAGTACAAATTCCAAGATATGGAAAAAAAGATGGAAACTTCACAAGATGATATTTTTATGTCTCAGTATAGACAAATGGAATATGCTTTGAGAATCAGGGGTCTTAAAGAAGACATGAATCAAGATCTGATGGAGATGGTGATTAATGATCTAGCTGTTGTTTTGAATACAGATAAAGATGAATTATGTAGAGAAGTGGAAAAAATTTACAGAGTTAACTCTTGGATTGCGAAACAAAAGAACCTGCCAAGAGATGTGGTGATCTATTTTGCCAAGAGGTCTCTGCGTAATGAGATTATACAAGCTTTCTATAACAAGAGGTTTCAGATTGCTGCCCAAGATGTCATCATTCTAAAGGAAATCCCATCTAAAATTTTAAGAAATAGAAAAGATTTTGCTTTTTTAGCTAATGAACTTAAAACAAGATTGATGTCATTCAGATAGGAGATTTCGATGGGTATTGTTTTGAGCCATGCGGGGACATGTTATAGACTTAATACGGTTGCCAAAGCTAAAGAATTTTATAATACGGTCCTGGGAGCAGGCTCATCTTCATCTATGACTCAGAAAGCTTTGGGCGGCAAAGAGGTAGAACAGCAGTCTGAAGGACTAGGTTTGATGGCTGCTGGAAAATCACAGGTGGAATGGCTGCGTCAAACAGAGGTCAAAGAGCAGAGAATGACCCGTGCAGCACATAAACGTAAGGAAAAGGAACAACAAAAGAAAGAAGCTAAAGAATCTTCTCATGAGAGTGCTTCGATGCCGGTGGGAGGAGCAAGACCCAAGAGTTCTGCAACACATTCTTCAGTGGCAGATCTTCAGGCAGTCTTCTCCAGGCTCCTGGTTGAGGGAGATGGCAAAGTTCCTGACCTGGAATGCTAACGGTCTCAATTCCCCGCAGAAAAGAAAGAAAATCTTTCATTATTTAAAGCAACATAATAATGATATTATCTGCTTGCAGGAAACTCATATTTTACTTAAAGATCAAAAATATTTAGCTAATGCTCGCTTGGGATCTTACTTTGTATCTCCTGCCCCTGGGAAAAAAAGGGGTGTGGTTATTTATGTTAAGCAAAGTCTACCAGCTTGTCTGGTAGAATCAGATCCTCAAGGAACATATGTTATGATTGAACTTGGCTTATATGGTAAGAAAATACTTATAGTGGGATTGTACGCACCAAACCAGCAACAGGAACAATTTTACAGATTGTTACATCAGAAAATAACTTTGTTGGACTATAGGTCTGTGATATTAATGGGAGACTGGAATGGTGTTTTAGATACACAAAAGGACAAAAAAGGTTCTTCTACTTTTTTTAAACAGGCTAAATTACCTAAAGCCTTTTTTGATTTGAAAGAGGACTGGGAGTTGAGAGACTATTGGCGTGAACGTAACCAAGAGGAAAGAGACTTCACCTTTTTCTCAGATAGACACCAATCTTTTTCAAGGATTGATTTCTTCTTGATTACGACTGACTTATATAATAGGGTGAAGAATGTAAAAATCTTTCCTAGGTCATTGACGGATCATAGTCCAGTCTGGATGGAATTGGCTGCTGAAAAAGAGGAGAGGAGATCTTGGAGGGTGAATGAGAATTTATTTAAACAAGAAAAAAATGTTCAAAAATTAAAGGAATGTTTAAAGGATTATTTTGCTTTAAATATGTACAAGGGAACATCAATGTCAATGGTATGGGATGCAGGTAAAGCCTTTATGCGTGGGATTCTGATAAAAATGAATAATGTTCATAGACAAAAGCAGATTCAGAAACGTAAAGAATTGGAAGAGGAGATTAAATTAAAAGAGAAGTCTTTGATTTCAAACCCTTCAGATGAAAAGGTTAAAGAAGCTATAAAGTTGTTAAAAACACAATTTAATATGTTGATGGCTGATCAAGCCGCAACTAACTTAATGTTTATGAAGCAAAACATATTTTGTAATGCTAATAAACCAGGGAGATGGTTGGCCTATCAATTAAGAAAGAAACAGAGACAGAGAATTATAGATAAAATAAATTATAATGGTAAATTGGTTTACCAGAAAGAGCAGATTAAGAAATCTTTTTTGGATTATTATCAGAAACTATATAAGAGCACCAATGTACAAATTTTAGACATAAATAATTATTTAAGTAAGGCTAATTTTCCTAAACTAACAGAAGATCAGAAACAAGAAATTAATGGTTTAATTACTAATGAGGAAATTGTAACAGCTATTAAGCAATTAAAATTAGGTAAAGCGCCGGGTACGGATGGCTTGACATCTATTTATTATAAAACCTTAGTAGAAGAGATGATTCAACCTTTATGCGAGCTTTTTAATAATATATTACAGGGTTTAGAGATTCCTCCGTCATGGCGCAGTGCTTTTGTATCTTTGATTCCAAAAGAGGATCAAGATCTTACCTTACCAAAGAATTATAGGCCTATATCTCTCTTAAATGTGGATTATAAAATATTTGCAAAAATTTTAGCTAATAGGTTTATGAGGGTTCTGCAGCAGCTTATACATAAGGATCAATTGGGCTTTATAACTGGAAATTTAACAAATGTAGACATACTCCATCTGGAGGGTTGGGATTTACTTTTTGGATGGCATGCCTACTTAATTTTTAATAAAAAAGTGGATCGAGCTTTTAAATCACATATTATAAGGATTTCTTTACTTAGGGTTTGGAGGAAGTATTATAAGAGTGACTTTAAAATACCCTTATGGGCCATACCTTGGCATGCGATAGAGGGGATAAAGAGAGGAGTTAAAATGGATAGGGTTTCTTATACACAATTACTTAAATGGGATGGTCAGAGCTGGCAGTTAAAATCTTTGGAAGACTTAGCACATGAAAATATTACCTATTCATGGTTTCAATACAGACAAATAGTGACAGATGGAAGATGGATTGTAATGTGGGCTGGCTGAGAGAAGATGAAAATTTTTTTAAACAAGTAAAGGATCAAAAACAAACTCACATTAAGAGGGTTTATAGGGTTCTAGTGGAATTGGATTCAGAATCTGAATTAATTAAAGACTGTATGATTAAATAGGCACAAAATTTTGGTGAGCCAATCCCATGGATACCTGGGAAATTATCTGGGTGAGAAATGTTAAATTTACACAAGCCCAGAACTTAAGGGAGAATTTTTATAAGATGTTTTATAGATGGCACCTTGATCCACAAAAAATGTCTCTTATGTACCCTGACTTACAGCCTAAGTGTTGGAGATGTGGCTGTTTGGACGGCACTTATTATCATATCTGGTGGTCGTGTAAAAATATAAAAGCTTTTTGGATTAAGATGGTGGAATATTCAAAGAATTTTTAGAAGGAGGGTAAAATTTACTCCGCAATTATTTTTGTTAGGTATTGTTACTGATTGTGATGCTAAGGAGGTTATATTAATGTTAAATTTGATTACAGCCGCAAGGCTGTTAGTAGGGCAATATTGGAAGAAGGAATCTTTGCCTACCTTGCAAGAGTGGTTTTTTAAAGTTTCTTATCTGGCAGAAATGGCAAAGATTTCGGCTTTTTTAAAGGGGCAATCTCAAGAGAAATTTTTTGCTGTATGGGAAAAATGGATAAATTTTATACAACATAAATTGGATATAAAAAATATTATTTAGCCTTTTTGTAACTTGTATATAATTTTTGAATATTTTATAGATTGTTTTCTCTTTTTTTCTTTTTCCTATTTCTTTTTCTCTTTCTTTCTTTTTTCTTTTTTTCTCTTTTTAAGTATTTTTTTTTCCTTAATGTTTATGTCATATATATTTTATTATTAACTATTTTATTAGTTGTAAAAATTTGTTTAGGTTTCTTAAAATTTTAATTAAGCCTATATTCAGCTCTGGGAAGCTCGGGGGGGGGGGATGGAGGGGGTGGTTTGGGAGGGGTTGGGTGAAGGTTGTTTTGTTTTGTTTTTCTTGTTTGTTGTTGTTTTTTTGTTGTTATTTGTAAAAACTTTTAAAAATTTTCAATAAAAAAAGTAATGTTTATATGTGTGTTTTTGAGGGTGTTTATAAAGAATGATGGATAAATTTTGAATAATACAAGTATGACATTAGAAAATGTTCAGAGTATTTTATAATGTGTCTAATGATTATATTGGTCTTAAAGTATTTTATAAATTGTTTAATTATTGTAATTAATTGTTTATGGTATATAGGTTATATGTGCATTTTTGAGTTTGATGGCAAAGAAAGAGGGATAGATTTTATATAATATAAGTATGATATTATGGAGATTGAATGAAAATTCTAGATAAGTAGTGTATTTTTAGATATAATTTTTCTTTTTGTTTTGTTTTTTATATATTGGCTTTAAAGTATTTTATAATTTGTTTAATTATTGTAATTAATTCCTTATGGTTTACAGTGTTTAAATTTTTTTTTTAAGTTTTAATTAAGCCTATATTCAGCTCTGGGAAGGTTGGGGGAGGGTTGGGGTGGGTTGGGAGGGTTTGGGGAGGGGGATTTTTTTTTCTTCTGTAAAACTTCAAAAAACTTTTAATAAAAAAAAAGGAAAACTAGCTCTGAGAATATGGTGGGAAACAGATAATTAAAAGAGTAAAACTTTCCCCCCCTTCTCTGACAGTTCAGGTCACATTGTCCAATTAATCTTCCAGCAATTGTTATGAGAAGAAACTTCAGTTCGCCAAAACACCTCTTCAGTGGCTTCAGCTCTCATGCTGATAGGGAGTACCTGTGGATCCCAGTCTCTCCCCTCCCTCCTCCCCCCTGTAACTGTAGACAAGCTAGAATCACTACTGCGATCCTAAAGACAGTAAATTTCATAGCTTGACAGGCCCGGCCCCTTAGAAGGGAAGGGGAACCTGGAAAACAAAAAGGAATACACATCATTGCTTATTAATTCTTCCCTTGTATTGGTCCCACCTTTTGGGGGTACTTATTGTGGATAAGTTTTACTAAACAATCTACTTTTACATGCTTGGCTTTCACCTATCTAGCTTCTGATATCGGATATCCCTTCCAATGGATTAAATATTGCAATTTCCCTTTGTGGATTCTAGAATCAAGGATTTGCTTAACTTCATAATAACATTGGGTGCACTTTACCGAATAACCTTGGTAGTCTTAGCTCTACTGTCACTGGTGTAATGACTTTTACAATGGGGAAAGGACCTATGTACTTTGGCCCTAACTTCTTGCAAGTTTATCTCAACTTAAAATTTGGTAGACAGATAAATTTTATCTCCTACATGGAACATTTCCTGGGGAGCTCATTTTTTGTCTGCTTGTTTTTTCTGACTTTCAGTTGCTTTACTTAAAGACCTCATTGCATTGCTCCAGACCCATTGGAACAAACCCACCCAGTCGCTTAGGGTGCTCAAAGAGGGGGACTCCTTTGGGCACTCTGATATTGGCATGAACTCTACCCCTGTGACTAACTTAAATGGAGTGAAACCAGTGCTGCTGTGAAGAAGGGGATGAATTGCCTGTAAAAATTTGCAAACCCTAGGAAGCTTTGCAGTTGCTTGCGGGTGCTAGGGTCTTGCCACTCCAGGATGGACTTCACTTTTCTGGGTCCATCTCCACCCCTTCACACAACACGGTAGTCTAAGTAGTTTAGGCTAGTCTTGTGAAACTTACATTTTGACAGTTTGGCATATGGCTTAGCATCCAATAGCTTCCTCAGCACCTTTCACACCAGTTTCATGTGTTCGTCCATGGTTTCAGTGTAAATAAGGATGTCACCAGGTACACCAAAACCCCTTTGTGTAAGTGCAAGGCATCATTTTAAATTGGTACCTTCCAAGGGGGCAGTTGAAGGCAGTCTTTTTTTTTTAATAAAAAGTTTTTATTTTCCATTTATTCAACATACAGAATACAATTTACAAGATAAAATAAATTCATAACCTTTGGTACTGCTTGCCCATTCACCCCAGGCTGTGTCCACCCTCTCTAATACCTTCCCTACTTCCCTCCTCTTTCTCTCCTCCCCTCCTACTCTCTTCCCCTCCCCTTCTCCACTTACCATCCTACTTCCTCCCTGCACCTTCCTCCCCTCTCATCCCTCTCAAGCACATGAACGCAGCATAGGGGAAATGCCCAAGCAGCACCTCTCTCATAAACAACCATATCTATATTATCCTTACCCACCCACTCACCCACTCACCCTCCCCTCCTCACTTCCCAGAGCAGAGTACAAGGTTATTAATAACAAAATTAATAATAAAAAAGGGGGGGAAAGAAGAAAAGAAAAGAAAAGAGAAAAAAAATCATACTTAGCCCTTAACTCCCCTTAAATTACATCATCATAAACAAATCTCTTCTACAACATTTACTATAAAATTTACTCATAAAATAAATGATACTTTGTAGTCCCATACTTTTTCTGAATATAATCTATCCATCTTCTCCATACAATGATATATCTTTCTTGTGTATGATCCTTTAAATAAGCAGAAATTTTTGCCATTTCTGCAAAATTAGAAACTTTAAATATCCATTCTTCTAAAGTAGGCAACGAATCTTTCTTCCAATATGAGCCTACTAGTAACCTTGCTGCAGTTAATAAATTCAACATTAAAATAGTTTCTTTGTCATTTAAGTCCACAAAAATACACAGTAAAAATAATTGAGGAGTAAACTTTATCTTCCTTTTAAAGATCTTTTGAATGTTCCACCAAATCATAATCCAAAAAGCCTTTACCTTTTTACAGTTCCACCGAACGTGAAAATATGTCGCATCCATATTACCACATCTCCAACATTTGGGTTGTAAATTAGAGTACATACAAGATAATTTTTTAGGATCTAAATGCCATCTATAAAACATTTTGTAAAAATTTTCCCTCAAATTTTGAGCTTGTGTAAATTTAATGTTTCTGATCCAAATTATCTCCCATAAATCCAATGGGATTGGTTCCTGGATATTCTGAGCCCATTTAATCATACAATCTTTGACCAATTCTGTTTCCAAATCTAATTCTATTAAAGCATTATAAATTCTTTTTATATGGGCCTGATTCTGATCTTTAATCTGAATAATCAAATTTTCATCTTCTAACGTTATTCCCTCTTTCTTATCTACAGTCCACCTATCCACTATTTGTAAACATTGAAACCATGACTGTAGAATATTTTCTTGCCTTAATACATCTAAAGATTTTAAATGCCAATCCGAACCTGACCAAATTAATAATTCTTTATATGAAATTTTGTCAAAATTCATCCCCTTAGAAATTCCCTCAATTGCATGTCTAGGAATCCCCCAGATAGATATTTTATAATTTAACCTATGATAATACTTTTTCCAAACTTGGAGTAAGGCATTCCTCAAAATGTGTGATTTGAAAGCCCGGTCCACTTTCTTGTTAAAAATTAAATATGCATGCCAACCATACATTAAATCCCACCCTTCAAGAGAAAGAATATCCTTGTTTGTTAAGTTAAGCCAATCACTTATCCAAGTTAAGGCGGCTGCATCATAATATAATTTCAAATTGGGTGCTTTAAGTCCTCCTCTTTCTCGGGCATCTTGCAAAATCTTAAACTTAACCCTTGTTTTTTTCCCAGCCCAAATGAATTTATTGATACCCTTCTGCCATTCCTCCAAATTTACATCTTTTTTTAAAATAGGTATCATCTGAAATAAGAAAAGAAACTTTGGTAGAACATTCATTTTTACAGCCTGGGAGGTGGCTGGCTTATCAGTTATGAAAGAAACAGAAGGCTAGGATTATAGAGAAAGTAAAATATAAAGGTACCGAGGTCTTTCAGCAAAACTTGATTAAAAAGAGTTTTTTAGATTTTTATACAAAATTATACTCAAGTGATAATATAAAGGGAATGGATATAGATAAATATTTACAATCAGCACATTTTCCTAACCTTTCTGAGGAACAGCAAAATGGGATGAATTGTTTAATTACTGTGGAGGAAATTGGTTTAGCTATTAAGCAGTTAAAGGTGGGAAAGTCTCCAGGAACAGATGGATTGACGTTGATGTATTATAAAATCTTATCTGAAGAAATGATGGAGCCATTAAAGGAGCTCTTTAATAGTATTTTATTGGGAGCACAAGTCCCCCCTTCTTGGAAAAGAGCGTTTATATCACTGATTCTGAGGACCAAGATCTTACAGAACCTAAGAATTACAGGCCAATATCTTTGTTAAATGTAGATTATAAGATTTTCACTAAAATTTTGGCAAACAGATTAATGCAGGTTATGAAGGATTTGATCCACAGTAATCAATCAGGATTTATAACAGGGCGATATATGAAATATAATATAAGACAAATTATTAACTTAATTGAGTATCTGGATAAGAACAATCAGATTCCTGTGGCTTTTATATTTTTGGATGCTGAGAAAGCTTTTGATCAATCAGATTGGCAATTTTTATTCTCATTGGTAGAGAAAATGAATTTTGGGGTTAAGTTTTTACATGCGCTTAAAGCTATATATCAGCAGCAATCTGCTCAAATTGTTGTTAATGGGGGACTGACTGAGACTTTTAATATTGAAAAAGGAACAAGACAAGGATGTCCATTATCTCCATTGTTATTTGTTTTAACATTGGAGATTTTGTTGATCCAGATTCAAGAATCAACGGTACTCAAGGGTATAAAGATAAGAAAGAATGAGTATAAACTGCGGGCTTTTGCGGATGATTTGGTTTTAATTTTGGAACAACCGACTCGAGCGGTTGATTGTTTATTAGAACTTATAACACAGTATGGGAAAGTTTCTGGTTTTAAAGTCAATAATCACAGGACTAAGATATTATCTAAGAATATGTCAGTTAATGATAAGGAAAGTTTAGTTAAAGCCACAGGTTTTCAGATGGTGAAAAAGGTTAAATATTTGGGAGTATATTTAACTGCTTCAAATGGAAAATTGTATAAGAATAATTATGAATTATTATGGGCAAAAGTACAAAAGGATTTAAATGACTGGAAAAAATTGCAATTGTCACTGTTGGGGAGAATTTCAGCTGTAAAAGTTGAAGGCAGTCTTCAATTCATTGCCTTCATTGATTCTTACTCGATAGTATACCTCCCTCAGGTCTAATTTTATGAATATCTTTCCTTCGGCCAAATATCCCAACATGTCCTTCATCAGAGGGAGGGGATACATGTTTTCCACACACACTCCATTAATCCCACAGAAATCCACACATAATCTTAGTGACCCATCTTTCTTTTCCTAGAATAGCACTGGTGCCATCACTTAAGATTTTGCCACCTGGATAAAACCCCTCACTAAATTCTTATCAATATAGTCCCTCACTCTTCATCTTCTTTGGAGTCATGGAATACATTTTTGGTTTTGGCAGTTTTGCCCTGGGCAGAATCTCAATAGCATAGTCTGTGGGGCAGTGAGGGGGAAGGACGTCACATTCTCTCTCGCTGAATGCCTCCATGAGCTTGCAGTACTCCCTTGGGATGGATTGCCGCTTCTCCCCCTTCTCAGATGCTCCTTTGCTATGCTCAGGGATTCTCCTTGTCTCCCTTCCCTTCTCAGGCTAATGTCAATCTCTGGCTGAAAAGCCCAACTAAGAAAAACACAAGAGCCATTAAGTCCTCTAATATAAATGCTAACCTTCCGCCTGGTGAATTCAACATTAAAAAAACTTTATGGCCTTGAGATGCCATAAGAGATAAATTTTTATTGAATACACATCCTGGCATTGAAGAAGTAAAATCAACTCTAGGTTTCCCATGTGAAGTTCTGGCTAGTTACCAATAGCTTTTCATAACCCCCACCCACCATGTATTCATGTTGGCCAATCACATTCTTTCTGTTTGTTATGGGAATGGTCCATGTCTCTGCCAAACATCTTCTTTGGATGACCTTGGTTCTCACAGTCCATGGACGGCTTCCTGAAACTCCTGTTTCTTTCCCAGATTTCCTCTCTCTGTTTTTTCTATGGAAAGTTGAGCAGTTATAGAGGTTAGCAAGCATCTTAGCAATTCAATCCTGACATGCTGACCCCCTGAAAAAAATGGACATAAGGAAACAATAAGTACATGTATTCAAACATTCAGACATAAACATATTGGACATTGCGGGTATTTCTCATGAAACTTTCATATCAATCAATCAGCTTTAACATTGTGGGCTTTTACCCACTCAGCATCTGCTAAGGGATAGCCTCTCCACAGGACTTGGTACTATAACTTTCCCCTAGAAATCCTTGAGTCTAGTATTTTCTTAATTTCATAATGCTTCTCCCCCTCCACCAGTATAAGAGGAGGGGTTCCTCTGTCTCTGGTCTTTTTTGAATTGTTTCAATAAGCTGCAATGGAACACTGGGTGAACTCACTTTAATTCTTTTGTAACTGTAACTCCAAAGTTAATGGATTAATGAATTTCACAATTGGGAAAGGTCCTCTGTACTTAGGACTCAATTTCTTACAAGGCTGCCTTAGCTTAAAATACTTAGTAGATAGATATACCCAGTCCACAATCCTAAACTCTTTTGGGGTGCCCTTTTCCAATCAGCCTGTCTCTGATATGATTCCTTGGCCTTGTTTAACACCTTCTGCACCTCCCCCCATGTAATTTTCAAACTATCCATCCAATCAGCAAGGACAATAAGTAAAGTGTCGCCTATGGTAGTTCTGGCATAGGTACAAAATCCGCTCCTGTCACTACCTTAAATGGGGTGAACCCGGTGGTGCTGTTTACAGAGTTATTGTAGGCCACTTCAGCAAAAGGCAGAAGTTCCACCCAATTGGTCTGCTGGTAGTTCACATAGCAGCACATATTGCTCTATCATTGTGTTAGCTTTCTTTGCCCTCTCATTGGTACTCAGATGAAACCCAGATCTAAGTCCTTTTGAGGACCCTATCAACTTGATAAACTCCCACCAAAACTTTGCAGTAAACTGCACTCCCCAGTCGATATGCTTTTGGACTCCATGCAGCATATATATATGCTGCACAAACAGTCTGACTAAGGTCTGAGCTGATGGGATCTTCAGGCATGCCACAAAATGTGCTTGCTTCGAAAACAGGTCAATCACAGTCTAGATTATGGTATTCCCAGAACTCTAAGGCTGTTCCACAATGAAGTCCATGGCTATTTTCTCCCACAGACTATGGGGGATAGCCACTGGCTGCAACAACCCAGGAGATTTTCCTGGCAGTCTTTTCATTGAAATGCAGGTCAGGCACACAGCAACATAGTTCTCTATGTCTTTGTACATTTTGGGCCAGAATTGCCTCCTGGTTAAATGGAAGGTCTTCACAAACCCAAAATGACCAATTGGCTTTACATAGTGACACCTTTGCAAAATTTGGTTCTTAGGTTGAGTGGCACATACAGCTTGGAACTCTTCCAAGCTAGACCCTCTTTTGTCATCATGTGACCTTCATGGGTTCCATTCATTTCCCTCCAGGGCTTCTTTCAGGTTTTGGGTGACCTCATTGTCAGCTGGCTGAGGTGGAGACAGTAGAATTGACCTTGTAGAGCCTTGCACTGCTAATTGCCCCGAGGGAATAATAGCCTTAACTATTTACTCCCTGGAGCTTTTGTATTGTGGTAGGCATGATAGTGCATCTGCCAAGAAATGTTTTCCCCCAGGAGGTATCGAAGAGTTAGATTGATTGAAATATTAAGCCCATCAAATCTGCTTGAGGGACAGTTTTCTTGGGGTCTTCAGGGCTTCTAAATTCTTGTGGTCAGTCCACACCTCGAAAGGGATTTTACTGCCCTTCAAGAACTGCCTCTACGTAAGCAACACCCAATGGACCACATAAGCTTCCTTTTCCCACACTGCCCAGCATCTCTCAGTGTCATTTAATTTGCAAGAAGTGTAGGCACACAGCTGAAGCTTTCCTTCTTGATTCTTTTGGAGTAGAACCGACCCCATGGCTGCATAGCTAGCATCTGCTTGAATTATGAAGGGTGCTATTGGGTCCAGGTGCTTAAGGGTTGGCTCAGCCGCAAAAAGCCACTTGAGTTTTTCAAAAGCTGCTTGACAGTTCATAGTCCAGTTGAGTGGCTGGCTCGCCTTGGGCTTCAGCCCTATCCCTCCTGTTTTTAACAGCTCAGTAATAGGCAAGTCTATCTGTGCAAAGGAGAAGATAAATTGTCAATAGAAATTAGCAAACCCCAGCTTCTGGTTTTGCACAGTAGTTCAGTAGCTGAGGGATTGTAGGGCTCTGCACCCTACGGCCAATTTCTGCCTGCTAAATGGGCCTGAAGTCGCCCCGTAGAAGCTGTAAGGAAGGAGGAAAGTCCCGCCAAGTGCAAAGAGATGGCAGTCAATCCAATTAGTCCAGGAAAAGCCCTCCAGAAACCAGCAGGAGAAAGGCTAGCTTAACTTCAGAGTCTAGCCCAAACTGCAAGTAGCCGAAGCCCAAAAGCTTTATTTTAAGCTGACTGTAAACAACATGCTTGGAACTGGGTAAGAACAGTGATTTTTCTCTCTTCTACTAGATAACTGATTTCCTGGGGGAAAAAACCTAAGAAGCAAAAAATCTCCAAAAGTGAGAAGGAGAGGGATCTTTACCCATCCTCCTACAGATGGAAGCAGTGAATTAAACCCTTAAGTGGGGAAAGAAATATACTGAAATGAAATGAATATAAGACCTAAATCTGGATAAGTTTGAAATTTGTGGAATATGTTAAGATTTCTTTTTTTAAATCATGAAAATAGAACAAAATAATTGTTTATTTTGAAAACTGAAAAACAAACTGTGACATCTAGTGGTGAATGAAAATATAGTAGTTGCTTCAATACAGGAACTGGCAAAGTCCAGGAAAAGATAATTTGTTTTTGGGTGACCTTCAATGTCTTAATAACAGAAACAACTGTGACAAAAAGAAAACATCTTGGGCTACCAACAAAGAGAGAACTATAAACTTTAGAAAAAATTACAACAAAAAACTCTCAGAAAATAAAAATAGAGAGTGACCAGATAAAACAGACAACTGATGAACCAGAGAAGAGAGATTTAAAGATGGAATCTAACAACAGAAGGAAGGATGACTCAGCCCAGGTGGGAAAAAACTTACAGGAAATAATGGACATTGAAAAGATAATTTATACTTTAAGATCACAAAATAAGTCTGAGGACAAGAAAAAAGATTTGACAAAATGGATTACAGAGCTGCCAGGAGAACTATGAGAACTTAAGAGACAAAAAATGATAAGAGAAATTAAGAGAGAAAGAAAGGGGAAAAAAATTCAATGAATACAATAAATCTCACCTGATTTATCTTTTGTACTTAAAACAACATCCACAAAACTATGGGAAGACTCTTTGATTCAAAAAAACATATTGATCAGGAAAGGCAAAATAAAAAGGCTAAAGTGAGAATTAAGAAATTAGATGACGGGATCTATCAGAGGGAATATTTGAAAATTGAACATCTGTTTGAATATGATTAAAGAAATAGAAATATTTTGGATATAAATGAATTTTAGTTTAAGAAGAATGAGCTCCTCAGGTAATGGCATGAACCATGACAATAGCATTTTTCCTTTCTTTTTTCCTTTGTGTTTTGTTTTTTGACATGAGAAATATAAAAATGTTTATATAAAAGAAATGTTTTAGATACTTAAGTGAAATTGATCTTGAGAAAACTTTGAATGATTAAAAATGCTTTGATTAGATCTAAAAGATTAGATAATTGGATTGGAACACAAAGATTAAACATATGCTTCAATATGGTTAAAAAGAAGATAAAAATTCTGGATATAAATGTATATTAGTCTAAGAGGGATATGGATTTTAACTAGTATACTATCTTCTTATTTCTTATTTCTTTTTTTCTTTTTTTAAGATATGAGAAGTGTAAAAGTGTTGGGATGGCCTGTATGAGGAAGAAGACTTAAATATTTAAGTGTAATGAAAATCTTAACCAGTAAAAATATTTTGAATATTGTGGGGAAAACAAATTTAAATAAGAATTTTAAACAGGAACTATGATAAGGCAATCAAGATAATCAGTTATAAAAGAAGTTTTATATCAGTGTGGTTATTATTTACAGAAATATTAGAAAAATGTCTATTTAATTGTTATTTATCCAAATAATAATTGTATTAATTCAAGGATGGCAAAAGAGAATATTTTTTGGAAGAAGAGAACATTAAGCAAAACTATTATGTGGACTATAGAATTATAGAAACTAATTGTTATTGATTGATTTTTAAATATAAACCCAGACAACACAATGTTTACCAAATATTAAGGTGATTATTAAAAAATTAATAAAACATATTTTTTTAAAAAAGAAATTAACAAACCCCACAAAAGCTCTGTAGCTGCATTTGGGTTTGGGGAGCTTCCCACTCTAATATTGCTTTCACTTTCCCAGCATCCCTTTCCACCCCCTTGCTTGATAAACGATACCCTAAATAGTCTAAGCTTTACTTGTGGAAGTCATACTTGAGTAGTTTGGCATAGAATTTGGCTTTAAGCAGTCTGCAACATCTCCCTCACTAATTTCATGTGTTCTTCCATTGTCTCTGAGTAAATGAGAATGTCATTGAGGTAGACCAGCACCCCCTTGTATATATGATGTGCAGCACCTCATTAATTAGCTGCATGAACACCACTGGTGCCCCCTGCAGTCCAAAAGTCATCACCCTGAACTGGTAGCATTCCTAGGGGCAATTAAAAGCAGTGTTCCATTCATCTCCCTTTCTGATCCTCACACGATAATATGCCTCTCTTAAATCCAACTTGGTAAGTATCTTCCTCTTGGACAGGTGTCCCAGCATATTTTCATGAGGGGGAGGGGTTACATATTTTCCACGAATACCCCATTTATCACCCTAAAATCCATGCATAAGCAACCCATCTTTTTTCTCCTTAAAGGGCACTGATACAGCTACCTTGGATTTAGCTGGCTAGATGAAGCCCCTGGCTAAGTTATTGTCCACAAAGGCTCGGAGTTCCTCCATCTCCCCTGGGGTCATGAAGTACATTTTTGGCCTTGCCCCCAGTAATAATTCAACAGTATAATTTGTGGGGCAGTGAGGAGGGAACACATCTGACTCCCACTTGCTAAAGACTTCTGCCAGGTCCTGATACTATTTTGGAATGCTTGGCTCTATTGGGCTACTTTCAGTTAAAGTGTTGATTGCCTCTCTTTTCACTTTCACAGCTGATCGCGCTTCCCTAGCTTTAGGTGTCTTTTCCACTGCCAGTCTTTTAACCCTCAGTTGCCACTTGTTGCCTTCCCAGTCAATTGATGGACTCCATTTTTTTCCACCACAGCAACCCCAATAGCCTCCACCATCTATGGGGCTACAATAAACCTTTCAGATCTCTGAAGAAATATATGCTTCTGTAACCATTTTTGGGGCCTGCCATTCTGTTGGGAGGGAGGATTCAGATGTGGGGATATACAATATGCTTTGTTTTGCACATGCTACATTACCCTTCCCCCAGGGGAAGGAATGTACCAGAATACCATCACCCTTATCTGGAAGATGGTTTGTGCCTGGAGCCAGAGGGAAACGAAACCAAGAGAGACCTTGAAGAGCATGCCAAAGGAGCCAGTTACCAAATAATATACCACCTGTGGATTGGCTGAGATTCAAACAGATAGTGGGGCCCTAGGGGGAGGAGTAACAAATACTGCTTGCATAGGCTAATTCCTCAGATCTCACTTTGATTCCTTGCTATCACTAACTCCTAATAAAAGTTCCTTTTGAGACAATGCCTGTTTCAAGGATTCTGCTTTCTTGGGAGACCTAGTTGAGGCAGGCCATTACATAAAGCAAGGTCTGCATCATGCACAACCTGGAGAGGTGGCTGCCCTACCGAGGTGGGTCACAATTGACCTGTCACTTTCTGCCAGCGAAATGGAGGAAGCTGAAATAGAGACCTAGAGCAAAGCCATCACTCAGGCAGACCTGAGAAAGGGACTTCCAGGGACCTGGAAGAAGCAGGACCATCTGCAGAGGGCAATTGAGCTAGGTGATAACTTGGGGTCGGAAAAAAGGAAGACTGGAAAGGAAAGGCTCAGAAAGTAATCATCACCTGAGGTGGTGACAAGAAAAAGGTGAAAAAGAAAAATCTGGAGCTTACTCCCAAGGAAGGGAAAGCAGATCCCAAAACGGAGTTGGTGGAAGCAGTCCTGAAGCAAACTATGGAATATGTGAGGCAGTCCTTTGAGGAACTGAAAGCCCAGCTTCAGGGACACCCATGGTCGGAGGAGGGAATGGAGGAAAAAGCTGATGGAGGAGAGCTAGTTGTGACTAAGGCGGCAGCACTGGCTGCCTCCCGTAGCAGGCCCACAGTGAGCACACCCTCCCCAATGACCCAGAAAGGACCTGCCCCAGCCTATGGAGGTGAAGCTGATACCATTGGGGTGAAGTTTGATGGAAATCCCAAGCGATTGGGGTTCTTCCTTGCCCAGGTCTTCACCTACATGCAAGTATATGGGAGGATGTTGCCAACAGACAAGAAGAAGGTCAGGGTAGTCACTCTGGCACTGGAAGATAGCTCAGCTGACTGGATGGTGACCCTGTACAACTGCAATGCCCCCAATCTGAGGAATTTCAACTGATTCATGGCAGCCCTCCAATGTTGGTATAAGGACCCATTTCAATCCCACATTTTAAGAAAGCAAAACTCTTGGAGATGGTTTCCTCCAACAGGAACTTTCATTGAAAGTAGTTGATAGCAGGCATAATAGATAGGATCTGAGGGATTCCTTTGCAAATCGATACTTTAAAGTGTCCCCAAGTAAACTCCATACCACAGTTCATCCGGACAGTTTAAACCGGCCAATCTCCAGGTGTTAAGTCCATTGTGGGAAAGGGGAGATAACATTGGTCCAGCTCTGGTCGTAGTGTGCTGTTCAAGCAGGTCTTCACACCTCCTTTTGAGAACAGAGAAATAAGCCAGGCTCCAGAGGTTGTATTTCTTTCTCCCCTGCTTTTCCTAGCTGACAGGTTAGGGAGAAGAAAGTTCAGAGACAGATACAATGCAGGAAGCAAATTGTTACATTGTAGCGGGCAGCAGACACAGAAGCAATAAACGGAGCAAAGGTTACATTGTAGCAAATAGAGGAAGGGAAAGCAATAACCCGTTGGGAGTATGGCAGAACCCAGGGGAAGGTGAGATTTGTTTTTAGGTCAGAGGGAATAGGTAGGAAAGAAATAGGACCAGAAAGCCTGAGACTGCATCAAAACACTGAAGCAAGGGTGACAGCAAGTAACTGAATAAACAGAGGAATTCCAAGAGCTGGCCAGGTATCTAAACTGGTCAGAAGACATCCTGGTGAATTTTTTCCAGGATGGGCTCAATGAAAACCTGTACAATGCCTATGTGGCACTTGGAACCCCAGGGCGATTGTACGATTGGTGCCTCCTAGCAGAAGAGGTGGAAATAGATCAATGCAAGCATCAGCAATGCTCGGCGATACCAGGAAACAAGCTGCAGCCAGAGAGGAGAGGAGTAAGAACCCCACAGGTACAGCCCTGTTCCACTGCCTGCTTCAAATGTGGAAAAGAAGGCCACTAAGCAGTTGACTGTCACAGCAAAATACCAGTGAAAAAGGGAGACTGTCAGCCAAGTGGGAGGTCAATGAAAGCTACGTCGCACCAAAAGGAGTCAATGCTGAGGACCACAAAGGTTGTAGAGCTCCCCCAGCCCCATGGAGCAGAGGATTGACCTCTGACCCCACCAGACGATGACTCGGAAGTGGCAAAGAGCGATTACAATGGCAACCTCTTGGTAAGTAGGTCAATCAGCTCAATAATGGTGCCCCTAGAACTGTCCATATCGGACACTGGGAAGAAAATAACATTGAACATAGCTGGTCACTTTGGGTTCATTAAAACCCTACATCCCCAACAGCGGCTCCAGGCTGGCTGGCCTTTTGCCAGTGTTGGCAAACTTTTAGAGACCACGTATGCTGGGGCAATGGTGCATGCCCACAGAGAGGGCTCCACATGCCACCTCTGGCATGCATGCCATAGGTTTGCCACCACTGTCATAAGTTATGAATGCAGCCTACTCAGAGGCTTCTGAGAGGATTGTAGCATAATGTGTCAATCGGGTCTGCAGGGATGCCCCAGCTCACAGCAATGTTGGCAGGCTGTCCCACGTGCTGCCCACATCCCCGGGTTCAAGACACAGGGATTCCACGGGTATTCTACGGGATTCCGCGGAATGCCCCGCCCTTCAGCATTGCCAAACTGCAAGCTACACCAAACCTCAGGCTGTGCCACTGGATGTCCTCGGATGAATTGCAGACCTCCAAACTGTAAGGTGCGCTGCTGGTGTCCTCGGCACTCTCACCAAACCTCAAGCCGTGATGTCACCAAAACTCCTCCCGTGCCGCTAGCGTCCTTGGCTGAACTATGGCAATGGTCTGCCGCCCAGCAGGCCTGCTTACTGGTGATGCCGGGACTGGTGCTGGAGCCTCCCCTGCCGCTGGTAGGATCATTGCGCTGGAGAGGCTGGGATCACGCCGGCGACATGCGACCCACCGGCATCTGGCTTGCAGCAGCTGCCAGCTGGAGCTTGCTTCCCCCCCCTCCCATGAATGTCGAGCCTACGGGGGCTTGACAGGTGGCTCCTCTACCAGGGCTTTACCTGGAAGGCAAGGAGAATTATATGAGTGTTCAGCCACCATGGTGGATGGTTCAGCTGGAACCCCACCCGGCTTATCGGGATATTGGCAGTGGAATGTTCGCACCAGGTGTGAGGTGTGGATGTCTGCCTCCCCAACCCATGATGCCTCCACGAGGGGTTACCCCTTCCACCAGATGAGATATTGAACCCATCCTTGATGGATCTGGGAGTCCAGGACTTCCTGTATTTCATAGTGATCCCCAGAGATGGGCCCCATTCATCCCTCATCATGAGCCTACTTAGGGAACCCCCTACTGGCTTCATCAGGCTACTGTGAAACACCGGGTGTACCTTCCCCAATAGCCGGTGTAGTTGTAAATGCACAGCTACCAGGTTAATGACCTGGGTGACTTGGAAGGGCCCTTGGTACTTCAGCACGAGTTTTTTACAAGCCACCCTCAGGTGTAGATATTGGTCAAGAGGTATACTAGGTTGCCCACCTGGAAAGGCTTGTGGGGCCACCTCTTTTTATCGGCCTGTGCTTTTGTGGCCTCTTCGGCCTCTTCGGCCTTCATCAGGGCCTTTTTCATGTTACCCCCCCCCCCATGTGCTGTTCATTCCCGGGGTAGAGGTTCCCTTGGGGGTACTCAGGAATGGGGACAAAGTCCACATTGTGCACCACCCGCAAGGGAGCAAACCCAGTGCTACTGTGCACCTCATTGTTGTATGCTACTTCCGCAAACGGCAACAGGTCAACCCAGTCCATTTGTTGATAGGACATGTGGTTCCACAGGTAGCCCTCCACCAAAGCATTTGCTCCTTCTGCTGCCTAATTGGTGCTGGGGTGGTAGGCCAAGCTAAGACCTTGGGATGACCCAATGAACTGACGAATTCATGCCAGAAGCTGGCCGTAAACACCCCCTGGTCCGAAATAATCTGCCGGGGCATTCCATGCAGGTGGTACACATGTGTAATGAAGAGTCTGGCCAACTGCCGGACAGACGGCAACCCTTTAGATGGGATAAAGTGGACCTGCTTGGAGAAACGGTCTATAACATTCCAGATGACAGTGTAGCCATGGCTCTGCGGCAACTCAATGATGAAGTCCTTGGAACATTATCCCATGGTCAAGTTGGGTCCGCCACTGTTTGCAGCAATCTCAAGGGCTTCCATGTACAGGGCCTTGAGGTGGCACAGACATGACAACCCCGGATGTAGGCCTCTACATCTGCTTTCATCTTGGGCCACCAGAATTGGCACCTCATCAGATGCAGGGTCTTCAAGAATCCAAAATTACCTATCTGCTTTATATCATAGCACTGTTGGAGCACTCCCTGTCTCAAGGCCTGTGGGACATAGAGCTTGTTGCCTTTCCAGTGCCAGCCCCTCCTGCCTTGTCAACAGGTCCAGACGGTCCCATAACCAGGGGTCGTCTTGAACCACCATCCATAGCTCCTGGACCAGATCGATTGTCATGTTATGAGGAACCACCCGGGCTGCGGCTTGTGGTAGGGGGGCATAATAGCCTGTACCACCAACTCCCACTTACTGTTGTACTGGGGCATTCTTGACAAGGCATCGGCCAGGAAGTTCTTTCCCCCCAGTGCATACTTTAACTGGAAGGAGAGGCAGTGGAAATATTGTGCCCATCAGATATGTTTTGGAGACAGGAGCCTCGGTCTTTGCAGTACCTTGAGGTTCTTATGGTCTGTCCAGAGTTCAAATGCCTCCTTCTCCCAGATGGCCCATGCCCTTTCAATGTCCGTTAGTTTCCATGATGTATACGTACAGGGTTGCAATGTCCCCTGGCCATTTCTTCTTCTTATCTAATCATGCCAGGCCCAAAATCACAGTCTCAGTCATGGAAGAGACCATGATAAAATGGAGGATCTCCCAATGAGCACCCATCTCCAGTCTGACAAGCTCCGCTATGAAGGTAGCTGGAGCTCCCCTCAGGAGAGAACCATGCACCTGCTCAAACCGGATCAGATTGGTGAGTCACATCACCCTGATCCTGGCCTCCACTGCAACACCCTTACTAATCAGACACCAGGTGCAGCCAGTCAATCAGGGCTTCATATTCCCCCCGATTACCTGTCTGATCTTGGGCCTGGCATGGTTAGATTAGTGGGGGCCTATGACATGGTGGAAGGGGGTACTAGAAATTACGCCTCAGGGTGGGTCCCCACCACCCAATCAGGATCCCAAGGAGTGTGGTATGGAGTGTAGGGAAGGAAAGATACACCAGGAGGACACTGGCCAGGGGTTTCATCCAGCCGGCCTGCTCACGGATTGCAGCACCAGTCCTGTTCAAGGAAAAAAAGATGGCTCACTCCGCCTGTGCATAGACCTCCACAGCATTAACAGGGTTTGTGTAGAACATATGTACCCCCTTTCCCTGATGAAGGAGCTACTGGCCCATTTGGCAAAGGGGAGAGCGTTTACCAAGATGGACCTGCAGGAAGCGTACTACAGAGTCCACATCAAGCAGGGGGATGAATGGCAGATGGCGTTCAACTGCCTGCTCGGTAGCTACCAGTTCCAGGTCATGCCTTTTGGCTTGCAGGGGGCCCTTGCGGTATTTATGCAACTCATCAAAGAGGTGTTGCATGAACACCTGTACCGTGGGGTGCTGGTATACCTGGCTGATATCCTGATCTACATCACCAATATGGAGGACACATACACTTGGTGCGACAGGTGTCAGAAAAGCTGTTAAAGGCCCACCTGTATGTAAAATTCTCCAAATGCGAGTTCCACCAGACCCAACTGGATTATCTGGGCTACCGGATATTGGGGGCAGGAGTGGAAATGGACCCCAACAAGGTCAAAGCAATACTGGAGTGGTAAGTGCCTCGGACCCACCATCAATTACAGATCTTCTTGGGCTTTGCCAACTTTTAACGGCAATTTATCCCCTTGTTTGTTGCGGTGGCCTTACCCCTGACAGATCTGCTCCACACACAACATACTGCAACCAAGCCATGCCCTGGTCAATCACTGGTGTGGACTATGACATGTCAGAAGGCTTTTGAAGACTTAAAAGTGTTGTTCGCGAGGAAGCTGGTTTTGCTCCACCCAGACCCTGACAAACCATTCATAGTGCAGGCCAACGCCAGTGACGTCGCAATGGGAGCAGTTCTGCTCCAAAGAAATGGCCAGGGGATGTTGCAACCCTGGGCCTAGACGTCATGGAAACTAACGGACTCCGAGAGGGAATGGGCCATCTGGGAGAAGGAGGTATTTGCCATATGGTAGGCACTATCAATGTGGCGGCATCTGTTGGAAGGGATGAAGAAATCATTCGAGGTCTGAACAGACCATAAGAACCTCAAGGTATTGCAAACACCAAGGTGCCTGTCTCTGAAACATATCCAGTGGGCACAGTATTTCCACTTCCACTTCTAGTTAAAGTATGTACCAGGGGGAAAGAACTTCCTAGTCAATGCCTTGTCGAGAATGCCCCAGTACAACAGTAAGCAGGAGTTGGTGATACATGCTATTATGGCCCCCTACCAACAAGCTGCAGCCCAGGTGGTCCCTCATATTGTGGTAAGCAATCTGGTCCAGGAGCTATGGATGGTGGTTCAAAATGACCCCTGGTTACGGGACCGTCCGGACCGGAAGACAAGGCGGGAGGGGCTGGCCTGGAAAGGCGACAAGCTCTACATCCCACAGGCCCTGAGACAGGGAGTGCTCCAACTGTACCATGATATAAAGCAGGTAGGTCATTTCGGATTTTTAAAGACCCTGCATCTGACAAGGCACCTATTCTGGTGGCCCAAGATGAAAGCAGATGTAGAGGCCTACATCCGGGGTTGTCATGTCTGTGCCACCACAAAGCCCCATACATGGAAGTCTTTGGGATTGTTGCAAACAGTGGCGGACCCAACTTGAACATGGGAGGACGTTCAAAGGACTTCATTGCCGAGTTGTCAGAGAGCCGTGACTACACCATCATCTGGATTGTTATAAACCTTTTCTCCAAGCAGGTCCACTTTATCCCATCTAAAGGGTTGCAGTCTGTCCAGTGGTTGGCCAGACTCTTCATTGCGCACATGTACCACCTGCATGGAGTGCCCCGGCAGATTATTTTGGACAGGGGTGTGTTCACGGCCCGCTTCTGGCGTGAATTCGATTGGTTCATGGGGTTGTCCCAAGGTCTCAGCTTGGCGTACCACCCCAGCACCAATGGGGCAGCAGAATGAGTGAATGCCATGGTGGAGGGCTACCTGCAGAACTACATGTTCTATCAGCAAATGGACTGGGTTGACCTGTTGCCGTTTGCGGAAGTAGCATACAACAATGAGGTGCACAGTAGCACCGGGTTTCCTCCCTTGCGGGTGGTGCACAATGTGGACTTTGTCCCCATCCCTGAGTACCCCCAAGGGAACCTCTCACCCTGCCTACCCTGGGAATGGACAGCACATGGGGGGGGGGTGTAACATGAAAAAGGCCCTGATGAAGGCCGAAGAGGCCACAAAAGCACAGGCCGATAAAAAGAAGTGGCCCCACAAGCCTTTCCAGGTGGGTGACCTAGTACACCTCTCGACCAATATCTACGCCTGAGGGTGGCTTGTAAAAAACTCGGGCCGAAGTACCAAGGGCCCTTCCAGGTCACCCAGGTCATTAACCTGGTAGCCGTGTGGTTATGACTACCCTGGCTCTTGGGGAAGGTAAACCAAGTGTTTCACAGCAGCCTGCTGAAGCCAGTACGGGGTTCCCTAATTAGGCCCATGAATGAGGTATCGGGCCCATCTCTGGGGATCACTATGAAATACAGGAAGTCCTGGACTCCCGGATCCATCAAGGACGGATTCAATATCTCATCTGGTGGAAGGGGTACCTCCTCATGGAGGCATCATGGGTTGGGGAGGCAGACATCCATGACCCACACCTGGTGCAAACATTCCACTGCCAATATCCCGATAAACCAGGCGGGGTTCCAGCTGAACCATCCACCATGGTGGCTGAACACTCATATAATTCTCCTTGCCTTCCAGGTACAGCTCTGGTAGAGGGAGCCACCTGTCACACCCCCGTGGGCTCGACATTCACAGGAAGGGGGAAAGCAAGCTCCAGCTGGCAGCCACTGCATAGCCAGACACCAGTGGGTTGCGTGTCGTCGGGAAAGCCGCATGGTGCAGCGCAGTTTGAGCCTCTCAAGCGCGATGAACCTACCAGTGGCAAGGGAGGTTCCAGCATCAGTCCCGGAATAACCAGTAAGCAGGCCTGCTGGATGGTGGACCATTGCCATGGTTCAGCCAAGGATGCCAGTGGCATGGGAGGAGGTTCGGCGATGCTGCGGCTTTAGGTTTGATGAGAATGCTGAGGACACCAGCAGCGCACCGTGTGGTTTGGAGATCTGCAATTAAGCTGAGGACGCCAGTGGCACACCCTAAGTTTTGGCACAGCTTGAGGTTTGGCGATGCTGACGGGCGGGACATTCCACGGAATCCCCATGGAATCCCCATGGCTTGAGCCCGGGGATGCTGTCGGCATGTGGGATGGCCTGCCAATGTTGCTGTGAGCTGGGGCATCCCTGTGGGCCTGAATGACAACAAAACTTGGTAACTCCTGTGGTGCTGGTTGAGCGGACTACCTCCAGTGGTGAAAGTGGGTCTGACAAGGCCACCACAGCCAGGGGTGGTCCTATGGTCCGGAGCAAGAGACACGGGGAAACATCGCCTGGACTGGATGAAGACAGAAGGGAGGCTGGGCCCTGGGTTGCTGCTTTTCACAACCAAATGCCGGATGCTAGCCTGTTGACTGGGGTGGAAAAGCGGGGTTGGGGAGGCTATGTAAAGTGCTGGGAGCAAATAACTCTCAATGCTGACTTTGTTCCTGTATAGAATAAACCCCTTCCTGTCTCCTGGGTTTTTTCCACAGACTGAGAAGGATGTGTGACAGCACAGAGCATCCTGCTCCTGCTGACCCAACCCTCACAAAGTGCCCTTCTCCCACCACTCCAACCCACCCTTCACATGGAGGGTCCTGATCCCATCATGCTGACCAACCCTCACACGGAGCGTTCTGGTCCTGCTGCCCCGACCCTCACTGAATGCCCTTCTCTCACCGCTCTGATCCACCCTTTGCATGGAGGCTTCTGCTCCCACTGCACATGGTGTGTCCTACTCCTGCCAATCCAACCCTTGCAGAGCGCTCTTCTCCCACCACGCCACCCCTACCCCCGCATGGAGCGTCCTGTTCCCACCGCACTGCCCCAACCCTAACACAGTGCATTCTGCTCCCACCGTGCAGCCCCATCCCTCTCATTGAGCGTTCTGCTCCTGCTGACCCAACCCTTGCAGAGCACCCTTCTCCCGCTGTGCCAACCCAACCCTTGCAGGAGCATCCTGCACCCACCACACTGCCCCAACCCTCGCATGGAGTGTTCTGCTTCCATCGACCCAAACCTCTCAGAACATCCTTGTCCCATTGCCCCGACCCAATCCTTGCACAGAGTGTCCTGCCCCAACTCTTGCATGGAGCATCCTGCTCCCACTGCCCCGCCCCAACCCTCCCATGGAGTGTTCTGCTCCCACCCCTTGCACCGCCCTAACCCTTGCATGGAGCGTTCTGCTCCTGCTGACCCAATCCTCGCACGGAGCCTCCTGCTCCTGCCGCCCTGACCCAATCCTCACACGGAGAGTCCTGTTCCCACCAACCCAACCCTTGCACAGTGCCCTTCTCCCACCACCCTGACCCAAACTTCGCAGAGTGCTCTTTCATGCTCCGCTTGCAGGGCCCTGTCCAACGTCTCTTTCGATTTTCCTTCTTGCTGCTGGATGTTTTCCATCCATTCCTATGAGTCAGAGTTTTGGGTGATCAGCCACCTGTGCCCACCAGGCCTGCCCACCAGGCCCATCGCCCCACACTGACCATGACCACCGGCCAGTACTGCCTCTCCTGCAACCTCCACCACAGTTGGGACACTGGCACCGTCCTGTTCTCACCCACTGGAGGAGGGAGGCTGTTTGGAGACATCACCAGAGTGTCAGGTACAGTGGGTGAACTGCAACTTCATGACCAGTGCGACGGGGTCGGGCTTCTACAGGTTGCCCACCAAGTGCAGCTGCTGCTTATCACGGAGGGATGAGCTCCTCCTCCTCTTCCTCCACAAGGCCCCACCCTGCCTGCCTGTAAGCGATGCATGTCTGCACTGCTGCATGGGGGGAGGGGGCACCTCCCCAACAGCAGCTCCAGGCTGGCTGGCCTTAGGCCAGTGTTGGCAAATCTTTAGAGACCATGTGTGCTGGGGCGATAGGTTTGCCACCATTGTCTTAGGTGCTATGTGGATTTCCAATAAATGAACTGGACTGACCTCCCTTTTATTGAAGTGGCTTACAACAACACTGTCCACAGTAGCACTAGATTCATGCCTTTTAAAATCGTCACTGGAAGGGATTTCATCCCAATGCCTGAATTCCCCCAAGAACCACCTGCCTCTCAGACTTTAGATCAATGGGTGTCAGTGTGGAAGGAAGTGTGGGACAATTCCAAGAAATCTTTGAAAAAAACCTCAGAAACATATATAAAACAAGTAGATAGAGTAAGAGCATCCCAGGGGTCATTTCGGGTGGGAGAAAAGGTTTATCTGTCCACGAAGTATTTAAGACTCAAATTACCTAGCAAAAAATTGGGACCAAAATACCTGGGACTTTTCCCTATAGTGCGAATTGTGAATCCAGTTATGGTAGAATTAAAGCTCCCCCGGCTTTTAGAAAAGATTAACCTTGCATTTCATTGCAGTTTGTTGAAACCATTCAGAAAATCAACTCTAAAACCCCCTCCCAAGAAAGCTCCTGGTCCCCGAGGAGACTCATTACGAAGTGAAACACATTCTCGATGCTAGATTGCATAAGGGGAAATTGCAATACTTAGTGCGGTGGAAGGACTACCCATTATCAGAGGCTACTTCGGTGAAGTGTATTGATGTAAAAGCTGATAGACATATTCGTAAATTTTATGATAAACATCCGAACAAACCAAGGGGAAATCCTTAACGTATGCTTTTGTTTGATTTGCAGGACTTCTCCTTTCTGTTATGACAGCCTTTCTGTGGTGGGAATTGCAACTTGTTACTTTGTATCAGTGGGAGGGAACTTTAGTCTTGGGTTCAACTATCTACATGCCAATACTTTTTTTTCCTGAATAAAATGTTCTTTGAGGAATAAATATTTGCTTTGAAGTTCTTTTAAAAGGTTTCATCTATCAGAACCATGACAGCTTGCAATAGTTGTAAATAACAAAGCACAAATTCTCTTCTGAATGCACCCTTTTGGGGTGAAAGAACATCCTCCCTGATCTGCATCTTGGAAACTTCAATTGTTTTGACTTAAACTTCCAAAATTATCAGTGAAAATTCTGGGAGTTATGGTCCACACATCTGGAAACAGTCAAGATGAGGAAACAATCTAGTCTGAAACATACTCTTTCAAATCCATTTGTGGAAGGCTCTCATCTTCCTCTCACTGTTCTGAAACTTTGAAAAAAAATGAGAGGAGTAAAAAGGAATGAAAGGCAGTGTCAGAATCCAATTATATTTCATTTCTATCTACCTACTCTGATATAAAACCAATTCTTACTCTCTTCTGGATTCTGTCATATTACGAAATGGGAGGAGGGTAAGCATGGAGGTTTTATGACTCCCACTTCCTTCATTAACTACAAAGTGACTGGTGTTGATTCTCTTTGACCATAACCATAACCATAACAATGCGGCCATTGCCTTTCATCCTACTCCCTCTGAATTTTTCCCCTTTGCTGGCAGTGAGGGAAAAGGGGGGTAAATGCAATGCCTGAGATCTGGTAAAAGAGAGAATGAGTGATCGTGCCGATGGAGCGGACTGGACTTAACACCTAGAAATCTGCCGGATTGAATCACCCAGAAAACTGTGGGGTGGGGGCTGCTTGGGAACATTTTAAAACATTGAATGATGGGGGTGGAATCCCAGAGATCCTCTCTAGCATGCCTGCAATCAGTTTCTCTTAATAAAATTTCCTGTTGGAAGAGATGTTCCAAGAGTTCTGTTTTCTTAAGATGTAAATTGAGGTGGGTCCTTACAGGCAGCAGAGGCCATCTATTCAGGCACAGAATCTAATTAATAGAAAGATCAATAATACACAGCACTGGAACAGAGCAAGATAATGAATAGTTTCTCTTTTTCTCCTTTACAAGCTGTAGCAGGGAATGAAAGAAATAACCTAGTGCAGAAAGAGAAGCAAAAGCATATTCCACCCATAAAAACCCTAATAAGTACAGGGAAGAAAGGAAAGCCATTGGCCAGGTAGCAATTTCACTTTCAGAGAGCATACATCATCATTCAATCCCTCTCCTCCCAATCTCTTGAGCTATGTGTATGTATGGGAAACACCAATTACATTATTGTAAACATGAGAAGCACCAAATATGTGACTATATAGTCAGTTCGTAGCTTTTGTTTAAAGTATATTGTAGCTTGATCAAAACATGTAGGCTCTACAAGCACAGGACAAAATATATTTATGCATACAAATTATTGGAGCAGAGAACCAGGGATTTAACAGATTAAGAGAAGAGATGTTCTTTAAGAATATCAAAGATGAGACTCTTGAAAATGAAATGAAAATAAACCAGTTAAGATATTTAAAACATAAGATTCATTCATCAAGTTTACCATTCAATCATTTAGTATTGTGCTAGACTTCTGATTTCCCTGTTGGGAAAGAACTTTGAAAGACTTTATTCCATTCTTTGAATAATAAAGTGTTTTGGCACACAAATAGCCTGATTAAGGTGCCCTATCTTCTGTGACAAGCAAGGCAATAATTACTGAGCATATATCCCTTTTTCCAATGTGGAATTATCTCAAACCGTTAATTTGTTGAGCTAGAAAATATAGAAATATAGTATACTTATATACCATGATAACGTTAGATGTTGCAAAAAAGATCAATCTGTGCATAGATAACAAACTAGAAAAAAATGAGGTTTATCTTCGTAATGTATGTAATGGAATATACTTCAAATATTGAGAATGCAGATGTCATGGTTCCGACTAATGAAACACTTCAAAGAACTTCCAGGCATTGTTTATCCTAAAAAGTCTTTATTCTATTTGTGTGACAGAGTGTCGGCTCAACATGGATGGATGGCAAGATCTGAAATCTCCTCCCCTGAGCAGTTATTTTTGTAGCATTTTTCCTCCCTTATTTTGCTGTCATAAATCACGTTCTCCAATCAGCTTGGGGGGCAAAGGTTCACTTCCATTCTGAAGCCCATGTAATTACTTTCTACATATATTCTTTCTCCTCCCCTCCCAGCATCATCTAAATCATTGGCACCTGGCAGGTGGTACACGACCATCCTAGAAAAGTGGTAGCAGGGGAGGGGAATGAGCTGAACCGGTGGTAGCACCGCACAGGCCTGAGCGAGAGATGGCTGGAGCTACAGTGCTGACAGGGCTCAGTGGAAGTGCCAGGATCAGCACCAGGCTCCAGCTGGAGCTCTGCGCTGATCCTGGTGCTTCTGCTGAGCCCTGAAGAAGTGCTGATCTGCTGGAATGTTGCAGCATCTCCAGGGTCTTGTGATTTACATTCAGATGCTTGGTAACTGATTCATATTTATGATGGTCATAGTGCCCCAGCAGACGGGGAGAATAAAAACCAACCCCCCCCACCACCCATGCTGCCAATCCTCAACAGAAATGCTCACAACAATGAAAACCTCAGACAGGAAGAAGAGTGCTGCCGGGTGGGCAGGCAGGTGTCTTGCTCGCTGTGGCTTGGGGAGCACTTTTTTCAGTGACATTGTAATTTTGAACTGTCACTAAGCGAATTGTTGTAAGTTGAGGACTACCTGTACTTTATCACCTTTTTCCTTTTTTTGTCATTAAGTTTTTGACACCTTGCTAGGCGACTGGTGGTACTTGGATATTACCATATCCTAAAAGTGGTACAATGGATGAAAAGGTTGAAAAGCTCTGATCTAAATTAACTCTAAAAATACCAGACAGTCCTGCGTATCTTGTCAAAGCAATAATATTCAATATTAGCAGCATTGATTTCCAGACCCCCTTACAAAAAGAATAGGTCCTGTATGTAAACAAAAGCATATATCAGGGATTATCTGTTGGTTTGTTGGGGTTTTTCTCATGAAACTTTTTGATGAGTCGGTCAGCCTTCACATTGTTAGATTTCACCCAAGTAGCTTCGGACAGCAAGTACCCCTTCCATTGTACTACAGTAAGTACTGCAATTTCTCTTTAAAAATTCTAGAGTCAAGAATACATTTCACTTCATGTGAGTCTGACTTGGTACCACGAGGGGCCCCAGTGCCTTTTTAGGGGGAGGTCTTAAAGTGGAGCCCTGACAAGGTTTTAACAAGCTGCAATGGAAGACAGGGTGAATCCTTCCTAAAAGTCTAGGGAGTTTCAATTCTACTGTGACGGGGTTGATGATCCTTACTATGGGGAAAGGCCCCAAGAATTTTGGTCCCAATTTCTTGCTGGGCAATTTGAGATGTAAATATTTAGTTGACAGATAAACCTTTTCCCCAACTTGGAATGTTCTTTGGTGAGCCCTCTTTTTATCAGCCTGCTTTTTATAAATCTCGAAAGACTTTTTAAACGCAGTTTTCATGTTTCTCCAAACTTCTTCCCACCCTCTCACCCATTGATCAAGTGTCTGGGAGGCTGAGGGCACTTGAGGGTATTCAAGTATTGGACCAAACTCTTTTCCTGTGGCTACTCTGCAAGGCATGTAACTGATGCTGCTGTGAACAGAATCATTGTAAGCTACCTTGGTGAAAGGGAGGAGGTCAGTCCAGTTTGTCTGTTGGTAGAAAATGTAGCATCTGAGATATTGCTCCATCATTTTGTTAGCGGATTCTGCAGCCCCATTGGTGGCTGGATGAAAAGCAGATGATAAGCCTTGAGATGATCCAATTAATTTAAGAAAACTCCTCCAAACTTTTACTGTGAACTGCACCCCTCTGTCTGAAATTATTCACTTAGGGGCGCCATGCAGCTGGTAGATATGTTTCAGGAACAATTTAGTCAGTCGTTGGGAAGATGGGAGTCCTTTGCAGGCAATGAAATGAGCCTGCTTTGAGAACAGGTCTATCACAGTCCAGATGACAGTATTTCCTCTACATTCAGGTAGGTTTACTATAAAGTAGGTCTACTATAAAGTCCATAGCTATTTCTTCACAAGGTTGAGAAGGGTCTGCAGTAACCCAGGGGTTTTCCCTGGGATTCTTTTCATTGTGGCACATATGGTACAACTCTTTACATAGTTTTCCACATCCTGTTTCAGCCCGGCCACCAAAATTGCCGGCAGATGAGATGTAGAGTTTTCAGATATCCAAAGTGTCCAGCCTGTTTTACATCATGGCTGTGTTTGAGAGCATTAAGACAGAGGGCTTCAGGCAAATATAGTCCCCCCCCCTTGTAAGCCAAATTATCCCTGCATGTTAGGGAGGTTTGATTGTCTTTGTACCACTGATCAGTGAGGAGCTCTTGTTTTATTTTCTTTACCCCCGGCTCATCAGGATTAGGGACCCTGCGAGGCGTGAGTTGAGTGGCAGTTTGTGGATTGGAGATAATTGCCTCATTAACCTCTTCATGCTCACTTTTGTACTGGGGCAATCAGGATAGCGCATCAGCTAGGAAGTTTTTTCCTCCCGGTATGTACGTTAGAGTGAAGTTGAAGTGGTTAAAGTACTGTGCCCACTGCACTTGCTTTGGGGACCATTTCAGGGGAGTTTTCAGTGCATCTAGATTTTTGTGATCTATCCATACTTCAAATGGCACCTTGCTCTCTTCTAGATAGTGTTGCCAGTTTAACAGCCCCCACCTAATTACGAAGGCCTCCTTATCCCAGATTGCCCATCTCCTCTCACTTTCAGTAAATTTTTTAGAGGTGTAGGTGCAGGGTTGTAGAACTCCACTTTTATTCTTTTGAAGTAATACACCTCCAACTGCCACATCGCTGGCATCAGCTTGGATTACAAAGGGTTCCCCTAGGCAGGGGTGCTTTAAGATCGGTTCAGCAGCAAATAGTCTTTTTAAATTCTCAAAAACTGTTTGACAGCTCATAGTCCATGTAAGTGGCTGGCCCAGTCGTGGTTTTCCTCCTTTCCCTGTTTTGAGTAGTTCTGTAAGGCAGGGCTTTTCAGCTTTTTCACTCATTGTACCACTTTTAGGATATGGCAATATCCGAGTACCACCAGTCACCTAGCAAGGTGTCAAAAACTTGATGACCAAAAAAAAGAGGAAAAAAGTGATAAAGTACAGGCAGTCGTCGACTTACAACAGTTTGCTTAGTGACTGTTTGAAGTTACAATGTCACTGAAAAAGTGCCCCCCCCCCAAGCCACAGCCGAGCAAGACACCTGCCTGCCCACCTCGCGGCACTCTTCCTCCTGTCCAAGGTTTTCATTGTTGTAAGCATTTCTGTTGAGGATTGGCAGCGTGGGTGCTGTGGGGTGTTTGGTTTTTATTCTCCCCATCTGCTGGGTGGTTGCAGCAGGTTTTGGACATTTCACATGACCCTGGGACACTGCGACCATCATAAATAAAAATCAGTTACCAAGCATCTGAATGTAAATCACAAGACCCTGGAGATGCTGCAACATTCCAGCAGATCAGCACTTCTTCTGGGCTCAGCAGAAGTGCCAGGATCAGTGCTGCTTTCCAGCAGATTGGTGCTGGAGCTTGGTGCTGATCCTGGCACTTCCACTGAGCCCTGACAGCCCCGAAGAAGCGCCAATCAGCTGGAAAGTGGCACTGATCCTGGCACTTCTGCTGAGCCCTGACAGACCTGCAGCTCCAGCCATCTCTCGCTCAGGCTTGTGTGGTGCTACCACCAGTTCAGCTCATTCCCCTCTCCCGCTACCAGTTTTCTAGGATGGTCACGTACCACCTGCCAGGTGCCAATGTACCACAGGTGGTAGCTATACCACTGGTTGAAAAGCCCTGCTGTAAGAGGTAGGGCAATCTCGGCAGAGGAGGGGATGAAATAACAATAGAAATTAGCAAAACCTAAAAAGCTCTGAAGCTGTTTGCGAGACTTTGGGGGCTGCCACTCAATTATAGTTCTCACTTTGGGTGGATCCATTTCAATGCCCTCATTGGAAATTCTGTAGCCAAGATAATCTAATCGGGTCTGGTGAAATTCACATTTTGACAACTTGGCATAAAGCTTGGCATTCAATAGTTTCTTTAACACTTCCCTTACCAGCTTTATGTGATCAGTCATATTCGTGCTGTATATCAGGATATCATCAACATACACCAGAACCCCTTTGTACAAGTGATCTTATATGACTTCATTAATCAACTGTATGAATATGGCTGGGGTCCCCTGTAGTCCAAATGGTATGACTTTGAACTGATAGCTCCCCATGGGGCAGTTGAAGGCAGTTTTCCACTTGTCTCCCTCCTTTATTCTCACCCAGTAATATGCCTCTCAAGTCTAATTTAGTGAAAACACTCCCCTTAGCCAGATAGGTTAATAAGTCCTTTAGGAGGGGGAGGGGGTATTTGTTTTACATACTCACCACATTGAGACCTTTATAGTCTACGCAGAGATGAAGAGATCCATCTTTTTTTTCTTTGAACAACACAGGGGCTCCCACAGTAGATTTGGCCCATTCAATGAATCCCCTCGCTAGGTTTTTGTTCACGTATCGCTGCATCTCCTCCATTTTGAGGGGAGACATAGAGTACATTCTTGGTCATGGGAGTGTGGCTCCTGGCACCAGTTCGATGGAACAGTCATTGGGTCTGTGAGGGGGCAGAGCATCACATTCTTTTTCACTAAATGCCTCCGCTAGGTCCCAGAATTCACTGGGGATGAGTGGTTCGCCTGGTGATGGTGAGACAGTCATGTGCCCTCACTCATTAGATGGCCTAAAGTGTCACACAACATCGGTTGAATCAGTGGGGGATTTAGGCCCTATAGGTAGTCTCACAGTTTTCATTCCTTTCTCCCACCAGATAAACTGTTTCCATTTGTCCAATCAGGCTAGCCCTAGGATCACAGTGTCAGTCATTTTTGGAGCCAACAGGAAGCTAATAAACTCCCAGTGCTCACCTATTTCTAGGCATAGGGGCTCAGTTAATTGTGTGACTAGAGTCCCTCCCATCAGGGAGCCATCAGCTTGCTCAAACCTTGGAAAACTGTTTTGCCCATATGTCCATTTTCAAGGCAAATGACAGGCTAATAATGCATCGGGTGCATCCAGAATCGATTAGCACATTTAAGTCTATTTGTGCCCCTGACGTAGGGATTATAAATTTGGCAGCCAGTGAAAAAGGCGGGATTTGTTGACTCACCATCAGGTCGTTCTCTCCTTCATCATCACTGTCAAAGGAGGGTAGAGCAAGGGCGGGTCCACCAGGAGTCTCGGCGTTCTCCTGTGTGGGGGATGTAATCTGGGCAACAGGTTCCTCCATGACCCAGTTGGATTTCTCTCTGATCAGCCGCTGGACAGGTTTCATTCTTGCCATTGGTTCCGGTCTGCTCTGTAATCGGGGTAGGGGATTGAACAGTTTGCTGCTCTATGTCCCTCCTGTCTGCACCGGAAATGCTTAATTGATGGGCCTGTAGGTGGCCTTGGTCTCTCAACCATCGCAGTAGTTGGAGGTTTTCGTGGGGGTGATTGCTGTTTGGATTGCTCTGGCTGCTCCTCGGATTCAGGTGGGAGAGGCTTCTTATAGCAGGCGAGCTGAACATCTAGCTTTACTGCTGCCTGGTACCATTCTTGCAGCTGATCAGGTACTGCTCAATAGATGCAGGCCTGAGAGAGGTGATCCTCTAATCCCTCAATGAAATGATGGATTAGGGATTGTTCAGACCACCCCTCTATTCGACCTGCCATCTTGCGAAATTCTCGCAAGGCAGGCCTGCCAGCTTGTTTTATTTTGTGGATTTATTCTCTTGCTTTGAGACCAATGGATAGGTCCTCAAATCTTTCTCTCAGCCCTAGGAGGAAGAGATGGGAGTCCTCCAATTCAGGGGCTTGCTCATTATATAAATTGTTCAGCCATTCGGATGCTTCTCCCTCTAGGCTGGATGCTATCACATCAACCATGGTGCCTGGATCTGGGTAGAGATAAGCTCAGCGGTTCAAATGAGAGTGCACTTGGTTGAGGAAGAAAATCAGCTTCTCTGGGTCCCCATTGAAGGTTGCTCTGAAAGGGGGTGCAATTATAGCCTGTTGGGGTCACCACTGTGGATGTTGCTGCTGGCCCCATCCTGGTTGCTGGTTCATGCCCAGGGGCTGTGGCCATGCCCCCTGTTGCTGTAGTCTCCTCAGCAGTTGCTGTACATTCAGGGGTGGTGACCTTGTTGTGGTCGTCCTCCTACCAACTGCTGATCTCCTGGCTTTTGCACCACCACAAGCTGTTGCAAGGCCTCTGTTAACTGTGACAAGCTCAGATGCTGCTGACCATCTACCTGTGGGGGATACCAAACTCCCCATTGCTGCAGAAGCCTCAGACTGGGATTCTCTCTCTCTTCAGAGCTGGAGTCCGTGGCAGGGGAAGATAGGGTCTGAAAGGTTGCAAGGGAGGGGCTGTAGGTTTCTCTCTGCAGGAATTGATTTCTGCTTCTAGCTTTTCAAATCTCACCCGAATCTTCAGTGGCAGGCAAACTTGTAGCTCTCCACCGATCTGAATTTGCCTGCCAGCCATTTTTCTGCCAAAATTCATCTTCCCATAACATGCTGTCTGTTGTTCCCCCTCTGGGGTATCAGCAGCTGCCGGGTTATCGTCTTCAAGTAAACTCCCTTTTCTCATGATAGATTTTCCTCCTGAATCTTTGCCAGCTTTTCTCAAGCCTAGGAGGAAGAGGTGGGGGTATTGCACACCCAGTTGTTTGAAAAGGATTTAGATCTTGGCATGATGTCATCATTCCGACTAATGAAACACTTCAAAGAACTTCCAGGCATTGTTTATCCTAAAAAGTCTTTATTCTTTGTGTGACAGAGTGTTGGCACAGCATGGATGGATGCCAAGATCTGAAATCTCCTCCCCTGAGCAGTTATTTTGCTAGCATTTTCCCTCCCTTATTTTGCTGTCATAAATCACGTTCTCCAATCAGCCTGGGGCGCAAAGGTTCATTTCCGTTCTGAAGCCCGTGTAATTACTCTCTACACATATTCTTTCTCCTCCCCTCCCAGCATCATCTAAATTAACTCTAAAAATACCAGGCAGTTCTGCATATCTTGTCAAAGCAATAATATCCAATATTAGCAGCATTGACAGCATCATCATAGGAAATTAGCTTAAGTTAGCTACATTAGTTAAAAAAACTTCAATATGTATGTTCAGGCATTATTGTTTGCAGTTTTGACATCATTAAACTTCAGTCCCAGTATTTATAGAATGTAACAAATCTTCTTCCCTATTATTTCATTGAGAAATATATGTAGCATATTAAATGTTTCTAAATTATATTTTCTATGATCAGAAGAAGGATGATCACACTGTTATATTTCATTCCTTTTATCTAATAGTAGAAAACTGTTTCCTGAGCACTTTCAGAAATTAATAACAGCACATTACTATTTCAATGCAAAAGCATTTATCAATTTGCATGCATACCAGTGCACAACACTTCTCATTATTATTACATTTGTTGAAAGAAAAATCCAAGCCGGGAATTAAAAAAAATGGAGGATTAGGAAACTGACTGCTTAGGAAAGAAGGTTCTTGTTTATTGATGAGCAGAACCAACAACAGAATGGAGTTCTGGGACAGCTGACAAATGGCTGAGTGACTGGATTGATCCTTATAGGGTTCTGATTGAGATGCTCCAGGAGGTTGTGCAATGTAATGAGCCTTGTGTCTTTTGCTATTCTAATGGTGGTGGGGAAATCCTATTATGTCCTAAAGGTCATGTCTTGTCCTTAGAATTTGGGTGGGGGGAATGTCAATTCTTAATCCCATCAACTCCAGCTTTCTGTGGCTGGAGGTGTTTTGTTCATGAATAGATTGGCCAAATCTTCCTGAATGGATTAAGAAATCAGCATTCCTAAAAGCCAGCCTTTTCAGGTTTCTTAGTTTGAAGCTGTCTTCCTATGGCAGGGAGACTGAAACTGCTTTCTGCCTTTGTTAAGATTTTTCCTCCATTTCTACTTTGGGGAAATATAATATTCTGCCTCTTTTTAATATTAAGAATAAAGAATATTTTAATCTGGGGAGGGGGTCTTCCTACATATTATTTTGATATTTGGATGCACATTCAATTCTTCTGCCTTTTCATCATATAATCTGCTGAAGAAATATCATTGCAAGGTGAAAAAAGAAGAAGCCTGATTTCATGTAACATGTATTTATTCCCAGAATTACATGTACTGAACAATCTACTTTTTTTCTGTTTCTAGAATAGAATAGAATAGAATAGAATAGACCTTGGAGGTCTTCTATTTCAGCCCCCTGCTTAAGCAGGAGAACTATACCATCTCAGACAAGTGACTGTCTAGCCTCTTCTTTAAAATCTCCAGTAATGGAGCACCCATGATTTCTGGAGGCAAGCTGTTCCACTGGTTAATTGTCCTCACTGTCAGGAAGTTTCTTCTTAATTCTAAGTTGCTTCTCTCATTGTTTCTTGTCCTGCCCTCTGGTGCCTCAGTGAATAATGTGACCCCCTCTTTATGGCAGGCCCTCAAGTACTGGAGTACTGCTATCATGTCTCCCCTATTTTTCCTTTTCTTTAGACCAGCCAGACCCATGTCCTGCAGCCATATGTTTTAGTCTCCAGGCCTTTGATCATCTTAGTTGCTGTTCTCTGAATTTTTTCTAAACTCTCAACATCTTTTTTGTCATATGGTGACCAAAATTGGCTGCAGTATTCTATGTGTGGTCTTACTAGGATTTTATAAAGTGATACTAATACTTCACATGATCTTGATTCTATGTCTCTGTTTATGCAACCCAGGATTGTATTAGCTTTTTTGGTTGCTGCTGCATACTGTTGGCTCATAGTTAAGTAATCATCCAATAGGATTCCAAGGTCCCTCTCACAGTTACTCTTTTTAAGGCAGGTCTTGCCCAATCTGTATTTGTACCTTTAGTTTTTCCTGCCTAAATGTAAGACTTTGCTTGTTTCCACATTGAAACTCATTTTGTTGGATAGGGCCCATTGTTCAAGTTTGTCAAGATCTTTTTGGATCCTGAATTTGTCTTTTGGGGTGTTGGCTACTCCAGTCAGTTTGGTGTCATCTGCAAATTTGATGAGTTCCCCTTCAATTCCCTTATCTAAGTCATTGAAGATATTGAAGAGTAGTGGGTCTAAGACAAAACCTTGTGGTACCCCACTGCTTACTTCTCTCCATATGGATGTAGTGCCATTGAGGACTACTCATTGAGTACAGTTTCCCAGCCAGCTACAAATCCATGATGTTGTCTATTCCACCTTTTTCTAGCTTACCAAGGAGTAGGTTGTGGTCTACCTTATTAAATGTGTTACTGAAGTCTAAGTATACTATGTCCACAGTATTTTGCTGTTCTATTAGTTTAGTCACTTTGTCGAAGAATAAAGTAGATTGGTTTGGCATGATCTGTTTTTAACAAATCCATGCTGGCTACTAGTTCTAACTTTGTTTGCTTCTAGTTGTTTGCAGATCTGTTTTTTTATTATCTTTTCCAGGATCTTCCCAGGTATTGATGTTAAACTTATTGGTCTGTAGTTTCTGGGTCTGTTTCTTCTTTCTTTCTTGAAAATGGGGACCACATCAACACTTTTTCAATCCTCAGGTATTTCCCCGGTGCTCCAGGATTTTTGAAAAATATGGTGCAATGGTTCTGAAATAACATCTGCCAGCTCCTTCAGAATTCTGGGATGTAATCTGTCAGGTCCCGGTGATTTATATTGGTCAAGGTTGGATAGGTGTTCTCTTACCATTTTCTTGCTTATTTTAATTTTTGTTTCTAGTTTGTCTTTTTATATATATTAATTTTTTTATATTCACAAGTGCTTAATATTTCATCAGCATCATATTGTCTGGGTTCTAACATTTAATTTATCAATACATGTTAAATTCTTTTCTCTCTACCTCATTTTTCTAGCCATTGATAAAAAGTGTCCCATGTTCTAAAATAAACTGAATCTTCTCTCTCTTTCATTTTCATTGTCAATCTATCCATTTCTGCACAATCTATTTTTTTTAAATTAACTCTTCCTCTGTTGGTAAATCTTCATTTTTCCAATGTTGAGCGAATACAATTCTCGCTGCAGTTAATACATGTAAAATTAGATATATATACTCTTTCTCATAATTTCCTACAATTATGCCTAACAAAAAAAGTTCTGGCTTAAAATCTATATGTGTTTTAGTCATTTTCTCTAACCATGTGTGTATTCTTAACCAGAATCTTTTGGCATTAGGGCATGTCCGCCAAAGATGGTAATAAGTGCCTGGTTTTTGTCTACATTTCCAACAATTGCTTTATATATTTTAAAACATTTTTGCTAACCTCACCGGTGTTAAATGCCATCTATAAAACATTTTGTATAGATTTTCTTCATATGCTGCCGTTTTTGTTATTTTAGAATTTCTTTCTCAAAGGCTTTGCCAGTTTTCTAATTCTATATTGTGTCCAAAATACTTTGCCCATGTTATCATTATTTCTTTAACTTGTTCCTCTTCCATCTTTAAACTTAATATATATTTATAAAGTTTCTTAATCATCTGATTTTTCATCTTTGTCAGTAGTAGCTTGTCAAATTCTGTCTGTTCTTTATAAAATCCAGATGTTTTAACATCTTTTTCATATCTGGTTTGGATTTGCAGATATGACCATCATGATAGGTCAATACCCTGTTCTTCTAGTTCTTGACTATGTTTTAATATTCCTTCATTATTCAAAATGTCTTTATAAGTCACAATTTTCTCATAGTTCATTAGGTTTGGGTGAACAAATGCTTCCATTGTTGAGAGCCATCCAGGTATTTTCATGTAAATTTTCGCTTTTACTTTTTCCCATTCTAGCAAAAGTGTATTTCTTATATAACAATATTGAAAGTATCTGTGTATTTTATTTTTCACGTACTATAAAAAGGCATGCCATGCAAGTTGTAGGCCATGTCTTTCTAGGTATATCTCTAAGAGTTATCCACTCTTATAGCCATGTTAATACAGCTGCTTGATAATATAAAGTCCAGTACGGCAATCCAAATCCTCCATTTTCTTTGGCTTCTTGAAGCAATTTCAATCTAATTCTATTTTTTTTCCTTACCAAATAAATTTCAATGTTAATTTGTTTAGTTCATCAAAAAAAATTTCCCCCCAATCTTATAGGTATTGTTTGAAAAAAAAATATTTTTGGTAAAATATTCATCTTCACTGTTGCTATTCTCCCCAGCATTGAAAGTTGTAGGTTTTTCCATTTTTCCAAGTCTAATTTTATTTGTTTTAATAATTTTATGTAATAATTTTGTCTTCTTTTATTGTTGCATGTCTTGCTGTTAAGTAAATACCCAAATATTTAATTTTTTTAGTTATTTGGAGACCTGTTTTTTCTGATAATTGGTTTTTTTGTTTTTCTGTAAGGTTTTTGGTTATCACTTTGGTCTTTTCTCTATTTATTTTTAGACCTGCCACTTCTCCAAATTCTTCTATTTTTTTCATAAGCTAAAGACTTGTCTCAAGGGGCTCTTCTAATATAAAAACCAAATTGTCTGCAAATGCTTGTAATTTGTATTTTTCATCTTTTATCTCCAATCCTTTAATTTATGTATCTTGCCTAATGTTTCTGTTTAATATCTCCAGTGTTAAAATAAATAACAATGGGGATAATGGACACCCTTGTCTCGTGCCTTTTTTAAAATTAAAATTTTCTGTAAAATCTCCATTTACAATTACTTTAGCTGTTTGTCTATAATGAATTGTTTTAATTACATTTATGAAGTTTTCTCCAAAATCCATTTCATCTAATTCTTGAATCATAACTTGCCAATTTACATTGTCAAAAGCCTTCTGTGCATCTAGATATAATAACGTCATCTGTTTCCCTGGGTGGATATCATAGTATTCCAAAATGTCTAAGATCATTCTTAAGTTATTTTTTATTTGTCTTTTAGGTAGGAATCCATTTGGGTCTGTATATATAAATTCAGTCAAAAATTTCTTTAGTCTTTCTGCTATTATTGAGGCAAAATTTTTATAGTCCATGCTTAATAGAGATATTGGTTTATAATTTTTTATTTGTGTAAAGTCTGAGTCTTCTTTAGGTATTAAAGTGATATTAGCTTCTGTCATGTATTTGGTATTTTAGCCTCTATAAGTACTTCATTACACAGTTCTTTCATTATTGGGCTTAGTGTGTCTTGCAGACATTTATAAAGCTCTGCAGGCACCACAGACAGAATCAGCAAGATCCTCCACAAACACAACATCAAGACAGCATTCTCCACAAACAGAAAAATATCCACCATCCTAAGAAACCCCAAAGACAAAATTGAGTTAGAAAATCAAGGCATATACGAAATCCCATGCACCGCTTTCCCCACCACATACATTGGACAAACCAACAGAAGAATAAGTGCATGTATTGAAGAACACAAGAACTCAGTCAAAAAAGAGGAACCAACTTCTTCCCTGGTCCAACACCTTAAAGACACAGGACATGAAATTGACTTTAAAAAGACCAGAACTATCACCAAAACTGAACACTTTAATAACAGAATAATCAGAGAAGCTATTAAGATAGAAAAACGTCCACACAGCATGAATAAACGAGATGATACCTCCCGCCTACCAACCATTTAGAAACCCGCCCTTATTGACAAAAGAGTCCCTAACACAAAGAATGACACCAGACCCACACTCACGAAAGCCACACAGGATGTCGCCACCACACTTCCATGCAAAAAGCAAACCCAAACCCACACCAATGATGAGGCATGACCACAAACCAGAAGCCAGACCACAGCTGCATCATTAGCCACTTTAAACCCCTCCAATCCATACATGAAGCAAACTGACACCCACCATGAAGATGAGGCACGACCACGAACGCGAAGCCAAAAAATAGCAAGGCAGCCCACCATCTTAAAACCCCCTGCAACTCCGACTAACCTTAGCACAACAAACCCCCCACCCAAACAGAACACTCCCCCAACCAATCAGAGCAAAGCCAACCCCCCATCCAATCAGAGCACAGCCAAGCTCCTAACCAATCAGAAAACACCTCCATCCAATCAGAACACAGCCAAGCTCTCATCCAATCAGTTCATACCCCCACTGGCAGTTAAAAGGAAGAAACAGCTACGATCACACATTACTCCTAGAAGCACGAAGCCGAAAACACTAGCCTGAAGATGACGAATGAGACTTCGTCGAAACGTCGCCAAGACACCTCCAATTTGACACGGGAGAAAACTTGAATAACCAAAGGCATAGGTATGTATGTATGTATGTATGTATGTATGTATGTATGTATGTATATGTAAGGACCCACCCCACTTTGCATCTTAAGAAGACAGAACTCTTGGAATCTCTCTTCCAACAGGCATCTTTATTAAGATAAACTGGTTGCAGGCATTCTAGACAGGACTTGGGGTCCAAGCTCTCCCATTCAAGGTTTTAAGGGGTTCCCCAGTAGCTCCACCCAATCACCTCCTTCTTCCAGCGACAGTCTCAGGCATTACATTCTCACCCCCTTTTCTTCACTGCTGGTGGGAGGGAGACTTCAGAGAGGAGTACATGAAAGGTAATAGCCCCATTGTTATGGTTAGTCCTTTTGGTGATATCCACATCCAGTCCCTTTGAAGTGTACTGAAAGAAGTGAGGGCCATAAAGCCCCTTTGTTCACCCCCTTCCCTTCATCGTATGACAGAATTCAGAGAAGGCAGAAATGGGGTTTTCTATAGTTGATAACTAGAGATGAAATATAATTGGATTCTGACTATATATATATAGTTAGTTTTTATAGGGTTAGGAATGAGGTAGGATCGGGGTTGGGATTGGGATTTAGTTTCGGGTTAGGATTAGGGTTGGGGTTGGGTTAGAGTTTTTCCAAATAACATTCTCAATATTTAGCAAACAGCATAATGTCTTGGTTCATGTATTTAACAAGAAATAATAGATAATAGTTAATTATTATAAACAATATGTTAATTAATCGCTCGATAGTCTTCTTCTTACTAATATATATTCAAGGTTACATATCACATTCCTTTCTCTCTAACTCATGTTTCTAGCCATTGATAGAAATTATCGCATGTTCTAAAATACACTGAGTCCTCTTTCTCTTTTATCTTTAAAGTCAATCTGTCCATTTCTGCACACTCTAAATTTTTCTTAATTAATACTACTTCAATTGGTAAATTTTCATTTTTCCAATGTTGGTCAAATACAATTCTTGCTGCAATTATTACATGTAAAATTAAATATATACAATCTTTCTCATAATTTGCTCCTATTATTCCTAACAGAAATAATTCTGGTTTAAAGTCTATTTGTTTTTTAGTCATTTTCTTCAACCATAAATGTATTTTTACCCAAAATCTTTTTGCTTTTGGGCATGTCCACCAGATATGGTAATAAGTACCTGGTCTTTGTTTGCATTTCCAACACTTGTTTGAAGTATTTTTAAACATTTTTGCTAATCTCACTGGTGACATATGCCATCTGTAAAACATTTTATATAAGTTTTCTGTCAGAATCCAATTATATTTCATCTCTAGTTATCAATTATAGAAAACCCCATTTCTGCCTTCTATGGATTCTGTCATACGATGAAGGGAAGGGGGTGAACAAAGGGGCTTTATGGCCCTCACTTCCTTTGGTACACTTCAAAGGAACTGGATGTGTGTATCACCAAAAGCACTAACCATAACAATGGGGCTATTATCTTTCATGTAGTTTTCTCTGAAGTCTCCATCAAGCCGGCACTAAGGAAAAGGGGGTGGGAGTGTAATGCCTGAGACTGTCGCTGGAAGAAGGGGGTGATTGGGTGGGGCTACTGAGGAACCCCTTAAAACCTTGAATGGGAGAGCTTGGACCCCAAGTCCTGTCTAGAACGCCTGCAACAATTTTCTCTTAATAAAGGATGCCTGTTGGAAGAATTATTCCAAGAGTTCTGTCTTCTTAAGATGCAAAGTGGGGTGGGTCCTTACATTACACAGGACTTGCAAAATTAATCCACCTGGAAGGGAGACCCTTGCCGGGAGATTTTGCAAAAATTTACCATGTCAGACAATGGAGCAAGAAAGGGGGAAATCTCCCTGGAAAGAGAGCCGCTGCCCCAACTGGAACCTTGCCGGAGGTTTGGATCCAAGAGGTCAGATTCCTCAGGAGAAGAATTAGTGGAGACACAGGACCACAAGCCTTGCTGGTCAATGGGTGCTGGAAAGAACACGCTTGGGTTTTTTCCTAACCCAAGTCCTCAGCTACATGGAGGAATACGGGTGGGACATCCCCAGTGACAAAGCCCACATCCAGATCGTGCAATCTTCCCTGGACGGACCGGCTGCAGATTGGATGGTGAACTTGCACAACTCCAGTGCCCCAGAACTCAGCGATTTCAACCGTTTCATGTCCTCTCTGAGAAGATGATTTGAAGACCTCCTGGCTGATTGCAAAGCCCGCGAAAGGATAAAAACAATGAGGCAAGGCAAACGCCCAGTGGCTGAATATACACAAGAATTCCGGGCCATTGCCAGCAAACTGAACTGGCCAGAAGACATCCTCCTTAGCCATTTCAAAGATGGTCTAAATTATCACCTATATGACATTTGCCTGCCCTGAGGGGACCCACACCAACTTGAGGAATGGTACATCTTGGCAGAGGAAGCAGAGATCGACATATTGAAGAGACACCGCCGAGGAAAACAATGGAGCCGCTCCCCGCCTGAGTTGACACATGAACCAGTGAAACCATTGGCTACAGCCAAGAAGCAAATGGGGTGTTTCAAGTGCAGAAGAGAAGGGCATCGAGCTGTAGAATGCTGCTCCAAAGCCCCCCAGCGCAACCCAGACAGATCCCCAATCAGCAAATCCGGAAAGCTTTCAGCTAAGCCAAAAGAAACTGCCATGAGAATGAGGGAAATTGCGGAACCCCCCACCTCTGCTCATCAGGGGAAAAGAACTCCAACCTACACCACAGGGCCGGTGGACGCCTCAGACAACAGCTCAGAGGGCAAACCCCTGGTAAGTGGTCGCATCGCACCCATTCTCAAGACAGTAACTATATTAATTCCCCCCATGCTCGAAGCCGTGAAGGTGAAAGCCTTAATAGACTCTGGCTGAACCTGCTGCCTCATTACCCTGACACTAGTGGGGAATTTGGGCATTCCGTCGAGGAGACTGGAACAACCAATCTCATTTGGCCAGTTAGATGGATCCATAGCAGGGAGGGGTGCCAGCTACCCTAGCCACTCTACCAACCCCCTGGAATGGTTTAAAAAATGGAACCCCTGGGTAAATTGGAGGATGACAGAAATCAAATTCCCGAAGGACTTAAAATCCCAAGGGGATTTTACCAGAATCAAGAATAGAAAAAACATCCATGGGAGAGGAAAAGGGACTAACAGAAATACCAGAGGAATACAGAGACCTTGCTGAAGTTTTCAGTGAGGAGAGGGTGGATGAGCTCCCCTCCAACGACCCACAGACTGTACCATTGAATTCAAGCCTGGAGCAAAATTCCCGAAGCCCAGATTATACTCCATGAGCCCAAAGGAGAAGGAGGAAATGGAAAGATTCATTAAAAAAAACCTAGAGAAAGGTTTCATTGAGCCAGCCAAGCCTAAAGTGGCTGTCCCGGTCCTCTTTAGAGAGAAGAAGGATGGCTCTTTACGCTTATGCGTGGATTATAGGGCCCTGAATACAATCAGTGAAAGTAACCTATACCCTCTGCCCCTCATGAAAGACATGCTGTCATACCTCTCGAAAGGGAATTTTTTTTCTAAAGTAGACCTAAGGGAAGCTTACTATCGTGTGAGAATTAAGGAAGGGGATGAATGGAAGACCGCATTTAACTGCCCCATGGGGTGCTATCAATTCAAAGCCTTGCAATTTGGATTACAAGGGGGCCCTGCAGTCTTTATGCAATTAATCAATGACGTTCTAAGGGAGCACCTGTTTAAGGGGGTCCTTGTTTACTTAGACAACATTCTTATCTTCACCGAAACAAAAGAGGAACATGTCAACCTTGTCAGAGCGGTTTTAAAGAAACTGCGAGCCGCCCACTTATATGCCAAACTCTCAAAATGTGAATTCCACCAGGAAAGGATAGACTACCTAGGTTATCGCATATCGCCTACAGGGCATTGAAATGGACCCAGAGAAGGTCAGAGCATATTAGATTGGGCACCACCCCGCACAAGAAAGCAACTACAAAGTTTCCTGGGCTTTGCAAACTTTTACTGCCAATTCATCCCCTCATTTGCCCAGATAGCCTTGCTCCTCACTAACTTACTAAAAACGAAGGGAGCATCCTCAGTAAAACCTAGCCAGCCACTAACATGGACAATGGAGTGCCAAGCAGCATTTGAGAGACTAAAGAGACTTTTTTCTGCCGAACCAGTACTAAGGCACCCAGACATGGATAAGCCATTCGTAATACCAGCAGATGCAAGTGATGTGGCAGTGGGGGCTGTTCTATTACAAGGAAACGATGATGGAGTATTGCAACCCTGTGCATATACATCCAAGAAACTCACGGAAACAGAACAGCGCTGGCCCGTATGGGAGAAGGAGGCATACGGGATACGTTGGGCATTACTCACGTGGCGCCAGTTCCTGGAAGGCAACAAAATCCACTTCCAGGTGTGGACTTATCACAAAAATTTGGAAGCCTTGAAAGCACCCAGGAAACTCAATCCCAAACAAGCCCGCTGGTCCCAGCATTTTCACCAGTTCCAATTTAAGCTCAAACATTTACCAGGGAGAAAGAACTTCCTGGCAGATGCACTATTTCGCATGCCCCAATATAACAGCACATGAACCACAGACTCTAAACCAATGATGGCAGAGTCACAACTGGCAGCACCAGTAACCACAAGAACCCAAGCTAAATTAAAACCACAACTGGACAGCCAAACTGGTATTCAATTCCGAAAAAGTTTGGAAACAGATGAATGGTTCCAGAAAAACAAAAATGTGTGCACAATGAGAGACGGGTTGCCTTGGGGAGGGGAAAAGTTATATATACCAACAGCCCAAAGAGTCACTTTCATGCAGCTTTGCCATGACACAAAATCAGCAGGGCATTTTGGATTTGTAAAAACTTTACACTTAATTAAACAACAATTTTGGTGGCCATCAATAAAAAAAGGACATAGAAAGTTATGTAGCCAGCTGCCCAAAATGTGCTACTGTAAAGAGGTTGCAAGGGAAATTGCCAGGACTATTACAAACAGTGGCAAATCCCTCAGCCCCCTGGAGGGAAATAGCCATGGATTTTATAGTGGAATTGCCAGAAAGCAATGGGAATACTGTTGTCTGGATGGTCACAGACTTGTTTTCCAAACAGGTGCATTTTATCCCTTGCCAAAAGATTCCCACTGCAAAAGCCTTAGCAAAACTTTTCGTCCAACACATTTACAGATTGCACGGGGCACCCCAATGCATCATCTCTGATAGGGGAGTGCAATTTATGTCTGCATTTTGGAGGGAATTTTTATCCCTCTTAGGAACCACTCAGGGACTGACATCTAGCCATCATCCACAAGGGGATGGACAAACAGAACGTTGTCATTCAGTACTTGAGCAATATTTGAGATGTTTTTTGAATTTCCAGCAAAATGATTGGACGGACTTACTCCCTTTTGCAGAAGTTGCCTACAATAATGCAGTCCACTCCAGAACAGGTTACACTCCTTTTCAAATAGCCAATGGTCAAAGTTTCAACCCCATGCCAGAATTAACCCCAAACAAACCAACGATCCCATCACTGAAAGAATGGATGGAACAATTACAACACACCTGGCCAATAGTTAGAAAAGCACTAGATGAAGCTAGGCAGGCATACAAAGCATAAGCCGATAAAAAAAGCGTTGAGCCTACACCATTCATTATAGGAGAAATGGTGTACTTATCTACAAAATATCTAAAGTCCCTACAGCCCTGTAAAAAAACTTGGACCAAAATATATAGGGCCTTTTCCAATTAAAAGAATCATAAACCCAGTAACAGTAGAATTAGAATTACCCAAAAATCTCAGGCAAATACACCCAATTTTTCATTGCAGCTTGCTGAAAGGAGAGTGTCAGTCACCTCTATGGCCAAAAATCCCCCCCCCACCACCACCTCCAATCATGGTGGAGCGTGAACAACACTTCGAAATAAAGCAAATCCTTGACTCTAGGAGATATCATGGAGCGACTCAGTACCTAGTTGCATGGAAACACCTTCCTCCCTCACAAAACGAGTGGGTCCATAAACGTCATGTCAGAGCCCCGAAGCTATTAAAGAAGTTTCACACAGAATATCCTAACAAGCCTGACTAACTTTTATACCTGTTTTGTTTTCTTTCAGGTGGATCTGTCTTATTTTTGAGGGAGCAGGATGTCAGAATCCAATTATATTTCATCTCTAGTTATCAATTATAGAAAACCCCATTTCTGCCTTCTCAGGATTCTGTCATATGATGAAGGGAAGGGGGTGAACAAAGGGGCTTTATGGCCCTCACTTCCTTCGGTACACTTCAAAGGAACTGGATGTGATGATACCAGTATGCTGATGATACCCAGCTATATATCTCTTTCCCGAGCTCTCTCAGTGAAGCAGCTGATGTGATGGGCCATTGCCTTGAAGCCATGAGGATCTGGTTGGGGGTTAACAGACTCAGGCTCAATCCTGACAAGACCGAGTGGCTTTGGATGTTGCCTCCCAAGGATCATGTTAACTGTCCAGTGTTGACTCCAGCAGGGGAAAATATATCCCCTTCAGAGTGGGTTCACAACTTGGGTGTCCTCCTTGATCCACAGCTGAAATTGGAACATCATTTGATGGCTGTGGCTGGGAGGACCTTTGCACAAGTTCGTCTGTTGCACCAGTTGCGACCCTACCTGGACCAGGAGGCTCTCCTTACAGTGACTCATGCCCTTGTCACCTCAAATCTGGACTACTGCAACGCACTCTACATGGGGTTACCCTTGAAAAGTATTCGGAGACTACAGTTGGTCCAGAATGCAGCCGCGTGAGTGATAGTGGGTGTTCCTCGGTACACCCACATTACACCTATCCTCCGTGAGCTGCACTGGTTGTCTATTGGTCTCCGGGTCCAATTCAAGGTGTTGGCTATTACCTTTAAAGCTCTATATGGTTCACTTACATAAAGTCTCCCATTATACAAAGATTTTGATAGTTTAAATCTAATATTTTTAATGTAATTTTTGGTAAAATTGTTCTTGTTTATCATTTGGTGCAATATATTGCTACCATCAGTATCTGTTTTTGATTCATCATTATTTCCACCATTAATATTCTCTCCTCTTCATCTGTATAAATTTGTTTAGGGTTCATCATTTCTTTAATGTATAGAACTATTCCTCTTTTCTTTTGAAGTGCTAATGCAAAGTGAAGTTTACCAATTTTCGAGTGTTCGAACAACTTATAGTGTTGTCTCTTAATATGAGTTTCTTGGAGGCAAATTATATCCATTTTTAAATTTTGTATTGTGTAAAGAATTTTTTCCTTTTTGAGGGAGAATTTAGTCCATTTATATTTATTGACAAAATCCCACTTTCCTTCTCCATCTCTTTCAATTATATCAAGGTCTTAATCTTCTAGTCGATCTTATCTGTCTCTGAACTCTTGGACTTGCTCCTTTTTCTGTATATGTGTTTTTACTTTCTTCCTCCTCTCTTGGTTTAACTGCACCTTCTACTGCCATTTATTCCTGTTTCTTTGTTTTTTTGTTTGTACCAGGTTCAGAGTCACCTTCTTCCAGAAATGCTCTATGGTTGTCGAAGAATTCCATTGCTTTAAGTGGCATATCTAATCTATATCTTTTCATATCCCAATAGATTAAAATCCCTTCTGGAATCAGCCATCTGAAATTCACTCCTTTTTCAATTAATTTCCTAGTACCAGATTCAGAGTCACCTTCTTCCAGAAATGCTCTATGGTTGTTGAAGAATTCCATTGCTTTAAGTGGCGTATCTAATCTATATTTGTAATCCAGGGAAGTCAGATGACTTCAAAAACAATTTTTATTTATAATTGTAATCCATCCTGTAGAAAAGGGCGATCCAAAAAGAGTCTTTTCTTTTTCAGCCACAATCTTCAGGACCATAAATGCCAAGGATACCAAAATGTTTAAACTATAAGCTATGTCTGGGCATATAGCCAAGTTTTAAAACTCTAATCAAAGCAACTGAGTAAGATAAAGAAAAGAGGGGGAAAAAAGCAAGATTGAATGTAGTTCTCAGTTTTGCCACTAGATGCCATTAGATGTCCATTCCCACCATACTTTAAAAAAAGTTTAAGAAGTTAAAACGCTATGGTTTCCAAACAAGGAATAAACAAAAAAGATTTTTAAATCCAAAAGTTTTCCAAATTATCCTTCTTTTATGCCTCAGTTATCTTCACAATATTGTTATAGCTCAGTTTTAATTTCCCCAAAGCATAAACCAGCACTTATAGTTCAGGAGGGAAGGGTAAGGAAAAAAGTGCTCTCCCTCCCTGGAGCTTGGGGATTCTTTGCTTTTTAATGCTTTTTCCCAGAACTGGTATTTTCATTTGTAGAGAGATAAGGAAAGTAGTCTCATCCGAATCAGCTGTTTTGCTTTCCACTTTTAGAATTCATTGCCTCCGATGATCAGCTGCTTCTGGCTGGCCTTTCTTCATGTCAGTCCCGAGGGCTCCTTTGGATCAAGCGGGCCAGCTACCACTGTCCTGCGATCTGCAAAGTTTCACCCTTTGGCCAGTCGCCTCCACAGGGTGACCTTTGGTCCTATTGGACTCCCCAGCTGGTAGAAATTGGGCTTGGGGAATGGAGCTTCATTCTCCAGTGTCTATCTTGCAGCGATGTCACCAGAAACTCCCTTTTTTAAAAATTATCTTAAGTGACTCTTATAGTTCTTATCAGTATTCTCTAGATCAGGGGTATCAAACTTGCAACGTCATGTGATGTGTCATGACATATCACGATTTTTTTCCATTGCCGGCAATGGGGTGGGTGTGGTTTTGGCATGATGCATCCGGTCCATGGGCTGGCAGTTTGACACCCCTGCTCTAGATCAATAAGCTCTCTCAGCAGAGAGGTAAGAGCAAAAAGAAAAAAAAAAAAGAATTTAAAGTCCATTTGTGCAGGTAGGGCTCACTTCCAAAAAACAGTTGTTCAGCATCCAAAATTGCCCCTCAGTCAAAGTTTATAATCCACCAAGACCTACTCTTCGAGTTGATAGTCCATAGGCCTTTTCCAAGAAATATCTCCAATATTTCAGTTCCACTGTCCATAAATAATTCTCCAGTCAAATGTTAAAAATTTATAATCCACTAGGCTCACCAAACAAATAGGAGAGATAAAAAGGAAAAAAGAGAAAAGGAGAAAAAAGAAAAAAAAGAAAAGCATAAAATTTATCCCAAGGTCCGACATTGCCCATCTGCCAAGGTTATAGTCCAAAATGTCTTGATAGTAGTAATTCCTTACCACTCACTCTGTCTTTAAATAGCTTGTAAAATCACAGCTCAAACAGTATTTATAATCCAAAGAAGCTAGATGGCTTCAAAGTGGTTTATATTTTTTTCGTTATAATCCATCCTGCAGGAAAAAAAACAGCCCAAAGAAAATCTTTTCTTTTTTCCAGCTATAATCCACAGGACTATGAAGGTCAGGGACATCAAAAGATTTAGACTGTAAACTATGTCTGGGCATCTAGCCAAGTTCTGATACTCTAGACGAGTGGTGGCAAACGTTTTTGAGACCGAGTGCCCAAACTGCAACCTGAAACCCACTTATGCATCACTGGGTGTCGGGGCATGGCCACAGAGTGGGCATGGCCACAGAGAGGGCATGGCTATGGTAGTTATGGTAGCGTGGGTCGGCATGGCCTAGGTGGGCATGGCCACCTCAATGTTGCTCATGGGGAGGGACACCTGTGGGGGCCGGGCAGGTTGGGGCAGATCCAGGAGGTCTCTGGCAGGTGGGACGGTGGGCAGGAGGCTTGTCCTGCAGGGTGAGATGAGGTGAGATAAGGCGAGGCAGGGGGCAGTGCAGAGGTGCCATTGCCACAAAGTGAGGCAGGGGATGGGGCGTCTGCTACCTGACACCATCAGCCTCTGCATACAGCGAGCACATGGGGGCCAACAGTGTCCGTCAGCAGCTACAGTCTGCCCGCCTTTCAACCGGTGCACTTTGGGGCTCCATAGCCCATTGTCAATACTGGGACAGCCCTCCAAAGCAGGCAGAGTAGGGGAGGGGGGAGACACATGATGCAGACTGCCAGACGTGCCTACTCCATCCCATCTGTTTTTGCTTGTGGTTGGAGAGCAGGTTGCTGCTGGTCATCTCCTTGGCCCCCTCGCAGATCTTGCCCTTGGCCCGCACATGGAGCCTATTCCCCTCGCACACCCGACGTACCTTAGCCCCACCTCAGGCCACTGGCACCAGCAGCTTATGCAGGTCCATTAGGCTACCACTGCTACCTGGAGCACCTGGCCCGCCCAGCACAAAGTAGGTGAAACAGCTGGCTAGCAAGCTCAAGTAGAGGTGGCAGAGTACGCCCATGCCCAGCAAGCCAAAGGCCACCCCAAGCGGGGAAAGCCGGATCTCCATTGGCGCCATGGCTCCCCAGTCCCAGCTAGGCTTATGTGCATCCCTCCACCTCTGCTGGGCCTGGGTGGCCATGATGCTGATGGGGATCCAGCTTTCCCCACTCAGGGTGGTCTTTTGCCTGCTGGCCCTGGCCGTGCTCTACCACCTCTAAGCGAGACTTCCTAACTGACTGCTTCACCTCCTTCGTGCTGGGAGGGCATGCAGCTCTGGGTGGTGGCCTAAGGGGCCTGTACAACCTCGCTGGCAGCCATGGTAGGTAATGAGGTGTGCAAGGGGAGTGGAGAAAAAATCCCTGATCCCACGTAAGGTGGATTATTTTCTCTGATATACTTTTAAACTCTCTTAAAGTTTACTTACTGCAGAATGTGGATCCTTCCCATTCTGCTGGATCAAGCAAAACAGTCTGGCAGCGAACCCCCTCCCCCATCCCAGGTAAGGAGGCTTCTCTCCTCTCTCCTTGGCTTTTTGCTCTCAGACAGTCTGGCAGCAAACATCCAGTGGAGAAAAAAAATCCGGTCTCAGGTAAGGTGAAGTATTTTCACTTGTCAGGAGCAGGGAAAAAAACCCGGTCTTTTTGAGACGCCAGACTAGCATGCATTAAACCACCTTGCTTGCTGCAAAGCCAGATTGCAGCAAGGAAGGATGGGATTGGAGGCACATGAATGCATGCTAGTCTGGCCATTTCTGGGCCAGTTCTTCGAACTCAAAATAAATTAGGTACCTGTTCTATGGAATGAATCCCACCACTCGGGTGGGGGTTTTGTGGGGTTTTTATTGACAGGCGGTAAGATGGTACGTTCAAGGAGATCATCACCCATGGGTTGGCTTTTCTGTGATACAACTCTTGTGTTTTAAAATATGGTTTAAAGGTCAGGGGAAAAAATGCAGTGAAAATGAGAAGCACCCTGCCGCCAGCCACTACTTTCCCCACCCCCACCCCAATGGAGCGCTCCATCGCTGCCACCATTCCAACCCACTGCTCACATGGAGTATTCTGCTCCCACTGCACTGCCCCAACCCTCACATGGAGCATCCTGCTCCTGCCTCCCTGACCCTCGCAGAACACCCTTCTTCCACCACACTGACCGAACCCTCACACAGAGCGTCCTGATCCCACTGTGTCACCCCAACCCTCACATGGAATGTTCTGCTCCTGCTGACTGACCCAACCCTCGCACAGTTGCCCGCCAAGCGCAGCTGCAGCTTATCACAGAGGGATGAGCTCCTCCTCCTCCTCCTCCTCCGCGGGGCCCCTGCCCTGCCTGCCCATAAGCAAGGCACATCTGCGCTGCTGTGCTGGGGGAGGGGCACCTCCCCAACAGCGGCTCCAGGCTGGCTGACCTTAGGCCACTGTTGGCAAACTTTAGAGACCATGTGTGCTGGGGTGATGGCGTGTGCCCACAGAGAGGGCTTTGCATGCCACCTCTGGCACGTGTGCCATACGTTCGCCACCACTGCTCTAGACAAAATATTAAATAAGGTCTATGAAAGGTTTAGTGTAGTTCTTTTCTCTTACCATTAGATGTCCTTAGATGCCCATTTTGGAATTTTCCAGCAAGTTTAAACAAAATTATGATCCAATACTCTCCAATAGTAATATAAAAAGTTTAAAAATATTAAAGCTCCCCAAACTTTTATTTTTTTCTGTTTCTCTCTGTTATATCCACAACGATATTATAGACTTGTCTCTTTTGCTCCATGAAAACTTAAACCACTGCTTTTTTTATGGAGGGAGGAATAACCCCCTTTCCTTTTATTTCTGGGGATTTTGTTGCTTTCGGATGTTTTTTTCCAGAACAGGTTTTATGATCACAGAAAAAGAATGAAATAGTTTCACCCAAGTCCAAAATGTTGCTCACACTTTTTTAAAATCGCTTTGCTTCCGGCGGTCAGTAGCTTCCTGTTGGTTGCGTAGATGTAGCCAGTCTTTCTCCTGCCAGTCCTGAGGGCTTCCTTGGATCAAGTGGGTTGGTTATCACCTTCCTGCGATCTACAAAGGTCCCCTCTTGGTCCATCACATCTACGGGGTGACTTTGGGTCCTTTTTGGACCCCCAGCAGGAAGAAATTGGGCGTGGGAAGCAGAGCCCTGTTTTCCCGCATCCACCTCGACACCACAATCATTTCTAGTTTGTCTTTTGCAGTGGTTTTTTTGGTATGTTGGGGTATAGTTTCATTTTGTGTAAAGACTGATATAAAGTATGAGTTAAGCAGCTCTGCTTTCTCCCTGTTGCCTGTTAGTTCCTTGCCATCTTCTCTCTTTAGTGGACATACAGTTTCCTTGACTTTTTTCTTGTTGCTAATCTATTGGAAGAAACTTTTTTTATTATCCTTGATTTCTGTTATAAGTCTTTGTTTGTTCTGAACCTTTGCTTTCCTGACTTCATCTTTGCATGTTCTGGCTGTCTGCTGATAATTGTCCTTAGTTATGTGCCCCTCTTTCCATTTTTTGTATTTGTCCTTTTGGTCTTTCAGTTTGTCAGAGAGATATTTGTGCAGCTATGCTGGTTTCTTCTTGAATATCTTGTTTTTCTTTTTCAGTGGTATTGTGCTGGACTGGGCTTTTATGATCATACTTTTCAGAGTTTCCCACACTTCTTGGGTTGTTTTCCCCTTTAGGATTTTCATCCATGGGATCTTTCCTAGGTTCTCTCTGAGTTTGTTAAACTCAGCTCTTTTGAAGTTTAAGACCCTGTTAGATTATTTTCTGTTGCTAGGGTTTGCATTATATTACATTCCAGTATGATGTGGTCACTTTCACTCAAGGTTCTGGTAACTTCAACTCCCTCTATCACTTCTCTTTTAGTAAGAATTAGATTCAGTATAGCTTTAGTTCTAGTTTCCTCCTCCACCTTTTGGATGGCAAAGTTGTCGGCTAGGAATGTTTGATCTCCCGCTCGCTGCAGTGTTTGTCTGGTGTTTGATATCTGGATAGTTGAAGTCTCCCACTACTATTGTGGTATGCTTCCTACATATATTTGTTAACTGGTTGGCAAAGAGTTCATCTATTTCTTCTGATTGGTTGGGTGGTCTGAAATATACACCTATGGTAATGTCACTTTTTTCTCTTTTATATTGACCTATATGCATTCTGGAGAGATTTTATCTTTTATCATGTGCGTTTCTGCAGATATGTAGCTTTCTCTTACATATAGTGCAACTCCCCCTCCTCTTTTTGTAGACCTGTTTCTTTTGAACAATTTGTATCCATCCATCAGTTCATTCCTGTCATGGGTTTCGTCCCACCAGGTTTCTGTTATGCCAACTTTGTCATACCCTCTCTCTTGTACTATTGCTTCTAGTTCTGTTTGTTCCCCAAGCTTTGAGCATTTTATATAAGTATTTAAGACTTTTATGTCTGTCCATGGGTATATTTCCTGCCTCCTAAATGTTGTTTGAGTTTTTCTTTTTTCTCATCTCTGCCCACCTCATTGTTTGATTTGTTTTCTTGGGAAATATGATTGGTTTCAGGGTCTAGAAATTCTGAAGATTGTTCACCCTCCCCCCTCAATTTTAGTTTAATGCCCTCCTGATGAGTTGGGCCAATCTTTTTCTGAGTACATTTTCCCCTGTTTTCATGAGGTGCAGCCCATCCTTTGTCAAGAGTCTTTCATGAAGGAAATGCAGTCCATGATCCAGGAAACCAAAGTTTTCTTGGAACACCAACCCTTTAGCCAATAGTTTATTTCTAGAGCCAATGGTTTATTTTTAGAATGGTTTATTTAATCAGACTTTAATTACCCTCTTTGAATCTTCAGGTTACTTTTACTAAAATGAAAGTATACCACTTTTAAATGGTCTTTTGAAGGATATTGGCTTGATAAATCTTAATAGTGAATAGTTGGGAATTTGCCCTTAGATCTAATTCATTCATGGCCCAGCCAGGCATAAGGATGTGTGATGACTTCCCTGGATGCTTCCCCAGATACCTATCCAGATGTCAGCTCAGAGGAGGATGAACCAATTCTGGGCACAACAGGAGGAGAGTTGATCAATGGCTCCAAGGACCCCTCTGAGTGATTTGGCTGAAGCACAGCTGCAGCAGGAGAACCCTGAAGTTTCAGGTGGGGAAAGCATGCAGCTGCAACCAGCCAGCAATGAGGAAGAGGAACTGCCTTCTGCACCTTATCAAAGGTCAGAAAAAAGGCAGGAGCAGCAAAGGTCAGCCAGATTACTCATGAAGAGGCTGCACCTCTTAAAGGGCTCTTAAAGGGCTGCACCAGAGGCTGGCTATTTAGCACAGCAGACAGATAGAGAAGATGCTGGGAACCTTGCCCCTCTTAAAGGGCTGCACCAGAGGCTGGCTATTTAGCACAGCAGACAGATAGAGAAGATGCTGGGAACAATGTGTTTGTTTCTTTGCTGTGTGTTCTTGTCTCAAACGTTGGGCTGTGTCTCCAGTTATTGCCTTTGGATTTGCCTTTGTCTTGGAACTTACCTTTTCCTTGGGAACTTGCTTGTGCTTAGTGGATGGAGTTGTCTTTGCCTTGAGGACTAATGTTGGCTACATTTGAGTAGTGTTTGGAACTCATTGGGTGCTGTCACAGGGACTTGCTGAAGAATGCCAATTCAGGCTCGGAAGCCTTAATAAAGACTCCTTACACATGTGGGGTGTGTGTGTGTGTGTGTGTGTGTGTGTGTGTGTGTGAGAGAGAGAGAGAGAGAGAGAGAGAGAGAGAGAGAGAGAGAGAGAGAGAGAGAGAGAGAGAGAGAGGGAGAGAGAGAGAGAGACAGCATAGGATGTTGCCATATTCCCAGATTTGGAATCAAACTATACAGGAATTTAAATAAAATGGACCAAAATGGAAAGTTGGCATTTCAACAATTTTTTTTTAAGGTTCAAAATTCAGGGAAGACAAGTCTGTTTTATTTTATCAGTGCCAAAGCAGTTCAACTGCTTCCTACATTCTACTTTCTGCATCCTTTTTTTTCTTAACAATGATAAAACTTTAAGAGTCTCTCATCTTCCTGACTGCAAAGAAGAATCACTGTTCAAAGATTCATGGAATTCTTCACACCCTTTTATGTTATTAGCGAGATTACTAGCCAGAATATGAAAAGTTGCATTCAATTCACAGGGAATCATAAAATCATGGAATTATGGAATTGGAAAGGACCACATGAATTATCTAGTTCAATCTTCTATAAAGTAAGGGAAAAGTAATTAAAACATCATTGAGAAGGATCAGTCCCTTTTCTTCTTAAAAACCTTCAGAGATGGAGAATGCACAACTTTCACAGGCATATATTTCACTGTTATGTAGATGTTGTTAGGAATTTTTCCCACACAGTTAAACAAAATCCAGGTAATCTTAAACTATATCCACTACATCTGGATCTAGTTTCTCCTGTGGTAATGGAAAACAGGAACTATTTTCTCTTTTCTTACCCCCTTATATTCATTATCTGAACATTGATATCATGTCTTCTAAAGTATTTTTTACAGATTTAATATCCAAATTCCTTGAGCTTTTATCAGTGGGCACGACCTTATCTTCCTGTACTTTTTTTGTCACTGTCCTCTGAATCAGTCCTAACTTTGTTCAAAAGTTTCACTTTACTCAAATATAAAACAATTGAATGAGAACTGAGGCCAAATCTCTTCTGAAAATTCCTTCATATTTAATTTTTAAAAGGTAATGGAAAGAAGGGATAAATCCATCCTTTTTCTATTAGTCATTGTCAGAATAGGAAAGAAGTAGGAGGAAAGGGCTTGACTTTTAACCTGTACTGGACTTAAAGGTGATGTGAAGATACTGGTGAGTACTGTTCCACCATTGCCTGCATTGTTATCCCCATACTATTATATTTTAGCCTCAATTACCCTATGAACAGAGCAAATGCTGCACCAAATATGTCTTCTATGTCTTAAATTTCCTGTCAGTTTCTACAGTACTATTAAAAGGAGTCTACAAATCTTTTTGATTCTTCTGTTTTTAAAATGCCATTGTTTTTAATAGTACATAATAGCATCTCCTTATTAAATTATTGGCCTATTCTGTTTCTCAAGTCTTGGATTTATGTTTAGAAGATTAGTAATTTCTTAAAATTGCCCTTTGTTTGGAATGGTTGACATCTTTTTAATTATTTCCTAGTATTTAACCCAAAGGCTTGGTTAATAACTTTCACTGAGATACATGAATTTTACTAATAATTCAACCTGCCCAGAATAAGTATAGGAGCTCTTTTTACAGGCCAGTAGGACTCCACTTTGTTTTTCTCCATGGCCTTATTATATTGTTATTTCTCTTTGTACACACAAACAAACTAAATCTTTCACACCTCTTTTAGGAAGTCATCCATCACAGCTAGTAATGTGCCTCTTTCAAATTAAACAAAACAAAGGAGTAGTCTCTATCATTTTCAACTATTACTAGGCTTTTTGCCTTGGTAATGCTATGTATTTTCGCTACAGCTATTATCCAACCAAAAAGCACTGCAGTAAGGTGAAACCATGAATTCATAAAATATTCAGGATTCACTGTGTCAGGTAACCAGTTCCAAAGGCTACCCACCTCTTTAATAGCTGGATGTAAAAAGAAAATTCATCCACACAACCATTAAAGGAACAATTTTGTATTTCTTCTTCTCCTTATCTACCCTAGGTCATGAGACTGGATTTGCACAATGCGCTAAGCTATCTTTTGCTTAGCCTTGGTTTCTGCATTAAAATATATAGGTTATGTTCACACCAACAATAAAGCATGATTTGCAAACAATTATGGCTGGTTTCATATATCATACTGTGGGAAGTCAGTCCCCCCAGAAAGAAATATTTGGGGGAATATTAAAAAGGCAGAATATATTTCTCCAAAGGAATAAGGGAAAATCTTAGGCAGAAACCATCCTCCCCACCAAGTCTTTCTGCCCCAAGCAGAGACCAGGTTTGTAGAAATGCAGATGTGATAATCCTTTCAGAAAATTTGGAGCCAGGAACCTTAGAGCTGATGGGATTAGAAAGATAAAAGATCCATAGAATCAACAACCCCTCACCCAAAAAATCCAACCCAGGACATAATCATCAGCCACTGCCCCATGGAAGCAGGATATGACCTTTGGGGCATAATAGGATTAACCCACTACCATTAGAATACAGAAAGGCACACTGAACCTCAGATCAAAGTTCATGCTACAGGAACAACTCCAAACACAAAAGCCTAAGAAGGCATAAAAAGCCACCACTCTTAGCTGCATGTGGTCAGTTTTTCCCAGAGCCACATTTCTGTCTGTCTCTGCTCTTCAATAAACTACAACCTTCTTTCTAAAGCAGTCTCCATTTTGTTTATTCCTGGCTTGGACTGAACCCAGATGAAGACTTTTCTTTCAAAAATTTGGCATCCGAGATGGGACTCTAAGCTAATCTGACCATGAATTGACTGGGTCTGGGTAAGCCTCCATCTTGTTGGCAGCAGACCCCTTGTGTCTGTGGGTGGATTTCTCAGACCCTGCCCATTGGAGTGAGGGTAGTAAAGGGAGTTTTGAGTTTGAACTCAAGGACTGCTTTGGAAAGAAGGTGAGTACCTCTAAATTTTAACTTTAAAGCCCAGGGGAGTGGTAGAAATGTGTGTATGTCTCTGTGTGTAAGTGAGAAGACCCTTTTCCCAATCACAGTTGGATTTTGCTCCCTCTGGCCTTTCCTAAATGTCAAAAAATCTGTTCAACCAACAGACTCTGGAAAGCATGGGTGTTTGGCCAGAGCACAGGACTTTTTGTTAGGAAAAAGGGAGAGGCTGTGTGAAAATGGAATGGAATGAATGAATGAGTGGGGATTTGTACTTGGGCAATTGCCAAAGTCTCTGAGAAAAATATAGAAAAATAAAGCATCCATAGTGCTAGCAAACCTCAAATGAAATTGGACTTTTGTTTTTTTAAGAATTATGTCATTTCGTAGCTCTTTTCTATTTCCAAACTGCCTTCCATTTCTAGGAACATGCTAGGATAGTTGTGGTCCCTTTACATCTTTATAGGATAAATTGATGGGTTTTGAGTGTCAGCATTCTGATAAAAGAACTGTGTTATATTATATGTAACCATAAAACCTTTTAGCAGAATATTCAAAGAACATTATTTCCAAATTACATCTGTCTTTCAGCTACACCTTAATAGCAAATAACAATATATCCTCTGACCTCTTCAGTGGGTAGTTGTTCATGTATACAGTAATGTATTATCATAAAAAGGTTGAAGGGTAGCATATACAAATATCGCTAACAAATCAAAGGCCAGATTTTAGTGGCTAAAGTCACACATAAATATCCTGCTTTTCTTGAAAAGACAGGGACCTCTTCCTCTGAAGACTATCTTCGTAGATTGTGAAATTTTATATTCAGTAGTGGTATATAATCATTGGACCAAATGTGTAATGCAGTTGTTTTAAACAAAAATGTTACCTATATGTATTTATTTATTTAAAACATTTAATTTATCATCTATTATAGGGGTAGGGATATTACTTCAGTCTCAGAACTAATCTTGGCTTTGAGTAGTATATGCTGTCTGGGCAAGGGTCACTACTAAATTTGACTTTGTTTAAACTTTAAATTTAAATGATTAAAATTTGAATTAAAATAAATGCATATAATTTTAATAAATTTCTCATTTGCTCATATTTACATTTTCAATATGGCAGCAAATTCTGCTAGGGGTGAGATGAAGTGGGGATCCTACCAAAGTCTTTGAGAACCTGCATATGGCCTGGAATGTCAATTGGTGTACTTTGATTTTTAACCTTATTTTGGATTCCTCAAAGACAATGAAATAACAGTTGTAGACATAGTTTATTATATCCAAATATTTTCTTAGAAATAAGTAGAATTCCACCTGGTCGGCAGTCCATTTTCCAGCAAGTTTCTTTCCTTTTGTTCCTGATTTTCCATTTTATTTTCTGCACAATGCTCAGTCAGTATCCTATGTCCTCAAAACATACTGTGTCCTTTCTTTCTTCTTTCTTTCCTTCTTCCCTCTTTTTTTATACATTACAACCCTGATTATCTAACAACAATCAATCAACATATAAAAACTAAATCCCCACTCCCCAGCATTGAAACCAACTAAGGCATCATAGCACTCTTATACCAACTAACTTACCAGTTGGCTAAGTCAAGATTAGGCTAGATGACTTCATTTAATAGAGGTATCTTTAATAGAGGGTCCTGGAGCATGATCACCTTATCTGATCTGGCAGGGTGGGCAGATGCCATCATTTATAATTCAGTAAAGTTTGAGATTCCTTCAATTCTTTCAAAAGCTCATTGTCAGGAATACCAAGTGCCAGTTTGGCCCCATAAAAATTGTTATTACCACAGGAGCCCTATGGTTAGAATGCAGTGGTTAGAATACAGTATTGCAGGCAAACTCTGCGCCTTGTAAGCTTCTCTGACCTCATCTAAAGCTTTTCTAACCACTGACCAAATGTCCTGCAACTGATGAACCCTTAAGGAAGGGGATAGCAGGCTCGTTAGCAGGTAATCAGCACAGAGGCCATTAGCCAGTACTGGAGTGCACATTATTATTATAAGCCACTTCAACAAAAAGCAGCAATTCAGTTCAATTGTCCTGTTGATAATGAATAAAACAAGGGAGGTATTGTTCTGGAACTTAGTTCATTCTGCCCCCCCCCCCAATTGTTTGAGGATGATGACTGGATGCTGAAGGGCTCGTTACTGGCTGCAGGAGGCCAGGCATTTTTTCCTGCCTCCATTTGGCAGCAGCACAATTGGGCAGCTGGCCACACAGCTTTTAATGTCCTTCTTTAAGGATGGCCATCAAAATTGCTGGTTAAGCAGGTGAAGTCTTTACAAACCCAAAGTGTTTAGCTATTTTCAAATTGTGACAGGCCTGCATGATTCTCAGTCTCTGACTTATAGGCACATACAGGTCTAACTTCTATAAGTTTTTTCCTTTCACTAGGTGAGCTAGCGTGTCCCTCATGAGCAGCAGGGGGTACACATTTTCCATGGATACCAGGTTTAAGCACCTATAATCCACACAGAGATGAAAAGTATATGTTTTCATGTCACATTCCTCTCACCCACAGGGAGGGCACCCTGTACATAGCAGACCAAGGCAAATCACATAGCAAGCAATCCCCCTGAAAATGCATACACAAGCAAAAGCAGAAAAGAAATTAAGGGAAATGAATAAACATAGACTGATAACATCCCCAGCCATCCAAACCATCCAACAGATGTTCATTGAATATACATATATTGAATATATGTTCATCCCAACCACAAAGTAAGATGTCATAATGGTATAACACAACCTTTTCTGAGCCCTATCCTTCCAGATTTTCCAGCAAACATAACCAACATAAATGGACATTCAAGAACTTTCATTTCCAATCTGTCTTGATTATACAGGTTGGGAAAAATTCCAATGGTATAGCAAATAGCTGTTAGTTTAGAACTCTACTACTTCTAATGTAAAGGATGCTATTAACTATATAATCAGCTAAATAAACTGCCACAGCTGCCTCTTGACAGTTAACCAGGTTTATGAATCATGCCTGTAATTATAAGCCATATGTACCTCCTGGAGGTCACTGGTTCTTACTATTGTTGGACTTAACCAATGACTATTGGATAACACTGTACATACTAATGATATTGGCAAAATACATCCTATTCCACTCACTAAGCAACTGAAAATAAGTTAAATAGCTTTACTCTTTTGAGTTCTTTAATAAAAAGAAGGAACATAGATTTACTCTAGATTCACTGTTCTGTTCTAATAGTTCTTATTACCTGGGTGTTTTGTTGCAAGTTCCTCTTCTTCATCTATGTTTTTTCAATGAGTGGGACAGCTGAGCAAATTTTGCATACATAGCAAAATTTCTATCCCTTTCAATAATCATCTGACTAAATGGAGTCAGATGATAAACAGCAGCCTACTACAGCATATTCAAGACAACATCAGCTTCTCTTGAGATGGATGGAATTCAGGAGTGATTCATGGAATGACACATCATACAAGTGATGGCATTGCACAAGCTAGGTTTAATGGTTATCTTCTACCAACAAGGAGATTTAGCAATCAGGCAGTGTTTTACATTTTCCTTTCAATCACATAGGAATAGACAGGGAATAAAACCATTTTAGGCATTTTTTCTGTAAACTGTAGGTTAGAAAAAATGTATTTTTAAAACTAAAATGTTATGTTGCATAAGTCAAAATCTGATTGAGCTGAGAAACACTGAGCTATTTCAGTGGAGAGGGGGAAAATGCCTGCAGAAAAAATGGTTGTGAATTTAAAAGTTTCATCACTTCATAAAACCAAATGTTCTCTACTTGTTTCCCTGAAGGTAGGATTTTATATATAAAAAAAGGTTATAATTATGTATTTGAAATCTTTCACCTGAGTGGGATGTATGAATATTGATTATGTTTGTGAATTTCCCAAATGCCATTGTCTTTAAAAAAAAATGAGAGAATTATCTGGTCTGAGCAGAATTCTCACACTTTCACTGCATTTTACATTTAATGCATTTAAAATAGGACAACTATACTTATTCATTTTCTAATGCCCTATCCTATTTAAAGCATTTTGCAAATTAGAATGTGGATGTTAATTCTCTTCTTTTACATCATCTTATCATACTCTATTGCCAGACAGAAGAACTGAAAAAAAATCTCTCTCTTTGACAACTGCATTTTTTTCCATGCTACATTTGATACTCTCACATTTACCAAGTATCACTAAATAAATAGGAAATTCCTTCCCTGGAGCTAGAGCCAAATATTGGCTAAAGATTGGGAACTTCAGTTAGCAGTGAAAAAACACTAGAGAGAAATCAACTTATTGATTTGTTTTATATCTTGCCTTTATTTTTTACAACTCAAAATAGTATATCCATAATGTTCCCTCCTCCTTTTGTCTCCCAGCTTGATGCCTAAGGGACTAGTAGACTCAGAGTTTCCCAGTATCTAATCTAGCAATTTAACCAAAACACCAATGGTGGGATACAAATATGTGAACAACCAGTTCTCTGTGTGGTTGCTGCTTCCAGAAGTCCATTCTGGGCCTGGGCAACAAAAAATTAGCTACTGGTTCTGCTGAAGTGGTGCGAACTGGCTGAATCCACCACTGCAGAACAACCATAACACCAAATTGGTCAAAACTACAAGCTTATCTGTTTTGGAACTAATAATATATAAGTTCATAGGCTGCAGTATTAATATTCTATTAGGTTTTCTTAATCAAGTGATAAGAAATTTTATTGAGAGACAATGGAATTTTTCAATTAGTAAGGAAAGTGAGATGATTTGCATACATGCCTCAGATTATCTATTGCACAGGATAATCCAATTTTAAAACAGTTTAAGTTTTCAAACTTAATATTTAAATATGTAATAATATCCCCTGAATATTACTTTAGAAAACAATTTGCATTTCTAAATTGTAATTTTGAACATTTTCTTTCATGCTAAGTCAAAATTGAGAAATTGATATCCTTTCTACAAAAAGCTTTGGGAAATGGCTGTGAAATTATTTCATTTTCAGATGATGAGTGAGAGATTGGAATATTACAACTGACAAAGCAAAGACAATTTTATTTTATTCTAAATCAGGGGTATGGAAGAAGTTTTTAAACAGTTATCCATAAAAATTGAAGATGTTGACTGTTGTGTCCTGGGACTGATGAGGAAACTCAGCAGGCCCAGAATTGTTGCAAATGGGCCCAGGCATTCTAAAAGCTGCCCGGGACCAGACAGAGCGGCGCCAGCTTTGTGCGCATGCACAAGGCGCGAAGAAAGAAGAACTCTTTTTTTAAAAAAAAAGTTTTTATTTTTTTTTCCCATTTGTACATCATACAAAATACAAGTTTGAAATAAAATAAATTCATAACCATTGGTATCGCCTGCCCATTCCCCCCAGGCCGCGTCCACCCTCTCTAAAACCTTCCCTACTTCCCTCCTCTTTCTCTCCTCCCCTCCTACTCTCTTCCCCTCCCCCTCTCCTCTTACCGTCCTACTTCCTCCCTACACCTTCTTCTCCTCTCATCCCTCTCAAACACATGAACGCAGCATAGGGGAAATGCCCAGGCCGCACCTTTCTTATAAACTACCATATCTATATAATCCTTACCCACCCACTCTTCCACCCACCCCCCTCCAACCCTCCTCCCCTCACTTTCCAGAGCAGAATACAGGGTTATTAATGACAAAGTTGACAATAAAAAAGAAAAAGAAAAAAGAAAAAGAAAAAAAGGAGAAAAAAATATCATACTTAACCTTTAACTCCAATAACATCATAAACAAATCTCTATAACATTTACTATAAAATTCACTCGTAAAGTAAATGAAACTTTATAGTTCCATACTTTTTCTGAATATAATCTATTCATCTTCTCCATACAATAATATATCTTTCTTGTGTATGATCCTTCAAATAAGCAGAAATTTTTGCCATTTCTGCAAAACTAGAAACTTTAAATATCCGTTCTTCTAAGGTAGGCAAGGAATCTTTCTTCCAATATGAACCTACTAGTAACCTTGCCGTGGTTAATAAATTCAACATTAAAGTAGTTTCTTTGTCATTTAGATCCACAAAAATACCCAATAAAAATAATTGAGGAATAAACTTTATCTTCCTTCTAAAAATCTTTTGAATGTTCCACCAAATCATAATCCAAAAAGCCTTTACCTTTTTGCAATTCCACCAAATGTGAAAATATGTCGCATCCTTATTGCCACATCTCCAACATTTGGGCTGTATATTAGAATACAAAGAAGATAATTTTTTAGGATCTAGGTGCCATCTGTAAAACATTTTATAAAAAATTTCCCTCAAATTTTGAGCTTGTGTAAATTTGACATTTCTAATCCAAATTGTCTCCCATAAATCCAAAGAAATCGGTTCCTGTATATTCTGAGCCCATTTAATCATACAGTCTTTGACCAATTCTGTTTCCGAGTCTAACTCTAATAAAGCATTATAAATTCTTTTTATATGAGCCTGACTCTGATTTTTAATCTGAATAACCAATTGTTTATCTTCTAATGTTATTCCCTCTTTCTTATTTACAGTCCACCTGTCCACCATTTGTAAATATTGAAACCATGACTGTAGAATATTTTCTTGCCTTAATACATCTAGAGATTTTAAATGCCAATCCAAACCTGACCAAATTAATAATTCTTTATACGAAATTCTATCAAAGTTCATCCCCTTGGAGGTTCCCTCAATTGCATGTCTGGGAATCCCCCAGATAGGTATTTTATAATTTAACCTATAATAATACTTTTTCCAAACACGAAGTAAGGCATTCCTCAGAATATGTGACTTAAAAATCCGGTCGACTTTCTTATTAAAAATTAAGTATGCATGCCAACCGTACATTAAATCCCAGCCTTCCAGAAAAAGAATATCCTTATTTGTTAAATTAAGCCAATCACTTATCCAAGTTAAAGCAGCCGCATCATAATATAATTTCAAATTAGGTGCCTTAAGTCCTCCTCTTTCTTGGGCGTCTTGCAAAATCTTAAACTTAACCCTTGGTTTTTTTCCCAGCCCAAATAAAATTGTTAATACCCTTCTGCCATTCCTCCAAGTTTCCCTCTTTTTTTAAAATAGGTATCATCTGGAACAAGAAAAGAAACTTTGGTAGAACATTCATTTTTACAGCTGAAATTCTCCCCAACAATGACAATTGCAATTTTTTCCAATCCTTTAAATCCTTTTGTACTTTTGCCCATAATGGTTCATAATTGTTCTTATACAATTTTCCATTTGAAGCAGTTAGATATACTCCCAAGTATTTAACCTTTTTTACCATCTGAAAACCTGTAGCTTTAACCAGACTTTTCCTATCCTTAACTGACATATTCTTAGGTAATATCTTAGTCTTGTAATTGTTAACTTTAAAACCAGAAACATTCCCATACTGTGTTATAGTTCCAATCAATCGTTTGATTCGGTTGTTCCAAAATTAAAACCAAATCATCCGCAAAAGCCCGCAGTTTATACTCATTCTTCCTTATCTTTATACCCTTGACTACCGTTGATTCTCGAATCTGGATCAACAAAATTTCCAACGTTAAAACAAATAACAATGGAGATAATGGGCATCCTTGTCTTGTCCCTTTTTCAATATTGAAAGTCTCAGTCAATCCCCCATTTACAACAATTTGTGCAGATTGTTGCTGATATATAGCTTTAAGTGCATGTAAAAAATTATCCCCAAAATTCATTTTCTCTACCAATGAAAATAAAAATTGCCAATCTAATTGATCAAAGGCTTTTTCAGCATCCAAAAATATAAAGGCCACAGGAATCTGATTATTCTTATCCAAATACTCAATTAAGTTTATGATTTGTCTTACGTTATATTTCATATATCGCCCTGTTATAAATCCTGATTGATCACTATGAATCAAATCCTTCATAACCTGCATTAATCTATTTGCCAAAATTTTAGTGAAAATCTTATAATCAACATTTAACAATGATATTGGCCTATAATTCTTGGGCTCTGTGAGATCTTGATCCTCCTTCGGAATCAGTGATATAAAAGCTCTTTTCCAAGAAGGAGGAACTTGTGCTCCCAACAAAATACTATTAAAAAGCTCCTTTAATGGCTCCATCATTTCTTCAGATAAAATCTTATAGTACCTCGACGTCAATCCATCTGTTCCTGGAGACTTTCCCACCTTTAACTGCTTAATAGCTAAACCAATTTCCTCCACAGTAATTAAACAATTCATCCCATTTTGTTGTTCCTCAGAAAGTTTAGGAAAATGTGCTGATTGTAAATATTTATCTATATCCAATCCCTTTATATTGTCACTTGAATATAATTTTGTATAAAAATCTAAAAAACTCTTTTTAATCAAATTTTGCTGAAAAACCTCAGTACCTTTATATTTTACTTTCTCTATAATCCTAGCTTTCTGTTTCTTTCATAACTGATAAGCCAACCACCTCCCAGGCTTATTTGCATTACAAAAAGTATTATGTCTCATATAAGACAGATTGGTAGCCACCTGATCTGCCATCAACATATTAAATTGTTCCCTAAGCATCTTTATTGAAACCTTTAAGTTATTATCAGTTGGATTAAGAACAAGCGCTTCTTCTTTTAATTTAATCTCTTCTTCTATTTCTCTACGTCTTTGTAACCTTTTGTCCCTAGAAACTTTATTTAAATGAATCAAGATTCCCCTCATATACGCCTTACTGGCATCCCAAACCATGGGCATCGGTGTACCCTTGTTCATGTTTAAAGCAAAAAACTCCTTTAAATGCTCTTTACATTTTTGTACAAACTCTTCCCGAGTAAACAAATTTTCATTCAGTCTCCAGTGTCTTCTATTCCCATCTTCCAAATGTAACTCCATCCACACCGGACTATGATCTGACAAGGTCCTGGGGAAGATTTTTACCTTCCTCACCCTAGAAAAGAAATCACTAGTAATCAAAAAAAGTCAATCCTTGAAAATGACTGATGTCTATCCGAATAAAAAGTGAAGTCTCTATCACTTATGTTCCTTTCTCGCCAAATGTCAATAAGCTCCAACTCTTCTTTCAAATCAAAGAAAGTTTTGGGTAATTTAGTTTGAGTAAAAGTTTTAGAAGAACTCTTTTTATCTATAGTTGAGTCTAAAACTCCATTCCAATCACCCATCAAAATTACAGATTGGTAATCCAACTGAGATATCTTCCCATGCAAAAACTTATAAAATTCCTTCTGTTGTTGATTAGGGGCATATAGTCCAACAATAAGAACTATCTTGTCTTGTAATAGCAATTCCACGACGACATATCTACCTTCAGAGTCAGCCTCAATTAGTTTAGGTGAAAAATTTTTCTTCACATAAATTACAACACCCCCTTTTTTCCCTGGAGCTGGAGCCATAAAATATGATCCCAAACGAGAGTTTATCAAAAATTTTGAGTCCTTTGAAGTTATATGAGTCTCTTGCAAACATATCAAATCATTATTATGTTGTTTCAAATAATGAAAAACTGTTCTCTGTTTCTGTGATGAATTTAAGCCATTAACATTCCAGGTCAAGAACTTGGCCATCTCCACCGGCCTGGAGCCTCTGGAGCATGGCCTGTAGATCAACTGTCGACGATCTTTGAGGTCTTGCCCCTCCCACAGGTTCTGTAGTAACCATTCCTTCTACCTTATCACCACTCTTCTTCTGCTGCTCTTTTTCTTTACGTTTGTGGGCAGCTCGTGTCATCCTTTGATCTTTTATCTCAAGGTTCTGTACAGCTTGTTCCATAACCATCATTGAAGAGGCTCCTGCCATAACAGGCTCTTCAATTATCCTTGTTTGTGAAGGTGAAGACGATCTTGCCTTTAAAATAGAATGATAAAAATCTCTTGCCTTTGAGACTGTAGTTAATCTATGACGTGTCCCATCATAATTCACTACTATTCCTCTTGGAATCTCCCATCTGAACTGAATTTGACGATGTTTTAACTCATCAGACAGAAAAGTAAAGTCTTTTCTGCCTCTTAGAATTTTGGGAGGTATTTCTTTTAAAATTATCATGTCTTGATCTGCAATTTGAAACTTCTGTTTATAAAAAGCCTGTATAATTTCATTACGAATAAATCTTCTAGAAAAATAAATAACCACATCACTTGGTAGGTTTCTCTGTCTAGCAACCCATGAGTTGACTCTAAAAATATTTTCTATCTCATTCCCAATTATTTCAGGTCTCCATCCAAGATTAATAGCAATATCTTTCACAATAAGCTTCTTTAAGTCCTCCTGAAAGTTTTCTCTCAATCCTCTGATACGTAATGCAAACTCCATCTCTCTGTATTGTGAAATAATTTGTTCATTCTGTGTAATTTCTATCTTATTCTCTACCTCCTCCATTCTAGATTCCAATCTTGTTGCATTTTCGGTAATCTCCTCCATTTTGTCATCAATTCTTTCAATATGCAGAGCAAGACCTTGAAATGCAAATAGGATGTCCTCCCTGACTTGCTTGTTTTTTCTCTCCAATAGTTCTTCTGTAATAGCCCTCTCTGCAATTATAAGATCTTTTACTTCCTCTTTAATATCCAAAGCATTCTTTTTTTAGAGCTTCTTGTAAGTCTTTAAGAGAAATTGCAGGAGGAGGGGAGGTGGGGGTGATTTTGGTTTCTGAGAAACAGGCTGAGACATTGGAGAGGAGATGGAAGCTTTAGGAGCAGGGAGCAAACGTTTTGAAGCCATTCTCTTAAATACAAAAGAACAAAATTCTTGCCTATAAAATCACAGTTCTTTAAATAGTAACAAAAAAAAGAAAAGAAAAAAAAGAAAGAAAGAAAAAGAAAAAGAGAAAAAAGAAACCAAGTTCTCGCCTCTATATTTAAAACATTGATCTATGTCCAACTTTTAACTTTGTTGCTAAATCAAACAAGACGGTCGCCATTTTGCCTTTCACTTTCCCTTTCTTCAAAAAGGAAAGTAAACAATAAAAAGAGGAGAAGATACTTGCTGGAGTTAAAGTCACAATCAATTTTAAATGCAGTTTCTCCTGGTCTGCTCCGTCTGCATTTAAGTACTCACAAGCCTCCCCAAAAAGCAGATGTGGGAGCGGAGCCTTGCTTCATCCCAAAGCTTCGGGACAAAGACGTCCTGGAGTGCGGAGATGGCTCAGGCTCCAAGGGAGTTCTACCCTCCGATCCCTGAAATTATGGGGATCCAGGGGAGCTCTTACCTCTACCTGAGCAGCTCTTCTCCTCTCTTTCTCCCAGAGAGGAGATTCAAACCGCAGGACAGCTGATTGTAAAAATCCTGCAGCTTTTACACAACCCAGGAATGGGCTGCTTTGTGAAAAGCAGCCATCGTAGCTGCTTGATCCACAGGAAGCCCAAAAGAAGAACTCTTATTGGTTCACTCTGTCCGGGGTTCAAGCCCTATAAAAGGCCTGCGTGCCTTTTGCTTCTTTGCTTGGAATTGGAGTAGGAGAATAAAGCATTGTTGTTGTCATCATGAGTTTTCATCATTCGCCTGCGAACCGAGAACACAACATTGGCGACAAAGGTGGGATCCTTGCAAGCTGAAGAAAAAGATTTAAGGACTTACCAGGAAGTCCTGAAGAGGGGAAGTCAGCATCTGAATCAGTGTCCCAGCCTGCCAGTATAGCGTTGCTGGAGGGTGAGCTCAGCTAAAAGACCCTTTCCCTGAACAACAGCTTGTAGACGAAGTGAGTGGTGAAGATCGTAAACTTACGATGTCAAAGATTGGTCGCTTGACTGATTTCGATGTCTCCCACCCAGAGAGATGGAAGTCCTACTTAGCACAGGTGGAGAATTACTTCAGAGTAAATCAGATTAGAGAAGATGGCCTGAAGGCAGCCACCCTGTTGTGTGCCTGTGGACAAGAAGCTTTTGACATTGCAGAAAATCTGGTGGCCCTTGCACCTCTGGAGTCAGTGGCATATACTGACTTGAAGAAAATGTTGAAGGAACATTTCCAGCCAAAGTTATCCATCATTGCTTGGAGGCACGCATTCAGGTGAATCTGCTGCGGACTTTATTGCGGCCTTAAGGCAAGCAGCCAGGCCTTGTGAGTTCAAGGATCTGGAAGAGAGGCTGCAAGATCGCTTTGTCTATGGCTTAAGGAGCAGAGACTTACAACAAAAGATTTTTGCAAAAGAAGATGTCTCCTTCCAAGATGCGTTGCGAGAGGTGGCAACTGAGGAAGCAGCAGTCGGGGCTGTGAAGGCCTTGCGCCTCGCCAGGAATCCTCCAGAAACAGCTACCGTCCATCAAGAGGATGCTCGAGAAGGATCAGAAGTGGATCCTGAAGAGGAGGTCGACAGGCTTCACCAGCCAGCTGAAAGGAGGCAGAAGGGACATCCGGTAAAAGCCACAGCATCTCTTCGATGCTTCGGGTTCAGAGGACGTCACAAGCGATTGGACTGCAGGTTTCGCTCCACCATCTGCAGGGCCTGTGGCAGGCAAGGCCACATTGCATCCATCTGTTTGGGTCGCCAGAAGGTTCAACCTCGGAAAGAATTGCTTCAGAAAGGTATCAGGGTCCCCAGCTAAAACAGGGTGGGTTTCTGCGCATCGCGCAGGAGCATTCTAAAAACAGGAACACACAAGCCCCTTAAGAAGAAATTTTCCCTTAACGTAAGGTTGCAAGGGATTCCCCTACTATTGGAGTTGGACACAGGGTCCACTTTTTCCATTATTTCAATTAATACCTTTAAAAGGATTTGCAGCAGTAGTGGCCTTCGAGTTAAACTCAGGCCATTGAATCTAATACTGACTGAATTTCAAAATTCTATGGTGTGTGTTAAGGGGGGGGGCACCCTTAACGTACAGTATAAGGATTTTGAAGGTTCCCTAGATGTGCTGGTTGTTGAGGGTGATCATACGAATCTTATTGGACTCGATAGGTTCAAGGCCCTGGGAATCCAGGTAACTGGGTTGCACAGTTTGCAAACACTGGGCCTTGCAGAGGTTTGCAAGGAGTTTGCAGATGTGTTTAGTTCAGAGCTAGGATCCTACAAGGGGCCTCCCATTTCGCTACGGTTAGACACAACCATCACACCCATCAGGGTTAAGCCTAGGAGGGTACCTTTTGCCCTCAAAGGTAAGATAGATGCTGAACTGGACAAATTGCTCCAGCAGGGCATTTTAGAACCTGTGGATTCTAGTCTATGGGAAATTCCATGGGAAATTCCCATAGTAACACCTCCAAAGGCTAATGGGGAAATACGTATATGTGCAGACTACAAGTGTACACTGAATAGGGCATTGTAACAGCACACTCCCCTTTATGGATTACTGCCTTGTTGTGGCGAAGGGGCTTGCGTAACTCAATGAAGCTATAAGCTATGCCGTGTAGGGCCACCCAAGACGGACAGGTTATAGTAGAGAGTTCTGACAAAATGTGATCCACTGGAGAAGGAAATGGCAAACCACTCCAGTATCTTTGCCATGAAAACCCCATGGACAGTACTAAAAGGAAAAAAGATATGACGCTGGAAGATGAGCCCCTCAGGTCGGAAGGTGTCCAATATGCTACTGGGGAAGAGCAGAGGGCTAGTACTAGTAGTGCCAGAAAGAATGAAGTGACTGGGCCAAAGCCGAAAGGACGCTCAGCTGTGGATATATCTGGTGGTGAAAGGAAAGTCCGATGCTGTAAAGATTTTTTCTCCATAGGAACGTGGAATGTAAGATCCATGAATCAAGGCAAGCTAGACGTAGTCAAAAAAGAGATGACAAGACTGAACATCGACATCTTAGGAATCAGCGAACTAAAATGAACAGGAATGGGTGAATTTAACTCAGATGACCATCAGGTATACTACTGTGGGCAAGAATCCCTCAGACGAAATGGAGTAGCCTTCATAGCCGAGGTGGCGCAGCAGTTAGAGTGCAGTACTGTAGGCTACTTTAGCTGACTGTGTTCAGCAGGTCAGCGGTTCAAATCTCAGCGGCTCAGGGTTGACTCAGCCTTCCATCCTTCCGAGGTAGGTAAAATGAGGACCCAGATTGTTGGGGGCAATGTAAATATATATATATATATATATATATATATATATATATATATATATATACATTGCTTACTGGTGTACACCGCTTAGAGAGTGCTTGCACTTAAAGCGGTATATAAGTCTCATAAATCAATAAATACTCAATAAAATAATAGGAAAAGCAATACTGGGATACAATCCCCAAAATGACAGAATGATCTCAATTCAAATCCAAGGCAAACCATTCAATATCACAATAGTCCAAATCTATGCTCCAACCACTGGTGCTGAAATAGAAGAAAACAACAGAATAGGGAAGAGCAGAGATCTCTTCAAGAAAATTGGAGATATGAAGGAAACGTTTCATGCAAAGATGGGCATGTTAAAGGACCAAAATGGCAGAGACCTAACAGAGGCAGAAGAGATTAAGAAGAGATGGCAAAACTACACAGAAGAACTATACAAGAATGAGCTTAACATCCCAGATAACCACAATGAGATGGTCACTGACCTCGAACCAGACATCCTAGAATGTGAAGTGAAATGGGCCTTAGAAAATCTGAGCAACAACAAAGCTAGTGGAGGTGACAGTATTCCAGCTGAGCTATTCAAAATCTTAAAAGACGATGCAGTAAAAGTGCTACACTCAATTTGCCAGCAAATTTGGAAAACTCAACAGTGGCCACAGGATTGGAAAAGGTCAGTTTACATTCCAATTCCAAAGAAAGGCAATGCCAAAGAATGTTCAAACTATCGCACCATTGCACTCATTTCACATGCTAGTAAAGTTATGCTTAAAATCCTACAAGCTAGACTCCAGCAGTATGTGGATCGAGAACTACCAGAAGTACAGGCAGGATTTCGAAGAGGCAGAGGAACTAGAGATCAAATTGCCAACATACGCTGGATCATGGAGAAAGCTAGGGAGTTCCAGAAAAACATCTACTTCTGCTTCATTGCCTATGCTAAAGCCTTTGATTGTGTGGATCACAACAAATTGTGGCAAGTTCTTAAAGAGATGGGAGTACCAGACCATCTCATTTGTCTCTTGAGAAACTTATATGCGGGTCAAGAAGCAACAGTGAGAACCGGACATGGAACCACTGATTGGTTCAAAATTGGAAAAGGAGTCCGGCAAGGCTGTATACTGTCGCCCTGCCTATTTAACCTATATGCAGAGCACATCATGAGAAAGGCAGGGCTAGATGAATCAAACGTTGGAATTAAGATTGCCGGGAGAAATATCAACAACCTAAGATATGCCCCTTTATGGATTACTGCCTTGTCGTGGTGAAGGGGCTTGCGTAACTCAATGAAGCTATAAGCTATGCCGTGCAGGGCCACCCAAGACGGACAGGTTATAGCAGAGAGTTCTGACAAAATGTGATCCACTGGAGAAGGAAATGGCAAACCACTCCAGTATCTTTGCCATGAAAACCCCATGGACAGTACTAAAAGGAAAAAAGATATGACGCTGGAAGATGAGCCCCTCAGGTCGGAAGGTGTCCAATATGCTACTGGGGAAGAGCAGAGGGCTAGTACTAGTAGCGCCAGAAAGAATGAAGCGACTGGGCCAAAGCCGAAAGGACGCTCAGCTGTGGATATATCTGGTGGTGAAAGGAAAGTCCGATGCTGTAAAGATTTTTTCTCCATAGGAACCTGGAATGTAAGATCCATGAATCAAGGCAAGCTAGACGTAGTCAAAAAAGAGATGACAAGACTGAACATCGACATCTTAGGAATCAGCGAACAGGAATGGGTGAATTTAACTCAGATGACCATCAGGTATACTACTGTGGGCAAGAATCCCTCAGAAGAAATGGAGTAGCCTTCATAGTCAATAAAAGAATAGGAAAAGCAATACTGGGATACAATCCCCAAAATGACAGAATGATCTCAATTCGAATCCAAGGCAAACCATTCAATATCACAGTAGTCCAAATCTATGCCCCAACCACTGGTGCTGAAGAGGATGAAATTGACCAGTTCTATGAAGCCCTACAGCACCTTATAGAATTAACACCAAAAAATGATGTCCTTATCATCATGGGGGATTGGAATGCTAAGGTAGGCAGCCAAAAGATAACCGGAATAACAGGCAAGTTTGGCCTTGGAGTACAAAATGAAGCAGGGCACAGGCTAATAGAATTTTGTCAAGAGAATACGATGGTCATAACAAACACTCTTTTCCAACAACCCAAGAAACGGCTCTACACATGGACATCACCAGACGGTCAACATAGAAATCAGATTGACTATGTGCTCTGCAGCCAAAGATGGAGAAGCTGTATACAGTCAGTAAAAACAAGACCAGGAGCTGACTGTGGCTCAGATCATGAGCTTCTCGTTGAAAAATTTAGGCTTAAATTGAAAAATGTAGGGAAAAGCACTAGGCCACTCAGGTATGAACTAAATCATATTCCTGATGAATATACAGCAGAGGTGACAAATAGATTTAAGGAACTGGATCTGATAGACAGAGTGCCTGAAGAACTATGGATGGAAGTTTGCAACATTGTACAAGAGGTAGCAACTAAAACCATCCCAAAGAAAAAGAAATGCAAGAAAGCAAAATGGCTGTCTGAGGAAGCTTTGCAAATAGCTGAGGAAAGAAGGGAAGCGAAAGGCAAAGGAGAAAGAGAAAGATACACCCAATTGAATACAGAATTCCAGAGAATAGCTAGAAGAGATAAGAATGCCTTCTTAAATGAACAGTGCAAAGAAATAGAAGAAAACAACAGAATAGGGAGGACCAGAGATCTCTTCAAGAAAATTGGAGATATGAAGGGAACGTTTCATGCAAAGATGGGCATGATAAAGGACCAAAATGGCAGAGACCTAACAGAGGCAGAAGAGATTAAGAAGAGATGGCAAAACTACACAGAAGAACTATACAAGAATGAGCTTAACATCCCAGATAACCACAATGAGATGGTCACTGACCTCGAACCAGACATCCTAGAATGTGAAGTGAAATGGGCCTTAGAAAATCTGAGCAACAACAAAGCTAGTGGAGGTGACAGTATTCCAGCTGAGCTATTCAAAATCTTAAAAGACGATGCAGTAAAAGTGCTACACTCAATTTGCCAGCAAATTTGGAAAACTCAACAGTGGCCACAGGATTGGAAAAGGTCAGTTTACATTCCAATTCCAAAGAAAGGCAATGCCAAAGAATGTTCAAACTATCGCACCATTGCACTCATTTCACATGCTAGTAAAGTTATGCTTAAAATCCTACAAGCTAGACTCCAGCAGTATGTGGATCGAGAACTACCAGAAGTACAGGCAGGATTTCGAAGAGGCAGAGGAACTAGAGATCAAATTGCCAACATACGCTGGATCATGGAGAAAGCTAGGGAGTTCCAGAAAAACATCTACTTCTGCTTCATTGACTATGCAAAAGCCTTTGATTGTGTGGATCACAACAAATTGTGGCAAGTTCTTAAAGAGATGGGAGTACCAGACCATCTCATTTGTCTCCTGAGAAACCTATATGCGGGTCAAGAAGCAACAGTGAGAACCGAATACAGAACCACTGATTGGTTCAAAATTGGAAAAGGAGTCCGGCAAGGCTGTATACTGTCACCCTGCCTATTTAACTTATATGCAGAGCACATCATGAGAAAGGCAGGGCTAGATGAATCAAAAGTTGGAATTAAGATTGCCGGGAGAAATATCAACAACCTAAGATATGCAGATGATACCACTCTAATGGCAGAAAGTGAAGAGGAACTAAAGAGCCTCTTGATGCGGGTGAAGAAGGAGAGTGCAAAAGTTGGCTTGAAACTCAACATTAAGAAAACCAAAATCATGGCATCCGGCCCTCTCAATTCCTGGCAAATAGATGGGGAAGAAATGGAGGTAGTGACAGATTTTATTTTTCTGGGCTCCAAGATCACCTCAGATGGGGACTGCAGCCAAGAAATTAAAAGACGCTTGCTCCTGGGGAGGAAAGCTATGGCAAATCTAGACAGCATACTAAAAAGCAGAGACATCACCCTGCCAACAAAAGTGCGTATAGTCCAGGCCATGGTTTTCCCAGTTGCAATGTATGGCTGTGAAAGTTGGACCATAAGAAAGGCTGAGCGCCAAAGAATTGAGGCCTTTGAACTATGGTGCTGGAGAAGACTCCTGCGAATCCCTTGGACTGCAAGGCATTCAAACCGGTCAGTCCTAGAAGAGATCAACCCTGACTCGGTGCCTGACTGCTCTTTAGAAGGCCAGATCCTGAAGTTGAAACTCAAATACTTTGGCCACCTAATGAGAAGGAAGGACTCACTGGAAAAGGGGGCCTAATGCTGGGAAAGATTGAGGGCAATAGAAGAAGGGGACGACAGAGAATGAGATGGCTGGATGGAGTCACTGAAGCAGTAGGTGAGAACTTAAATGGACTCCAGAAGATGGTAGAGGACAGGAAGACCTGGAGGAACGTTGTCCATGGGGTCGCGATGGGTCGGACACGACTTCGCAATTAACAACAACAACAACAACAGCACGCTTATCCAGTCCCTGTTGTAAGCCACATACTGGCCTCCCTCAGGGGGTGAGCACATTTTTGCGAAGCTTGACCTGGCACAGGCCTATCAACAGCTACCTGTTGATGAGGCAGCTGCAGAGGCCCAGACTATTGTAACTCACAGGGGGGCCTTCAAGGTCAAGAGACTGCAATTTGGGGTCAATGTAGCCCCTGGCATATTCCAAAGTGTCATCGAAAGCACACTTCGGGGTATTCCTGGGGTCTGTCCCTATTTCGATGACGTCCTCATTGCTGGAGAGTCATCTCAAAATTTAGCAGAAAGATGTTTTGCTTCTTTTTAGAAAAGCAGGCCTTAAGCTAAAGCAGGATAAATGCAAGATAGGAGTAACTTCCACTGACTTCTGCTGAAGCTAAACTACAAGCTATTCAACAGGCCCCAAGCCCCAAGTCCAAGAGTGAGCTGCAAGCCTTCTTGGGGCTCTTAAATTTTTACCATGCATTCCTCCCACACAAAGCTGCAGTGGCAGAGCCGTTACATAGGCTCTTAGACAAGCAGGCTCCTTGGCAGTGGACTAAAGTCCATGACAAGAGTTTCAATGAGGTTAAGGCCTTGCTCACTTCTAATGCTGTTTTAGCATATTTCAATGTGCAACTGCCTGTTTGCATCGCATGTGATGCATCTCCTTATGGGGTGGGAGCAGTACCTAGCCATCTGAAGGCTGATGGGACACAAGTCCCTGTGGGCTATTATTCAAGGACTCTGTCATCTGCAGGGCGGAATTATGCTCAGATGGACAGAGGAGCCTTGGCCATAGTAGCTGGCATAAAGAAATTTCATGATTTCTTATATGGCCGCCATTTCACAGTCTATACAGACCATAAACCTCTGTTAGGGTTGTTTACTACTAACAAACAGACTCCACATATCATTTCTCCTCGTATGCTGAGATAGTCCATTTTCCTGTCAGCATATGACTACACTCTAGTTTACAAACCTGAAAAAGAAATGGGCCATGCAGATGTCCTAAGCAGATTGACTAACTCAGGTGGAAGCAGACTCTGCTCCTGCCATAAATATTCTTTCCATTCAGTTGCCTGAATCTCCTCTCAGTGTTAGGGACGTGGCTGCTGAAACTGCCACTGATCACACGCGTGCTGACATGGATGTTGTCAGGATGGCCTGACTCATGTCCAGATGCAACATTTCAAAGTTTTTAGCAAGGAGACATGCACTGTCTACTTTAATGGTTGCCTTTTATGGGGTAGCAGGGTAGTCATCCCAGCCTCATTGAGGTCTAGAATCTTGATCTCTCTGCATGAGGGACATCCTGGGATAGTCAGGATGAAAGCGCTTGTGCACAGCCATCTTTGGTAGCCTGGACTCAATAAAGCCATCGAGGCCCAGGTGCACAGGTGCCAAGTATGCCAACAGTCTCGGCCTGAAATGCCTCAGGCACCAGTTCATAGGTGGGAGGAAACTCAAACCCCATGGTCTAGGGTGCATATAGATTACGATGGGCCCTTTCAGGGGCAATTCTTCCTGGTTGTCGTTGATAGCCATTCCAAGTGGCTAGAGGTTGTTCCTGTTTCCTCCACTACTACTGCCAGGAGTGCTGAGAGGAATTTTTGCATCACACAGTCTCCGAGATGTTCTGGTTTCAGAACATCAATTTACCTCTTCTGAGTTCCAGGCTTTTCTTCAGACCAACCTGATCCAGCATGCCCCATCAGCTCCCTTCCATACATCTTCCAACGGACTGGCAGAGAGAATGGTGCGCACCACCAAAGATGCCCTCAAGAAACAGACTTATGGTAACTGGCATCACAGGTTACTGACTTTCTTCTTGCACACCGCACCACACCTTGCACGACCACGACCTTGAACTCTGCTGGGGTTGCAGACTCATCACTAAATTGGACAGGTTGTACCCAGATCGGGTGGCTTCACAGGTGTCGCATCTGTGGGCACTAAGGAGACTTCAGTTGGGTGATCCGGTCTGGGCTAGGAACTACGCTCCTGGTCATCTGTGTGTTCCTGCTGTCATCTGTAAGATCTCTGTACCTCTATCATACGAAGTGACCTTGGGAGATGGCCGTGTCCTGCGGCGTCACATCGATCAACTGCGTTGGCTGTTGTCCCCTGGGGATTCTACCCCTGCGTCCGCTCTCGGGGGGAGGGGGCCCAGGAATTAAGTCGCACTTCAGGTCAACATCCTGAGACACAATCTCACACTTCGGGTCCACCTCCTGAGACACAATCTCACATTTCAGGTCCACCTTATGTGACACAACCTCACTGTTCCTGGGATGTACCGTATGGTGCTCGGGACTTCCCAGGGGAGGTGCAAGGACATTCTCAGAGTTCAGCTATTGCACCAAACAGAGAGTCATGTGTATCCGCAAGAGCTCCAAACAGGAATTTACTTGAGATGGGGTCTGCTAATGAGGCAACTCCTGACACTGGCACCTTGGTCACTGGGGACTGGGAGTATTGGGGCACACCTGCAACGCAGGTCACGTCCAAGACTTGTCGCAGGCTCGAGGGACTAAGTTCCCTGGAGCCATACAGAGTAGTTGGGGAATCCTCAGCCAACTCAGAGGGTTGGGGAATTGGGGCGTTGCCTTACCTGAACACCTTTTCTCAGCATGAAGATGTAGCATCCACCGATGGGTAATCAAAGCCTTCTAACAGAACGTCCTAACCGCGCTTCGCGAAAGCCAGGAAACAGGAACGTTGCAGTATTCAACAAGCTTTATTCACTATGTTGAAACTAAGTTAGCACTGGAACGAAGCTCCATTCATTGCCCTAAATACATTCCTCCACCACACCCAGAGTACACACCCCAATTGACGGTTAATTGGTCATCTGGAATCCACCTGCCCCCCTCCCCATACCTGCCTTGTGATAGTCCTCCACCCTACCTACGCCCCGATCCAGCTAGTACTTATGTTCAAACCTTACATTGAGTCCACGCCCCGATCCAGCTAGTACTTATGTTCAAACCTTGCATTGAGTCCACGCCCCGATCCAGCTAGTACTTATGTTCAAACCTTGCATTGAGTCCATGCTTTCCGTTCACGCCATTCTCATCCCTAATGTCCCACTCAACCTCTTCCTATAATACCCCCTCCCGGTATCCAAGTGTTGTCAGACCCAGCGTCCCAGTTCCCATCATTCACAGAGTCACGGTTCCAGCAACATAAGCCATAACAGTTTTAACAGCAGTTGGCTTCTCAATATTCCATTTCTATGTAGCCTCTGTCCGGTTATGTGCTGGCAACATAGGATGTTCATGTGACCCGTTCGGCCACCGCTGTTGGCGATGTAGCTCACGAAGCTACCGGACTCGGCTGGAACACAGGGTTAACTGGAACATTCTGGACTTTGGAAGGTAAGTATCACGCTGGGTCTGACATTCGGCCCCCCTCACCACAGGGCCCCCTGAAGGTGAGAAATGGGAAATTGATTAATCATGCCAATGTTCACATACAATAACCTTTCTAGTCACCCCCTGGTTTGTGTGGTAGTGCTCTGTGATACCGACGGATTAGATCAGGGGCGGATATATCGTGTTTTTCTACCCAAGAGGCTTCGGACAGAGGGTATCCCTTCCACAATATCAGATAATAGAGTCTACCCCCCCTTACTCGCGAATCAATTATGTCCTGTATTTCATATCGTCCTGGCGTAACAGGTCCTGGGGGTGTCTCATGGGACGGTCCTCCCATGGGTTTCAACAAACTTACATGAAAAATCGGGTGTATCTTACCAAGTAGTTTCGGTAAGTGGAGCTTCACCATCACAGGATTGAGGATCTGAAGTATACGAAATGGTCCGATGTATTTTGGTTCCAGCAACATAAGCCATAACAGTTTTAACAGCAGTCGGCTTCTCCATATTCCATTCCTATGTAGCCTCCGTCCGGTTATGTGCTGGCAACATAGGATGTTCATGTGACCCGTTCGGCCGCCGCTGTTGGCGATGCAGCTCACGAAGCTACCGGACTCGGCTGGAACACAGGGTTAACTGGAACATTCTGGACTTTGGAAGGTAAGTATCACGCTGGGTCTGACACCTTCCCACTCAGTTTTAGACTAAGACCAAACTTTAGCCACGCCTCCCTTGGGTGTTCCTTTCCCAGTTTTGATGAGGCGAAGCGATCTTTAGGTCTGACACAATAGCTCCTCCTGTAAGAAACCTGCCTAGACTAACTGTTGAAGGTGGGTGTGGATGCTACATCTTCATGCTGAGAAAAGGCATTCAGGTAAGACAATGCCCCTTCTCCAGCATGATAGATGTAGCATCCACTGATGGGACATACCAAAGCCACCCATGTCCCTGTCGGGAGGGAAGTCTAGGCTTGTGATTCATGAGTAGAAACTACCTGCTGCAAGACCCTTTGCCGAAGGATGCGTCAGACGCAGTGAACTTATCAAGCTTGTAATGCCTTATAAATGAAGAGGGGGAAGACCAGGTGGCTGCCCTACAAATCTCTTCAACCAAAGCCTGGGTAGACCAGGCCGCAGAGGTGGCTGCACTACGCGTCAAATGAGCTGTGATGTTGGCAGGCAGGGGAAGAGACTGAGCCTTATATGCATAAGAGATGCACGCCCTGATCCACCTTCCAATGGTTGAAGATGACACCTTCAGACCCATGGAAGAAGGTTGGAATGATATGAAAAGTGCCTCCGTTCTGCGAAATGCTGCAGTTCGCTTCACGTAGTGATGCAAGGTCCTGCGCATGTCTAATGTGTGCCACAACTTTTCCAGGCGATGAGAAGGTCGAGGACAAAAATCCGGGAGAACCAGATCCTGAGACCTATGGAACCAGGTATTGACTTTCAGAATGAAAGAAGGATCCAATTTGAGGATCACTCTGTCATCCAGAAAAATACACTCCTGACCGATAGTGCGGCTAGTTCTGAAATGCGTCTTGCTGATGTGATGGCCACCAAAAAGGCTACCTTCAAGGAAAGAAAGTGTAGAGAGCAAGATCTAATGGGCTCAAACAGTGACCCAATAAGGACCTGTAGCACCTTTGACCCTGACTGAGGGAAATGTGATCTGATGGAATTTTCCATGGTGGGGAGATCGACGAGGTCAGCAAACCAAGGTTGCCTTGGCCAGTGTGGGACCAGCAAGATTAACTCTGCCTGTTCTAAGAGAAGTTTTCTGATGATAGCTGGAATCAGTGGAAGTGGAGGGAATGCATACAGAAGCCCCTTGGGCCATCTGCTGCGGAGAGCATCTGTTCCTTCTGCCCCCCCGTGATGGAAACCTCGTGAAGTATCTGGGGAGTTGAGCGTTTGCTGGTGAGGCAAACAGGTCTACTTGACGCTCTCCGAACCTCTCCGATATCTCCCTGAAGAGGGCTGGATCCAATCGCCACTCCAAGTGGTCTACCATCGCCCTGCTCAGAGAATCGGCTTGACGATTCGCCTCCCCAGAAATGTGTTCTGCATTGATGGATTCCAGATTGGACTCTGCCCACAGACCCAATGCCAGGGCTTCCTGCGTGAGAGACCAAGACCTGGTCCCTCCCTGCCTGTTGATATGAGCCTTGGCTGCGGCATTGTCCGCCATTATCAGGATGTGATTCCCTGTTACTATGTTGGAGAATTGGCAAAGTGCCAGGTGTATTGCCCTGAGTTCTAGCCAATTTATGTTGTGTGCAAGGTCGGACTTGGACCATTGGCCCTGTGCCATGTGTGTCTGTATGTGTGCACCCCAACCGAACAGACTGGTGTCCATGGTCAGGATGAGTCTGTGAGGCTCCTTGAAAAGTGACCCCTTGTGTATGGCTATCAACGCCCACCATCGGAGTGACAGCAGTGTGTGATGCGGAACTCTCACCTTCCGTGTGGAAGCACTCATGTTCCGCTTCTGGAAAGGAAGTAGGAACCATTGGAGATGTCTGGAGTGAAGTCTCGCCCACGGCACTATTCCCAGACATGAGATCATTTCCCCCAACAGTTGCAATAACTGGACAAGTGGAACTACCTTCTCCTCTAGATCCTCTGAACTAGGGATTTGTGAACTAGGGATCTTCCTGGGAGAGATAAACCTTGCATAGCTTTGAATCTATCACTGCCCTTAGATGTAATATCCGAGTGGTAGGGATGGTGGGGCTCTTTTTGAAATTCACGGAAAAGCCATGTCTCTGGAGTGTACCTATTGTGGTTTGTAGATCTATCTGTGCAGAGCAGAATGAACTGGACTGGATAATTATATTGTCCAGGTAGCATTGTACTCTTTTTTTTTAATTGAAAATTTTTTAAAAGTTTTACAAAAAACAAAAAAAAACAACAAAAAATAAAACAACCCTCCCTCAAACCCTCCCAAACCACCCCCCTCCATCCCCCCCGAGCTTCCCAGAGCTGAATATAGGCTTAATTAAAATTTTAAAAATTCTAAAAAAAATTAATCAACTTATAAGGTAATTAACAATAAAATATATATAACAATAAAAACATATACATTAAAAAAATACTTAGAAAAGAAAGGAAAAAAAGAAAAAAGAAATAAAGGAAAAGAAAAGAAAGAAAGAATACAATCTATAAAATATCAAATTTAAATACAAGTTATGAAAAAGCTAAATGGTATTTTTTTATAGCCAATTTATATTGTATGAAACTTATCCATTTTTCCCATACGGCAAAAAATTTCTCTTGTGATTGCTCCTTTAAAAAAGCCGAAATCTTTGCCATTTCCGCCAGATAAGAAACTTTAAAAAACCACTCTTGCAAGGTAGGCAAAGATTCCTTCTTCCAATATTGCCCTACTAACAGCCTTGCGGCTGTAATTAAATTTAACATCAATATAATCTCTTTGGTATCACAATCAGTAACAATACCTAACAAAAATAATTGTGGGGTAAATTTTACCCTCCTTCTAAAAATTCTTTGAATATTCCACCATATCTTAATCCAAAAAGCTTTTATATTTTTACACGACCACCAGATATGATAGTAAGTAGCATCCAAAAATCCACATCTCCAACATTTAGGCTGTAAGTCAGGATACATACGAGACATTTTTTGTGGATCAAGGTGCCATCTATAAAACATTTTATAAAAATTCTCCTTTAAGTTCTGGGCTTGCGTAAATTTAACATTTCTCACCCAGATAATTTCCCAGGTATCCAATAGAACTGGTTCACCAAAATTTTGTGCCCATTTAATCATACAGTCTTTGATTAATTCTGATTCTGAATCCAGTTCCACTAGAACCCCGTAAATTCTCTTAATATGAGTTCGCCTTTGATCTTTTACTTGTTTAAAGAGATTCTCATCTTCTCTAAGCAAGCCTGTATTACTATCCATCTTCCATCTATCCACTATTTGTCTATATTGAAACCATGAATAGGTAATATTTTCATGTACTAAATCTTCCAAAGATTTTAACTGCCAATTTTGACCATCCCATTTAAGTAATTGTGTATAAGAGACCCTAACCATTTTAACTCCTCTCCTTATCCCCTCTATCGCATGCCCGGGTATAGCCCATAATGGTATTTTAAAATCACTTTTATAATATTTCCTCCAAACCCGAAGTAGAGGAATCCTTATAATATGAGATTTAAAAACCCGATCCACTTTTTTATTAAAAATTAAATAGGCATGCCATCCAAAAAGTAAATCCCAACCCTCCAAATGGAGTATTTCTACATTTGTTAAGTTTACCCAATCACTAATTAATGTTAAAACCACAGCATCATAATATAATTTCAAATTCGGTACCTTGAGTCCACCTCTCTCACGGAAGTCCTGCAAAATTTTGAGCTTTACCCTTGGTTTCTTCCCTGCCCAAATAAATTTATTAATACCTTTCTGCCATTCATTTAAATTAACCTCATTCTTTAAAATGGGTAGCATTTGAAACAAGAAAAGAAATTTTGGTAAAACATTCATTTTAATCACTGCAATTCTTCCCATAAGAGATAACTGTAACTTCTCCCAATTCTTCAAGTCTTTCTGTACCCTGACCCACAGACTTTCATAATTATATTTATACAATTTTGCATTAGAAACAGACAGACCCCCAAATATTTTATCTTATCAACAACCTCAAAGTCAGTCAAATTAACCAAAATCTGCTTATCCAGATTAGTCATATTTTAGGTAATATTTTAGTCTTATTATTATTAATTTTAAAACCCGAAACCCGTCCATATTGATAAATCAATTGTAATAACTTTACTGCAGAATAGGTAGGTTGAGACAAAGTAACCACCAAGTCATCTGCAAAAGCTCTTAACTTATATTCTTTTTTGTTTACTTCTATTCCTTTTATTTCCTGCGACTCTCGAATTTTAATCAACAAAATTTCCAATGTTAAAACAAACAATAACGGTGACAATGGACATCCCTGTTTTGTACCTTTTTCTATTGCAAAAACCTCTGACAAGCCCCCATTAACAATAATTTGTGCTGTTTGTTTTTGATATATAGAACCAAAAGTTTGTAATATTTTTTCTCCAAAGTTCATCTCCTCAATTACTCTTAGCATAAACTGCCAATTCAATTGGTCAAAAGCTTTTTCAGCATCTAAAAATATCAGCCCAGCAGAAATTTGGTTATTTTTATCTAAATATTCTAATAAATTAATAACTTGTCTAACATTATTTTTCATATACCTACCAGTTATAAAACCCGATTGATCCTTATGTATAAGCTGATGCAAAACCCTCATAAGCCTATTCGCTAAAATTTTTGTAAAAATCTTATAATCTACATTTAAGAGGGATATAGGCCTATAATTCTTTGGTAAGGTAAGATCTTGATCCTCTTTTGGAATCAAGGATATAAAAGCGCTGCGCCATGACGGAGGAATCTCTGAACCCTGTAATATGTTATTAAAAAGCTCACATAAAGGTTGGGTCATCTCTTCTACTAAAGTTTTGTAATAAATAGATGTCAAACCATCCGTACCCGGCGCTTTACCTAGTTTTAATTGTTTAATAACTGTCACAATTTCCTCATTAGTAATTAAATCATTAATTTCTTGTTTCTGATCTTCTGTTAATTTAGGAAAATTAGCCTCACTTAAATAATTGTTTATATCTAAAATTTGTACATTGGTACTCTTATATAATTTTTGATAATAATCTAAAAAAGATTTCTTAATCAACTCCTTCTGATACACTAATTTACCATTATAATTTATTTTATCTATAGTTCTCTGTCTCTGTTTCTTTCTTAATTGATAGGCTAACCATCTCCCTGGTTTATTAGCATTACAAAATGTATTTTGTTTCATAAACAGTAAGTTAATTGCAGTTTGATCAGCCATCAGCATGTTAAATTGTGTTTTTAACAACTTTATAGATTCTTTAATCTTTTCATCTGTAGGATTTAGAATCGGAGATTTTTCTTTTAATTTAATCTCATCTTCCAATTCCTTACGTTTCTGGATCTGCTTTTGTCTATGGACATTATTCATTTTTATCAGAATCCCACGCATAAAAGCTTTACCTGCATCCCATACCATTGATATTGATATTCCCTTATGCATATTTAAAGCAAAATAATCCTTTAAACACTCCTTTAATTTTTGAACATTCCTTTCTTGTCGAAATAAGTTCTCATTCAGCCTCCAGGATCTCCTCTCCTCTTTTTCATGAACTAGTTCCATCCAGACTGGACTATGATCCGTCAATGACCTAGGAAAGATTTTTACATTCTTTACCCTGTTATATAAATCAGTTGTAATCGGGAAAAAGTCAATTCTTGAAAAAGATTGATGTCTATCTGAGAAAAAGGTAAAGTCTCTCTCCTCTTGGTTACGTTCACGCCAGTAATCCCTCAGCTCCCAGTCCTCTTTCAGATCAAAAAAAGCTTTGGGTAATTTAGCCTGTTTAAAAAAAATGGAAGAACCTTTTTTGTCCCTTTGTGTATCTAAAACACCATTCCAATCTCCCATTAATATCACAGATCTATAGTCCAATGAAATTATTTTCTGATGTAACAGTCTGTAAAATTGTTCCTGTTGTTGGTTTGGTGCATACAGTCCCACTATAAGTAATTTCTTACCATATAAACCCAGTTCAATCATAACATATCTTCCTTGAAGATCTGATTCTACCAGATGAACTGGTAGATTTTGCTTAACATAAATAACCACACCCCCTTTTTTCCCAGGGGCAGGAGATACAAAGTGAGATCCCAAACGAGCATTGACTAAATATTTTTGATCTTTAAGTTGAATATGAGTTTCCTGCAAACAAATAAAGTCATTATTATGTTGCTTTAAATAGTAAAAGATTTTCTTTCTTTTCTGGGGGGAGTTAAGGCCGTTAACATTCCAGGTCAGGAACTTTGCCATCTCCCTTAACCAAAAGCCTGGAGAAGATTGCCTGAAGCTCTGCCATTGAGGAATGTGTTGCAGAACTCTTGGGTCTTGCTCCTCCCACCGGCATTGAGACACTTTCATGAGAAGATTCTTTAACTTCTTTCTTCTATTGTTCCTTTTCCTTACGTCTATATGCTGCACGAGTTATTCTTTGCTCTTTGACCTCTGTTTGGCGCAGCCATTCCACCTGTGATTTTCCAGCAACCATCAAACCTAATCCTTCAGACTGCTGTTCCACCTCCTTGCCGCCCAGAGCTTTCTGAGTCATAGATGAAGATGAGCCTGCTCCCAGGACCGTATTATAGAACTCTTTGGCTTTAACAACTGTATTAAGTCTGTAACGTGTCCCCGCATGGCTCAAAACAATACCCATCGGGATCTCCCATCTGAATGGCATCAATCTTGTTTTAAGCTCATTAGCTAGAAAAGCGAAGTCTTTTCTATTTCTTAAAATTTTAGATGGGATTTCCTTTAAAATGATAACATCTTGGGCAGCAATCTGGAATCTCTTGTTATAAAAAGCTTGTATAATTTCATTATGCAGAGATCTCTTTGCAAAGTAGATCACCACATCTCTTGGAGGTTCTTTTGTTTCGCAATCCAGGAATTAACTCTGTAAATTTTTTCCACTTCTCTACGTAATCCATCTTTATCCCTATTCAGAACAAGAGCTAGATCATTAATCACCATCTCCATCAGATCTTGATTCATGTCTTCTTTAAGACCCCTAATTCTCAAAGCATATTCCATTTGCCTATACTGAGACATAAGAATATCCTCTTGTGAGATTTCCATCTTTTTTTCCATATCTTGGAATTTGTCCTCAAGGAGGTCTACTTTTTCCTCAACCTCTTCCACTCTGGAATCCAACTTCACAACCACAGAAGCCAAACCTGATAAAGCTGTAACTATGTCTTGCCTCAAAATAATATTATTCTCCACTAAAAGCTCCTTCATTTCCTCTTTAGTTTCAGATTTATTCTGTTCAAAAAGATCCTTCATTTCCTCTTTGCTTTCAGACTTGCTCTGTTCAAGAAGTTGCTTCATTTCCTCCCTGATTTGAGATACAGCATTTCCCATTATATCTTTAATATCTTGTGCAGATAAGCCTGGCAAGGGAGGAGAAGGTAGAGGTGTAACCTTAGGTTGCAGCACTGGTAGTGTAGCTTTAAGTTGTTGTTGTACGGTTGCAATTGCAGGAGAGGAAACCACCTTAGAAACTATAGAAGCTGGTTGTCTCTTTGAAGCCATTTTTTAAAAATCTTATTCTCTCTTTCTTTCTTCTTAAAAAAAAAAAAAAATATTAAAATCCTTAAAATTAAAAAAGAAAAACCAGGGAGAGTGCAAGAAAAGAACTTCAAAACCTCCAAAACACTTTAAAAGAAAAAGAAAACTTAAAAGAAAAAAGGACTGTGCTATCCATACGTTTCATTTAAGTCTGTTCTTTCTTTCTGAAAAAAAAACCACTTTCAAAACGCCATCTTACTTTCACTCTCACTCTCCACCACAAAAAAAAACAAAAGAAAAAGAATCTACATAAACTAAAAGAGAAATAAAAAGAAATAAAACTCTACACTCTAAGTAAAATCCTTTAAACAGTTCTGTCCGCTTTAAAAGTCACTCACCAGAAAACTTTAAGCGCGGAGATGGTAGCGGCGTTTCACTTTGTTTCCGAAGAAACAAAGACAGCTGGGAGGCGGAGAAAGCACGAACTCCGAGGGAACACTCTTTCTACCCCCCAAAAAAAGAAATCCAGGGGGGTTAAGAGGTTCTACCTCTATTCGTGTGATCTCTACCCCTTCCCTTCGCCCGGGAAGGGGATTTCGAGCCGCGGGCCAGCTGGTGTGCGCTGTGCTCTGCAGATCTAACGCCGTCCCAGGAGGACGGCTACAGAGTAGCCGCCATCATTGTCGCTGACCACCGGAAGCTCCCGGTAGCATTGTACTCTTACCGGTATCAGCCTGAGGTGGGCTGCCAATATCGCCAGTAGCTTTGTGAACACTCGAGGAGCCGAGGATAGACCGAAGGGAAGAGCTCTGTACTGATAATGTCTGCGTGCATGGCAGAACCGGAGGAATCTGCAGTGATGGGGTCGGATGGGGACATGAAGGTAGGCCTCTGTCAGATCTATGGAGGAGAGATAGTCTCCTTTTCTGATGCTGGCCAGAATGGACCTGAGGGACTGCATCTTGAACCTCCTGTAAGTTAGGAAGTAGTTGAGTCCCTTTAGATCCAATATCGCCCTCCAACCCACCGAGGCCTTGGGGACAACGAAGAGGATGGAGTAGAACCCCTTTCCCCTTTGGTCCGGAGGTACTGGTTCTATGGCCTCTATATCTAACAAGTGGGATATGGCTGTGGATACTAGCTCGGCCTTGCTTGCGTGTCTTGAGGATGGACACTGGATGAAGTGGTCTGGGGGAATGGATTTGAATTCTAGGGCTAGACTGAATCTTATGGTCTCCCTTACCCAGGAATCTTTGGTGGTGACCTCCCAGGTGTCGCTGAATAGAGCTAAGTGACCACCTATAGGAGGCTACAATTTGGCGTCACTTAGACTTCCTGTATGGACGGCCCCCAGCTCCTCTGAAGGGATGCTTGTATTGGGATTGACCCCTGGCTCCTGAATTTTGGCGGTCCTGTCGGCGATCCTGTCTGGGGGAAAAGGATTGGGAACCTCTGGGCCAATCCCAGGACTGCCCTGATCAAAAGGGCTGTCTCCATTCCCAAGAACTTCCAGCACGAAAGGACTGCCTGCAAAATTCTTGTTGGGGTTTCCTATCTGCCTTCTTAGAAGGGTGAGCCAAGGTTTTTCGCTTATCTTTCCCTTCTATCAGGTACGGTTCCAGGACCAGACCGAACAAGTGGGTACCACTGTAGGTGTCAGTAGCTAGACGCCACCTTGACTTCAGGTCAGGCTTGCACTGCTTTAGCCACAATAATCTGTGTGATGCTACTGTGGCCGCTATAGATCTAGCTGAATACTTGGTTGAGTGGAGGGATGCGTCTGCCATATATTCCACTGCTGCTACCAGCTTACCTTGTTGTGCACATACCTGATCCAGAGGGATTAGAGCCTGTAACTTATGGAGCCAAATAATGGAAGTTCTTGCGAAAAAGGACGAGGATGTTGCAGCTCTGATTGCCCAGGCTGAAGCCTGATGAGCCCTGCAAAGTGAAAATTCGAACCTCTTATCCTCCGCTTTGAGGGCTTCCTCCATATCTCCAGGAATTGTAGATGTGGAGAACAGTGAGGACAAGGGAGTGTCTACTGTAGGTACCTCTAGGAGGGAAGAAAATATGGATGAGACATTAAACAATTTCTTTTCCGTGCTATTGGGTGTAGGTAAAGTGGCTAGTGAAGACCACTGTTTCTCCACTGTATCGTGGAAAACAGCTGGGCAAGGAACCTGTTTTTCCTCCACCACCTTCATTGTGAACAAAGGGTTTGATTCCTGTGCAGTGGAGGTAGATGGTTTAGACTCCTGCTCTGTAACCAATTTTGCCGTGGTGCAGGCCTTTAACAAAATAGACCTAAATAGAGAAGGATCAAAGAGACCCAATGTTGGGGTCGTATCTGGAGCTGCCTCTTCATCCTCAGACATAGGAATGTCAATTGCCTCCAGGTCAACAGACTCCGCCTCTCCAAGTTGAGATGACGTCTCAGAAATACCAGAGCCCACTGACTGGATATGTACAGTGCGACCAATGGGCAAGTATGGACGAGACGGTACCTGTGGACACCCCTGTGCCATAGAAGATGACATAAACTGGTCAAAGGCCTGGTGCATAAAGGTCTGGAGGTGTTGTGCCCATAATGTATGCTCTGCTGAACCAGCACCAGCCACAGTAGTTTGAGAAACCTGTGGGGTGGTGGCATCAGACTGAACAGAAGGATCAGGATAAGGAGGTGGAGAAGGAGGAATAATAGGAGGAGGAGGGAGACTGACCTGTTCAGTTCCCCCTTGAGGAGACCAAGCTCTGGGAGCCTGAAAAGATGGCTCAGGTGGAGGCTCAAATGGGGAGTTGTCCAGCAAAGCAGGGGGAACCACTTCAGCTTCGCTGGACCTGAGCCGTTGAACTTTGGAGAATTTTTTCTCCAGTGCCAGATGTCTCCTTGAGGCCTCTCGCTCAGCAGCCTTGGATGGTTCTTTGGTGGACAAATGCTTGGTCTTGGCCTTCTTCTTTCCCCCCATGCTCAAATCTGAAAATCTGCGTTTAGATTGTGCGGGGGGAACATCAGAACCCTGCAATGTCTGAGGAGTAGCACTGTCTGCATTGCACACTAGACCTTCCAGATAGGAGAAGCCCAGGAGTGGGGTAAAGGCACGCAGATCAAGTTGACCAGGAGAGAAGCTTCCTGCACCCTGAACAACCGCAATGACAAACAGCTGGACAGCTCACTAGAATTGTCCGCTTAGGCCCTGCAACACAGCGCCACACGCTAAATGAACTGGTCTGATAAATTCTCCCCCAGAATTGATCAGTCAATGAAATTGGATGAGCAGATTTAATCTGACTCCAATTAAATCCTGTGAAAATGTTGGAATAGAATACCAGATGCACCCCCTTGAGAGCCTTACACAGAAGGCTACTGAAATATTCGGTCCGAGATAGGCCCTGAATGCTCTCCAAAATGGCGACCACACCCAACTCCGAATCCAAAATGGCAGCTACCAGATACCCTGCTGCCCAAAATGGTGACGCCTCAGAACGATCTGAAATCGCAATTCCACAAAAACCCCTTTCTTTACCCCCTTCAGGGAGTCCAAGGGATCCTCTAACAACTGATCTCTCACCCCCTTGATTTACAAGGCACTCAAAGACTTGCATTTCTGCTGCTCAGGCAATCAGTAGCTCGATGGTGTGGATCCTCATGGTCACAAGGCAAGATGGAGGCGGCTCGGCTGTTGAGCTCGATCTTCCGGAGCTCTTGCAGAAGAAGGAAAAAGGCTCCCGGGTGCTCGGGGGATCCCCATCGTAGCGCCAAACAGCTGACCAAAGCTAAACCGTGCTCTGCAGTTTAGCTCCCAGCGATCACGAGGCCGGGCAGACCCTTTGATCGAACTTGCCTGAATTGGATGAATTCTAGTCCTAGTGCACTCACTAGTTGAATCAGATGACTTAAAACTATAAACTAAATGAACTTTCTATCCTAATTCTGAATAACTAAATCTAAGCTATCTGAGGAGCAATCAAAGTTGTGTCCTACTGAGCCTGAGACTAAGACAAAATTGGGAAAGGAACGCCCAAGGGAGGCATGGCTAAAGTTTGGTCTTAGTCTAAAACTGAGCAGGAAGGCTTTGATTACCCATCGGTGGATGCTATATCTATCATGCTGGAGAATCAGCTGCTCTCAAGGAGCCTGGAGAGAGCTCTGGCAATTCTGCCAGCATGCCTCACCAGGGGTCACCTGCAAAAAAACTTGTGCATAAAAGTCCAGGTCTAGCGAGCCCAACAGACGGGCCAGTAGGCCAGGTGCCCTTAAGAACAAGTCCTGGTCTGCCTAGCTGGGCAGGTGAGCTGACAGGCCAGGCACCCTCCCTAACCTTGCGTAGGTCACAATGGGCTAAGGCCCCTCCTAAGCATCTAAGCAAATATGTGAGGTTCTTGTCAGTACAAGGGACCTTACATGTCTAGGTTGAGGAGATGGGACCTGTGTGGGGTAAAAGATAGACACACGAAGTCCACATTAGAGAGTGGTTTGGTTGGCTAACTATGTTACTAGAAGAAGGGTGTCTGCATATGAGCAGACTATTGTTTTCTTTTGATTTATTTTATTATGATTGTAAAGAAGTGGAATTGTGTGTGTTGTATCCAGGGGGGAGGGATGTTGTGTCCTGGGCCTGATGAGGAAACTCAGCAGGCCCGGAATTGTTGCAAATGATCCCGGGCATTCTAAAAGCTGCCCAAGACCAGAAGAGTGGCACCAGCCTTGTGCGCATGTGCAAGGTGCAAAGAAAGAAGAACTCTTATTGGTTCACTCTGTCTGGGGTTCAAGCCATATAAAAGGCCTGCGTGCCTTTTGCTTCTTTGCTTGGAATTGGAGTAGGAGAATAAAGCATTGTTGTTTGTCATCATGAGTCTTCATCATTCGCCCGCGAACGGAGAACACAACATTGACATTTTCTATTTGTCCTCCCTAAAGCCAGCACTGACCTGTGCCCCTCCAGATATGACAGAATTGAACTTTCCAGCAACTTCTGCTGGCCTAGCCAAAAATGAATGGTATTGAACAAGTCACACACTTCCAACTCTGGCTATAAATAAGATTCTTTTTCCATTTAGTAAAAAAAAATTGAAAACTAAGAACTGACGTATCATTGTAACACCATCATGTTTTAAACATGAACCTGATTATCTGTGATCATTCCACAGGTGAGAATGAGATAGATAAACTTACCCTGAAAGAAAAGAAGGAAGAAAAAACAATGGCTGCAAATAATTGTAATGATCTTAAGATAGGATTAAGGTGCTTTGGATTTCCATTCACTGATGCACAACAATTGTGGTGAAAAGCATTGGTGGGAGAACTGATTCTTTGTTTATCTATAAAGTCATGTAAGATATACAATATTTACACTGTACCACTATAGCAGCTGTCCAATCTATATGGCTTGGCTAGTTTATAGTAAGACAAAAAACATACCTTGAATTTCTTCTTTCTAAGCATTGAACTTTCTGCTGATTTCCTTTATTGGGGAATGAAAATCAGTTGACACTTTCCCTGAGAGATAATTGCCTATACATATATCATATAGGTAGGGGCTTGAATGTCTTCCATTGATTTTTCATGAATATAAATCTTGAGAAAAGAGAATTGAATTTTATGAGCAGTTGTAAGATATGTTTGCGAGTTGTCCTGATGGTGTGAAGGTTCCGGCTGATGATCCCAATGAAGTAAGCACACCTGAGACATTCTGATCTCTAATGCAAAACTTTATTGAGCACAGCATACAAGCACTAATGAATGGAAAACCAACTCTGGCAATTTGGTGCCAGAAAGATAATTAAAAGAGTAAAACCTTTCCTCTTGTTGGAATATTCATGAGCAGGAAGAGTCATGTGGTAACTCAGTCAGCCAATGTGAAGAAAGTGCTACTGAGTCTGTGCAAAAAGAGTATTGAGTTAGGAGCTGGATTTTCAGTCTCAGATTTGTCTCTGTATCTCTCTGTAAGAAGTCTTCATTGAGCTATGTTGCTGTAAAGAAGAATATATGGTATTGTAAATATTTTTATATGAATATAAAGAAGTTATTTTGAATCAGCTAAATGCAGTCAACTGTGAGAGCTTCTGATTTATTTTTTCACCAATAGAGAAATTAAAATTCTCTAACACCTCTCCTCTCTGATAATTCAGGTCACAACATCCAAACAGTCTTCAGGCCATTGTTATGAGAAGGAACTCTCTGCTCATCATAACATATATTCTGCGACCTTGCTTCCCATATGGATAGAAACCACCTATGCATTTCATACGTTCCCCTCCCCTCCATAACTGTTGGCAAGCTAGAAGCGGCATGGCTGTCCCAGTGCAAGCAGTCTCCGTAGCAACAGGCTGGCCTTACAGAGTTGGGAGAACTTGGAAGACAATGAATACATATTATTACTTGTTAACTTTCTCTTGTGATGGCCCCAGTTTCCGGGGATGTTTATTATGGAATCGCTCCACTAAGTCATCCACTTTCACATTGTGAGCCTTACCCATCTAGCCTACTGCTCAGGAAGGTATAGCATCCAACACACAGGGCCCAACGTTCCATCAAAGAAAAGATAAGACTCCAACTAAGACTGCAAGGGGTCCCATGCTCCATGGAGCTAGATACTGGATCTGCCCTGTCCATTATTTCCTCCAGGACTTTCGGCCACATTTGCAAACATAGCCAATGGCGAGTCCCGTTCAAATCATCAAGCTTAGTGCTAATGGACTTACCTTGGCAACTTTAAGACTTGTGGACTTCAATTCAAGGACTTAACACTGGTGACGAAGGTGGGATTTTTCACAAGAAAAATAGAAGGAAGCTATAAGACTCACCCAAAAGAAGTCCTGAAGGGAAAAACGGCGTTAAAATCAGCATCCATCCTGCCAGTACAGCGTCGCTGGAGGGTGAGTTTGGCTGAAAGACCCTTTCCCGGAAGAAGCGAGTGGTGAAGCACAAGCTATAATGGCAAAGATCGGCCACTTGTCAGAATTCGATGTCGCACACCCGGAAAGATGGGAATCATACGTCGTGAGGGTGGAGAACTATTTCAGAGTCAACCAAATTCGTGAAGATGGGCTGAAGGCTGCCACATTGTTGTGTGTATGCAGACAAGAGACTTTTGAGATTGCTGAAAACCTAGTGGCTCCTGCTTCTCTGGAAGGCATAACGTATACAGATTTAAAGAAGCTTCTAAAGGAACATTTCCAGCCCAAGTTGTCCATCATTGCATGGAGGCACACGTTTGAACAAAGGGATCAGAAGGCAGGAGAATCTGCTAAAGAATTTATTGTGGCCTTGAGATGAGCAGCCAGACCGTGTGAGTTTAAAGACTTAGAAGAAAGGCTGTGCGACCGTTTTGTATGCGGGTTAAGGAATAGAGACTTATAGCAAAAGATCTTCGCTAAGGAAGATGTTTCTTTCCAAGATGCTCTGCGAGAGGTTACAGTAGAGGAAGCAGCAGGAGAGGCAGTCAAGAACATGCGGCCCAACAGAAGCTCTCCGGAGACTGTCGCCGTCCACCAGGAGAACATGAGAGAAGAGTTGGAAGAAGTTCCTGAGGATGAGGTGGATAAGCTTTACCAGGCAGTTGGAAGGAGACAGAAGGAACGCACAGAAAAGGCTTCAATGGCCCTGCAATGCTTCGCGTGTGGAGGATGCCACAAACGGGCTGACTGCCGGTTCCGTTCCGCCATTTGCAGGGCGTGCAGTAGGCAAGGCCACATCGCATCCGTCTGTTTGGGTTGTCAGAAGGTACAACCTAGAGAAGAATTGCATCTGAAAGGTACCAGGGTCCCCAGCCAAAATAGGGTGGGTTTCTGCACAACACGCAGAAGTGTTCTAAGGACAGGCATACATAAACCCTTAAAGAAGAAACTGTCCCTTTAAGTAAGGTTGCAGGGGGTTCCTTTATTCATGGAATTGGACACTGGGTCTGCTCTTTCCATAATTTCCCTCAACACATTCAGGAAGATTTGTAGCAGCAGTGGCCTTCGAGTTAAACTCAGGCCATCCAACGTGATACTCATTGACTTTCAGAATTCTAAGGTGTTAAAAGGGAGGCCACCCTTAAGATACAGTACAAGGATTTTGAGGGTCCCTTAGATGTGTTGGTTGTTGGGGGTGAATGCACGAGTCTCATTGGACTCGATTGGTTTCAGACTCTGGGAATCCAGGTCATGGGCCTGCACCATTTGCAAACGTTAAGTCTTGCAGAAGTCTGCAAGGAATTTGCAGATGTATTCAGTTCTGAGCTTGGAACCTATAAGGGGCCTCCAGTTTCATTATGATTAGATCCTTCCATAACACCCATTAGGGTCAAGCCTAGGAGGGTACCTTTTGCCCTCAAAGGCAAGATTGATGCTGAACTGGACAAATTACTCCAGCAGGGCATCTTGGAACCTGTAGATTCTAGTCCTTGGGAAACTCCCATAGTAACGCCTCTTAAGGCTAATGGGGACATACGTATTTGTGCAGATTACAAGTGCACACTAAACAAGGCATTACAGCAACATACTTATCCAGTACCTGTAGTAAGTCACATTCTGGCTTCCCTAAAAGGGGGGCGCATTTTTGCGAAACTTGACCTGGCACAGGCCTATCAACAGTTGCCTGTTGATGAGGCAGCTGCTGAAGCTCAAACAATTGTGACCCATAGAGGGGCTTTTAAGGTAAAGAGATTGCAATTTGGGGTGAATGTAGCCCCTGGCATATTCCAAAGTATCATGGAAAACACATTGAGAGGTATTCCTGGAGTTTGTCCATATTTTGATGATGTCCTCATTGCTGGGGAATCATCCCAAAACTTGGCAGAGAGATTAAGGGCTGTCTTACTTCATTTTAGAAGAGCAGGCCTTAAGTTTAAAAAAGGCAAGTGTAAGATAGGAGTCGATTCTACTGACTTTTTGGGATTCAGGATAGATGCTCAAGGCATTCACCCTTCTGATGCTAAATTAAAGGCCATTCAGCAGGCCCCATGCCCTAGTCTAAGGGCAAACTTCAAGCCTTTCTGGGCCTTTTGAACTTCTACCATGCATTTCTGCCACGTAAAGCTGCTATAGCTGAGCCCTTTCATAGGCTCTTAGACAAACAAGCCTGTTGGCAGTGGACTAAGGTCCATGAAAAAAGTTTTAATGAGGTTAAAGCCTTGCTTACTTCTAATGCTGTACAAGCTCACTTCAATGAGCAACTGCCTGTTTGCATTGCTTGCGATGTTTCTCCTTATGGAGTAGGGGCTGTCCTTAGCCATCTGATGGCTGATGGGACACAGGTCCCCGTGGCTTATTGTTCCAGAACACTGTCTTCTGCTAAGCGTAATTACGCTCAGATTGATAGTGAAGCACTGGCCATTGTGGCTGGCATTAGGAAGTTTCATGATTTCATATACGGCCACTATTTCACGGTCTACACTGACCATAAGCCACTGCTGGGGTTGTTTACCACAACCAAACAGACCCCACATATCCTTTCTCCTCGTATGCTGAGATGGTCAATTTTCTTGTCAGCATATGACTACACGCTGATTCATAAACCTGGAAAGGAAATGGGCCATCCTGATGGCCTAAGCAGATTACTCCTGCCAGTCTTGGAGCCTGACCCTGCTCCAGCCGTTAATATTCTGTCCATTCAAGAATTGCCTGAGTCTCCCCTCAATGCTAGGGATGTGGCTGCAGAAACTGCCACTGATCACACATTTACATGCGTGTTGTCATGAGTGTTGTCAGGTTGGCCTGACAGGTGCCCTGATTCTGAGTTCCAAAGTTTCTGGCATAAGAGGCATGAGTTGTCCACTTTCAAGGGTTGCCTGTTATGGGGAAGTAGGGTAGTAATCCCTGCCTCATTGAGGTCTAGAATCTTAATCTCTCTGCATGAGGGACATCCTGGGATAGTCAGGATGAAAGCGCTTGCATGCAGTCATTTGTGGTGGTCTGGCCTTGATAAAGCCATCGAGGCCCAGGTACGTGGGTGCCATGTGTGCCAACAGTCTCGGCCTGAAATGCCTCAGGCACCAGTTCATAAGTGTGGGCCCTTTCAGGGACAATTCTTCCTAGTTGTTGTTGATAGCCATTTCAAGTGGCTAGAGGTTGTTCCTGTGACCTCCACTACTATTGCCAAGACTATCCAGGTGCTGAGAGGTATTTTGCTGCTCATGGCTTTCCAGATGTTCTGGTTTCAGATAACGGTCCTCAATTCACTTCTTCTGAGTTCCAGGCTTTTCTTCAAGCCATCCTGATCTGCCATGCAACTTTAGCTCCTTTCCACCCATCCACCAACAGGATGGCTGAGCATATGGTGTGCACCACCAAGGATGCCTTCAAGAGACTGACTTACGGTAACTGGCATCACAGGTTAGCAGACTTTCTTCTTGCACATTGCACCACACCTTGCACATCCACCGGGAAGAGTCCTGCTGAACTCCACTGGGGTTGCCGGCTCATTACTAAGCTGGACAGACTGCATCCTGACTGGGTGCCGTCTCAGGTGCCACATCCATGAGAAGGTGCCTTCATGTGGGTGATCCAGTTTGGACTCAGAACTATGGGCCTGGTCATCTCTGGGTACCAGCTGTGGTCTGCAAGGTCTCGGGACCCTTGTCCTATGAAGTGTCCTTGGCTGACAGCCACATCATTCGGCAGCACATAGATCAGCTGCATGTGCGGCTGGATTTGCACCCTTTTACTCCTGGTTCTGCACTGGGGAGGGGGGAGGAAGGTCATAAAGTGCATTCTGAGTATCAATGTCAGCAGCCATTACTGGCAGCTGAGGAGATCATTGATCCCCCATCTCAAGATTCCGCAAGTGCTCCAAACAGGAATTCATGGGGCAGAGAATTATTCCATACACCAAGATGCACTCCAGCCAGGGAGTCACCCCAGAGGCATCCACATATTCCACACAGAACCAGTAACACTCCAGACAGGGAGACTGACCGGGGGTATCCACATAACTCATATAATGCACAAGAACTGGCAACACAGCAAGGAAGCAGGTTCAATTCTGCAATTGTTAACAGAAGGAGGTCCTCTGTAAGGGGGGCAAGCAGAGAGGCTACTCCTGATTCTGGAACCTCAGGCACCACATTGGGGTCCACAGGATACAGGGGGCCTGTAGCCACTCTTGACTATTCCCCCACGGACCTTGGAGGCGAGGGACAGTGCTCCCAAGAAGGGTCCATTGTGGATCCGGGGACTACAACCCTTCCAAGAGATGTTGGGTTGAGTGTAGAGGGCTCAGCCAATCAGCAGAGGGGCAGATCAACCAGGTACGGGGGCCAGCAAAGCCCTGACCTACTGAGCCTGGCAGGCGAGCAGGTAGGTCAGGCAACAACACCAGGGTCTCCTGAAGTAAGTGGCCATCCGTGTCTGGGCTCATCCAACCTAGTGGGTCATGGACTGGACCCAGGAAACTCTCCTGGTCCGAGGAGGTCGCAAAGGACCAAGCCCCCCCCATATCTTTCAGACTTTGTAAAACTGCTGTCCAGTTACAAGGGGTATTACCCTTAAGAATACTGTAATAATGTATTTTGTTTTTATAATGATTTAAGTGTCTTGTAATAAGAAAGCAAGGATAGGAAGTGTGAGCAGTGGCAACAGTAAGAAATCCCTTCCATGCTTGGATGTCAGGGTGTTCCAAGCTAGGGGGAGGGGTGTTGTGTCCTGAGCCTGCAAATGCAGGCTTGGGACATTGCAAGGGTCCCGGGCTTTGCAAAAGCTGCCTGGGACCAGACTGAGTGGCGCCGGCTTGCACAGGTGCGCAAGGCATGAAAAGTGCCTTATTATGTAACCATGTTGTCTGGGGATCTGGGCATATAAAAGGAGGCCTACGTGTCTCTGCTCGTTGTTGGAGTTTTGACTGAATGCACAATAAAAGGTTGTTATACAGCAACGTGTCCTTTTCCTTCGCCTTCGCTTCAAGGATTTAACAACTATTATTTAGGACTAGTTACCAGGAACAATTTGTTTCTTAGAAGGACTTCCCAGGCTGAAGGTAGAGTTTTAGTCTTAATTCAAGATGAGCGTTCAATACATGGCTAGATTATATGAAATACTATAAGAGCTTCTGGAGAGAGAGTTATCTGTTTTCTGACCTATTTAACAGCAACACAAAAAAGGTCTTTGTAGAAGCTTCTCCCGAGTTAATTCCATCTTTATTGTCTGACCTATACTAAGTAAAGATATTTTTCTTCTAAACTAATGCAGAATTATTTGGAAATGTAATGATCAAAAGAACAAATTAATATAAGGAGCTGGGTCAGTTCTTAGAAAAAATTAAGATTTAGCAGTTTCTGTTCTGACAGCTAATTTATATTGAGTATCACATCAACACAAAGTGATTTATATTCAAAATCTTTGTGTAGAGATGTCTGGTGAAGTAGATTTTACTCTTTTAGGTATTTTCATAGCTTAGTAATTATTCTTAAACTTTATTTCTCTTTTTATTGCCTCTGATTGAGGTATTTTTTGTGTCTCCACTAATGTTACTATTTTATCAGAAGTTATTGGTAGCACTGAAATACTACTGTTCTAGTAAGAATATTCCAAATGATATAAATATATAGTATTTGATTTGGTATTAAATCCTTTAAAATCTATAATCAGATTTTGCAACCTGGTGTCTTCCAAATGTCAACATCAATAATGCCCCAGTAACTATTAAATGTATGTCTGCTAATAAAAGCATTGAACAAAATGCAGCTGAATATCTCGTATTTTCCCATTCTTCATTGTGGCTAACATGTTTCTGTTCACTGATGAATGACAATGCAGAATTATTTGGAAATGAAATGATCAAAAGAACAAATTAATATAAGAATCTGGGTCAGTTCTTAGAAAAAATAGGATTTAGCAGTTTCTGTTCTGATAGCTACTGTATAAATCATGCAAAGTGATTTATATTCAACATCTTTGCAGAGATGCCCTGTTTACAAATACCCCTAATTTACTTTGTGATTTTAAAAAATAATAATTTGCCAGTGGCATTTTACATCCCCAGTTTGGTATATTTTGGAAGAATGGGGAAAAAAACTGGAAAGGCAGATGATAACAAAACTGTCACTGAGATACCGGTTGAAATGCCCATACTATGCTGGTAGCATCACCCACATATCAGAGGGAAAGAGCAAAAGAAGTATCTAGACATTTTCTTTATTCACTGTAATGTGCAAAAAAGAGATAGGCTACATAGGGAGCCTTTGGATACTTTGAGAATACTCTTTATAAATGTTCTATTGTACCAAGACTTAAAAGGTATTTATTAAGATCAGGACTGGTCAAGAGACCAGTCAATCAAGCTGTCCCTGGAGACAAACATGAAAGAGACAAGAACAATGTTTGAAGCCTCACCTAAGCTTCCTGAACAAAATAGCATAAAAAGATCAAGGATAGGATCTGAGCAACATACACTGGCTGCACAATGGAAGAAAAAGCCAATGGGCATTAACAGAAAAAATACATTCAGCTTTTTGTATGTGAACAGCTTCCTGTTTTTTGTATGAAAACTGATAACTTTTGTACTCCTAGCTCTTGATTTGATCCCTTTTTTCTCTTTGTCTTGCTTTATATTAATTTCAGTTCATTTTTATCTTCTTTCTTAAAAGTTTTAATAAAATTATATTTAGAAAAGAAAGTCTGCTGAGAAGTTGTTGCCCAACACTTTCAAAAAAATTCAAGATGGCTAAGAAAGAGAACTTTTCCACTAAGGCTAACTATAGAAAGAACATTATGTTCTTTCAACAAATGTCCCACTAAAGTCAAAAAGATATTTGAAAGGCACTGCTTTTTGTTTCATTTCATTATTTTATTTTTCAAATGATTCTAATAACTTGTCAGGATGTGTGCATTTTCATCCCATGGACTAATCAAGTAAGATGCATATGTGTTGACTCTGTTTGTGTGTTTGTGAGTGTTTTCGTATGTTTGCCTAATATTGTGTTTCATACATATATCTAGTGGGAAAGAGAGAAAACTGTACATGCTCCATTCTGGATTGAATGACTAGAGTGAGCAGACTGCAGCATTTAAAGGTAACTACTTCTCTTGTATAGTTTTCATATGAAGGAAAGGAGGAGGAGGAGGAGGAGGAAGAAAAAAGGATGTTTTATATATAGTATAAATAAAAAAGGGTACAAGAGTAAGTGATGGTCCAATCACTGAATCATAGAATCGGAAGGTTGGAAGGGATGTTGGAGACAATCCTATTCAATTCACTTCCCAGCATAGGAATCCCTAACTTCTGAGTATGTTGTTCTCCAAGCTGAACATACCCAATGACCCTAACCATTACCTCCAAACTTTGTACCATCCTAGTTATTCTCCTTTAGAAACGCCCCAGTTTGTCAGTCATAACTCAGGAAACATTCTCAGAATGAAAATGATAGCTCATTTTGTGGAGCCTGTGATCTGCAGGCATTGTTCAGCTGAAACACTTGTAGCTTCATACTGTATGGCCAATGAGGAAGGATAATGGTTCCTTCATAAGCCTTCATTAAGCTTTAGATGTAATGCTGATTGACAGGCCTCTTTACTGTATATTACAACAACCACCTGTGTAGTTTTCTGGACACAAACTCTTTTCTACGTTCTTAGATTCTAGCTACCAGCCAGAAAAACAACTTTGTTTCCTGACTTCTAAGTGTTGTTATTATATATGCTATCTTCTGCATTTATTGTTTTTATTATTCTCATACAGTAACTCTTTAAGCCTCTTACTTATATGACTGCTGTTTTGTTGTTTAATTTTCAACATACTCAAGAAATTCCAATTGCCTTTTGAAAAGAACCTTTGGGACAACCATGACATGGATAACTAAGAATCTCCATAGATATTTATTGTGCTACCATGCTACCATGCTTAAAAGAAAGTATGGATATGTATGGATAAGAAAGTATGTATTTATTTGTTGGAAACTTCTAGGTTGAAATATGGAATGTTATATCTCATTGAAGTTCTTCATCCAAAACTATTCTGCAGCCTTGTGGACAATAGTGTGTGCTTGTGTGATTTCTAGTGTTTTGTAAGTTTCTTAAACTATAACCATTCAATCATTCTTTACAATCAAACATGACCAAGGAATTGCTGGGAATTATAGTGAATGTTCTCATGTTAAGAAATGATCTTTAAGCATCAGATATACTTAGGAGATCTAATGGGATTTGAAAAATACAGTTAATCTTTTTAACTGTAATTTCTAATAATATTATTTAAAAACAGATCTAATAGACTGGACAACAAAGCTGCAATTTTGCATACTTCAATAAATGGCAGAAAAATCAAGTTGAAGGGCAGAGTTACTATTTCTGTATAGGGGTAGAAGCAGCTTTAAAATGATAAAAATAGATTACAATACAGCTTATTTTGGAATAAAGTTGTAATTTATTGCCCATTTTCTATTTTACATAAAGGTTAATCAGTAACTTTTCCTTCACTGTATGTGTCATAATATAGTTAAATGTATCCCATTTACTATCTGCCACTAGTTAGGAAAATCTTCAACAAAATGAAATAATAGAATACAGTAATATGATAATTTTATTTAATCAAAGAACAATGAGAAGGAACTGACCTTGAACTCTGAAATGCCAATTCCAGTTAAATCTATTTATAGATGATTTAAACTCCAGTGTTAATTTTTACATAGTGAATAATAGTTACCTATTTTATCATCATCTTTAAAAAAACATGACTATTAATGGAACTGAACTAGCAGAACAATGGTTGAAGAGAGAAAACTTTATTTTACAGATAGCCCTCAACATACAACCTTCTGTTTAATGACTGTTCAAAGTTACAACAGCACTGAAAAAGTGGCTTATGACCATTTTTCACACATTACAATTGTAGCAGCCCCATGGTCACATGATCAAAATTTGGATGCTTGACAACTGGCATGTATTTATGATAGTTGCAGTGTCCTGTGATCATATGATCACCTTTTGTAACCTTCTCACAAGCAAAATCAATGGGGAAGCCAGTTTAACTTAACAACAGTGTTACTAAATTGCTGTGATTCACTTAACAACTGTGACAAAAAAGGTTGTAAAATAAGACAAAATTCCCATTCTTGTGGGTGGTTGATCATTTTGCGGATGCAAAATGCTTCAATTCATGATCACCAATGCCCACAACCACCTGGAAAAATACCAACACATCATCGACGAACAAAAAACTGCATGCCTCAACTCCATAGGACAAGACCTGACAGATACCTTAGAACAGGGGTCCACAACCCCCGGTCCATGGATCGGTACTAGGCCACGGCATGCCAGCAACCAGTCTGCACAAACAAGCAAAACACCATCCCTGAGAAACCACACACCCTTTGGTCCGCAGAAAAACCTCTTTCCACAGAACCAGTCCTGGTGCCCAAAAGGTTGGAGACCTCTGCCTTGGAACACATGATCCACAGGAATGCCAATAAAATATAAACACAAAAATGCAACTCACTACAAGAGAAACTCAATATGATGACCCCAAAACCACAAGACAATAACTTAGAACTATGGATCTGAAATCTATCCAGCAGACATCTATCTGATGATGAAAAGACTGTCCTCATACATGGCCTCAGTTTCAACCACAAAGATGCTGACCCCATTGAATTTCTCACCAATTTCGAATCCATTCTAAAAACGCACCCCAGACTCAAATTGATCAACTTACAAGCCAAAAAATAACAGAAGAGGAACAATTTAACAGAAAAGAAGATTTTACTCAACAATGCATACAATTTATTGAGAACTTTGATATTCAAACATTGATATTAATTACAGTACCTATAACTCCAAAAGCAACAGGAATTGATTAACAAACATGCTACACTAAGAATCTAAACAATCTAGACAACCAAATAACAATGACACCACCGGACATGACTTTCTACTCTACTCAGATGAAACTGCAAGAAGAAGAAGAGGACCAGACTGAACCGATGATAAATATTTTAAATCAAACATGGAGATCTGAAATATTAGGGCAACAACCTAATGATTACAAAGGGGCCAGTTCTCTTGAAAGATTGATAATTGGATGTTCTCCCTTGATTCAAACAGGTGTGGAAATGAAGGGAGATACATGCAAAGGTTTAGAGGCTCTAGGATGGAAACCTGCCTGGCACAAAAAGAAAGCCAGAGTTAGATTTAAAAATAGGATTTAGAAATCTACTTAATGGGTCAAGCAGCTTTTTAGAGATAATGATTGCTTTAACATTTAGGATTTAGATTTATAATGGGAATTAAAATTAACACTTAGATTATAACTTCAATTGTTATATGGAAATAGATTTGTGACAATGAAAGAATTTGCTACTAAATGAGGAGTTACTAGGATGAGAAATAGAATATACTTGTCAATAAAGTAAAAAGGTAAATTCTGGAATAATATATGTATTTATTTATGTTAATTATCTTATAATGAAATGAGGGAAATTAAGGTTATCCGAACTTAAACATTGGTTATAAAAGGCTAAATTGGAATATATAAATTGGAATTAAATAAAACCTAAAACCAGGACTTAGATATATATAACTAAAATGTTATTTATAAATGTGATGATTGATTGAGCTTTAGCTAGAAACCTATTAATATGAATATGATATAATATTTGTGGGAAATAGAGAGGGAATTTTTATTGATGTAACCTGAGATATATATGAATGATTTTGTTATTGGACTATTGATTACCCTATCACCATGCTGCTTCCTAAGTATTTGAATGTAAAAATTTGAAAAATTAATAAAACGTATAAAAAATACATAAAATATTTAAATTTAATCAGGCAATTTTACTTACTGTTTCTTGGATGCCACCGAACTGCTTTTAAATATGCATTACAGTAATGAAAGAGAAATTCATGCTCAGATTGGAGAGCATTGCCTTGAAGCAAGGGCATTAGATCATGTCCATCAATAATTCTGAAAAAGACAATATATGTATATCAGAATCAGAACAGAAGAGAGCTGGAAGGGACCTTGGAGATCTTCTAGTCCAGCCCCCTGCTCAAGCAGGAGAACCTATACCATCTCAGATAGGTGAATGTCCAATCTCCTCTTAAAAATCTGCAGTGATGGAGCGCCCATGATTTCTGGGGGTAAGCTGTTCCACTAGTTGATTGTCCTCACTGTCAGGAAGTTTCTCCTTAATTCCAGGTTGCTTCTCTCTTTGATCAGTATCCAACCGTTGTTTCTCATCCTTCCACCTGGTGCTTTGGTGAACAACCTGGTCCCCTCTGCTTTGTGGCAACCCCTCAGATACTGGAACACTGCTATCGTGTATCCCCTATTTCTTCTTTTCTTTAGACTAGCCAAACCCAAGTCTCATAGCCATTCTTCGTATGTTTTAGTCTCCAGGCCCCTGATCATCTTAGTTGCTCTTCTCTGATTTTTTTCCAAGCTCTCAACAACTTTTTGATCCAAACTTGATGAAAATTTATGAAAAATTTTTTATGAAAATCTCCTACCGACCAAATTACAATCCTGTGAGTATACTATGCATACTATCCTCAAGACCTAATTGCCATTGTTTTGTCTCTACTGAGATCCTGTAGGTTATTGTGAATATCTAAAGCTTCAAGAGATTTTACACAGGCTAACCCTGAATTTAGGTTAAATATTCAAAATAAAAAACTGCCCTCAGCTAACTTTAGAAATTATTCAAGTTTTGGACTTCCAGTGGCGCTCAGCTGCGCCGATGGCGGCATTCTTTTAGCCGTCCGCCCTGGGACTGCGTAAAAGCCGGCGGGGACAGTGAAGATCAGTTGTTCCGCGGCTTAAAACCTCTTTCCTTGGGAGAAGAGGAAGAGGAGAGCTTCTTGGGTAAAGGTAGAGCTCCCCAAGATCCCTATATTTTTAGGGAAGTCGGAGGGTAGAGTTCCCTTGGAGCCCGAGTTTTACTCCGCATTTCAGGTCGTCTTTGTTCCGAAGTTTCGGAACAAAGCTAGATGCCGCTTCCACATCTGCTTTTTAAAGTGAGATCGTGAGTATTTAAAAGCAAATGGAGCTGACCAGGGGAAATTAGATTTGGGCTTATTTAAGACTTTAACTCCTGAGGAAACATCTTCTTTTTTTTTTAAAAAAAAAAAAAAAGATTCTTTCTTTATTTGAAGAAAGAAAGGGAAAGTGATGGAAGTTAAAGATGGCGTTTGTTGCAACAAAGTTAATAGAATTTTCAACTTCTAAGGCAAGAACTTTCTTCTTTTTTGGGGGGGATTGTATTATTTTGGTTTTTTTTCCTTATTATTGACTGGAATCTATATTATAAGACTTTCAATTTAATGTTATAGGACTGTAATTTTACCGATATTGCTTCAAAAATGGCTTCAAAAAAATTTGTGTCTTCGGTTCCAAAAGCCTCTACACCCTCCCCGATGACACAGACCATCTCTCAAACTTAGCCCAAATCTCCCCCTCCTTCTCCTCCTCCACCTGCTTTTTCACTTAAAGATACAAGATGCTCTACAACAAACTGCTTCAGATATTAAAGAAGAGTTGGCTGATCTTTTGGATATCAAATTGGCTTTGGAGAGGGCTGCAATGGCACAATTATTGGAGGAGCAGAATAAAGATATGAGGGATGATATTGTGTTTGCCTTTCAAGGTCTTGCTGTACACATTGAGAGAATTGATGACAGATTGGATGAAGTGACGGAAAATGCAGAGAAATTGGAATGCAGAGTTGATGAAGTTGAGCATAAGATAGAGATGACACAGGATGAATTACTTATTTCACAGTATAGGGATATGGAATTAGCTCTGCACATCAGGGGTTTGAAAGAAAATCCACAAGAGGATTTAAGAGAGTTGGTGGTTAAGGATATCGCTTTTAATTTGGAATGGAAACCGGAAGAAATTTGGGATGGGATCGAAAAATTTTTTAGAGTGAACTCATGGATTGCCAGGCAAAGAAATTTACCAAGAGATGTGGTCATATATTTTTCCAGAAGATTAATTCACAATGAAATTATACAAGCTTTTTATAAACAGAGATTCCAAATTGCAAATCAAGATGTTATAATTTTAAAAGAAATACTTCCCAAAATTTTAAGAAAAGGAAAAGAATTTACTTTTTTTATCAGAAGAGCTTAAACATCGTCAAATCCAGTTTAGATGGGAATTCCAGCTGGGATAGTGGTGAACTACCTAGGAACGCGTTACAGATTAAATACAGTGTTAAAGGCAAAAGATTTTTATTCTACCGTTCTGAAGGCTGTTTCGCCCGTATCTCCCCAAGCTAGCAAAACTGAAGATGAACAAGTAATTGGAGGTGCTATTGCCAGTGATTTACAAGCAGAGCCTGCTTTACAGGTTTTAGAGATTAAAGAACAAAGGATGACTCATGCTGCACATAGACGCAAGGAAAAAGAACAGAAGCAAAAGGCCAGTGAAAAAAATAGAAGGAATTATTGCTACAGAGCCTGTGGGAGGAGCAAGACCAACGAGATCTTCTACAGTTGATCTACAAGTCATGCTTCAAAGGCTTCAAGCGGCTTCGGACGTCAACGTTTCTGACATGGAATGTTAATGGCTTGAATTCACCACAGAAAAGGAAAAAAGTATTTCATTATTTGAAACAATATAACAATGACGTTATATGTTTGCAAGAAACTCATATAACTTTGAAAGACTCTAAATACTTGATAAATTCTCGTTTAGGTTCACATTTTATAGCTCCTGCCCCGGGAAAAAAAGGGGGAGTTGTAATTTATGTTAAAAAAAATCTTATCGGCTAAACTAATTGACTCTGATTCTCAAGGAAGACATGTTATTATTGAGTTGGTATCGCAAGGCAAGAAATTCCTTATTGTTGGATTATATGCTCCAAATCAACAACAGAAACAATTTTATAAGTTTTTGCATGGTAAAATAAATCAGTTGGATTATAAATCGGTGATTTTGATGGGTGATTGGAATGGAGTTTTGGACACAAGGAAGGATAAGAAGGGTTCTTTTAAAGCTCTTAATCAAACTAGATTGCCAAAAGCCTTTTTTGATATGAAAGATGATTTGGAACTTACTGATATTTGGCGAGAGACGAATTTAAATGAAAAAGATTTTATTTTTTATTCTGACAGACACCAATCATTCTCCAGGATTGATTTTTTCTTGATTACTACTGATTTTCTTTCTAGGGTTAAAAAAGTCAAGATTTTTCCTAGGACTTTATCTGATCATAGTCCAGTTTGGTTGGAGTTATTTATGGAAGATGGGAATAGAAGATCCTGGAGGCTGAATGAAAATTTATTTACACGAGAGGAACTGGTGCAGAAATGCAGAGAACATTTGAAGGAGTTTTTTGTTTTAAATATGAGTAAGGGCACCTCAATGTCTATGGTGTGGGATGCTAGTAAAGCTAACATGAGGGGGGTTTTGATTCATGTGAATAATGCTTTTAGGTCTAAATGGACTCAAAAACGTAAAGAAATTGAAGAAGAGATTAAATCAAAGGAAAAGGGTCTTGTTTTAAATCCAATGGATAATAAGTTAAAGGTTTCTATAAATTTGCTTAAGGAGCAATTCAATATGTTAATGGCAGATCAGGTTGCAACTAATTTGCGTTATATGAAACATAATACTTTTTGTAATGCTAATAAGCCAGGGAGGTGGGTGGCTTATCAATTACGCAAAAAACAGAAGGCTAGAATTATAGAGAAAGTAAAATATAAAGGTAGTGAAGTTAATCAACAAGATTTGATCAAAAAGTGTTTTTTAGATTTTTATACAAAATTATATGCTAGTAATAATATACCGGCTTCAGATGTACAGAAGTATTTACAATCAGTACATTTTCCTAAACTTTCTATTGAACAACAAAATGTGATGAATTGTTTAATTACTTCAGAGGAAATTGGTTTTGCTATTAAACAGTTAAAGATTGGAAAGGCTCCTGACACAGATGGATTAACGGCTAAGTACTATAAAATGTTAGGTCAAGAAATGATAGAGCCATTAAAAGAACTTTTTAATGGTATATTGTTGGGAGCTTCGATTCCTCCTTCTTGGCGGAGGGTTTTTATATCATTAATTCCTAAGGAGGATCAGGATCTTACTGAACCTAAAAATTATAGACCTATATCTCTTTTAAATGTAGATTATAAGATTTTTTCTAAAATTTTGGCAAATAGATTAATGCAGGTTGTGAAGGACTTAATTCATAGTGATCAATCAGGATTTATAACAGGAAGGTACATGAAGTATAATACAAGAAAATCATTAATTTAATTGAGTATTTGGATAAGAATAATCAGATTCCTGTGGCTTTTATATTTTTGGATGCTGAGAAAGCTTTTGATCAATTAGACTGGAAATTTTTCTTTTTATTAATTAAAAAAATGAATTTTGGAGATAAGTTTTTACACACTCTCAAGGCTATATATCATCAGCAGTCTGCTCAAATTATTATTAATGGGGGATTGACAGAGACTTTTAATATTGAAAAGGGTACAAGACAAGGTTGTCCATTATCTCCTTTGTTATTTGTGTTGACAATGGAGATTTTGTTAATTCAAATTTGAGAGTCTACACTACTTAAGGGAATAAAAATAAATAATAATGATTATAGACTGAGAGCTTTTGCAGATGATTTGGTTTTAACTTTACAACAACCTATTCAATCGGTTAGTTATCTATTGGAACTTATAACTCAGTATGGAAAAGTTTCTGGTTTTAAAGTTAATAACAATAAGACTAAGATATTATCTAAGAATATGACTGAGAAGGATAATAAAACTTTAGTTAGACTTACAGGTTTTCAGATAGTGAAGAAGGTTAAAGTGTTTATAACTGCTTCTAATGGAAAATTATATAAGAATAATTATGGGTATTATGGACAAAAGTACAAAAGGATTTAAATGATTGGAAAAAATTGCAATTGTCGTTGTTGGGGAGAATATCAGCTGTTAAAATGAATGTTCTACCAAAGTTTCTTTTTTTGTTCCAAATGATACCTATTTTTAAAAAAGATGCTAATTTGGAGGAGTGGCAGAAGGGTATCAATAAATTTATATGGTCTCGGAAGAAACCAAGGGTGAAGTTTAAGATTTTGCAAGATGCTCATGAAAGAGGAGGGCTTAAAACACCTAATTTGAAATTATATTATGATGCAGCCGCATTAACTTTGATAAGTGACTGGCTTAATTTAACAAATAAAAATATTCTTTCTCTCGAAGGGTGGGATTTATTATATGGTTGGCATGCATACTTAATTTTTAATAAGAAAGTTGATCAGGCTTTTAAATCACATATTTTAAGAAGTGCCCTACTTCGAGTTTGGAAGAAGTATTATTGTAGGTTAAATTATAAAATACCTATTTGCGGGATTCCTGGACATGTAATAGAGGGGATATCGAAGGGGATGAATTTTGGAAAAATTTTGTATAAAGAATTACTTAGGTAATGACTGGCAATTAAAGTCTTTGGAGGTATTAAGACAAGAGAACATTTTACAGTCATGGTTTCAATGTTTACAAATAGAGGATAGGTGGACTTTAGACAAGAAAGTGGGGATAACATTAAGAGATGAAAATTTGATAATACAGATTAAAGATCAGAACAAGGCTCATATAAAAAAATTTTATAATATCTTAATAGAATTCGATTCGGAAACGGAATTGGTTAAAGATTGTATGGTGAAATGGGCTCAGAATATTCAGGAACCAATCCCATTGGATTTATGGGAGATAATTTGGATTAGAAATGTTAAATTCACACAGGCTCAAAATTTAAGAGAAAATTTTTATAAAATGTTTTATAGGTGGCATTTGGATCCTAAAAAGTTATCTTGTATGTATCCTAATTTACAGCTCAAATGTTGGAGATGTGGTAGTTCTGATGCTACTTATTTTCATATTTGGTGGACTTGTAAAAATATTAAGGCTTTTTGGATTATGATTTGGTGGAACATTCAAAATATTTTTAAAAGGAAGATAAAGTTTACTCCTCAATTATTTTTATTAGGGATTTTTGAGGATTTTGATGTTAAAGAAACTATTTTAATGTTGAATTTAATTACAGCGGCAAGGTTATTGATAGGTCAATATTGGAAGAAAGATTCGTTGCCTACATTAGAAGAATGGACATTTAAGGTTTCCAATCTGGCAGAAATGGCTAAAATTTCTGCTTATTTAAAGGATCATACATAAGAAAGATATATTATGGTATGGAGAAGATGGATAGATTATATTCAGATTAAATATGGAACTGAAAAGTTCCATTTATTTTATGATTAAAAAATAAGTAATATTAATAATAAGGTTTAAAGGGAGTTAAGGGTTAAGTATGATATTAATTGTTGTATAAATTATTAAACTTGTTTAGCTTATGATTAATATATTTGTTAATTTAATTAGATTATATTTAATATGTTTGATATACCCTGTTTTTGGCTCCGGGAAGTGGAGTGGGGGGAGGGGGGAGGGTTATTAGGTTTATTTTGTAACTGTTAATAAAACTTTTTATATATAAAAAAAGAAATTATTCAAGTTTTTAGAAGCTAAGAAAAAAAGTCCAAAGAACGTGTATCTTAAGTGCCCTGTTTATTTTCTCAAGCTGATAATAATTATCTCAAAAAAAATATTCCAGACAAAGCAGAACTAATGTAAATGGATTAAACATGCAATTAAAAGTTCTTAAGAATCTGAAAGGACAAACAATGGCAATTCTGGATAACACAGTACAGCCTTACCCCCCTTCCAATCAATTTTATGCCATGTCTCCAAAATGGATGGAATTAAAGCACTCAGTCATCAAAGATTCACTAATATGACTGCACATTAGCAGAATTTCAGCTGGAATGCTCTTTGGAGTGTAGGGTATCACATTCAGAAATTGATTTATTAAAAGGATTTTAATAGCAGTTGCAGTAATTTATTCACAAAATGTTTCCTTTGATGAACATGGTTAGCCCTTCTCCCTTCTCTCCTTTTTTATCCAAAGCAACAAACACAAATCAACACAAATTTTATGCAATAACTTTCTCTAAGAACCTACAGACTTTACCAAATCAGCTCGCCTTTGACTTTTCTTGGACAAATAAAGTGTACAGCTGGCTGGTTTCAAAGCAGATTCTTGTGAGTGTAGGCATCATATTGCCTACCTCTCAATTTAACTAATATTTACAAAATGATACCACATATTCAACATTACAAAAATCATTTTTTGCACTTTTTCTACTTTTTATATACCTAGCCTGCATGTAATATAAATTTATGAACAATATTATACCAATAGGATAGGATAGGATAGGATAGGTGTCAGAACCCATTCCTTCCTTGAGTGGGGGAGGATCTATTTCATTTCTTGCTATTTCTTTCTGAGGGTTCTGCCATTCTCCTGAGGGGGAGGGGGGAAGGCTCTGTGGTATGTTTTCTGTTTTGCTACAATGTATCCTTTCTGCTATTTCTGCATACTTACTCTTTGAACTGTCTCTCCCTTGATGTTATCTTGGGGTGAGAAAGAAATGTGCCTCCAGCCATCTGGTTTATCTCTTGCTGCAGCAGGGAAGGTGCAAAGACCTAACAACCTTTTCACAAGCATGGTTCCCACAGCGGACTTACACCTGGGGAAACCCTCAGATCCTGCCCTCTATGCCTGCTATCAGCTTCTCCTTAAAAAAGCTCCCTTTGGAATGGAACTGTTCTAAGAGTCCTGCTTTCTTGGAATGAGGTTTTGAAGTGGGTCCTGACATTAGGCAGGATCTGCAATAATGGTCAACCCGGAAGAAAGACCTTTGCGGGGGGGCTAAGCAAACAATGTCTGATAGAGGAATGGAAAGGGAAGAACCTGCCATGGGAGGGGAGCTCTCCCACCAAACAGAGCCCAGCCAATACAGTTTTCAATCCTCAAGCTCGTTGGATGAGGTGGTGCTTGTGGAATGCTGTCACAAACCCAGGTGGTCGATGGGCTTCGGGAAGGAGGAGGACTGGGAGAAGAGATCCAGGAAAATGACACTCAGATGCGACAGTCACCAACCGGGTTGGAAAGTCAAGATGGAGAGGTCTCTTCACCTTAGTGAAGACAAGGACGACCGACTGCCCCATTCAAACCAATTCCTGGAGCAAGCCATCGACATGTTGAGAGTCGACATGAAAGAGGCACCGTGCCAGGGCACCGCCAACCCAGGCTCAGCCGAAGGAACAGATGAAGGGGTGGGGGCGAAGCAGTGGTCCCAGGCCCTTCCATCAGCACTACAGAAGCAGCAGCCATCACTACAGCCACAGCCACTCTCAGGAGAACCACACCAGCCGACAGCAATGGCCACCGACATAGGAGATGGAAGGTGCATTGGTCCATCCAAAAGTTCCTGCCACTAGGAGTGAAATACTGAGGGGAACCGTGTTGACTGGGGATTTTCCTGACTCAAGTGTTGAACTACATGGAAGAATATGGCTGTGACATACCAAGTAATCGTGGCCAAATACGAATTGTGCCCTAGATGGCACCGCAGCAGACTGGGTGGCCCCAGAACTGCAAAATTTCAATCAGTTCATAGCAGCCCTCAGACGCCGATTTGAAGATCCCTTGGCTGATCGGAAAATACGGGAGTGAATCAAAACTGTCAGGCAAGGGCAATGACCCATAGCAGAATACACACAAGAATTCTGAGCCCTAGCCAGCAAATTGAACTGACCAGAAGATATCTTCATCAGGAACTTCAAAGACGGCCTGAACAATGACCTGTATTATGCCTGCATCCCTCAGGGAGATCCAGACCAGCTCCAAGACTGGTATATCCTGGCTGAGGAAGCAGAGATCGATCGAGCCAGAAGACAATGATGCAGAGGGAGATCTTGGGGGAAGTCGCCAGCCATCCCAAGAGCCAACGAAGCAAGCCCCAACCACCATGAGAGCAACAGGATGTTTCAAATGTGGGAAGGAGGGGCACTGCACCACCAAATATTACTCTAAGACCCTTGTCTGAAACCTGACTGAGCCCCAGCTGGGAAGCCTGGGAAGACCCCAATGAAACCGAAAGAGACAGCTATGAAAAGCATGGAAGTTGTCGAGTTCCCAACTCCATCAAGGCAGGCGAAGGGAACTCTGACACCACCAGGAGAGCCACCCAACTTGTCAAATGACAACTCGGATGATGAATCCCTGGTAACTGGACCCATCGCACCCCTCACAAGGACGGTAGAACTGTTTAGCCCCAGAATGCCCAAGACGTTTGCACTCAGAGCCCTAATAGATTCCGGCTGCACCTGCTGCCTCATAAACCCAACTTTAGTGGGGAATTTAGGAATTCCGGTGAGGAGGCTGAAGAAACCAATTTCATTCGGTCAATTAGATGGTAATAGTAATAGTAATAGTAGTAAAGTTGGAAGGGACCTTGGAGGTCATCTAGTCCAACCCTCTGCTCGGGCAGGAAACCCTAAACCATTTCGGACAAATGGCTGTCCAGTCTCTTCTTAAAAACTTCCAGTGTTGGAGCATTTACTGCTTCTGGAGGCAGGCTGTTCCACTGATTAATTGTTCTCATTGTCAGGAAGTTTCTCCTTAGTTCTAGGTTGCTTCTCTCCTTGATTAGTTTCCACCCGTTGCTTCTTGTCCTGCCTTCAGGTGCTTTGGAAAATAGCTTAATTCCCTCTTCTTTATGGCAGACCCTGAGATATTGGAATACTGCTATCATGTCCCCCCTTGTCCTTCTCTTCGTTAAACTAGACATACCCAATTCTCGCAACCGTTCCTTATATGTTTTAGCCTCCAGTCCCCTAATCATCTTTGTTGCTCTTCTCTGTACTCTTTCTAGAGTCTCAACATTTTTTTACATCGTGGTGACCAAAACTGGATGCAGTATTCCAAGTGTGGCCTTACCAAGGCATTGAAAAGTGGTATTAATACTTCACATGATCTTGATTCTATCCCTCTGTTAATGCAGCCTAGCACTGTGTTGGCCTTTTTGGCAGCTGCAGCACACTGCTGGCTCATATTTAGGTGATTGTCTACTAGGACTCCGAGGTCCCTCTCACAGTTACTACTATTGAGCATGGTGCCACCTATGCTGTACTTGTGCATTTGGTTTTTCTTGCCTAAATGTAGAACCTTGCTTTTTTCACCATTGAATTTCATTTTGTTAGTTAGTGCCCAGTGTTCAAGTCTGTCCAGATCCTTCTGTACCTGAAGCCTGTCTTCTGGAGTGTTGGCTATTCCTGCCAGCTTGGTGTCGTCTGCAAATTTGGTGAGTTCTCCATCTATCCCTTCGTCCAAATCGTTGATGAAGATGTTGAAGAGTACTGGGCCCAGAACAGAGCTCAGGGGCACCCCACTACACACTTCCCTCCATATAGATGCAGTTCCATTGAGGACCACTCGCTGAGTACGGCCGGTCAGCCAGCTACGGATCCATCTGGTGGTGGTTCTGTCTACCCCACATTTTTCTATCTTGTCAAGTAGTAGGTTGTGATCTACTTTATCAAATGCCTTACTGAAGTCCAAGTAAATTATGTCCACAGCATTCCTCTGATCCACTAATTTTGTCACTTGGTCAAAGAATGCAATAAGATTTGTCTGGCATGATCTATTTTTGACAAACCCATGTTGGCTTTTAGTAATGACTTTGTTTGCCTCTAGGTGTTCGTTGATTCGTTGTTTGATTATCTTTTCCAGGATCTTCCCAGGTATTGAAGTCAGGCTGATAGGTCTGTAATTTCCTGGATCCATTTTTTTTCCCTTTTTGAGGATGGGAACTACATCAGCTCTTTTCCAGTCCTCTGGTAGTTCCCCTGTGTTCCAGGATCTTTGAAAAATATAGTTCAGTGGCTCCGATATCACATCTGCCAGTTCCATGAGAACTCTGGGGTGTAATCCATCTGGTCCTGGCGATTTGAACTCATCTAGGCTGGACAGGTGCTCCCTAACCATTTTCTTGCCTATCTTAACTTGTGTTTCTGTTTTGTTTTTTATGGCACTATTTTTGATAGGTTGGTCTGTTTTTTCCCTTTGTGTAAAGACAGATGCAAAAAATGAGTTAAATAGTTCTGCTTTCTCCCTGTTGCTTGTCACCTTCTTGCCACTTTCCCCCACTAATGGACCAATCATTTCCTTCACTTTTTTCTTGTTTTTTACATGTTGAAAGAAGCTTTTTTTGTTATTTTTGACTTTGGTCCCAAGCCTTAGTTCATTTTGAGCCTTGGCTTTCTTCACTTCATCTTTGCAGGCTCGGGCTATTTGCTGATATTCTGACTTAGTTATGTTCCCCTCTTTCCACTTTCTATACTTGTCCTTTTTATCTTTCAATTTGTCAGAGAGTTCTTTATGCAGCCATGCTGGTTTCTTTTGAGAGCTGTTATTTTTCCTCTTTGTTGGTATTGTGCTAGACTGTGCTTTTATTATCTCATTTTTCAAAATTTCCCAAGCTTCTTGAGTTGTTTTCCCCTTGAGGATTCTCATCCATGGAATCCTTCCCAAGCCCTCTCTAAGTTTATTGAAATTAGCTCTCTTGAAGTCCAAGACTCTAGTTTGACTGTGTTCTATTGGTTGTGCTTCTATAATGTTGAATGCTAATATTGCATGATCACTTCCTCCCAGGGTTCCTATGGCTTCAACACCTTCTATCAGTTCATCTCTGTTAGTGAGAATTAGATCCAAAATGGCTAATCCCCTAGTTCCCTTCTCTACTTTTTGGGAGACAAAGTTGTCTGCTAGGTTTTCCAGGAACCTGTTTGATCTTCCACTTGGTTCGGAGTTTGTCTCCCAGTTGATGTCAGGGTAGTTAAAGTCCCCCATTACTATTGTGATGTGCTTCCTACAGACCTTAGTTAGCTGACTAGCAAAAAGTTCATCTATTTCCTCTGTTTGGTTGGGTGGTCTGTAGTATACACCTATGGCAATGTCATTTCCCCCCCTTTTATATTGACCCAAATGCATTCAAGACAGTTTTTATCATTGTTGTACTCTATTTCTGTGGAGATGTAGTTATTTCTTATATAGAGAGCAACTCCCCCTCCTCTTTTATTTGGTCTGTTTCTTTTAAATAATTTAAATCCCTCTAGCTGTGTGTTCCATGTGTGAGTTTCATCCCACCATGTTTCCGTAATGGCAAAAATATCGTATCTGCCCTCGTTAACCTGAATTTCTAGTTCACCCTGTTTGCTGTTCATACTCTGTGCATTGGTGTATAAACATTTGAGTCCTTTGTGGGTGGGCCTGTGTTTCCTTTCTACATAACCTGTGTGGTGCCTGAGTTCCCCTATTGTCTTACCACCTATTTGGTTAGTGCACTTTATGTGGCACTCGCTATTAGAGGCTTCATTTTGATTGGTAGCAAGGTTGGTATTCTTGTCCACACACACATCTATGCTACATGCACTGATAGCCCTATAGTTTTTTAATTGCCGGGGACAGGGTTGTTCCGTATCAATTAACTCCCTGTCCCCGCTGTTTAGTTTAAATTTCCCTCCAGAAAATCTGTGAATTTATAGCCGAGTAACTCAGTCCCTTTTTTTGATGGATGCAAACCATCTCTTTTGTACATCTTTTGATTGGACCAGCTACTGACATCGTGACTAATATATCCCAAGCCTTCCCCTTTACACCACTCCTTTAGCCACATATTGAATTGTGCTATGCGCTGGCCTTTTCCGTTTTGCTCCTTATACACTGGTAAATGGGTCCATTGCATGGGGGACTCCGGCTACTCTTGCCACATTACCCATCCAACTCACCATAGGGGATCACGTAGAGACTCTAACATTTGTAGTGACCCCTGGCATGGAATGCCCCCTTATCCTAGCCATGGCATGGCTGACCAAGTGGAACCTGAGATGTACTGGAGGATGGAAGACCTTAGATTTCCAGACGGAGAAGCAGTAAGAACCCTGACTCAACCCCAAAACAGGGAAAGACCCTCCGAAAGAACAGCGGCGATTGGGGAAAAGGAGTTACAGGACATACCAGAGGAATACCGGGACCTAGCTGAAGTGTTCAGCAAGCAGAAATTTGACAAACTGCCCCCCCCCCCGACTGCTCCATTGAGATACTCTCGGGAGCGAAATCAGTAGAAACCATACATGGTTTGCCCAAAAAATAAAATTGTGACTTAAGCATTTCCATTTTTTGATAAATGCAACACTAGCGCTGAATATATCTCAGGCATTTAATTCCATATGTTAAGTGATCCCTCAACGTCTCCCTCTCCTTCTCTCTCTCTCTCCACAAAAAATTGCTAAAATTGATATTGACTTAAAACATATACATATTTGTAGTAGCTGTAAGGATCCACCCCACTTTGCATCTTAAGAACTCTTGGAATAATTCTTCCAACAGGAATCCTTTATTAAGAGAAAATGGTTGCAGGCGTTCTAGACAGGACTTGGGGTCCTCCCATTCAAGGTTTTAATGGGTTTCCCAGTAGCCCCACCAAATCCCCCCCTACTTCCAGCAACAGTCTCAGGCATTACATTTCCCACCCCTTTTCCTTACTGCCGGCTGGATGGAGACTTCAGAGAAAACTACATGAAAGGTAATAGTCCCCTTTGTTATGATTAGGCCTTTTTGGTGCTATTCACATTTAATCCCTTTGAAATTGTACCGAAGGAAGTGAGGGCCATAAAGCCCCTTTGTTCACCACCTTCCCTTCCTTGTATGACAGAATCCAGAGAGGGCAGAAATGGGGTTTTCTATAATTGATAACTAGAGATGAAATATAATTGGATTCTGACATCCTGTCCCCTCAAAAATAAGAGAGATCCACCTGAAAGAAAACAAAACAGGTGTAAAAGTTAGTCAGGCTTGTTAGGATACTCTGTGTGAAACTTCTTTAATAGCTTCGGGGCTCTGACATGACGTTTATGGATCCACTCGTTTTGTGAGGGAGGGAGGTGTTTCCAGGCAACTAGGTACTGACTCGCTCCATGATATCTCCTAGAGTCAAGGATTTCCTTTATTTCGAAGTGTTGTTCTCCCTCCACCATGATTGGAGGTGGTGGTGGGGATTTTTGGCCGTAGAGGTGACTGATGCTCTATTTTCAGAAAGCTGCGATGAAAAATTGAGTGTATTTGCCTGAGATTTTTGGGTAATTCTAATTCTACTGTTACTGGATTTATGATTGTTTTAATTGGAAAAGGTCCTATATATTTTGGTCCAAGTTTTTTACAGGGCTGTAGGGACTTTAGGTATTCTGTAGATAAGTACACCATTTCACCTATAATAAATGGTGTAGGCTCAACACTTTTTTTATCGGCTTGTGCTTTGTATGCCTGCCTAGCTTCATCTAGTGCTTTTCTAACTATTGGCCAGGTGTCTTGTAATTGTTCCATCCATTCTTTTAGTGATGGGATCGTTGGTTTGTTTGGGGTTAATTCTGGCATGGGGTTGAAGCTTTGACCATTGGCTATATGAAAAGGAGTGTAGCCTGTTCTGGAGTGGACTCCATTATTGTAGGCAACTTCTGCAAAAGGGAGTAAGTCCGTCCAATCACTTTGTTGGAAATTCAAAAAACATCTCAAATATTGCTCAAGTACTGAATGACAACATTCTGTTTGTCCATCTGTCTGAGGGTGATGGCTAGATGTCAGTCCCTGAGTGGTCCCTAAGAGGGATAAAAATTCCTTCCAAAATGCAGACGTGAATTGCACTCCCCTATCAGAGATGATGCATTGGGGTGCCCCGTGCAATCTGTAAATGTGCTGGATGAAAAGTTTTGCTAAGGCCTTTGCAGTGGGAATCTTTTGGCAAGGGATAAAGTGCACCTGTTTGGAAAACTAGTCCATGACCGTCCAGATAACAATATTCCCATTGCTTTCTGGCAATTCCACTATAAAATCCATGGCTATTTCCCTCCAGGGGGCTGAGGGATTTGCCACTGGTTGAAATAGTCCTGGTGATTTCCCTTGCAACCTCTTTGCAGATGCACATGTTGGGCAGCTGGCAACATAATTTTATATGTCCTTTTTTATTGATGGCCACCAAAATTGCCGTTTAATTAAATGTAAAGTTTTTACAAATCCAAAATGCCCTGCTGATTTTGTGTCATGGCAAAGCTGCATGAAGGTGACTCTTTGGGTTGTTGGTATATATAACTTTTCCCCTACCCAAGGCAACCCATCTCTCATTGTGCACACATTTTTGTTTTTCTGGAATCATTCGTCTGTTTCCAAACTTTTTCTGAATTCAATTCCAGTTTGGCTGTCCAGTTGTGGTTTTAATTTGGCTTGGGTTCTTGTGGTTACTGGTGCTGCCAGTTGTGACTCTGCCCTTATTGGTCTAGAGTCTGTGGTTCGTGTGCTGTTATATTGGGGCATGCGAGATAGAGCATCTGCCAGGAAGTTCTTTCTTCCTGGTAAATGTTTGAGCTTAAATTGGAATTGGTGAAAATGCTGGGACCAGCGGGCTTGTTTGGGATTGAGTTTCCTGGGCATTTTCAGGGCTTCCAAATTTTTGTGATCAGTCCACACCTGGAAGGGGATTGAGTTGCCTTCCAGGAACTGTTGCCACATGAGTAATGCCCAACGTATCCCATATGCCTCCTTCTCCCATACGGGCCATCACTGTTCTGTTTCCGTGAGTTTCTTGGATGTATATGCACAGGGTTGCAATACTCCATCATCATTTTCTTGTAATAGAACAGCCCCCACTGCCACATCACTTGCATCTGCCTGTATTACGAATGGCTTGTCCATGTCTGGGTGTCTTAGTACTGGTTCGGCAGAAAAAAGTCTCTTTAGTCTCTCAAACGCTGCTTGGCACTCCATTGTCCATGTTAGTGGCTCGCTAGGTTTTACTGAGGATGCTCCCTTCATTTTTAGTAAGTTAGTGAGGGGCAAGGCTATATGGGCAAATGAGCGGATGAATTGGCGGTAAAAGTTTGCAAAGCCCGGGAAACTTTGTAGTTGGTTTCTTGTGCGGGGTGGTGCCCAATCTAATACTGCTCTGACCTTCTCTGGGTCCATTTCAATGCCCTGGGGGGGGATATGCGATAACCTAGGTAGTCTATCCTTTCCTGGTGGAATTCGCATTTTGAGAGTTTGGCATTTAAGTGGGCGGCTCGCAGTTTCTTTAAAACCGCTCTGACAAGGTTGACTTGTTCCTCTTTTGTTTCGGTGAAGATAAGAATGTTGTCTAAGTAAACCAGGACCCCCTTAAACAGGTGCTCCCTTAGAATGTCATTGATTAATTGCATAAAGACTGCAGGGCCCCCTTGTAATCCAAATGGCAAAACTTTGAATTGATAGCACCCCATGGGGCAGTTAAATGCAGTCTTCCATTTGTCCCCTTCCTTAATTCTCACGCGATAGTAAGCTTCCCTTAGGTCTAGTTTAGAAAAAAAAATCCCTTTCGAGAGGTGTGACAGCATGTCTTTCATGAGGGGCAGAGGGTATAGGTTGCTTTCACTGATTGTATTCAGGGCCCTATAATCCACACATAAACGTAAAGAGCCATTCTTCTTCTCTCTAAAAAGGACCGGGACAGCCACTTTAGGTTTGACTGGCTCAATGAAACCTCTCTCTAGGTTTTTTTTAATGAATCTTTCCATTTCCTCCTTCTCCTTTGGGCTCATGGAGTATAATCTGGGCTTCGGGAGTTTTGCCCCAGGCTTGAATTCAATGACACAGTCTGTGGGTCAGTGGGGGGGGGAGCTCATTTGCCCTCTCCTCACTGAAAACTTCAGCAAGGTCTCTGTATTCCTCTGGTATTTTTGTTAGTCCCTTTTCCTCTCCCATGGATACTTTTTCTATTCTTGATTCTGGTAGCCCCCCTTGGGATTTTAAGTCCATAGGGTCCCCCTTCGGGAATTTGATTTCTGTCGTCCTCCAATTTACCCAGGGGTTTTATTTTTTTAACCATTCCATCCCTAGGATCATTGGGCATTCCATGCCTGGGGTCACCACAAACGTTATGTCCTCCTCATGTTTGCCCAGGGAGAGGTGTATTGGTAGAGTGGCTAGGGTAGCTGGCACCCCTCCTGCTATGGATCCATCTAACTGGCCAAATGAGATTGGTTGTTCCAGTCTCCTCGATGGGATGCCCAGATTACCCACTAGTGTTGGGCTAATGAGGCAGCGGGTGCAGCCAGAGTCTATTAAGGCTTTCACCTTCACAGCTTCGGGCATGGGGGGGATTAATATAGTCACTGTCTTGAGGATGGGTGTGATGTGTCCACTTACCAGGGGTTCGCCCTCCGAGCTGTCATCTGAGGCATCCACCGACCCTGCGGTGTAGGCTGGAGTTCTTTCCCCTTGGTGAGCAGAAGTGGGGGGTTCCGCAATTTCCATCATTCTCATGGCAGTTTCTTTTGGCTTAGCTGAAGACTTTCCGGATTTGCTGATTGGGATCTGTCTGGGTTGTGCTGGGAGGCTTTGGAGTGACATTCTACAGCTCGATGCCCTTCTCTTCCACACTTGAAACACCCCATTTGCTTCTTGGCTGTAGCCGGTGTTTTCACTGGTTCGTGTGTCAACTCAGGCGGGGAGCGGCTCCATTGTTTTCCTTGGCAGTGTCTTTTCAATATGTCGATCTCTGCTTCCTCTGCCAAGATGTACCATTCCTCAAGTTGGTGTGGGTCCCCTCAGGGCAGGCAAGCGTCATATAGATCATAATTTAGTCCGTGTTTGAAATGGCTATGGAGGATGTCTTCTGGCCAGTTCAGTTTGCTGGCAATGGCCCAGAATTCTTGTGTATATTCAGCCTCATTGTTTTTATCCTTTCACGGGCTTTGTGATCAGCCAGGGGGTCTTCAAATCATCTTCTTAGAGAGGACATGAAACGGTTGAAGTTGCTGAGTTCTGGAGCATTGGAGTCATGCAAGTTCACCACCCAATCTGCAGCCGGTCCATCCAGGGCAGATTGCACGATCTGGATGCGGGCTTTGTCACGGGGGATGTCCTGCCCGTATTCCTCCATGTAGCTGAGGACTTGGGTTAGGAAAAACCCCAAGCGTATTGGCTCCCCTTTGAATTTCACCTCCAACGGCGGACGTCTTGGAATGGTTTGGTGCCTCCATTATTGGTGGTAGTGTCTTCCGTCCAGATCGCCATGTGTGGTCCGGTAGGGGGTGGGGACTACTGGATCAGCAGATGTCCCCGGGGTTGCAGGTTCCACTTCCCCCCTTGGTGTCTCTCCCTTTGCGGCTCCAGAGCTGGGGCGGCCGTAGGGCTCAGGATTCTCCTCTCCTAGGGAGCTGAGAGTTCTCTTCATCAGGTCAATAGCTTTCTCTAGGATCCAGTCTGAGTACGGTGCCCAGCTTTCTCCCTCTTCACTTGCGTGCAGGGATTTCTCCATCTCCTGCTTCCAGTCTGGTTGCTTGGTCCCCCGTCTCAGGGTCACCTTTCTTGATTCCTTTCTCCACTCACTTTTCTTTCCAACGCCCATTGACCAGCGAGGCTTGTGGTCCAATGTCTCCACCACTTCTTCTCCTGAGGAATCTGACCTCTCGGATCCCAACATCTGGCAAGGTTCCAATTGGGTCAGTGGCTCTCTTTCCAGGGAGTTTTTCCCCCTTTCTTGCTCCATTGTCTGACATGGTAATTTTTTGCAAAATCCCCCGGCAAGGGTCTCCCTTCCAGGTGGATTAATTTTGCAAGTCCTGTCTAATGTAAGGACCCACCCCACTTCGCATCTTAAGAAGACAGAACTCTTGGAATAATTCTTCTAACAGGAATCCTTTATTAAGAGAAAATGGTTGCAGGCATTCTAGACAGGACTTGGGGTCCAAGCTCTCCCATTCAAGGTTTTAAGGGGTTTCCCAGTAGCCCCACCCAATCCCCCCTACTTCCAGGAACAGTCTCAGGCATTACATTTCCCACCCCTTTTCCTTACTGCCGGCTGGATGAAGACTTCAGAGAAAACTACATGAAAGGTAATAGCCCCCTTTGTTATGATTAGGCCTTTTTGGTGCTATTCACATTCAATCCCTTTGAAGTTGTACCGAAGGAAGTGAGCATAAAGCCCCTTTGTTCACCCCCTTCCCTTCCTTGTATGACAGAATCCAGAGAGGGCAGAAATGGGGTTTTCTATAATTGATAACTAGAGATGAAATATAATTGGATTCTGACAGTAGCATTGTTCTTGTTTTAGACAGAGTGAAGCAACCACCACAGGCAAAAAATGATAGTTAATAAATCCATTCCAATTTTTGATGGGAAAACTGTGTCTTAAAAATATCAAAGCAAGTATACTATATGATGAAGGATCAATGTCATTGCCAATGCTGAAATAAGATTGAGATACTTATCTATAGAATTAAGGATGGAAAATCTGCCCTTTGTTTCTCGTCAGACATGGCTTGGGTATGCCCTGAGTGAATGCAAGCCATGAAATGCTGTGCAATATACAGTTTCAGCCTCCAGAAATCCTATTGGATCATCCTACCCTAGGCAACTAATGGACTCAGTTGGGTTTCAGAGGGAACTTATTTCATAAAGCCTGCTACTTGGTCCAATTGAAGCCTTGATGGCTGCATGGAATAGCAAAGCAGCAATGGCTTCACATTAGATTGTATCTGACTGGCTTCCCTGTGCTCAGGCTTCCCAATGCTCCCCATGGTATATGATGGAATTAAGGGAACTTAAGTGGACTAAGAGATGCCTAGAGTATTGCTAGTGAAAAATAAGGCAATATTAAGATATTAAGGCCTACCTCATGGTGATAAAGGTGGCAAAACATAACTACTTTTCTGCCCTTATTGCATCTGCCAATATTGGCCATCAGTCCCTCCTTGGAGGGAGAAGTGCTGAAGTCTACTTAAAGGATCACTGAAGAAAATTCTGCCCATCTGGCAGATAAAATTGGCTACTTTCACTACACTTTGGACTTCAGTGTTAGAGCAGAATCTATAGAGGTGGTGGGGGCTATGTCTTATAAGGTGATTTGGGAGGAGTTCAACCATTTGTGTGTTAGACCCATGCCCCTCTTTGGCTCATTAATGCCTCATAGGAGGGGACACTTAGTGGGTCCAGGCAACAGTTAACTCCACCTTGAGAGAGGGAGTGGTTCTGCCAGCTCTTAAAGAGATGTTGTTTGACTCAGCCAGGACAGTTTTTGTCTGGTCCCCAACCACTCCTTTCTAGGGAAGGTGGCAGAGAAAGTGGTCATATGACAGCTTCAGAAAACTCTGGATAAAACAGATTAGCTAGACCCCTTTCAGTTTGGGTTCAGAACAGGGTTTAGTTCTGAGACAACATTGAGCATGCTCGTGGATGATACTTGGACCAGAACCCATGCCCTTGTAACTTCCAGGTTAGACTATTGTAACACACTCTACATGGGACTACTCCAGAAAACCATTCAGAAACTCCAACTGATGCAGAATGCAGTCAAATGGTGTCAACATACATGGCACATGTAATACCATTCTTGTGTGAGCTGCACTAGGTACCAATGTGTTTCCAGGTGCAATTCAAGGTGCTGGTAATTAGCTTTAAACATCTACATGGCTTGGGTTCAGGGTACTTAAGGGATCACTTTTTTTTAAGAGTCTCTACTCATTCAACCAGATCAAGCAGAATGGGCATGCTATAGATCCCACCAGCCAAAGAATGCCAGCTGTCAAGGACCAGAAGGCAAGGTTTTACTGCAGTGGCCTCTGCTCTATGAAACATCCATCCTTCAGAGATCTAAAAGGTCCCAAATCTGTTAGTCTTTCTTAAGGCCTTAAAAACCTGCCTATGTTCCTGAGCTTGGGGTACTGAATGCATCAAGGCTTGCATTTTCTGGCTACATTGCTAACTGAACAACTTTTTAGTTGTATGTATATTTAACTTATATGCAGAGCACATCATGAGAAAGGCAGGGCTAGATGAATCAAAAGTTGAAATTAAGATTGCCGGGAGAAATATCAACAACCTGAGATATGCAGATGATACCAGAAAGTGAAGAGGAACTAAAGAGCCTCTTGATGCGGGTGAAGAAGGAGAGTGCAAAAGTTGGCTTGAAACTCAACATTAAGAAAACCAAGATCATGGTATCCGGCCCTCTCAATTCCTAGCAAATAGATGGAGAAGAAATGGAGGTAGTGACAGATTTTATTTTCTTGGGCTCCAAGATCACCTCAGATGGGAATTTCAGCCAAGAAATTAAAAGACGCTTGCTCCTGGGGAGGAAAGCTATGGCAAATCTAGACAGCATACTAAAAAGCAGAGACATCACCCTGCCAACAAAAGTATGTTTAGCCAAGGCCGTGGTTTTCCCAGTTGCAACGTACGGCTGTGAAAGTTGGACTATAAGAAAGGCTGAGCGCCAAAGAATTGAGGCTTTTGAACTATGATGCTGGAGAAGACTCCTGCGAATTCCTTGGACTGCAAGACGTTCAAACCGATCAGTCCTAGAAGAGATCAACCCCAACTGCTCTTTAGAAGGCCAGATACTGAAATTGAAACTCAAATACTTTGGCCACCAAATGAGAAGGAAGGACTCACGGGAGAAGAGCCTAATGCTGGGAAAGATTGAAGGCAATAGAAGAAGGGTACTCACTGAAGCAGTAGGCGTGAGCTTAAATGGACTCCAGAAGATGGTAGAGGACAGGAAAGCCTAGAGGAACATTGTCCATGGGGTTGCAATGGGTCAGACACAACTTTGCAACTAACAACAACAAAAATGTTTTTATTGGTTTTAGTATTTTTATTGTTTTAAAATGTTTCTAAGATTTTCAGCTGTAATGTATTTTTTGAATCAAAAGCCACTCAGAATAATTAACTAAGATAGGCAGCCATAAAAACAAATCAACTAACAAACTAACAAACAAACCTGGCTGCATTTCCAGTACTATGTTTAGTGTACGCAAAGGGAATTGAAATCATAGAATTGAAATATTGGAAGGGCCACTTGGGGCCTTCCTTACACAGTACAGTAATCCAATTATACATTCTTACAATGGCTTTCTAACTCTACTTGAACATATCTGGTGAAGGGAAATCGGCCATAGCCATGTCTAATTGGTTCTACTGTTGAACAATTGTTATTGTCGGGGCACTTTTTCTAATGTTCAATTGGAATCTGTCTTCTGTAACTCAAGTACAAACTATATTGTACTTTTATGGAGAATCTGTATATATACAGACACAAACATATTTTTATAGATATATACATACAGGATAGATAGATAGATAGATAGATAGATAGATAGATAGATAGATAATAGATAGATAGATAGATAGATAGATAGATAGATAGATAGATGGATAGATAGATAAACATATATATACACATATATATACAGTACATATGTATGTAGGTCTTTGGTTATTTGGGTTTTCTCCCACGTAAAATTGGAAGTGTCTTGGCGACATTTCAACGAAGTCTCATTCGTCATCTTCAGGCTGGTGTTTTCGGCTTCGTGCTTCTAGGAGCAATGTGTGATCGTAGCTGTTTCTTCCTTTTAACTGCTAGTGGGGGCATGAACTGATTGGTTGAGAGCTTGGCTGTGTTCTGATTGGATGGAGGTGTGTTCTTCAATAAGTGCATGCATTGAAGAACATAAGAACTCAGTCAAAAAAGAGGAACCAACTTCTTCCCTGGTCCAACACCTTAAAATCACAGGACATGAAATTGACTTTTAAAAGACCAGAACTATCGCCAAAACTGAACACTTTAATAACAGAATAATCAGAGAAGCCATTGAGATAGAAAAACGCCCACACAGCATGAACAAATGAGATGATACCTCCCGCCTACCAGTGATTTGGAAACCTGCCCTTATTGACAAACGAATCCCTAACACAAAGAATGACACCAGACCCACACTCACAAAGGCCACACAGGATGTCACCTCCACACGTCCAAGCAAAGAGCAAACCCAGGCCCACACCGATGATGGGGCACGGCCATGGACCAGAAGCCAGACCACAGCTGCATCATTGGCCACTTTAAACCCCTCCAATCCATACATGAAGCAAACTGACACCCAGCATGAAGATGAGGCATGACCACGAACGCGAAGCTAAACAATAGCAATGCAGCTCACCATCTCACATCCCCATGTAACTCAGACTAACCTGAGCACAACAAAGCCCCCATCCAAAGAGAACACTCCCCCAACCAATCAGAGCACAGCCAGCCTCCCATCCAATCAGAGCACAGCCAATCCCCCATTCAATCAGAGCACAACCAAGCTCCTAACCAATCAGAACACACCTCCATCCAATCAGAACAAAGCCAAGCTCTCATCCAATCAGTTCATGCCCCCACTAGCAGTTAAAAGGAAGAAACAGCTACGATCACACATTGCTCCTAGAAGCACGAAGCCAAAAACACCAGCCTGAAGATGACGAATGAGACTTCGTCGAAACGTCGCCAAGACACTTCCAATTTTACGTGGGAGAAAACCCGAATAACCAAAGACCTACATACAAACACCCGCAAAAACCTCAGAAAACAGTATATATGTATGTATATACACACACACACATATATATATATAATAATAATAGTAATAATAGTAATAGTAGTAATAATTCAAACAGACAAGCACCTGCAACATAACACCCCAGACTTAACAATTGTCGATAAGAAAGACAAAAAAGTCTGGATAGTGGACGTGGCAGTGCCTGGAGATAGCAGAATAGAAGAGAAAGAACTGGAGAAGATAACAAAATACAAAGACCTACAAATAGAAATAGAAAGACTGTGGCAAAAGCAAGCAAGGGTAGTACCAATAGTCATAGGCTCCTTGGGTGCAATCCCAAAACAACTGGAGCACCACTTGAACACCATTGGCATTGACAAATTCGCTATTAGTCAATTGCAAAAGGCGGCCTTATTAGGAACTGCTTCCATCCTGCGACGATATCTGTAATACCATCAAACATCCACATCTGCCTATCCCAGGTCCTGGGTAAGGACTCGATAGGTAGACAAAATGCCAAATCCAGTCTGAACATCTGGCTGACTGTGCGATGATCGATAATAATAATAATAATAATAATAATAATAATAATAATAACCCCCAGTGAGGCACTACCTTGACGTGGTTGTGGGGCTTGTGTACTCTGAGGAAGATGAGAGCTATGCCAGAGGTTCAACCATACTGGACAGGTCTCATCAGAGGAGTCAGACAAAGAGTGTCTCTCCCATAAAAAATATGGTGAGACGTAAATTTCAGAATGCCATACCGGCTCGGACGTCGCCCGGGTTAACAAGGTCCACACTAGATATTGGAGTTCCTGGATATCTGGTGAAAAATGCGTTACAGGACTCAGGACTGTTGGCTGAGCAACCAGGGCCAGCAGCTGCAGAACTACTGGAAGAAAAGGTGTTTACCCGTCGCAGATACACAGTGATGGAAAACAAAGAAATAATGATCTGTTACTACAGATCAAGTCCAACAAGAAGAGGATATCTAAAACGAATGCACCAATTCTGGAAAGAACAACATCCAGAATCAGAAATAACAGAACAGAGACTAGCAGATCAACGCCGATTTATAACACGAAATAAAATATTCACAGAAACAGAATTGGACGAACTGCAAAGGTTTACCCAGGGCAAAGAAATCAAAGCCTTACCAGAAGTAATTCAGAATGTAGAGGCAAACCAGGGGGAGTTGGCAGTGAAGGAATCCAGCAGAGATATACAACTGTTCTCATTTGGAAACCAGGCACCTCTTCCTCAGGAAGAACAAAACCCTCTAACTAAAGAAATAAAAGAATTGAAACAAAGAATAACTGAGCATCTAGAACAGCACAAAAACAACAGAATAAGGCTACCTGCATTGAAGCTTGTTCCAAAGAAACAGCTAGCACAAGCATTAAAAGATGCAAATACTGCAATATCAAGTATAAGCACCAATTCACTGCAAGAAACAAACCAACTAATGTACAGCACAGCTGCAGTTATAACAGAATACCTGGGATGCAAAATCAACAAAGAAGAAAAACAAACAAACAGTGCACCAGAAAAATGGAAGGTTAGACTAGAAAATAAGATCAGCAAGTTAAGATCACATGCAAGCAAGCTAGAACAGATGAAAGAAAAGAAGCTGAAGAACAAGAAGACCAAAGAATACCTAATCAAGAAATACCACTTAGAAACAAGGAAGATCAAGGAAGCACTGGAAATAATAAAGCAACAAATAACAGCTATAGCCAGGAAAATCAGTAGATATGAAGCTCGAATTGCAAACTATAGGCAGAACCTCCAATTTCAATCCAATCAGAAACGTTTCTACCAATCCATCAATGGAGAAACTGCAAGGAATCAGTCAGTACCTGACAAGGAAGAAACAGTGCAGTTCTGGAAGCAGATATGGGATAACCCAAAGAAATACAACAAGGATGCGGCTTGGTTAAAAGAGGTGGATGCAAATAAAACAGAAGTTGAAATGAAAGAACTAGTAATAACAACAAAAATGGTAGAAAAAAGAGCAAAGAAAATCAAAAATTGGTCAGCACCAGGTGAAGATGAACTGCATGGGTTTTGGTTGAAACATCTAACTGTTATACACCCACTCATTGCCAAACAGTTCAACAATATACTACAAGGAGGAGAAATTGAAAAGTGGCTAACAACTGGGAAAACCTACCTAATAATGAAAAATCCAGCAAAAGGGGCAACACCAGGTAACTACAGGCCAATTACCTGCTTACCAACAACTTTCAAATTACTAACTGGTGTAGTAGCTGATGCAGTGCAACAGCATCTAGTTGAAAACATGGCAGTGCAGACAGCATCGATTTGAAAACAATCTCTTTGTCACTCTGAGCAGAAAGTAAACCGCCCACCAGGCAAATTTGGAACAAAAGATCACCTCCTAATAGACAAACTGATCTTGGAAAACTGCAAGAGAAGGAAGACCAACCTGAATGTGGTATGGATTGACTACAAAAAGGCATTTGACTCTCTGCCACATGATTGGATAATAAAGTGCCTAGAAATAACAGGAGTCAGTAGAAACATCAGAAAATTTGTGCAAAGATCACTGGCACAATGGAAGACACAGTTGCAGGTCAATGGTGAGAGACTGGGAGAGGTTAACATCAAGAGAGGAATATTTCAAGGAGATTCATTATCAGCCATTACTATTGTGTTATTGCACTGTTTCCTCTGTCACAAATACGTGAAATTTTAACTCAGGACCGATGGCTATCAAACATCAAAAACCATCTGCCAGACTATCCCACCATTCTTATATGATGATCTGAGAGTCCTTGTATGGGAAAAAAAAAACATCTCTGAAATAGAAGCGCTGCTCACCACTGGTCCGGTATATATAAGCCAAGATATTGTCGATGGAGTTTGGCTGGACAAATGTGCCACCTTACTATCATCAAACTACGGTAAAGAATAATTACATATGCTTGGAAAGGAGGAGCAGTTATGCTCCACGAAAATAACATTAATAGTCTGGATGAGGAAGAGTACTACAAATACTTGGGTATTCTTCAAGCTGACAACATCAAGCACACTGAAGTCAAGAAAAAGATTAGAGGTGAATACATCAAGAGAGTTAAGAAGATCTTAAAGTCCAAACTCAATGGAGGAAATACCATAAAGGCAATCAACACCTGGGGCAATCACCAGTCTTGGTACACAGCTGGAATAGTGGACTGGACTCAAGCAGAACATAAAATCAATGGATAAGGCAGACCAGAAAAATAATGACAATGAATCATGCCCTTCATCCACGCAGTGACCTTGATAGACTTTATCTACCAAGGCAAATAGGTGGGCTTGGAATGCTACAAGTACATCAGATGGTTGAAGAAGAAAAAATGGCTTTGGAAGAATATCTGAAGAACAATGATGAAGATGCACTGAAAGTAGTATATCAGGAAGGCTTACTAACTACTGGAGAGACCAAACTGGCCTACAAGAAAGACCAAATGAAGAACAGAATAGAGGCATGGGAAGACAAAGCACTACATGGCCAATACATTAAAAAAGTAGCTGGGAAAGCAGATACACACGTCAACCGGGCTATGCAATGGCTAAGAGCAGGAAATTGAAGAAGAGACCGAGGGACTAATTCTGGCTGCACAAGACCAAGCCTTACGGACACTATGCATACAAAGTCATAAATTTGAGATAGACAGCAACAGATACAGTAAGTACCCGCCTATTGCAAAGAAGCTGAGAAACAGTGGACACTTGGTAAGCTGGTTGCAAGAAGAGTGCTACAACTGATTACAACAGCGGCATGACAAAGTAGCAACAATGGTGCATTGGAAGATCTGCAAAAAATATCATTTGCCTGTAAGCAAAAACTGGTGGGATCATAAAATAGAGAAAGTCATAGAAAATGATAAAATTAAACTGCTCTGGGACTTCAGAATTCAAACAGACAAGCACCTGCAACATAACACCCCAGACTTAACACTTGTCGATAAGCAAGACAAAAAAGTCTGGATAGTGGACGTGGCAGTGCCTGGAGATAGCAGAATAGAAGAGAAAGAACTGGAGAAGATAACAAAATACAAAGACCTACAAATAGAAATAGAAAGACTGTGCAAAAGCAAGCAAGGGTAGTACCAATAGTCATAGGCTCCTTGGGTGCAATCCCAAAACACTTGAGACCCCCTTGAACACCATTGGCTGGTTGACATAATTCCTATTGATGTCAATTGCTTAAAGCGCTTATTACGGGAACTGCGTTCCTCCTGCGACGATATCTGTAATACCATCAAACATCCACATCTGCCTATCCCAGGTCCTGGGTAAGGACTTGATAGGTAGACAAAATGCCAAATCCAGTCTGAACATCTGGCTGACTGTGCGATGATCGATAATAATAATAATAATAAAAATTTGGAAGGGACCTTGGAGGTCATCAAGTCCAACCCCCTGCTCGCAGGTAACCCTATACCATTTCGGACAATTGGCTGTCCAGTTTCTTCTTAAAAACTTCCAGTATTGGAGCATTCATCGCTTCTGGAGGCAGGTTGTTCCATTGGTTAATTGTTCTAACTGTCAGGAAGTTTCTCCTTAGTTCTAGGTTGCTTCTCTCCTTGATTAGTTTCCATTCATTGCTTCTTGTCCTGCCTTCAGGCACTTTGAAAAATAGCTTGACTCCCTCTTCTTTGTGGCAGCCCCTGAGATATTGGAACACTGCTATCATGTCCCCCCTCGTCCTTCTCTTCATTAAACTAGACATACCCAATTCCAGCAACCGTTCCTTATATGTTTTAGCCTCCAGTCCCCTAATCATCTTTGTTGCTCTTCTCTGTACTCTTTCTAGAGTCTCAACATCTTTTTCACATCATGGTGACCAAAACTGGATGCAGTATTCCAAGTGTGGCATTACCAAGGCATTGTAAAGTGGTATTAATACTTCACGTGATCTTGATTCTATCCCTCTGTTAATGCAGCCTAGCACTGTGTTGGCTTTTTTGGCAGCTGCAGCACACTGCTGGCTCATATTTAAATGATTGTCCACTAGGACTCCGAGATCCCTCTCACAATTACTACTATTGACCAAGGTACCCCCTATACTGTACCTGTACATTTGATTTTTCTTGTCTAAATGTAGAACCTTACTTTTTTCACCATTGAATTTCATTTTGTTAGATAGCGCCCAGCGTTCAAGTCTGTCCAGATCCTCCTGTATCCTGAGCCTGTCTTCTGGAGTGATGGCTATTCCTGCTAGCTTGGTATCATCTGCAAATTTGATGAGTTCCCCATCTATTCCTTCGTCCAAATCATTGATGAAGATGTTGAAGAGCACTGGGCCCAGAACAGAGCCCTGGGGCACCCCACTACACACTTCCCTCTATGTAGATGTGGTTCCATTGAGGACCACATGCTGAGTACGGCCAGTCAGCCAGCTATGGATCCATCTGGTGATGATGCTGTCTAACCCCGCATTTTTCTATCTTATCAAGCAGTAGGTTGTGATCTACTTTGTCAAATGCCTTACTGAAGTCCAAGTAAATTTTATCCACAGCATTCCTCTGGTGCACTAATTTTGTCATTTGGTCAAAGAATGCAATAAGATTTGTCTGGCATGATCTGTTTTTGACAAACCCGTGTTCGCTTTTAGTAATGACTTTGTTTGCCTGTAGGTGTTCACTGATTCGTTGTTTGATTATCTTTTCCAGAATCTTCCCAGGTATTGAGGTCAGGCTGATAGGTCTGTAATTTCCTTTTTTTCCTTTTTTTGAAGATGGGAACTACATCAGCTCTTTTCCAGTTCACTGGTAGTTCCCCAGTGCTCCAGGATCTTTGAAAAATATAATTCAGTGGTTCTGAGATCACATCTGCCAGTTCCTTGAGAACCTTGGGGTGTAATCCATCTGGTCCTGGTGATCTGAACTTGTCTAGGCTGGACAAGTGCTCACTTACCATTTTCTTGCCTATCTTAACCTGTGTTTCTATTCTGTTTTTTATGGCACTATTTTTGATAGGTTGGTCTGTTTTTTCCCTTTGTGTAAAGACAGATGTGAAAAATGAATTAAATAGTTCTGCTTTCTCCCTGTTGCTTGTCACCTTCTTGCCACTTTCACCCACTAATAGACCAATCCTTTTCTTCATTTTTTTCTTGTTTTTTACAAGTTGAAAGAAGCTTATTTTGTTATTTTTGACTTTGGTCGCAAGCCTTAGTTCATTTTGAGCCTTAACCTTCCTCACTTCATCTTTGCAGGCTCGGGCTATTTGCTGATATTCTGACTTAGTTATGTGTCCCTCTTTCCACTTTCTATACTTGTCCTTTTTATCTTTCAGTTGATCAGAGAGTTCTTTATGCAGCCATGCTGGTTTCTTTTGAGAGCTGTTATTTTTCCTCTTTGTTGGTATTGTGCTAGATTGGGCTTTTATTATCTCACTTTTCAAAATTTCCCAAGCTTCTTGAGTTGTTTTTCCCTGGAGGATTCTCATCCATGGAATCCTTCCCAAACCCTCCCTAAGTTTAGTGAAATTAGCTTTCTTGAAGTCCAAGACTCTAGTTTGACTGTGTTCTATTGCTTGTGCTTCCATAATGTTGAATTCCAATATTGCATGTTCACTTCCTCCCAAGGTTCCTATGGCTTCAACATTTTCTATCATTTCATCTTTGTTAGTGAGAATTAGATCCAAAATGGCTAATCCCCTAGTTCCCTTCTCTACTTTTTGGGAGACAAAGTTGTCTGCTTGTTTTGTCAGGAATCTGTTTCATCTTCCACTTGGTGCAGAGTTTGTCTCCCAGTTGATATCAGGGTAGTTAAGGTCCCCCATTACTATTGTGATGTGCTTCCTTCATACCTTAGTTAGCTGACTAGCAAAAAGTTCATTTCCTCTGTTTGGTTGGGTGGCCTATAGTATACACCTATGGCAATGTCATTTTTCCCCCTTTTATATTGACCCAAATGCATTCAAGACAGTTTTCATCGTTGTTGTGCTCTATTTCTGTAGAGATGTAGTTATTTCTTATATAGAGAGCAACTCCACTTCCTCTTTTATTTGTTTCTTTTAAATAATTTAAATCCCTCTAGCTGGGTATTCCATTTGTGGGTTTTATCCCATGTTTCCATAATGGCAACAATATCATATCTGCCCTCATTAACCTGAATTTCTAGTTCACCCTGTTTGCTGTTCATACTCTGTGCATTGGTGTATAGACATTTGAGTCCTTTATGACCGACCCTGTGTATACTTTCTACATAACCTGGGTGGTGCATGAGTTCCCTATTGTCTTACCACCTATTTGGTTAGTGCACTTTGTGTGGCACTCACTAATAAAAGCTTGGTTTTGCTTGATAGTAAGGTTGATGTTCTTGTCCACATACACATCTATGTTACATGCACTGATTTATATATATGTATGTATGTATGTATGTATGTATGTATAAGTATATGTATATGTATATGTATATATATGTACAATGATAGGAAATCCTCGAACTCTGAGAAGGATATAAACCAGCTGTTTATTGTTAAAAAACTAAGACAATAAAAAACAACGTTGCCAAGACACTTCCAATTTGACGTGGGAGAAAACCCGAATAACCAAAGACCTACATATATATGTGTGTGTGTGTGTGTGGGTGGGTGGGTGTGTGTATATATATATATATATATATATATATATATATATATATATATATATATATATATATATATATTAAAAATTAACATAAAACTTGAGGAACGTAGTCTCCTGGGTGTATACATATTCAAAAGATAAAAACGAGCACCAGGAGGTAAAACAATTAAATGTTTAATAAATAAATAACCTAGCTTTCGATGGCTATATTGCTGCCATCATCGTCAGGGTGTTAAAAACCAGAGGGTGGGGGAGCTCGTTTATAGGCACAAACGCGCCTGCACATGGCTCATAGACCTCGTTATGGGGCCCGGTCGATTGATCCTCTCATCACTCATGTCAGAAGTGTTTCTGAGTTCTAAGTTCTTGCAGCTGATTACTTCTCTGTTGCATGCGGCTCCTAGGCTGGGAGGCGAGCATTCCATGTCACTGCGCACTAGAGTAACATGTGTAACTGCAGACCGATCCTGCGATGAAATCCCAGATCTGGCTATCTTCCTCCCCCGTGTCTGACGTATCACTCTCAGGGGGCATGCCACCCCATGCGTGCTCCCATCTTCCCCTATAGCCCCCAACCCACCGCCCTTCCGTGCGTGGGATGCACAGCAGTTCGTTGCGATCTCCGTTCCTGTCAGTTTGGCGTCCGATTCAACTCTCCCTTCGGAGGAAATTCCAACTGCGGTCTTCGCGTGTGCGCCCTCACGTTTCCACCGTACTACTTGGGAACGCGTGATGGGACCCTTAATGGGGCGGTTGCAGTCAGTAGGTCGGACGCAATATCGAGGAGAGGGAGGGGGAAGGGGAGGAGTGTTCGGGGCATCCAGGGCACTAGGGGGTGGGTTGCTGTTGTCAACGAATTCTTCATTCATCAATGGGTGTGCGCAGGAATTGCTAATAGCCGGGGGCACTCCGGATGGTAGGATCGTCCTTACCTCGTTGTCTATCTCTTCGTTGGAACAATTGAGATTGCAAACAGTGGGGTGCTTCCTCCGTCTGGAACAAATGCGTGCCTCCCACGTTTTCATGACCTGGTGTGCAGGATGTAACTCCACACATCGATTAATAGAGTTACAGTCTGAGAACCAAGCCTCTTTGAGGAGTCTGCCGCTCTTGGAGGCATCACTAGCAATAACCTGCACCCCATTGAAATCAAACTTGTGTCCAAGCTCTACCATGTGAGTGAGGATTTGTGAATAGTGCTCCCCTCTTTTTATTGCCAGCTTGTGTTCCTGTATTCTTGACCTTACTCTTTTAGAGGTTTCTCCCACGTAATTACCTGGGCAATCTATACAATGGATTCTATAGATCACCCCAGATTTCTCAGTAACGGGGAGTGGATCTTTCAACCTCATGATACAGGAACGCAATGTGCAGTCTGGTCTATGTGCCACCCTTATTCCATAGGGTGACAATAGCCTAGCCGTGGCTTCAGAAACATTACTGACAGAGGGGAGAGTAATACGTGTAGTCTGTGGAACTAGCTCCCCAATAGGTGGGTTATGGGGAGGTCTGGATAGAGCACTGTGGCGCCTGATAAATTTATTGGGGTATCCATTACGTCTACAGGTGTGGAACAGGTATTTCCTTTCTTCAGCCTTAGCTTTGGCCGTGCTGCAGTGTGAGTCAGCTCTTTTAAACAGGGTTCTAATACAGCTGACCTTGTGGGCCACCGGATGGTTGCTGTTAAAATGCAAAATCCTATCGGTGTGCGTGGGCTTGTGGTAGACCCTAGTAGCAAGGGTCCCATCAGGCTGGCGATGGACCAAAACGTCAAGGAACGCCAGCCTGCCTTGATGTTCCTCCTCCTCCGTAAACTGCAAGTCCACACACACCGAATTAAGTATGCTCACAAAGTCAGCCTTCCGACTCTTTTTGATGACAACAAAGGTGTCATCAACGTAGCGGGCCCAGAATTTGGGACAATACTGAGCCATCGCTACTTGTTCTATCCACTGCAATACAGCCTCGGCAATAACGCTGGAAATGGGTGACCCCATGGGAGTACCCTTTATTTGTTGATAGGTGTTACCCTGAAACGTGAAGTAGGTCTTGAGGCATAAACCCAAAAGGTCCACAAGATCTTCCGGGCGAAGGGAATCCTGGTGTTGTCCTAAGCCCCTGCGACTCCAAAGATCTTTAACGGTCGCAAGGGCTAGGTCCTGTGGGATAGAGGTGAAGAGGGAGACGACATCAAAAGATACCATCACCTCGTCATCCTCTATCCTTAAGGACCTAATCCTGTCCAGTAATTCCTCTGCCGATCTTACCACCGTCTGGCTATCAGCGACCAAGTGGCCGATACGAAGACTCAGCCACTTAGCCAAACCAGACATGGGGGTACCCCTAAAAGATACTATGGGGCGGAGGGGAACCCCTTCCTTGTGCACTTTGGGTAGCCCATAGAATCTAGCCACCGCCGTGTCGCTAGGGCGTATCCTCAAAAGGGTTATGTCATCTAATCTTCTACCTCGTTTCAGGGCGTTGAGCGTCTTATTGACTCGATTTTTAAGGGTCACCATGGGGTCCCCACTCACAATCCTGTAGGCCGTAGTGTCCTCAAGCAACCCCGACGCCTTACTGATGTAATGTGCTCTATCCATGACAACCGTAGCTCTCCCCTTGTCAGCTGGCAATATGAGGGTTGTGTCATCCTTCTTGAGCTGGGCAAGAGCTTCCAACTCATTCCTCGATAGAGCTTGGTGGGGTCGATGATTCATAAGTAATCCCACCACACGGTGTCTGATATCATCTCCAACCTCCTCCATACTAACACGGTGTAACGTTGGTTCTAGCACCGCCATAAAATCCATCGCGCGAGCATCCATTGTGTCCCACATCCCGTTGTAAAAGGGAAAGTTGGGAGTGGGTAAGTGTCTTACTAGAGAGGTTATGTACAAGGTTCTCAGAGGGAATAGTGTTCTTACGTAATTCTCGTAATCCCTCAATCTTATCCTGGAGTCTATTTGTAGCACGCAATCTTGTGTTGTTAAAAACCAGCTGAATATGGTGGTTTAATGCAGCAAAATGCTGGTCTGTGAACCTAGTACGGCACAGTTCACGATGATCCTGAGCACATCTGATGAAGCCACCAGTACGTCTGTGTAAATCCCCAATAAGAGCCCGCATCATGCCATGCTGGAATTGGCGAACGACGCGTCGGCCTTCGAAGGAATCAACAATAGGCTTCCTCTTTAATGACCTAGGTGGAAGGTCTTCTCTAATACAAACATGCAGGAAAGCTATCTTACGGTAGTTGTCCGCAATACGATGAGTGAGTCTTTCCCACTTTCTGGCAGTGAGCAAAGCTGCTCTTCCATAAACATTAAAAATTAACATAAAAATTGAGGAACGTAGTCTCCTGGGTGTATACATATTCAAAAGATAAAAACGAGCACCAGGAGGTAAAACAATTAAATGTTTAATAAATAAATAACCTAGCTTTCGATGGCTATATTGCTGCCATCATCGTCAGGGTGTTAAAAGCCAGAGGGTGGGGGAGCTCGTTTATAGGCACAAACGCGCCTGCACACGGCTCATAGACCTCGTTATGGGGCCCGGTCGATTGATCCTCTCATCACTCATGTCAGAAGTGTTTCTGAGTTCTAAGTTCTTGCAGCTGATTACTTCTCTGTTGCGTGCGGCTCCTAGGCTGGGAGGCGAGCATTCCATGTCACTACGCACTAGAGTAACATGTGTAACTGCAGACCGATCCTGCGATGAAATCCCAGATCTGGCTATCTTCCTCCCCCGTGTCTGACGTATCACTCTCAGGGGGCATGCCACCCCATGCGTGCTCCCATCTTCCCCTATAGCCCCCAACCCGCCACCCTTCCGTGCGTGGGATGCACAGCAGTTCGTTGCGATCTCCGTTCCTGTCAGTTTGGCGTCCGATTCAACTCTCCCTTCGGAGGAAATTCCAACTGCGGTCTTCGCGCGTGCGCCCTCACGTTTCCACCGTACTACTTGGGAACGCGTGATGGGACCCTTAATGGGGCGGTTGCAGTCTGTAGGTCGGACGCAATATCGAGGAGAGGGAGGGGGAAGGGAAGGAGTGTTCGGGGCATCCAGGGCACTAGGGGGTGGGTTGCTGTTGTCAACGAATTCTTCATTCATCAGTGGGTGCGCGCAGGAATTGCTAATAGCCGGGGGCACTCCGGATGGTAGGATCGTCCTTACCTCGTTGTCTATCTCTTTGTTGGAACAATTGAGATTGCAAACAGTGGGGTGCTTCCTCCGTCTGGAACAAATGCGTGCCTCCCAAGTTTTCATGACCTGGTGTGCAGGATGTAACTCCACACATACATAACCTCTCTAGTAAGACACTTACCCACTCCCAACTTTCCCTTTTACAACGGGATGTGGGACACAACTTAACGGACGCTCGCGCGTTGGACTTTATGGCGGCGCTAGAACCAACGTTACACCGTGTTGGTATGGAGGAGGTTGGAGATGACATCAGGCATCGTGTAGTGGGATTACTTATAAATCATCGACCCCACCAAACTCTATCGAGGAATGAGTTGGAGGCTCTTGCCCAGCTCAAGAAGTATGATGCAACCCTCATATTGCCAGCTGACAAGGGGAGAGCTACGGTTGTCATGGATAGAGCACATTACATCAGTAAGGCGTCAGGGTTGCTTGAGGACACTACGGCCTACAGGATTGTGAGTGGGGACCCCATGGTGACCCTTAAAAATCGAGTCAATAAGACGCTCAACGCCCTGAAACGAGGTAGAAGATTAGACGACGTAACCCTTTTGAGGATACGCCCTAGCGACACGGCGGCAGCTAGATTCTATGGGCTACCCAAAGTGCATAAGGAAGGGGTTCCCCTCCGCCCCATAGTATCTTTTAGGGGTACCCCCATGTCTGGTTTGGCTAAGTGGCTGAGTCTTCGTATCGGCCACTTGGTCGCTGATAGCCAGACGGTGGTAAGATCGGCAGAGGAATTCCTGGACAGGATTAGGTCCTTAAGGATAGAGGATGACGAGGTGATGGTATCTTTTGATGTCGTCTCCCTCTTCACCTCTATCCCACAGGACCTAGCCCTTGCGACCGTTAAAGATCTTTTGAGTCGCAGGGGCTTAGGACAACACCAGGATTCCCTTCGCCCGGAAGATCTTGTGGACCTTTTGGGTTTATGCCTCAAGACCTACTTCACGTTTCAGGGTAACACCTATGAACAAATAAAGGGTACTCCCATGGGGTCACCCATTTCCAGCGTTATTGCCGAGGCTGTATTGCAGTGGATAGAACAAGTAGCGATGGCTCAGTATTGTCCCAAATTCTGGGCCCGCTACGTTGATGACACCTTTGTTGTCATCAAAAAGAGTCGGAAGGCTGACTTTGTGAGCATACTTAATTCGGTGTGTGTGGACTTGCAGTTTACGGAGGAGGAGGAACATCAAGGCAGGCTGGCGTTCCTTGACGTTTTGGTCCATCGCCAGCCTGATGGGACCCTTGCTACTAGGGTCTACCGCAAGCCCACGCACACCGATAGGATTTTGCATTTTAACAGCAACCATCCGGTGGCCCACAAGGTCAGCTGTATTAGAACCCTGTTTAAAAGAGCTGACTCACACTGCAGCACGGCCAAAGCTAAGGCTGAAGAAAGGAAATACCTGTTCCACACCTGTAGACGTAATGGATACCCCAATAAATTTATCAGGCGCCACAGTGCTCTATCCAGACCTCCCCATAACCCACCTATTGGGGAGCTACTTCCACAGACTACACGTATTACTCTCCCCTATGTCAGTAATGTTTCTGAAGCCACGGCTAGGCTATTGTCACCCTATGGAATAAGGGTGGCACATAGACCAGACTGCACATTGCGTTCCTGTATCATGAGGTTGAAAGATCCACTCCCCGTTACTGAGAAATCTGGGGTGATCTATAGAATCCATTGTATAGATTGCCCAGGTAATTACGTGGGAGAAACCTCTAAAAGAGTAAGGACAAGAATACAGGAACACAAGCTGGCAATAAAAAGAGGGGAGCACTATTCACAAATCCTCACTCACATGGTAGAGCTTGGACACAAGTTTGATTTCAATGGGGTGCAGGTTATTGCTAGTGATGCCTCCAAGAGCGGCAGACTCCTCAAAGAGGCTTGGTTCTCAGACTGTAACTCTATTAATCGATGTGTGGAGTTACATCCTGCACACCAGGTCATGAAAACTTGGGAGGCACGCATTTGTTCCAGACGGAGGAAGCACCCCACTGTTTGCAATCTCAATTGTTCCAACAAAGAGATAGACAACGAGGTAAGGACGATCCTACCATCCGGAGTGCCCCCGGCTATTAGCAATTCCTGTGCGCACCCACTGATGAATGAAGAATTCGTTGACAACAGCAACCCACCCCCTAGTGCCCTGGATGCCCCAAACACTCCTTCCCTTCCCCATCCCTCTCCTCGATATTGCGTCCGACCTACAGACTGCAACCGCCCCATTAAGGGTCCCATCACGCGTTCCCAAGTAGTACGGTGGAAACGTGAGGGCGCACGCGCGAAGATCGCAGTTGGAATTTCCTCCGAAGGGAGAGTTGAATCGGACGCCAAACTAACAGGAACAGAGATCGCAACGAACTGCTGTGCATCCCATGCACGGAAGGGCAGTGGGTTGGGGGCTATAGGGGAAGATGGGAGCACGCATGGGGTAGCATGCCCCCTGAGAGTGACACATCAGACACGGGGGAGGAAGATAGCCAGATCTGGGATTTCTTCGCAGGATCGGTCTGCAGTTACCCATGTTACTCTAGTGTGTAGTGACATGGAATGCTCACCTCCCAGCCTAGGAGCCGCACGCAACAGAGAAGTAATCAGCTGCAAGAACTTAGAACTCAGAAATACTTCTGACATGAGTGATGAAAGGATCAATCGACCGGGCCCCATAACGAGGTCTATGAGCCGTGTGCAGGCGCGTTTGTGCTTATAAACGAGCTCCCCCACCCTCTGGCTTTTAACACCCTGACGATGATGGCAGCAATATAGCCATCGAAAGCTAGGTTATTTATTTATTAAACATTTAATTGTTTTACCTCCTGGTGCTCGTTTTTATCTTTTGAATATATATATATATATATATATATATATATATATATATATATATATATATATATATATATGGTACAAATAAAATACGAACACCAGGAGAGTATAAATATAAAAATATACTTTACTAAAAGCTGCCAAGCTTTCGTTTGGAAACTCCAAACATCATCAGGGCTAAGGAGCCAGTAAACAATGATGACTTAAATGGGTTTTGCCGGCATCTGCACCCGGCTCATGGACCGCGTCACCGGTCCCGGCCGGTTAATTAGTGTTCCAGATGTTTCTTTATTACTCTCCTTACGCTTCCTTCTATGGTTCTTCCGGATCATTCCTTCCACTATCTCATTACTGGTATTCATCTCCTCCACCACCCCTTTATCCTTATTTCCTTCCATAGTACTGACCCTCCTCCCCTTTTTGTTTTCATTCTCCACCCTGGGGGCATCTGTTTCTCCTCTATCAGTGTTACAAGCTTCCCTGGGCTCACCGACGCTCCCCCACACACACGCTTTTCCCAATCCCTGCTCCACACCCTTTCTTCTCACTCTTCCACTGTCATGAGTAACTTTCATACGGGTGTTACATATTTGGGGGTCTATGCCCTCCTCCTCTGTCCTGGCAATCTTCGTGTCGACAGTTCTCCACCATTCCATTTGTTTGCTGCGTGATCGGGTGCTTACCCCGTCTCTCAATTCATCCCTCCTCCCTATCGCACGCTCTTCCCCATTGCTGATAGGAACGGTATTCAGGCGGACACCAGGTCTCCAGATCTCTGCATTCTGATTCCCCGCGTTCTCACTCCCCTCTTCTGTGCTCGTCTTTGGGGGGACTTCAAAGTGTTCATCCCGGGAGGGGGCTGTATTGTTGGTGGGGGTATTCCTTGTCTGCAGGGAATCCAGGCAGAATTCCGTGTCTCTCCCTTTCACCGTATGCCTAGGCAATCGAGCCATGCTTTCGTTCTTCTTCTCCCCCCTACCCACAGCGTCAGGCTGCAGGCTCCTCATGCTGGATCTTCCACACTCTCCACAGTTGTTGTTAAGTTCTGGGGGTGGGGGTCTATCATGATGATATTGGGGAAGGGGGAGGTCTTCCATCGGTGGATGATTACGTGTGTTTGACAGTGGTAGCCTCCTCAGACATTCATTAGAGCGGTATTGGTGTTGATCGGGCGAAACGGGGGTGTCCCTGGAGTGTGGAGGGTTGGCCAAAGTTCCATCTATCTGTTCAGGATGGAGGCCAGGTATCCTGTCACGTTTACAGCTGTGCAAGCATTGTTCAGGCCGCTTATAAAAATTGGCATGGTGTTTAAAATCCCATTTCCTCAATGCTTGTTGAGCTGGATGTAAGTCAATGTGATGATTAACCGCATCTTTGTTGGAATACCACGCCTCTTTCAATAGCCGGCCTCCCTTAGTGGCATCCTCAGACATAATGCAAACATTCACAAAGTCAAACTGGTGGCCATGTTGTGCCATATGCATCCACAATTGAGAATGCTGCTCGCCCCTTCTTATAGCTAACTGATGTTCATGCAAGCGAGATCTTAAACGCTTAGCTGTTTCACCCACATAGTTGCCATCGCAGTTCTTGCAATGATTTTATAGATTACTGCTGATCTATCCATGGCAGGGAGTGGGTCCTTGGGGCGAACGACTTTGGACCGTAATGTCTGATTGGGTCTGTGGGCCACTTCTATTCCATGGGGGGCCAGCAGTCTGGCTGTTGCTTCCGAGACGTTATTAATATATGGCAAGGAAACACGCATTCTTTGTAATAATGGTTCCTCTCTCTTTTGGTTGTTCCGGGACTGGGGTGTAAGACCGTACTGTCTGATAAACCTCAAAGGATACCCATTACGTTGACAAATCCGGAAAAGGTATTGCCTTTCTTTCTTTTTAAACTCCTCAGTGCTGCAGTGGGAGTCCACGCGCTTAAACAATGCTTTAATGCAGCTAGCTTTATGAGATACGGGGTGGTTGCTCCTATAGTGGAGTATTCTGTCCGTGTGGGTGGGTTTACGAAACACCCATGTAAGTAACGTCCCATCCAATGGGCGGTATATTGACACGTCCAGGAAGGCTAGGTGACCTTGTTTTTCTTCCTCCACTGTAAACTGGATGTCGGAGCAGATCGAGTTTAGTACTCTCATAAAGGTAGCTACATGTTGTTTTTTAACAACCGCAAACGTGTCATTCACGTACCGAACCCAAAATTTGGGTTGGTATAAGGCCATAGCCCTGTGTTCTAGCTGTTGGAGTACTATTTCCGCTATAGTGCTAGAAATGGGGGAGCCCATAGGTGTCCCTTTAACTTGTTCGAAGATGGTACCCTGGAAGGTGAAATAGGTGGTAAGACATATTTCCACTAATCGCAGGAGGTCATCTGTCTGAAGGGAGTCCTGGTGGTGGCTCCCTTCTGTATTCCTCAAGCGCTCTCCCAGGGCTGAAATAGCTAAGTCCTGGGGGATGGAGGTGAAGAGGGAGGTAACGTCAAATGATACCATCCTCTCATCATCCTCCACCCTAAGGGTTTTAATTCTGTTGAGGAATTCTTCTGCAGAATTGACCGTTGTGGGGCTGCCTTCCACAAGGTGGCCCAGACGAGTGCTAAGCCACTTCGCTAATCCCGATGTAGGGGCACCTATAAATGACACGATAGGGCGAAGTGGGGTGCCTTCCTTGTGGATTTTTGGGAGCCTGTAAAATCTAGCGAGCGCCGTGTCATGGGGGCGTATCTTCTTTAGGGTATCATCTCCGATTTTCTTACTGCGTTTAAGATTATTAAGCAGTTTGTTGATTTTATCCCTAAGGGTAACTGATGTGCTAAGGAATGCTTTACAAAATGCTACATGTCCATGAAATCTGCACTCACTAAGCTGAATAGAGAACTGAAAGAACAAAAAAATACTATTTGTATCTTTCATATCTTTCCCCTCTTCTTCTATGTCTTTTCCTGTAAGTACAAAGTATAAGGAATCCCTTGTTACAACTGGAATAATGATCTGACTGCAATACAGTGCAAATTATAATGTGTAAACTAAAATGAATCTGCTGCATGCTTTTTAGTGGTCATTGTGCAGACAGTTTCTTTACATGAGAAAATAATCTGTTTCATGAATCAAAAATATTCATTTGTTATGTACATTTGCTTCTTTCATGATACTTGTCAGCTTCTGTGAGGAATCAAATAGGATAAAATGCAGATTCTGACTGTAGGCCAGAAATGACTGTTCAGAATTATGGAGAAATTCAAGAAACAGTATGAAGGCCACTCTGGAGCAACTATAACTCTATTACTTGAAGATTATATCATTTCTTCAAAGTAATGATTGAGTTATAGTTGCTACAGAAGGCACTTATTACAGTACTCCATAAATAATGACTACATTTATAATTCCTTCAGAATTGCTAGAGCCACGTGTTTTTAAGTTACCTCTTCTGCAACAAATGGAATTATGTTCTATATCATTGGGCAGTGATGCTGCAGCAAGTTTAATTATGGTAGGGAATATATCTTTATTACTTGTTGGGTCATAAATATGTTTTATAGGCTCAAGAATGCCAGGCCAGTAGAGGAGGCCAGGCACTTGAATTCCTCCTTCCCAGTTTGTAGATTTTCCACCTGAAATAAAAATTCTCATTTAACTTCAACTTATTGTGTATTGGAGTAGAACACAACAATCAATATTTAACTGAGTAGGTTAACTGAGTACCTTAACCATTAAATAATAAAATACGGAGTTTGTTGATTGGGCAGATCTTTAAAAAAATAAGAACAAAAGTATTAAACAAAGACATTGATTTTAATATAAATATTTTAAAAAAAAACTAATGAAATCAAGAGCTGTACTAAAAGAAGCATTTCTCTTTTGTTTCTCCCATAAGAAGGAATGTATCATCTTGAAAAAAACAAGTTGCTCTTGCTGGAAAAAAATAACCGCACAATGGAAAATATTTTTATAACCATCATCAGTGTTTTGCAAATAAAGAATAAATAATGAAATTAGTTCTTCCTTCTAGTACTCAAATAGGTTTTCTTAAATAGAACTTATACTTCTAGACATGAGATTTGGTCATGGTTGTTTACTCATAGTTTATTATAGAATAAAGTACTCTCATCAACATTGGAAGGGTCACATGTCACTTAATGAACTTCCAAGATGCAATTGATATCAGAATCAAAAAGATAGATTTTGAGGCTGATTCAGTAAAGGAGTTAATTCAAGACTGTGAATTACCAATTTCAAAGATATTGCCAAATCCATTTCATTTATATTATCTCAAGACTAGAAGAAATTCTGATAGTTTGGTATTTGTTAGTCTGAATCATAAAGAAATGTTAGATATATTTATTATGACTAGAAATTAAAGAATTATATTTCTTTCTATGAAAGTGATGGTAATAACAATTATCAATAAAATGTAACATATATTACATGTCTACTAGAATAATAGACATTATAACAGACATTACACTTAGAATCACTCCAGTAATAATCTTTTTCTTTACTAACTTGGTGTGAAATTGGTATGAAATGATTGTGTTGTAGTGTTCTTCAATAAATAAAAATGTTGGATCAAGAAAAATCTTTTATTTTGTATCCACATACTGTACCATTTATAAGATGGGAAAGTTAGGAAACTTAGAAGCTGAATACTCTTTCCAGAATATATGACAGATAATTAAGCATCTGGATAACCAAAGTAGAAGAATATTGGGGAAAAAATAAGTCACGACTGAACCCACAACTTATTACATTGTGTTGTCAATTTTTAACTAATTATGTAAATATTTTAACAATATATAGATTGAAAACTATTCTTCTATCTGAAAACTCCAATTGTATTCATTTTAATTACAACCCCCTTTGAAAAGACTCATTGCACCTATAAAAAGAGATTAAAATTATTATGGGAGTGTGTGCCTCCATGCTTTATCCAAAGGCCAAGTGACCTGAAAAAAATATGGATCAAAGGATTATAGATTGCATTTTACCCACACATTAATTAACCTGATACCATTACTGCAATTGATACAATTCAGATGATACTGCTAAGTATCTAGGGCTGAGAAAGAATGAGTGCCCCAATATTTCCTAGCTGACTTCATGCCCAAGGTGGGTTTATAACTCACAATCTCTGGGTTTCTAGCCTACAGCTTTAACCACTACACTAAATTGACTCTCTAAGCCAGCCATTAAGTTCTCAGAAATTGTTATATCTTATTATCTGACTATATCACAAGATAAACAACTAAGTTCCAACGGCTGTTCTTCATACGTTTTAGTCTCCAGGCCTTTGATAATCTTAGTTGCTCTTCTCTGAATTTTTTCCAAACTCTCAACATCTTTTTTGTGATATGGTGACCAAAATTGGCTGCAGTATTCCAGGTGTGGGCTTACTAGGGTTTTATAAAGTGATACTAATAATTAATGTGATCTTGGTTCTATGCCTCTATTTATACAATCCAGGACTGTATTAGCTTTTTTGGTTGCTACTGTACACTGCTGGCTCATAGTCAAGTGATCGTCCACTAGGACTCCAAGGTCCCTCTCACAATTAATGTTTTTAAGCCAGGGCTCACCCAACTTTGTTTTTTCCTGCCTAAATGTAAGACTTTGCTTTTCTCCACATTGAAACTCATTTTGTTGGATAGGCCCATTGTTCAAGTTTGTCAAGATCTGTTTGGCTCTTGAGTTTGTCTTCTGGGGTGTTGGCTACTCCTGTCAGTTTGGTGTCATTTGCAAATTTGATGAGTTCCCCTTCAGTTCCCTCATCTAAGTCATTGATGAAGATATTGAAGAGTATTGGGCCTAAGACAGAACCTTGTGGTACCCACTGCTTACTTCTCTCCATGTGGATGTAGTGCCATTGAGGACTACTTGTTGAGTGTTAACCAGCTACAGATCTATCTGGTGGTGATGTTGTCTATTCCACCTTTTCCGAGCTTACCAAGGAGTAGGTTGGGGTCTACCTTGTCAAATGCCTTACTGAAATCTAAGTATACTACGTTCACTGCATTTCACTGGTCTATAAGTTTAGTCACTTAATCGAAGAATGAGGTGAGATTGGTTTGGCATGATCTGTTTTTAACAAAGCTGTGCTGGCTACTAGTTATGACTTTGTCTCCTTCTAGTTGTTCACAGATCTGTTTTTTGATTATCTTTTCTAGAATCTTCCAGTTATTGATGTTAAACTGATTGGTCTGTAGTTTCCTGGATCCGTTTTTTTCCTTTCTTGAAGGACCACATCAGCCCTTTTCCAATCCTCTGGTACTTCCCCGGTGCACCAGCATTTATGAAAGATGTGGTGCAACAGTTCTGAGATAATCTCTGGCAGCTCTTTCAGAACTCTGGGATGTAATCTGTCAGGTCCCAGTGATTTATATTCATTAAGGTTGGATGGGTGTTCTCTTACTCTTTTCTTGCTTATTTTAATTTTTGTTTCTAGTATGACTTTTGCAGTGGGTTTTTTTTTTATTTTTTTTGTTGGGCTATAGTTAAGCAGCTCTGCTTTCTCCCTGTTGCCTATAATTTCCTTGCCATCTTCTCTCTTTTGTGGGCCTACAGTTTCCTTGATTTTTTTCTTGTTGTTAATAGGTTGGAAGAAGCATTTTTTTATTGTCCTTGATTTCTGTTGCTAGTCTTTGTTTGTTCTGAGCCTTTGCTTTCCTGATTTCATCTTTGCATGTTATCTGTCTGCTGATAATCAGCTTTAGTTATGTGCTCCTCTTTCCATTTTTGTATTTGTCCTTTTTGTCTTTTAGTTTGTTAGAGAGTTCTTTGTGCAGCCATGCTGGTTTTTTCTTAGATTTCTTGTTTTTCTTTCTTAGTGGTATTGTGCTGGTCTGGGCTTTTGTGATCCCATTTTTCAAGGTTTCTCATGCTTCCTGGGTTGTTTTCCCCTTTAGGATTTTCATCCATAGGATTTTTCCTAGGTTCTCTCTGAGTTTGTTAAAGTTAGCTCTTTTGAAGTTTAGGACATTAGTTGGATTGTTTTCTATTGCTGGAGTTTTCATTATATTAAATTCCAGTATGACATGGTCACTTTCACTCAAGGTTCCAGCAACTTCAACTCCCTCTATCACTTCTTTTCTGTTTGTAAGAATTAAGTCCAGTATAGCTTTATGTCTAGTTCCCTTCTCCACCTTTTGGGTGACAAAGTTGTTGGCCAGGTTGGTTAGAAATCTGTTTGATCGCCTGCTCACTGCAGAGTTTGTCTCCCAGTTGATATCTGGATAGTTGAAGTCTCCCATTACTACTGTGGTATGCTTCCTACATGCATTTGTTAACTGATGGCAAAGAGTTTCTCTTTTTCTTCTGATTGGTTGGGTGTAATATACACCTATGGCAATGTCACTTTTTTCTTTTATATTGACCCATATAGATTCTGGAGAAATTTTACCTTTGATCATGTGCATTTCTGCAAATAATAATAATAATAATAATAATCCCCCAGTGAGGCACTACCTTGACGTGGTTGTAGGGCTTGTGTACTCTGAGGAAGATGAGAGCTATGCCAGACGTTCAACCATACTGGACAGGTCTCATCAGAGGAGTCAGACAAAGAGTGTCTCTCCCATAAAAAATATGGTGAGATGTAAATTTCAGAATGCCATACCGGCTCGGATGTCGCCCGGGTTAACAAAGTCCGTGCTAGATATTGGAGTTCCTGGATATCTGGTGAAAAATGGGTTACAGGACTCAGGACTGTTGGCTGAGCAACCAGGGCCAGCAGCTGCAGAACTACTGGAAGAAAAGGTGTTTACCCGTCGCAGATACACAGTGATGGAAAACAAAGAAATAATGATCTGTTACTACAGATCAAGTCCAACAAGAAGAGGATATCTAAAACGAATGCACCAGTTCTGGAAAGAACAACATCCAGAATCAGAAATAACAGAACAGAGATTAGCAGATCAACGCCGATTTATAATACGAAATAAAGTATTCACAGAAACAGAATTGGACGAACTGCAAAGTTTTACCCAGGGCAAAGAAATCAAAGCCTTACAGAAGTAATTCAGAATGTAGAGGCAAACCAGGGGGAAGTTGGCAGTGAAAGAATCCAGTAGAGATATACAACTGTTCTCATTTGGAAACCAGGCACCTCTTCCTCAGGAAGAACAAAACCCTCTAACTAAAGAAATAAAAGAATTGAAACAAAGAATAACTGAGCATCTAGAACAGCACAAAAACAACAGAATAAGGCTGCCTGCATTGAAGCTTGTTCCAAAGAAACAGCTAGCACAAGCATTAAAAGATGCAAATACTGCAATATCAAGTATAAGCACCAATTCACTGCAAGAAACAAACCAACTAATGTACAGCACAGCTGCAGTTATAACTGAATACCTGGGATGCAAAATCAACAAAGAAGAAAAACAAACAACAGTGCACCAGAAAAATGGAAGGTTAGACTAGAAAATAAGATCAGCAAGTTAAGATCACATGCAAGCAAGCTAGAACAGATGAAAGAAAAGAAGCTGAAGAACAAGAAGACCAAAGAATACCTAATCAAGAAATACCACTTAGAAACAAGGAAGATCAAGGAAGCACTGGAAATAATAAAGCAACAAATAACAGCTATAGCCAGGAAAATCAGTAGATATGAAGCTCGAATTGCAAACTATAGGCAGAACCTCCAATTTCAATCCAATCAGAAACGTTTCTACCAATCCATCAATGGAGAAACTGCAAGGAATCAGTCAGTACCTGACAAGGAAGAAACAGTGCAGTTCTGGAAGCAGATATGGGATAACAACCAAAGCAAATGGACAGAACTGAAATGAAAGAACTAGTAATAACAACAAAAATGGTAGAAAAAAGAGCAAAGAAAATCAAAAATTGGTCAGCACCAGGTGAAGATGAACTGCATGGGTTTTGGTTGAAACATCTAACTGTTATACACCCACTCATTTCCAAGCAGTTCAACAATATACTACAAGGAGGAGAAATTGAAAAGTGGCTAACAACTGGGAAAACCTACCTAATAATAAAAAATCCAGCAAAAGGGGCAACACCAGGCAACTACAGGCCAATTACCTGTTTACCAACAACTTTCAAATTACTAACTGGTGTGGTAGCTGATGCAGTACAACAGCATCTAGTTGAAAACAATCTCTTTCCACCTGAGCAGAAAGGAAACTGCCCCAATAGCAGAGGAACAAAAGATCAACTCCTAATAGACAAAATGATCTTGGAAAACTGCAAGAGAAGGAAGACCAACCTGAATGTGGCATGGATTGACTACAAAAAGGCATTTGACTCTCTGCCACATGATTGGATAATAAAGTGCCTAGAAATAACAGGAGTCAGTAGAAACATCAGAAAATTTGTGCAAAGATCGATGGCACAATGGAAGACACAGTTGCAGATCAATGGTGAGAGGCTGGGAGAGGTTAATATCAAGAGAGGAATATTTCAAGGAGATTCATTATCACCATTACTATTTGTTATTGCACTGTTTCCTCTGTCAACAATACTGAATAACTCAGGACATGGCTATCAAACATCAAAAACATCTGCCAGACTATCCCACCTCCTTTACATGGATGATCTGAAGCTGTATGGAAAAACATCATCTGAAATAGAATCGCTGCTCAACACTGTCCATATATATAGCCAAGATATTGTAATGGAGTTTGGCTTGGACAAATGTGCCATACTTACTATCAAACAAGGAAAAATAGTGAAAACTGAAGGAATCAAGATGCCCCACAAAAATAACATTAAGAGTCTGGATGAGGAAGAGTACTACAAATACTTGGTATTCTTCAAGCTGACAATATCAAGCACACTGAAGTCAGGAAAAAGATTAGAGGTGAATACATCAAGAGAGTGAAGAAGATCTTAAAGTCCAAACTCAATGGAGGAAATACCATAAAGGCAATCAACACCTGGGCAATCCCAGTCATTAGGTACACAGCTGGAATAGTGGACTGGACTCAAGCAGAACTAAAAGCAATGGATAGGCAGACCAGAAAAATAATGACAATGAATCATGCCCTTCATCCACGCAGTGACATTGATAGACTTTATCTACCAAGACATTAAAAAAATAGCTGGGAAAGCAGATAATAACAAGACCTGGCAATGGCTAAGAGCAGGAAAATTGAAGAAAGAGACCGAGGGACTAATTCTGGCTGCACAAGACCAAGCCTTAAGGACAAATGCATACAAAGTCAAAATTGAGAAGACAGCAACAGACAGTAAGTGCCGCCTATGCAAAGAAGCTGAAGAAACAGTGGACCACTTGGTAAGCTGTTGCAAGAAGATTGCACAGACTGATTACAAGCAGCGGCATGACAAAGTAGCAACAATGGTGCATTGGAAGATCTGCAAAAAATATCATTTGCCTGTAAGCAAAAACTGGTGGGATCATAAAATAGAGAAAGTCATAGAAAATGATAAAATTAAACTGCTCTGGGACTTCAGAATTCAAACAGACAAGCACCTGCAACATAACACCCCAGACTTAACAATTGTCGATAAGAAAGACAAAAAAGTCTGGATAGTGGACGTGGCAGTGCCTGGAGATAGCAGAAGAAGAGAAAGAACTGGAGAAGATAACAAAATACAAAGACCTACAAATAGAAATAGAAAGACTGTGGCAAAAGCAAGCAAGGGTAGTACCAATAGTCATAGGCTCCTTGGGTGCAATCCCAAAACAACTGGAGCACCACTTGAACACCATTGGCATTGACAAATTCGCTATTAGTCAATTGCAAAAGGCGGCCTTACTAGGAACTGCTTCCATCCTGCGACGATACCTGTAATACCATCAAACATCCACATCTGCCTATCCCAGGTCCTGGGTAAGGACTCGATAGGTAGACAAAATGCCAAATCCAGTCTGAACATCTGGCTGACTGTGCGATGATCCATAATAATAATAATAATAATAATAATAATAATAATAATAATAATAATAATAATAGTAAAGTTGGAAGGGACCTTGGAGGTCATCTAGTCCAACCCCATGCTCAGGCAGGAAACCCTACACCATTTCGGACAAATGGCTGTCCAGGCTTTCCTTAAAAACTTCCAGTGTTGGAGCATTTAGTGCTTCTGGAGGCAGGTTGTTCCACTGATTAATTGTTCTCACTGTCGGGAAGTTTCTCCTTAGTTCTAGGTTGCTTCTCTCCTTGATTAGTTTTCATCCATTGCTTCTTGCCCTGCCTTCAGGTGCTTTGGAAAATAGCTTGATTCCCTCTTCTTTATGGCAGCCCCTGAGATATTGGAATACTGCTATCATGTCCCCCCTTGTCCTTCTCTTCGTTAAACTAGACATACCCAATTCTAGCAACCGTTCCTTATATGTTTTAGCCTCCAGTCCCCTAATCATCTTTGTTGCTCTTCTCTGTACTCTTTCTAGAGACTCAACATCTTTTTTACATCGTGGTGACCAAAACTGGATGCAGTATTCCAAGTGTGGCCTTACCAAGGCATTATAGAGTGGCATTAATACTTCACGTGATCTTGATTCTATCCCTCTGTTAATGCAGCCTAGCACTGTGTTGGCCTTTTTGGCAGCTGCAGCACACTGCTGGCTCATATTTAGGTGATTGTCTACTAGGACTCCAAGATCCCTCTCACAGTTACTTCTATTGAGCATGGTGCCACCTATGCTGTACTTGTGCATTTGGGTTTTTTTGCCTAAATGTAGAACCTTGCTTTTTTCATCATTAAATTTCATTTTGTTAGTTAGTGCCCAGTGTTCAAGTCTGTCCAGATCCTTCTGTATCTTAAGCCTGTCTTCTGGAGTGTTGGCTATTCCTGCCAGCTTGGGTGGTGGTGGCTATTCCTGCCAGCTATGTAGTGTTCTCTTACATATAGTGCAACTCCCCCTCCTCTTTTTGTAGACCTGGTTTTTTTTGAACAATTTGTATTCATCCATCAGTCCATTCCATTCATGGGTTTCATCCCATCAGGTTTCTGTAATGCCATCTATGTCATATCCTCCCTCGTGTACTATTGCTTCTAGTTTGCCCTATTTGTTCCCCAAACTTTGAGCATTTGTATATAAGCATTTTGTATAAGAATGATGCCACGGAGGGGTCCCCTAGAAACATAGATGCAGTCTCAGAAACGCAACAGGTCATCCGTGTACATCCAATGGGTCTTATCTCCCTCATTGCCAGCCAACTCACGATGTCGAGCTGCCATGAATGGATCCTGCCGCTGCATGTCAAGAATTCTGCCCCGCAGGTCCACAGGCTCCTCTGTGGCCGCCAACCATTCCAAGGGGATAACCGTTCTGGTCATGATCTTGTCCTCTTTTTGGGTAAATTCAGGCTTCCGAGACAGCGCATCCTCACGCTGGTTCCACCCGCTAGGGACATAGGTCACCCGAAAGTCAAACCTCGCAAAAAACAGTGACCATCGCACCTGTCGCTGATTTAGAGTTCTGGCAGTCCATAGGTGCTCTAGGTTCCAATGGTCTGTTCAAACCTCGACTTGGTGATGGGCTCCCTCTAAATGGTGCCGCCATGTCTCAAAAGTGACTTTGACCGCCAACAATTCTTTGTCCCAGATCATGTAAGTCTGTTCGGGGGCCGACAGCTTCCATGAATAATAGGCACATGGGAACAAGCTACCTGTGGGAGCATAGGCTTGCAGAAGTACTACCTTGATGGCCACATCCAATGCATCCGTCTCCATCACGAACAGCCTTAAGGGATCAGGATGTTTGAGGATAGGCTCAGAGGCAAACGCGGCCTTAAGGACATCCAAGGCCCCCTGCTCCTCCGCGCCCCAGCAGAACTTCACCCCTTTCCTTAACAGATTGGAAAGGGGAGCAGTCAGGGTCGCAAAATGAGGAATGAATGTGCGGTAATATTTTGCAAACCCCAAAAGACGCTGCATGTCCTTGACCCTCCACGGAGGCTGCCACTCCTGCAGTGACTTTACTTTCTCCGGATCCATCGCCACACCCTTGGGCAAGATGCAATGGCCCAGAAAGTCGATTGTGGTTTGCGCAAACTGGCACTTCTCACGCTTGGCAAAGAGATGGTTATCCCGCAATCGTTGTAACACAAGCCAAACATGGTTCCAATGCTCTTGTGGGGAGGACGAGTAAATCAGGATGTCATCAAGATAGATGACTACAAACTTATCCAACAGGTCCCTGAACACGTCGTGCATAAAGTGCATGAACACGCCCGGTGCATTGGTCAGGCCAAAGGGCATAACCGTGTACTCAAAATGTCCATAACGCATCCGGAAGGCCATCTTCCACTCATCTCCTGCTTGAACTCGGACTAAGTTATAAGCTCCCCATAAGTCCAACTCAGTAAATATTTTGGCCTGGCGGAGCCTCTCGATGAGTTTGGGGATGAGCGGGAATGGGTACCGATTATGGATCGTGATGGCATTCAGTTTCCAGTAATCACAGCACAGTCTAAGCTCCCCTGACTTCTTCTTCATGAAGAGCATTGGCGCAGCCAACAGGGAGGTGGAAGGCCATATAAACCCCTTCCGGTGATTCTTGTCGATGAAGTCCCTCAAAGCTGCCAACTCCGGTTACGACAGAGAGTAAATCTGGCCACCTGGCAATTTGGCATCAGGCACTAAACCAACCGGGCAGTCATAAGACTGATGCGGGAACAACTGATCTGCCTCTTTTCCTCCAAAGACATCGGCATAATCCCCCAACTCTGCCGGTAGGTCCAGGTCCACAGGGGTAGCCATCTTTTCTGCGCAGACATGCAGATGATAGGTGGCACACTTCTTGCCAGGGAACCGCACTGTCCCATATGACCAAATAATCTGTGGATCATGAGCCCTCAACCATTCCAAACCCAACACCATAGGAAAGTGAGAAACAGTAGTCACATAGAACATGGCTTCTTCCATATGCAGCCCAATACACATGTGAAGGGATCTGGTTGTAGCAACCACTGGGCCGGAATGAAGAGGCCGCCCATCAATCGTCTCCACCAAGACTGGCGGTGACAACTGCTGCTGGGGAATGGACCACTGTGTGACAAAATCTGAGTCCATGAAATTAGCAGTAGCCCCAGAGTCCACCAAGGCCTGGACCTCCACCGCTCCCTGACAAGGCACGAATACAGTAACTGGTAACACAAGGTGTTTAACAAGAGTCTGCTGAGGTGGAGGCACTGGATCCATGTCCGAATGAGCCCGGCTACGGAGCCCTCTAGGCTGGGCCTGGCCCATTTCCTGCCGCCACTTTGGGTGCCTTCACCATATGGCCTGGACCACCACAATACAGGCAAAGGCCTTCACAGTGGCAGTGATCTTTTTCAGCTTGGGTCAGATGGGGTCATGCAGCCCCCAACTGCATTGGCTCCTCCAGAGGTGGTGCCAATGGTGCCACTGTCTTAACAGGTGCGGGCAAGACCTCTGTCCGTTGTTACGCCCGTCACTGCTGGAGTCTTGCATCGATACAGAGACACAGGTGCATGAGCTCCTGCAAGGAGCGAGGGCATTCAGTGCGTGCCAGCTCATCCAGGAGTTTGGACGAAAGTCCCTCCTGAAACTGGTCCATAAGCGCCACCTCATTCCACTGCAGTTCCTGACAAACCAACTAAAACGTAGCAATGTAGTCTGTCAGCGAACCACGCCCCTGTCGCAACTCTCTCACCCAACGGTTTGCAGTCTGGGCCATAACTGGGTCCTCAAACATGGCCTTGAGTTGCCAGCAAAATTCTGCATAATTGTCCAGCAGCTGATTGGGCTGGATCAGCAGGGGTGTTGCCCAACGTGCTGCCATTCCTGTCAACAGACTTAGCACAAACCCCACCTTATCCCGGTCAGTGGGGAAATCCTCCGGCCAAAGGTTCATACATAACTGGCACTGCCCAAAGAATGATGGGAATTGTGCCTGTGAGCCATCAAACTTGTCTGGCACTGGAACAGGGTTTCTGCGGCGTGGCTGAGTTGCTTGCATCTGTGCCATCTGTGCAGTCAGGAGGGCCACCTGCTGTCTTAGCTGATCATTTTCCACACGGAGCTGATCCATGGTCGCCCTACTTGGTCTGGAGGAGCAATTGGGAGTGGGCCAGGAACAAAATGTGATGACCCAGGGCCCCGAACGGAGGCAAAGCAATTAGCTGGTCAGAATAATTGTCTTTGTAAGCACTGCCAATGTTCACCCAATAGCCCCCACATATGCTGGCACAAGTTCAATAAAACAGTCAACGGAGTTAAACAGTTCTTTAAAGTAAAACAGATAACAAACAAAGTATGATCTTTCCAGCTTGCCTGTAACCTGCAAACTGCAAAACTGAAGACAGCAAGGAGAACTCAGAAGGAAACAAACTTGATCCAAAATACAAAGAGTCCAAGTACAAGAGCTCACATCACAAGAGTTCACATTTGTTCCCAGCAAATGCCCCACTCCACAGCGTCTCCTTAAATACCTACTCCCCAGGTGTGCCTTCAGAAGTGGGGCATGACGCTCTCCTCCCGAGCAAGTGAGCCTGCCTCCATTGTTCCTTCCTCCTCTCTGCTCTTCTTGCTCTGGGATCTGGTGGGGAGGGGCCTTGCTTCTCGCCTGAGCTCTGCCTTCCCTGTTCCAAACTTGAAGGGCCCTGGCCTGCTTCAGCCTGTTCCTCCCCACAGTCCTCTGAAGCCACAGACACCCCCTCCTGGGCCTCAACAGGAAACTCCATGTCGTCCTCAGAGTCAGACTCGGACGGAGGCATGACACATTTAAGACTTTTATGTTTCCTGTTATCTCCTGGTTGTTTGAGTTTTTCTTTTTTTCATCACTGCCTACCTCATTGTTTGATTTGTTTTCTTGGGATTTATGTTTGGTTTTGCATTCTAGAGGTTCTAAACATTGGTCACTGTCCCCGCTCAGTTTTAGTTTAAAGCCCTCCTGATGAGTTGGGCCAGTCTTTTTCCAAGTACATTTCTGCCTGTTTTTGTGAGGTGCAGCCCATCCCTTGCCAAGAGTCCTTCGTGCCTAGCATGTTACATCAGGGGGAAGCCCCAATTTAATTTTTCAGGAAAATGTTATGGCCATTTTCCTCTTCTTTATGCTTTGAGGGTTATTTTAGTTCCCTGAAAGCAGAAGTTTTATATCAAGTTTTTTACTCTGCCTGGTGGAGTGGGGGAAGGGGGAGGCAATCTTTTGTCTTCTCAGCTATCCTATTGTTTTCTTGCTATGCTGCCCACAGGAGTGATTTTTATATCATCTGCCTGAGGCAAAGGCATTCCAGAAATGTTGGCTCTCTGCTGGCCAGTGAAACCATGTGCTTTATCTTTTAAAATCTTAAATGTGTCATTTACAATAAGTTTTTTTAGTTATATTTTTGTCCGTTAACATGGCATTTAATCAGAATGAAAGGGGGAAGGAGAATGTAAGGAACTCAAAAGGAACTTTTTATTGAGAGTTAGTGATGGCAAGAGAGCAAAGCAAGGTCTAAGATTTGGCTCGTAAATAATTATAACAAAAAGGCAATTCACAGCTCCTCCCCCCCCCCCAGTGTTGAAAACCATCCAATCCACAGGTACCACAGTGTTATGAGAAGCCAGAGATTTAGCAGGCTTCTCAAGGTCTCTCCTGGTTTCATTTCCAATGGTCCCAGGCTCTGCTGTCTGGAGATAAGGCAGATGTTTTCAGGTCACATTCCTCTCACCCAGAGGGAGGGCATCTTGCACAGAGTGAAATGAAGTAAATAATATTCCCCCAGCAAGCACCCTCCCCCAATAGTATGGCAAGCCCCGAAAATACATAGGCAGAAGTATGAGAGGGAAAAAGGGAAGGATGAAAGGCAAACACAATTGAGGGGCTCTGACATTCGCCCCACCCCCAATAGAAAGACAAATCCATCTGAAGAACAAAACAGAAGGGGAAAAAGAACACAAAAAGAAACACATTAATCCGGTTTATCTGGATAACATGCATGAAAATGTTTGAGCAACCTAGGGGCCCTAACATGCTTTTTATAAACCCAATCATTCTGTAAAGCAGGCAGGTCTTTCCAGGCCACTAAATACTGTGTGGACCCATGATATTTGCGAGAATCCAAAATATCCTTAATTTCAAAATATTGCCCTCAATCATAATAGGAAGTGGTGACAGGTCGTAATTTGGAGATGACCTCAGGTTTCAATAAGCTACAATGGAAAACTGGATGGATTTGTCTCAAATTTTAGGGCTGTGGTGGCAAACCTATGGCACATGTGCCAGACTGAGCACTCAGAGCCCTGTCGGCACGCATGCCAGAGGGACAGTCCCCACCTCCTCTCCATGTGCATCTGACTAGTGGGAACTGGAGAGGGCAGGGAAACTGAATCCAGCAGTGCTCTTGCGGGAACAGCTGCGAGAGCTGGGTGGGGAGAGAGGAACCTATAAAAGCAGGTTTTGGTGGGAGTGCAGTGAGAGAATGAGTGAGTGAGCAGACTCACTTTGCAAGCTATGGTGGGTGTGAGTTTGGAGAAGACAAGTAGGATGCGGTGTCCATTTGCGCTTTGCAGAAGGCTAGCAGGCGAAGGAGGACATGTAAGTTTGGACTTTGGAGAAAGGGAGAGAGAGAGAGAGGAAGGGAGGGAGGGAAAAGGAAGGAAGGAAGGAAGGAAGGAAGGAAGGAAGGAAGGAAGGAAGGAAGGAAGGAAGGAAGGGAGGGAGGGAGGGAGGGAGGGAGGGAGGAAGGAAGGCCGGGCCCACCAGCGATGCTGGGCAGATGCGTGGCCAGGCCTGCCCAGGTGACACAGAAACCAGCCAGCCTTTTGGTGGGAGCGCAGGGGAAGGGGGGAGAGAGGCTACCCCTGAGCACCACACCTGCCTCCCTTCAGACTCCCTCAGCCTCTCCCCCCTTCAGGCTGGGGCTGGTCAGCTTCCCCCGATGGATAGTGCTGTGCCCATCCCTGGCCAGCCCTCCTCCTCCATCCTCCTTTTCCTTGTGCAGGCGGACCACAGCTTACTGAGCCAGGTGGCACCTCTCCCCGCAAGCATCCTCAGGCAGAGGAGCTGGGCAGCCATGGCTCTCACTCCCCTCCAGCCTCCATCTGTCCAAGGCCTGAGCTTGGCACGCCCGGCTGGCCAGTGATGGGCTGGAGAGCGCAGGATAGTGGCAGCTGCTCCGGGACGTGTGGGGTAGGCGGGGTGGGCACTCCCAATGTCCGCAGGGGAAAAAGCAGCATGGAGGCTTCACGTCCAGCCTAGGCACAGCATGGAAACTGAGGCAGCAGCCCCACATGCATCCCCATGCGTGAGTGCATCCCTGCCCTGCCAGGCAAGCGGAGCCGCAGCATCTGTGGCAGAAGAGCTCAGACAGGCAGCAGAAGGCATGAAGAGCCTTGATTCCAGCACAGCCCCTCCCCCCTCTCGGAAGAGCTGTGGGGCTCAGGAGCCTCCCACCATGCCTCCCACGCCCCAGGGAGGAAAACCATTGCAAGACACTCTTCTGTTTTAACTTTTTTTCCTTGTCACTTTTTGGTTTTTTTTTATATTTTATTAGATTTATATAAATGACAAAAAAATAGGAACAATACAGGTAGGGGGAGGGAAGGAGATGGGGAATTGGGATGGGAAAAGGGTAGGTACAATAATATCATGCTTTAACAAACAAGCTACCGTTCGGATCATGATAGTAAATAAACATGATTTATATCATATTCAGCCATTTTAAAATAAGATTAACTATAACCATATTACTAATGATTAATAAACAGATAAAATTCATCTATGTAAATAATATAAATAAACGTAATTAATAAATCTCAACTAATCATAATTGCTAACATTAACGGTTGAAAATCACTAAAAATAAAAATGTTGTCAACCTAATAACTATCTCAATTAAACATCCATCATCTATTCTATAATATTAGGTTCTTTTCAGATTAACACATCTCTAACCATTGATAAAAATTTCCCCAAGTTTTAAAATAAACTGAATCATCTTTCTCTTTCATCTCCAATGTTAATCTATCCATTTCTGCACAATCCAAAATTTTAGTAATTATAGTCTGGTCAGATGGTAGATTTTCATTTTTCCAAAATTGGGCAAATACTATCCTTGCAGCTGTGAAAACATGTAGTATCAAGTAATCATTCTCTTTACCATAATTAGGTCTTAATATTCCTAGCAAAAACAATTCCGGTTTAAATTCTATCTGTATTTTCATCATCTTTTCCAACCATCTATGAATCTTAGACCAATATTTCTTAGCATTAGGGCATATCCACCAGGCATGGTAATAAGTGCCTGGCTGTTGTTTACATTTCCAACAAGTATTTGATACATTTTTGAACATTTTCGCTAAATGAACTGGTGTCATATGCCATCTATAAAACATCTTATATAAGTTTTCTTTATATGCTGCTCCTTTAGTAAGGTTAATATTTTTATCCCAAAATTCTAGAATGTTGTATCTTAACGTGTGTCTCTTGGAGATAAATTATGTCCATTTTTAGTTTTTTTAGTTATAAAATATTTTACTCCTTTTTGATGGGGAGTTAAGACCATTTATATTTGTTGAAAAAAATTCCAATTTCCTCCATGATTTCAATTATGTCAGGATCTCAGTTTTCTAGGAGAACTTATCTGTCTCTGATATTTAGGTCTAACAGCTTCCTCTGATTGAGTCTTTTTGGGCACTTCCTCCTCCATTTGCTTTGATGTTTCTGCAGTCGTTTTCTCTGATTTCTTGGGATCCGCCTCACCTTTTTCCAAAAAGGCTCTATGGTTATCAAAAATATCCTCTGCTTGCCCTTGGACGCCACTTATTATCATATTTGGTGGTTATGCAAAAATATAAAAGCTTTTGGGATTAAGATATGGTGGAATATTCAAAGAATTTTTAAAAGAAGGGTAAAATTTACTCCACAATTGTTTTTGCTGGGTATTGTTTCCGATTGTGACAGTAAAGAAACTATATTAATGTTAAATTTAATTACAGCGGCTAGGTTGTTAGTAGGGCCTACTTTGCAAGAATGGTTTCTTAAAGTTTCTTACTTAGCGGAAATGGCAAAGATTTCGGCTTTCTTGAAAGATCAATCGCAAGAGAAGTACCTTTTGGTATGGAAAAGATGGATAAATTTTATACAATACAAGTATGATATAAAAAATATTATTTAGCTTTTGAATAATTTATACTTAAAATCTAAGATATTTTTTAGATATTTTTTTATTTTTTTTCCTCTTTTTTCTTCTTTTTCTTGTTTCTTTTTTTTTTTCTCTTTCTGCTTTTTAAATATTGGTGTTAAAGTATTTTATAATTTGTTTAATTATTGTAACCAAATTTGTATATGGTTTATTTGTGTTTAAAACTTTTTCTTTTAAATTTTAATTAAGCCTGTATTCAGCTCTGGGAAGGTTGGGGGAGGATTGGGGTGGATTGGGAGGGTTTGGGGAAGGGAACTTTTTTGTAAAATTTTAAAATTTTTCAATAAAAAAAATATATCCTCTGCTTGCCGTGGGGTACTCACTCTATATCTTTTTGAATCCCAAAAAATTAGTAATCCTTCTGGGATCAACCATCTGAAATTCACTCCTCTGCTAATCAATTTCCTTGTTAAGAACTAATATTCTCTTTGAGCTTCTCTAATTCTTCTTGGAATCTGTTTGAGAACTACCAGTTCTTTGTCTTTTTATTTCAGTGGTTGATCCCTTACTGCTCTCAGGATCTCATCTCGTACTGCTCTTTTACTAAGTCTAACATGGACCTCCCTAGGCACTCTGTTTCTTCTTGCATAATTTGAATTAACTCTAAAAACCTGATCAATTTCTCTTTTCCTTTGATCCATTTCCATTCCAAGCAGATCCGCCAGTAATTCACTCATCAGTACTAACAGGTTCTCATCCCTCTCTTCTGTCATGTTTTGAAATCTTAGAAAGTATGATGCCTGTTCCATCTCCATCATGATCATACTTTCTTCCAGCTCCGCATTAGATTGCACCAATCTCTGATTTTCATCTTGCAAAGCTTCTAATTTCTGATCCACTACTACTGACTTGTCTTCTATTTTTTGCATTCTTTGTTGGGTATCTGACATCGCCTATTGAAAGGCTTACATTTTTTGATCCATCTTAAACAAATTACTTTTCAAGTCTTCATAATTTTTTTCAAGGTCTTTTTTCATTTTCATTTTAGAATCTACAATTGCTTGGAGAATGGCTTGAATATCCTTTTGTTGAATGTCCTGTTGTAAAAATGTTGTAATCGATTTTTGAGGTGCTGGACTCACCGAGGTTGATGCCGGAGCCGAGGAATTCTTCCTCACCCCTTTCGCCAAATTCGAAATTCTCATCTTCTAGATCTTATATTTATCTATAATCCAATATCAGGCCAGTTTAGTTGTAATCCAATAATAGGGCCTGATAGCCAGTTATAATCCACTGAATAGCTCAAAGAAAAGAGAGAAAGAAAGAAGAAGGGGGGGGGAGAAAAAGTTATAATCCAGTGCCCTCCTATTGTCAAGTGACAGGGCCAAAGGTAGTTTAAAAAATACAAAAGCCAAATAAAAATAAAAATATCCAATAAGAATATTGTCAAAGGGCAGGAAAAGGTGTAAAAAAAATAGAGTTTCTAAGCAACAAAAAAAGAAGAAAAAGAGGAACCTAAAATATATATTTGTATCCACACAACAAAGCTAACAAAAAAGAGCAATGAAGAGAAAAAAGAAAGAAAAAAAATATCCAGTTTATAATCCAGTTAGAAACTTACAAGTTCTTCTTTTGTAATTTCCCTTATTTTAAAAAATATATGGCAAATCAAAAAAGAAACCAGACACAAAGCAAGAAAAAAGACAATAAAAAAAACAGTCTCTCTTAGTAATCTCCAAAAGAGATAAGAATGTCTGGGCATACAGGCAAATATCTGGGCATTAAGCCAAACTCTGCAGCTGAATCAACAAAGTTAGTAGAAAAAAAAACAAAGAGAAAAGTTACAAAATAATCACCAGGGGACACTGTTTCTTTCCCCACCGTTTAGATAGGGAGAAAGCAAATGGAAAAGAGAAAGTTCCAACAATGAATACACAAAACTAAAGTTCTAAAAAGTTCTAAAAAAGAGCAATTAAGGTGGCTTTTCCCAAATAAGATGGTAATAAATCTTCTTTTCCCTCTGTAGTGAAACAAGCTGATTCCTTCAATTTAACTAGAGTTCAAAAATTTTAAAACGCTTAAACTGCCGCTTTTCGGAAGGGGGGAGAAGCAAAAATCCCTCCTCCTCCTCCCTTTAGACTTGCAGCTTTATTTTAAAGGCAGGCAATTTTCTCAAAGGTCCATTTTGCAGCAAAGACTAATATCATCTCACCCGAATCGGTTGCTAGTTTCCTGAAACAGTTGTCTTCTGTCTCCGATGATCTGATAAAGATGGCAGCAAATGCAAAGCTCTCCACCTTTCTCTCGCCGGTTCCAGAGGCTATTTTGAATTCGGAGAGCTGGCTACTGCCGGCTCCCTTTCCTCAAACAGTTCATCTCTCAGTGGCCACCTCTCCAGGGTGGCATTCAGCCCTGATGGGCCCCCCAGCAAAAGAAATTCAGATGCTGGGAATGGAGAGTTCGTATCCCAGGGTCTACAGCCAATGACATCACTGGAAGCACTCTCCCGCTTTTTGGTTTTGGTGTAAATCAGGATATCACCTAAATACACCGGAACCCCCTTATAGTGTTTATGCAACTGACCTCATTGATCAGTTGCATAAACACTGCAGGGGCTCCCTGTAACCCAAAAGGGAGCACCTAAACTGGAAAGAACCTAAAGGGCAGTTGAAGGCAGTTTTCCATTCGTCCATCTCCTTAATCCTAATGTGGTAATAGGCTTCTCGTAGGTCTAACTTAGAAAAAATTCTCCCCTTTGCCAGATGGGCTAACATGTCCTTCATAAGGGGCAAGAGGTACATATTTTCCACCGACACCGCATTCAAATATCTATAATCCACCCATCCTTCTTTTCCCTGAATAGAACAAGGCTGCCACCCAGGGTCTGGTAGGCTGGATGAATTCCTGGGCTAAGTTCTTGTCGATGAACTTGCAGAGTTCATATAATTCTCTGGGGGTCATTGAATACAGCTTCAGCTTTGGCAACTTAGCTCCGGGGACAATTTCAATAGCATAGTCCATAGGTTGGTGAGGAGGAAGCTCATCTGACCTCTTCTCACTGAAAACCTCTGCTAGATCTCAGTACTCTTTTGGAATGTGAGTTTCCAAAAGTGCTCACTCAGCGCAGAAACTAGTTCCTGTATCAGTCCCACTATCTTATTTCCATGCAAGCTTGGGGGAGGCACTCTCTTCCTTGGGAACCTTATCCACCCCTCTCTCCAGTCGATTAAGGGGTTCCACTTCTTTAACCATGTTAGTCCCAGTACCACGGGCCATTCCATGCTGGGAGCCATGATGAACACTAAAGTCTCTTTGTGGCTCCCCATGGTGAGTTCCAATGGCTCGGTTACAAAACTGGCTGGGGTGCCCCAATGCTATGGATCCATCAAGCTGGCAGAAAACAATGGGGTCCTTGAGTTTTCTTAGGAGAGGCTTTATTTTTTTGAATATGTTATGACTTATCAAGCACCGTGTGCAACCCATCAGAGCAGTTAAAGCCATTTTCCTGCCCGTGCCAGGGATTGTCAGTTCGATGGGTATGGTTATGGGATGAATTGGCCCATTTACCAACGGATCATCTTCATGATTGCTGTCTGATATTCCTGTCTCATCGTCCAGTTCGGTTAGAGCTCTACCCCCCACCTTTGGGCTCAGGAGAGCTCCACAATTTCTGAGGATTTCAGGGCCATATCTTTCAAGCACTGGCCAGATTTGCTGCTTGGTTTCCCCCCAGAGATGCGATATGATTTCCTAATTGAGGTCTTGCTACAGCATTTGGCGGTGCGGTGCCCATCTTTGCTGCACTTGAAACAGGTGGTATAATGCAGCTGGGTTGTAGTTGTAGTTTGTTAAAACATGAGGTTTCCTCACCCCTTAAACCAGTTCCTCCTCCTGCCTCCCAACCTGAATGATAAAGGGGGAACAACATTTTGAAGTTAAGGAAATTTTGGATTCTAGACAGCAGAGGGGTAATCTTCAGTATTTAGTAGTGTGGAAAGATTTTCCTTCTGGTCAAAATGAGTGGGTGGATTCTAGACATGTTAGAGCCCCTAAATTAGTGAAATGTATTCATAATCAATATCCTGATAAACCTAAGTGATTGTTTTAATTTTGTTTTTTCTTCTCCCCTGTTTTCTGCAGGTTTAATCCTCTTTTTGGGGGGGAGCAGCATGTCAGGTCCCCTTTTCCAGATGCCATGCCATTCTGGTGGAGAGGGGAGGAGACCTCTCTTTGGGGAAGCATTCTTTGCTTTTGCTATAATGCTGTAGCTGCCTGGGAATTAGGGAGGGAGATCTTCTGCAGAGATGGAATGGTCCTCTTCTCAGCTGGCTGCAGCCTGATACCAAGTTCGCTGTGCCCTAAAGATGAACTATTATCTGTCCCATGCTTCAGTGTTCTCAAAACAACCTTGCAGCACTGTATTGGCTGCTGGTGGACTGGTCAAGTGGGAAGAATAGCTTGTTGTGCAGCCACTATCTCTCAGTAAAAGTTCTGAGAGGAACAGCTGGGGCTGGTCCTGCTTTCCTGAGAGAGACAGCTGGGGTAGGTCCTTACATAGTTACTGTCAGAATCCAATTATATTTCATCTTTAGTTATCAAATATAGAAAACCCCAATTCTGCCTTCTCTGGATTCTGCCATAAGAGGGAGAGAAGGGGGAGAACAAAGGGGCTTTATGGCCCTCACTTCCTTCAGTATACTTCTAAGGAACTGAATGTGTTTATTGCAACCTCAAAGAGTTTGAATGTGGTTAGCACCAAAAGACCTTATCATAACAAAGGAGGCTATTTACCTTTCATGTAGTTTATCTGAAGTCTCCATCCAGACGGAAGAAAGGAAAAAAGGGGTGGGATTGTGATGCCTGAAACTATCACTGGAAGAGGGGGTGATTGGGTGGGACTACTGGGGAACCCCTTAAAACCTCGAATGGGAGAGCTTGAACCCCAAGTCCTGTCTAGCATGCCTGCAACCACTTTTTCTTAATAAAGGATTCCTGTTGGAAGAATTATTCCAAGAGTTCTGTCTTCTTAAGATGCAAAGTGGGGTGGGTCCTTACATTAGACAGGACTTGCAAAATTAATCCACCTGGAAGGGAGACCCTTGCCGGGGGATTTTGCAAACAATTACCATGTCAGACAATGGAGAAAGAGAGGGGGAAAAACTCCCTGGAAAGAGAGCCACTGACCCAATTGGAACCTTGCCAGATGTTGGGATCCGAGAGGTCAGATTCCTCAGGAGAAGAAGTGGTGGAGACATTGGACCACAAGCCTCGCTGGTCAATGGGCGTTGGAAAGAAAAGTGAGTGGAGAAAGGAATCAAGAAAGGTGACCCTGAGACGGGGGACCAAGCAACCAGAATGGAAGCAGGAGATGGAGAAATCCCTGCACGCAAGTGAAGAGGGAGAAAGCTGGGCACCGTACTCAAGACTGGATCCTAGAGAAAGCTATTGACCTGATGAAGAGAACTCTCAGCTCCCTAGAAGAGGAGAATCCTGAGCCCTACGGCCACCCCAGCTCCTGGAGCCGCAAAGGGAGAGACACCGAGGGGGACGTGGAACCTGCAACCCTGGGGACATCTGCTGATCCAGTAGTCCCCACCCCCTACTGGACCACAGATGGCAATCTGGACGGAAGACACTACCACCAACAACGGAGGCACCGATCCATTCCAAGACGTCCGCCTTTGGGGGTGAAATTCAAAGGGGAATCAACACGCTTGGGGTTTTTCCTAACCCAAGTCCTGAGCTACATGGAGGAATACGGGCAGGATGTTCCCAGCGACAAAGCCCGCATCCGGATCGTGCAATCTGCCCTGGATGGACTGGCTGCAGATTGGGTGGTGAACTTGCATGACTCCAATGCCCAAGAACTCAGTAAATTCAACCGTTTCATGTCCTCTCTGAGAAGACGATTTGAAGACCCCCTGGCTGATCGCAAAGCCCGTGAAAGGATAAAGACGATGAAGCAAGGCAAACGCCCAGTGGCTGAATATACACAAGAATTCCAGGCCATTGCCAGCAAACTGAATTGGCCAGAAGACATCCTCCTTAGCCATTTCAAAGACGGACTAAATTATGATCTGTATGACGCTTGCCTGCCCCGAGGGGACTCACACCCAATTGAAGAATGGTACATCTTGGCAGAGGAAGCAGAGATCGACATATTGAAGAGACAATGCCGAGGAAAACAATGGAGCCGCCCCCCGCCTGAGCTGACACACGAACCGGTGAAATCATCGGCTACAGCCAAGAAGCAAATGGGGTGTTTCAAGTGCGGAAGAGAAGGGCATCGAGCTGTAGAATGCCGCTCCAAAGCCCCCCAGCACAACCCAGACAGATCCCCAACCAACAAATCCGGAAAGTCTTCAGCTAAGCCAAAAGAAACTGCCATGAGAATGATGGAAATTGCGGAACCCCCCACTTCTACTCACCAAGGGGAAAAAACTCCAGCCTACACCATAGGGCCGGTGGATGCCTCAGATGACAGCTCGGAGGGCGAACCCCTGGTAAGTGTACACATCACACCCATCCTCAAGACAGTGACTATATTAATCCCCCCCATGCCCGAAGCTGTGACGGTGAAAGCCTTAATAGACTCTGGCTGCACCCGCTGCCTCATTAGCCCAACACTAGTGGGTAATCTGGGCATCCCATCGAGGAGACTGGAACAACCAATCTCATTTGGCCAGTTAGATGGATCCATAGCAGGGGGGGTGCCAGCTACCCTACCACTCTACCAATACACCTGTCCCTGGGCAAACATGAAGAGGACATAACGTTTGTGGTGACCCCAGGCATGGAATGCCCAATGATTCTAGGGATGGAATGGTTGAAAAAATGGAACCCCTGGGTAAATTGGAGGACGACAGAAATCAAATTCCTGAAGGGGGACCCTATGGACTTAAAACCCCAAGGGAGGCTACCAGAATCAAGAATAGAAAAAGCATCCATAGGAGAGGAAAAAAGATTAACAGAAATACCAGAGGAATATAGAGACCTTGCTGAAGTTTTCAGTGAGGAGAGGGCAAATGAGCTCCCCCCCCCCACCGACCCACAGACTGTACCATTGAATTCAAGCCTGGGGCAAAACTCCCGAAGCCCAGATTATACTCCATGAGCCCAAAGGAGAAGGAGGAAATGGAAAGATTTAATAAAAAAACCTAGAGAGAGGTTTCATTGAGCCAGCCAAGCCTAAAGTGGCTGCCCCGGTCCTCTTCCCTATCGAAAGGGATTTTTTTTTCTAAACTAGACCTAAGGGAAGCTTACTATCATGTGAGAATTAAGGAAGAGGACGAATGGAAGACTGCATTTAACTGCCCCATGGGGTGCTATCAATTCAAAGTCTTGCCATTTGGATTACAAGGGGGCCCTGCAGTCTTTATGCAATTAATCAATGACGTTCTAAGGGAGCACCTGTTTAAGGGGGTCATTGTTTACTTGGACGACATTCTTATCTTCACCAAAACAAAAGAGGAACATGTCAACCTTGTCAGAGCAGTTTTAAAGAAGCTGCGAGCCACCCACCTATATGCCAAACTCTCAAAATGCGAATTTCACCAGGAAACGATAGACTACCTAGGTTATCACATATCCCCCCAGGGCATTGAAATGGACCCAGAGAAGGTCAAAGCAGTATTAGATTGGGCACCACCCCGCACAAGAAAGCAACTACAAAGTTTCCTGGGCTTTGCAAACTTTTACCGTCAATTCATCCCCTCATTTGCCCAGATAGCCTTGCCCCTCACTAACTTACTAAAAACGAAGGGAGCATCCTCAGTAAAACCTAGCCAGCCCACTAACATGGACAATGGAGTGCCAAGCAGCGTTTGAGAGACTAAAGAGACTTTTTTCTGCCGAACCAGTACTAAGGCACCCAGACATGGACAAGCCCTTCGTAATACAGGCAGATGCAAGTGATGTGGCAGTGGGGGCTGTTCTATTACAAGAAAACAATGAAGGAGTATTGCAACCCTGTGCATATACATCCAAGAAACTCACGGAAACAGAACAGCGCTGGCCCGTATGGGAGAAGGAGGCTTATGGGATACATTGGGCATTACTCACGTGGCGACAGTTCCTGGAAGGCAACAAAATCCCCTTCCAGGTGTGGACTGATCACAAAAATTTGGAAGCCCTGAAAACGTCCAGGAAACTCAATCCCAAACAAGCCCGCTGGTCCCAGCATTTTCACCAGTTCCAATTTAAGCTCAAACATTTACCAGGGAGAAAGAACTTCCTGGCAGATGCTCTATCTCGCATGCCTCAATATAACAGCACACGAACCACAGACTCTAGACCAATAATGGCAGAGTCACAACTGGCAGCACCAGTAACCACAAGAACCCAAGCCAAATTAAAACCACAACTGGACAGCCAAACTGGACTAGAATTCAGAAAAAGTTTGGAAACAGATGAATGGTTCCAGAAAAACAAAAATGTGTGCACAATGAGAGACGGGTTGCCTTGGGTAGGGGAAAAGTTATATATACCAACAACTCAAAGAGTAACTTTCATGCACCTTTGCCATGACACAAAATCAGCAGGGCATTTTGGATTTGTAAAAACTTTACATTTAATTAAACGGCAATTTTGGTGGCCATCCATAAAAAAGGACATAGAAAGTTATGTTGCCAGCTGCCCAACATGTGCATCTGCAAAGAGGTTGCAAGGGAAATCGCCAGGGCTATTACAACCAGTGGCAAATCCCTCAGCCCCCTGGAGGGAAATAGCCATGGATTTTATAGTGGAATTGCCAGAAAGCAATGGGAATACTGTTATCTGGACAGTCACGGACTTGTTTTCCAAACAGGTGCACTTTATCCCTTGCCAAAAGATTCCCACTGCAAAGGCCTTAGCAAAACTTTTCATCCAGCACATTTACAGATTGCACGGGGCACCCCAACGCATCATCTCTGATAGGGGAGTGCAATTTACGTCTGCATTTTGGAAGGAATTTTTATCCCTCTTAGGGACCACTCAGGGACTGACATCTAGCCATCACCCTCAGACAGATGGACAAACGGAACGTTGTCATTCAGTACTTGAGCAATATTTGAGATGTTTCTTAAATTTCCAACAGAGTGATTGGACGGACTTACTTCCGTTTGCAGAAGTTGCCTACAATAATGCAGTCCACTCCAGCACAGGCTACACTCCTTTTCAAATAGCCAACGGTCAAAGTTTCAGCCCCATGCCAGAATTAACCCCAAACGAACCAACGATCCCTTCACTGAAAGAATGGATGGAAAAACTACAAAACACCTGGCCAATAGTTAGAAAAGCACTAGATGAAGCTAGGCAGGCATACAAAGCACAAGCCGATAAAAAAAGGGTTGAGCCTACACCATTCATTATAGGAGAAATGGTGTACTTATCTACAAAATACCTAAAGTCCCTACAGCCCTGTAAAAAACTTGGACCAAAATATATACGACCTTTTCCAATTAAAAGAATCATAAATCCAGTAACAGTAGAATTAGAATTACCCAAAAATCTCAGGCAAATACACCCAATTTTTCATTGCAGCTTGCTGAAAAGAGAGCATCAGTCACCTCTACGGCCAAAAATCCCCCCCCCACCACCTCCATCATGGTGGAGGGTGAACAACACTTCGAAATAAAAGAAATCCTTGACTCTAGGAGATATCATGGAGCAACTCAGTACTAGTTGCCTGGAAACACCTCCCTCCCTCACAAAACGAGTGGGTCCATAAACGTCATGTCAGAGCCCCGAAGCTATTGAAGAAGTTTCACACAGAGTATCCTAACAAGCCTGACTAACTTTTATACCTGTTTTGTTTCTTCCAGGTGGGTCTCTCTTATTTTGAGTGCGTCGGATGTCAGAATCCAATTATACTTCATCTTTAGTTATCAAATATAGAAAACCCCAATTCTGCCTTCTCTGGATTCTGCCATAAGAGGGAGAGAAGGGGGAGAACAAAGGGGCTTTATGGCCCTCACTTCCTTCAGTATACTTCTAAGGAACTGAATGTGTTTATTGCAACCTCAAAGAGTTTGAATGTGGTTAGCACCAAAAGACCTTATCATAACAAAGGAGGCTATTTACCTTTCATGTAGTTTATCTGAAGTCTCCATCCAGACGGAAGAAAGGAAAAAAGGGGTGGGATTGTGATGCCTGAAACTGTCACTGGAAGAGGGGGGTAATTGGGTGGGACTACTGGGGAACCCCTTAAAACCTCGAATGGGAGAGCTTGACCCCCAAGTCCTGTCTAGCATGCCTGCAACCACTTTTTCTTAATAAAGGATTCCTGTTGGAAAAATTATTCCAAGAGTTCTGTCTTCTTAAGATGCAAAGTGGGGTGGGTCCTTACAGTTACTTTGTATTTTAATTTGATTTATTTTCTCTATTTTAAAATGATGTTCAGGTTTATTAGCTTTTAACATTCCCAAACTGATAAACAGGCTGGAAGCTAGCTTCAGATAAGAAAAAGTTTGTTAGTACAAATTGGGGTCTGGTTTATCTCTTTTGTGAACTCCAAACAACTTTTTTCCTTATAATTTATGTCCCTTTTGATGTCAGACCTCCTTTTAATGAACATGTGTGATATTATGGGATGCAAATATGTAACATTTTTGACTACATGTAACTGGTTTCCTAGGCAAAGGGGAAGTTACTTTATTCTGTCCAATCAACTTTCCTCTTGCATTTTCTTTGTTGTGTTAAGTATAAAAAGGAATGTATTATGGGGCTTGAGGTTCTCTCTCTCCTTTTTTCATAGAGAGATCCCACTTTATTAGGGTACCCTAATGAACTGCTTTTAAATGTTCTTCTGACTCGGTTGCTTATTAGGAAGGTAAACCGAGGAACAAGCTAGGGCCAGATTTGGCTTTCATAATAGACAACCTGTCTCATGTAATAATTACTAGAGCAGCAATCTCACTAAATAAGTGATAAATATAACATACAATGTATTTTCTTTGGAGCCCACATTCACACAATAACTGTAAATTAAAACAATACAATCTTTTTTCATCTTTAAAAGTAAATATATAAGCACCTTAATTACCTGATCTGATTGGATATCGCCTATCAAGAAAACTGCCTTACTTGGTGTACATAATGGGGAAACTGCTACATTATGAGTTAATTTTATGCCTCCTTTAGCTAAATTGTCACTATTGGGAGTTCTGGAAGAAAAACATGTGCACTGACAGTACATAAAGCCTGAATTCAGGCTACTTTAAAAACATCAGGAGATTAATTTTCTTCTTCTTCTAACTCTGCTACTACCCTATCAAATACAAATTGAAGAGGAAAAAATAATATAAACAGAGCTTAATAGAGTATTTTCTCTTACATTATTTATGTGTATAACATTAACATTAAAGATCAAAGAAGTTTATTTATTTGAAATTGATCAAACACATTGATAACAAATGGATTCATCTTTTCATCTTATTCATGAAAATATTCTTTTAATAAGTAAGCAAAATAAAGCATGGATGAAAAAACATGAAAATGCAACAACAATGTATAACAAATGAATAAAATAGTTTTTAAAAAGAAAATAGTAACAGACTAGTTATTGCAATTTGCATGCTGCTGCATGACTTTTTAAAAAACAGAATCAGAATTTTATCTTTACAGCAGAATCATGTAATTTTATCTTTTCTGATCTTACATATTTAAAATCTTTAGTTCCTTTATATGCAAAACTTTATATAACAACAAAAAAATTTTTCTCAACTGAACCAAATGCTAAATAAATATTGCAAATCAAAATGTGACAATATAACATCTGTTAGGAAAAAACTAGTTCATACTGGTCATAGTCAAGGTAACTATATTACATTGTAGCATTAATTTTTTAGAAATTAAAGTTTAAACAAATTATTCAAGATCAAACATATGTAGACTGAATAGACTGCATCAGAATTAAGTATTATCTGATGTATAGCCTAAGCCCAGGCTAACAAAGGTTGCCTACGAGGCCTTTAAACTTTGTCTAATATGGAAACCTTAGATACTGTATATTTTAATTAGCAAATTAAAACCCTGTGGAATTATATTAAAGCTCATTAGGTTAATATAGATACTTGTAGATGTGTGTCTGCATTATAAGCAGAAACTACTGAAATAATAGGTATTTTTAAACATCTGCTAGTCATATACTCATATAGTAAATTTCACAGCACTAGAGTTGGGAGATATTATATATAATACTGGGAAAATACGTCATAAACAAAGAAATATATGTATGGTATGCACACAATTATAATTAGTGCCAGGAAGAGAATCATACAAAATACAAGTAGGATGGATGGATGGATGGATGGATGGATGGATGGATGGATGGATGGATAATTCCAGGTTAGATTATATGGAGCTGCTTTTGAAAGCTGGAAAAGTTCAATATGTTCAAAATATAGCATGAAGACTCTGTTATTTGGATTGAAACCATGAAATATTTTACCTGGGATCTTACTTGTAATGAATTGGGTTTCAAATCACACTTGTAAATATAGTGATTTCTAGTTGTGTTAGACTTCGACTGTCATAATATTTGACCAGTTATGATGAAAAGTAAATTATGAAATTTGAAATCTAACACCATCTGAGAATACTTTATTTGAAAAGAGTTCTGAACCACAGATCCCAATTCAAAGAGCATTCAAGTAGTGGATGTTTATAATATTGTGCCAGACACAATTATTAACTTTTGATTCTACATAAGAAGCCAAATTTTGGTTTCTACATTTATAAAATCAGCAATCCATTTTTTTTACTTCTTAATTGCCAAAACATATGTGTTATTCAGTACACATCTAGTATTTCTATACATACAAAAGATGTCTTAAGATACATAAGTCCCCCTAAGAGATAAATATGTCAGAAATTTTAAAACTCTTGTTGTTTCCATTTCTGGAGAATCAGTCCTTCTAAATAGTTAGCCAAATTCACCATAATATTATTTAACAGTTTCCCTTCAAGCAATTTTGAGATTACAGCTGTATCTATTTTCAGCTAACACTGTACTGTGTACTGGGTTTTTGCTTTTATTTTTTAATTTATTTTAGTTATGTGAAGTTCATTTATTTATGGATGAGGAACTGATTTCTGAGATTTATTATAAATGTAATCCTATTGCTTGAAAAGGTCACCATACGTCACACTAAAAAGATCCTTCCTTCCTTCCTTCCTTCCTTCCTTCCTTCCTTCCTTCCTTCCTTCCTTCCTTCCTTCCTTCCTTCCTTCCTTCCTTTCTTTCTTTTTTTCTTAGATGAATATAACTATAAAACAGAAAGTGTTAATAGTGACGGTGCTTCTGTTGCAGAGTCTGCTTTAAAGACAAAAAAATAGGAATAAAAAGTTACATGAAGCAAGAAACACATGAATGCTTTGTGTGCAAGAAAAAAGGTCATTTAAAAGTAGATTGCAGAATCTGGAAAGCTAGAATGCATAAACTACATAACGCCAAAACTGTGAAGGAAGAAACTGATTTTGCTACAGATAATGGATATGTTTTTCAATCCAAAAGTTGCACCACATCTTTGCAAGCATAGTGTGTTGATTCAGGAGCTATGAGTCACATGACAAATGACAGAAATTTCTTTATTCACCCTGACCAGAATAAAACAGAAAAAATCCCCACAGCTAATGGGCAAATAATAGAATCAAAAGGAATAGGAGATGGTTTTCTTTACTATTTCTCAGAGTATCACCAAAAAGATACTTGTGAAAAACGTCATATATATTCCTGCTCTTGAAACTAATCTTTTGTCTGTGAAGAAGCTCATAAAACTAGGCAATGTAGTAACCTTCAAAGGGGATAGTTGGGTTATCACAAAAGTGGATATCTTACTTGCAAAGGCTAAAATTACAGATGAACTATATCAGCTAAACTGCAATCAGGTGGTTAATACTGCCAGGAGAAAAAACATTCAAACTACATTCACACATGGCACAGACAACTTGGACACAGAAGTCCTGACATAATAAAGAAATTAACTGAGAATGACTATGCAAGTGAAATAAAAAATAGTCCATGTGATCAATTAATGAAATGCATCAGCTATATAAAAGGAAAATGGCAAGAAAAGTCTTTCCAAAGCAGGGTAAGAGCAGAGTTAAAAAAATCCTCTGGACTTAATTGATTCCGATCTTTGTGGTCCAATGAAAACATTGACTCCAGGAGAAAAGAGAGATTTTCTCACTTGTATAGATGATTACTCCAGGTATACTACACTATATCTATTGCACAACAAAAGTGAAGTACCAGAGAAACGTGAACAGTATTTAGCTCAAGTAAACAACAAATTTGGCAAAATGCTGATTATCTTGCACACAGAAAATGGAGCTGAATATACAAGTAAGAACACACAGATGATTCTGAGTAAGCATGGCATAATATTTCAAACTACTGTACCATTCAACCCAGAACAAAATGGAGTTTCAGAAAGAATGAAACTATGTGAGGTGGAAGAAATATGCTGTTTAATGCAGATATGCCAACCACATACTGGGGGGAAGCAATTATGACTGCATGCTATCTCCAAAATTGACTACCAGGAAAATCAACTGAGAAAACTCCGTACAACTGTGGAATGGAAAAGCTGTAAATTTAAAGCATATAAACATTTTTGGAAGCAAAGTCTATGTACAATTCCCAAAAGTAAAGTGTACAAAATGGGATGTTTGCATGAAGGAAGGTGCACTTGTGGGATACAATGAATATCAAAAGGGATACAGAGTTCTACACCAAGACACAAACAAGGTAACCCTCAGTAGAAATGTAATTGTTGATGGAACTTTAGTGTGTTTAAAATTTCATGAAATAACACAAATATTTCAAACTGAGGGAAATTCTACATCAGTGTCACATGAAGATAAAAAAACAAAATGAAACAGAAATATAAATTAATGCAGACTATCCAAATGTTGTAAAAGAAGAAATCAGGCTGCAACAGGTTTCAATCAGGAGATTCACCAAAAGCAATAAAGGCATCTCAGCCAAACGTAATGCTTCCATAGCATTAAAACTCAGAGATGGGAAGGAAAAGCCAAAGAGGCTGCAGCCACTACCCTGGTCCCCTAGCCCAGCCAGAGACAGAGCCAAGTCCGAGAGTCAAGACTGAATGTGCAGCAGCAGTGCCAGCTCTGCGGACAGCAAGGACAGCAAGAAGTGGAAGGAGGACAAGAAGAAGCACAAGAAATAGATTTATAGAACTAACATCCCAAGTGGGAGTAATATAAGGAGTAGTTGTTGAGTGGGGGTGTTGGAATACATTGTTGGAGTGTATAATTTGCAACAACAACAAAAGTATTCAGCCAGTAGATGGCAGTGTTTGTAGGTTTGCTAGGTATAATCTATGGAATATACTCTATGTCTTTTTGTTCTGAGGAGAGTTTCCTGTTACAGTTAAACAGTTAAGCAGTAAACACCCATGGTGACTTTGTTTGATCTATAGGGCTGAGGGAAGTTAGCCCCCCCAGAAGGAAATATTAAAAAGGAAAATATATTTTTCACCAAAAGGATTTTTTGAAAAGCAGAAACCAAATCTGGCCCCAAATTTCTTTGCCCCAAGCAAGAGCTAACCTCATAGAAATGCAGATATAAGACCATTAGGAAGGTTGGAGCCAGGGAACTCAAGACAAAGAAACTCTTAAGAGTCATTAGCCCAGTGTAAGGTTTTCCACTTAACCTCACTATTGCCCCAGCATTACTCAGGAATTTAAAAGAGCCAAAGAAACTCCTGAGCCGAGGTTTCAGCAAGCAAACAACTTTTATTTTGATCAAAACAGAGTTGGGTGACCCCATCTCTCTTCGTGGCTGGTAGAGAGATGAAGGCAACAACCAGAAAAGATGTCTTCCACCTTTTATACCTTTTCAGAACAAAGAGATCAGGTCTTGGTACCAGGCATAAGATGGCACAAAAAAACAATTCCTAGATGATGACTCATACACAGCAACCCAGGCTCCATCCGTAACTCCATTTTCCCCCTCCCCTTACTGTGCTCTTTTCATATAAGCAATCACCCATACCTAAAGCATGAAGCCCTTACTTTTCCAATATATATATATATAGCATCTGATCAAGCAATTAACTACAAAATGATGATTACAAAATAACAAAACAATGATTACATGATAACACTATAAGTATCAATATAAAATGGTTACTATATATAAAATAAATGCTAATGTCAAACTTAAACATACTAAAATCATCAGCATAATAAAATCCTTTCACTCCTCCCTTTTTAATATAAAAGCCGAATAGGCTTAGGGACTCTTAAAGAGGGGAATATAGTGAGAAGGGAAAGGTTGCAAAATCATTGCTTTAGCTGGACTATCGTTATAGATAGGAGTGGCAATAAAAGTTGATCCGGATATAGTAGATCTAACAATTCTCTAAATAAACGGGATAAGGCATGAGTAACACAACAACCCTCCTAAGGCCAAAACCACAATGAACAATATCCATTTCCAAGTGGCAAACATTCCCAAAAACCATCCTCCAACATCCAGTGCTCCTGTCCATGTCTGGGCAGGGACATGAGCCAACTCTCGCATACTGTCAGTGACTACTTTGACATATTCCTTAGGTGTAATGTCAGACTGGGGTCTAATAATACAATTTAGGGCCACAATGACAAAATAGAGGGCCCATTTGCTTGGACAGTCCTTTCCAAGTCAAATTAAAATACGAAGTGATGTTCTCTCAAGCTTCACATTCAAAAATGAAATAATTCTTGACAGCCAGATCAATAATAATAATAAAAAGAGTCTTTGATACTGAGGGAATCTCAGTTGTGGTTTCCAGTTCATGAAAATCAACTTGAACCCATATTTGTATCCAGTTCAATTGATAGCGAGTTCAAATGATGCTGAAAAATCCATTGGTCTGGTTATCATGAAGCACACCAGGTTGCAGGAATCCTTCGAATGTGCCAGGTTGGGTAGGATGTGCAAACATATTTGGCGTTTAATGTGTAGGCTTGTCTCCATACTTAGTCCATTTAGCGTGATTATAGTCAGTAGCTTTACATACATCAAAGGAGATTCTGGCACTTGTCCATAAATCTTGTGTTATTCTTCCCCAAAAGGTAATGTCTGTATGTTCTTCCATATGTCCAGATTTAAAGTTGTGGGTAAAGGTGCATTGTATTGACAGGAGCATAACAAGTGACCCTGTTGTCCCTTTTCAAGTGGAATATGTAGTCTTGTGATAAACACAACTCCCATTTGTTCCTTAAAGTAATGGGCCTATGGTCCTTCCTTGTACCAAAGAAGGTACGAGGGAAACAACAGTAGCAGAAGAAAGATATTGCAATACATAGTCCAGGTTCTAGGAACACGATTTCCAGGGTAGTCCAATACATTGAGGTCTTCTCCTACTTAGATGGAAACAGTTCAACAGGTGAGGCAGGTTGAAATTTCATTTTCAGGCCGTCCAGCTGCGGAGCTTGTCACTGGAGAGGATATGATAGGACTTTCCATGGACTCACACCTTGATCCTTAAATCAGGAGGATCTGGAATGGCTGAGACCACTGAGGACAGGTATTTCTAGATGACAGTTCTTTTCACCTGAACCCACTCTCCAGGAACAACAATGGCCATAGACAGGTGGTATGGCAGCCCGGGCCTGTACTGAGATAGAAGACAAAACCTGCGCCAGATTATGTAAATACTGAGGAACTTTCTTCTTTTCTTCATTGACATTCTTGAACCTTCATGTAACAAAAGTCTCCCATACATCATTTCAAAGGGACAAAGATAGCTTTCCAATTGAGGCCTATATTGAAATAGCCTCACCGCTAAATGTTGTAAAGCATTTTATTTACTTGTATTTATCACAGATTTGTTGAACTAAAGTATAAATACAACCAACCTGTTTTTTTTTTAAAAAAAGTATTTATCATCCCTTGCGACCTTCCTTCAGTGGCTGCTTCTGTGTCCTAGCTATTGCTTTCTTTCTCTTCTTTCTTTGTTTCTTTGTTTGTTTGTTTGTTTCCTTCTTTGTCACACTCTCTCTTTCTCTCTTACTTTTCAACATCCTCTCCCATCTTGCAACATCCACCTCCCACTTTCTTCTGTTTCTTCATTGTTCTCTCTTTTCATATTTCTATAGTACATTCTTGTTCCTTCAACATTGTAAGGCTTGTGTTAAGGCATACAATTCACATGTTTGGGCTGACCACATTAATGGCAGTCTCCCTGCTTAATGCATGCAATTCACAAGTCTGTGCACACCCACTTAAAAACAACTTTCCTGCTTCTTCCTTCTAATATCCATTCCTGCACTTCCCTTCCACCACTTTGGTCTAACTTCTACTTTTTTTTCCTTCCACAATTACATCTGCTATCTACAAGTGTATACCTCCTTTTGGCTTTCTGATGTAAAATTGCCCACACTTGATAAGAAATGGTAACCACCAAAACGTCCCCAAATGTCAATTTTAGGCAAAAATGCCACTGGCTGCCTCTTTGCCCCCAGTTCTGAGTCAAAACCTCCTCACCAAACTCTGTATCTGTTAACATAAACTCTTTTTCTAACAGTTTTGCATACAAATCTTTAGTCAAAACATCATAGCTATTTATAATCCCAAAATTTTTCTCAACTTCTTCATTTTAACTTCACAAAAATAAACAAACTTAATAAGATATTCTGAGTAACTGAAAGAGATTTATATCAAACCCTAGTATTGGTTTTAATATAAAGTTAGTCAAATTCCAATTTAATCAAATTCCATTCAGATGGAAAGAATTTTCTGTTAAGTAGGTAAAACATTTACAAATCTAATGAAAACAATGCAAAGTCATTTCTTTTGGTTGATGGAGATATATATAAGTGTAACCAAACAATTTAAACTCAACAATTTCCCCCCCAAAAAATTGTCCAACAATTACTGTCTCCTCTTTCGAGTAAAAAAAAAAAAAAAAAGTTGCAAGCCGAAACTGCAAGAGTGGGTATCAGATTTCAGATCCACACCACCCTTCTCAAATCGCAAGTCTAAGCAGAGGAAAAAAAAATGTTAAAACGAACAGCTCCCCCTTCTTCTTTCTGTCTCTCTCGCTCTTAAAGCAACACAGCAGCAGAGAGACAGGGGAAAAAAAAAATCTCACCACCAAAAAATAGATTTCTCTCCTTCATATAAATGTTCCATAAATTCTCTCACACATCCTCCATGAAACTCTTCTCATGCAAACACTTGCTATTGCTTTTCAATTTACTTTTACAACAATAAAATATGCAGTTTACAATTTCTTTCACAGCCTGGGAGAGAGTGGGTGGGGGGGTTGGGGTTTGAGAGCTAACACACACTTAGGTATCAACAAATCAACTCATTCACTTCCATGCTGCTTGCATAAACAATTCCACATACAAATATTTCATTTTATACTTTCTCCAGGCAAACTATTTATTGTTAAATAAGGCCTCTTTGTGTGTTGTTATCAGAGAGGGTTTTGACCCTCGTCCAAGTCTTGGACATAACACAGAACAACACAGAAAAACATATATACACAAATACTATTAAAACAACATTTATTTAGACATATGGCTTGTCCTGCAAAAAGCGAGAAAAATCATGAGGTGATTCCAACCAAACATGGTTTTTTTATAGGGCCCTTTAATCATCCCCTATTTTTCTCACCATTCCAAGTCCAAGCATAATGTTTTGGGTGGCCACACACACTCACACATATATATATACATACATATATATATAAACAAAACACACTACAGATCAATTTGGGGTTTGAGGCTAAAACAGGCCTCCCCTTTTATTGCATACTGCCATAAGGAAACAGGTTGGGCCCCTGGGTGAAGATGGGCTCAGTGAGGGACAGCATAATGAGCAAATCCTGGGATTCCATGAGACCAAACCTCAGGGGAAATGGAATCCGGAAAAGAAACAGGAGATGCACTAGGATCCAAATAACAAATATAAGCTTGCAAAGCTGGAAAATCCAAAGAAATGCCCTGGGGTTGACAAGTGATTGTTGCTCCCAAGTTCCCAGGAAATCTCTGCCCAGCAAATTAATAGGGCCCTGGGGCAAAACCAGAAATGAGTGTTGAACTTCGGCCCTTGGCTTGGAGTCACACACAAAGGGGTGGTGCAGGGAGCCATTTCAGTTTGCCCACTGACACCAACAATAGGAGTAGTCTGAGAACTCAAACAGTCTTTAGGGGCATGCTGCAAGACACTGTAAGTTGCCCCAATATCTACAAGAAAAACTTTGTTCCTTCCCCCTACCTGCAACTCCAAGAGAGGTTCAGGGGAGAAAACAAGACCTCTGGAGCCACATCAGTATTGGGAGGGATAGCCGTCATTAGCATACATTTGCATTTTAGGATGGAACGGTTCAGCCTGTGGTGACAGCCAGGATGGGGGAGGTCCCCTGTTATTGGATGGAAATCCTCTCCTTCCCCTCCAGGGCCCGTCCGTGGCCCCAATTCTTTGGACATACACTTTTCCAGTGGCCTTGTACTTTGCAAAAGGGAACACTGGTCTTGCCCCAGGGTATTCTGACGAGGCTGGAGAGCAACAGCCAAAAGTTGGGCATGCTTCCTCATGTTATCTTCCTCCTTCCCCTCTGCAGCCTCGTTCCTCTGGGCAGAAACTCCGAAAGCAGTTTGTATTAAGAGTTCAAAAGTTTGAGCAGTGGGTGAAACAAATTTTTGCAATTTGCGCCAAATATCGGGGGCACTTTGTGCAACAAAAGCCATTTTCAAAAGTGGTTCACTGCCTGGGCTATCAGGATCAATGTCTGTATAACAACGAAATCTATCTTTTAATCAGTTGATAAAATCAGTAGGACTCTCTTGTGCTGTCTGGAAAATCTGATTCACTCTATAGTAATTAACAGTCTTGGGGACCCCAGTTCTAATGCCATGGAGAATGGTTTTGTGAAAATTCAGTAAGGCACCATATCCCCCATCAGTGTTAAAATCACATTCAAAACTTGGAACAAAAATAACTTCAGGTGCTGGCCACTGTTCAATGTCTCTTTGTCCATCATTGGTGGCTTCCTTCCATCCCCCAGTATATTCCTCCAAGGCTTTTTTTTTTTTTTTTTCAAAACCTGGCGTTTGTCCTCAGCCCCCAAAAATCCAGATAACAAAGTGTCTATATCAGGGACCGTTGGCTTGTGGGTGGCAAAAATCCTTTGAAATAAATCAACGTACTGCTGGGGGGATTCTCTAAATGGTGGCAAGTTAGCTTTCCAGTGAAAAAGGTCACTGGTGGTAAATGGGGTGTGAGCCAGGACCATTTTTCCATTTGCTGCTGGCACCTGTCGCAGTGGGCATATTGTCTTCTCCTCCAAGTGTTTTGTTTTAGCATAAACTTTGCCCTGTCTCGTGTGAGAAGGGCTTTGAATCCGTGCAGCAGAGGAGGATCCCTCAGTCTTCAGAGATGGAGAGAAGGGGGGCTGCGGGGGAAGAGCAGCTGAATGCAAGGACGGAGAAGAGACAGAGGGGGCTGTGGGGGAAGCAGCAGCTGAGCTCAGGGGTAGAGCTTCAGATGCAGCAGCAGGAGCAGTCAGAATCACATAAGGTGGTGGGTAATCTTCAGGTTCAGGACAAGTTTGAATTGCTTTCTTTTGAAACTTATTTATTTCTGGGCGGACTGGACAGACCAAATTCAAAACCTCTGGAGGGACTAACAGGCCACATTGTTTTAAAATGTCCTGTCGGATGCTCAAATTAAAGAAAAAGCCTGCATATAATTCTTCATCCATCCGCCCTTGTATAGCAAAAACATCTGTAAGCTTATTAATAATATCCAAGTGCACAGACCCTTCTCTTGGCCAAGGTTGTTGCCCAGGGCCCATAAAATAAGTTGGCCACACATCAACACAAAGCACCACCAGACGTTTTCTGACACCAGACGTTTTCTGACAGGGTTAAACTTAATAGCTACTGGAGGTTTCAAAACCTCCCAATTTTTCAAAACATATTGCTTCCCAAAGCAGTTGCCATGTTTGCTTATTTATTCCCAGCTTGGATGAACCAGGATGAAGACTTTACTTCTAACAGGGCTATATGAACAGAATCTCTCTCCCTCTCCCTCTCCCTCTCCCTCCCTCCCTCCCTCCCTCTCTCTCTCTCTCTCCTTTCTGTCTCTTCTCAGAAATATTATAATGAATTGAATAGATTCCTTTTTCCATTTCTACCACAATGAATTTATTTCTAATACATTTAACATGCATTTGTAACATAATTAATGTATTTCACAAACCACATTTTAATAAACTGAGTTTGTAATAGATCTATTTTCTCTCAAATATAAGAATTAAAAAGAAAAAGCAACATCAACTACTCATTGGTTATGCTATTGTGATTTTGACTTTGTATAGTTTTAAGCATAGTAATTCCACCATGCAGTGAGATATTTGTGGGCACTTGTGTACATCAAACAAAATAACGAGTGTTGTAAATTATTTATTTAAATAAATAACACAGATAAATCATCAAGAATGACATAAAACCTTAGACTTGCATTTCCATAGCATCCCAAGTCTCCAATGCCAAGGTCATCAATCATGAACAAGATGATGTTGGACTTTGAAAGCCACTCATGTATAGCACTGTTGGTTGGCCATATATAAGGTATCAACTGGAAAAGGATGATCATTCTTCTGTGTTTAGGTGGAATTGCTTTTGTGGAACCTGTTTCATAAAGAATGTTACTTTGTTGATGACTATAATCATTTGACTTAGCAGATACAGTGAGAACAAAGCCAAAAGAAAATAATAGTATTTATGAATTTAATATGTTATATATAGAGAAAACTAAATGTTACTAAAAAATAAAAACATATTGTCAACGCTGCTAACATTGGATGTTCTTGCTTTGACAACATATGGAGATGCAGCCTTTTTCTTTCTTATGCTGTACTCTTAGAATTAGATGATACTGGGGGAGGGGGAGGAATGTGTTGGGAGTTAGTTAGACATACAATATTGTAATAAGAGCTGATAAAGCATGGCGGGATAAGAACTGGGCAGAAAGCCAGCTGTCATGTGTCTGATTAACGAAAGACTTCAAATAACTTTCAGGCAACGCTGCTAATATTGAATATTCTTGCTTTGACACCAGCATTTCAAACTAATTGCAGAATGTGATTTAATGACTGTTGGTTGTAGGAGGAAATTGTGCTTTGATCTATGTGCTGAAGGGAGGGAAAGTCAGATTTTGGCTTCAACTATGTACATGCTGAAGCTATGCTGCTCGAATAAAGGTTCTTTAAGGTAAAAAATGCCTCAAAGTTCTTTGAAGAGTTTCATTTTTCGGAACCATGACATTACGCCAAAATCTACAAACTTTCCAAACTTTATAGAGGTCCTGAGCCCCAGTCACTGTCCCCAGACTTGAGGGTAGCTGACAAAGATTCAGGAGATGATTTCATCATGGAGAAAAAAAATTGCTTGAAGCCATCAACCTGGCAGCAGCTGCTACCCCAGGGGGGAAAGCAACAGCAAACCAGCTGGGGGAGTAAGAGCTTTTGCAGGACTCCCAGCCGGAGGCAAAATCCAAGCAGCTAGGAGAGCTGATCTGGTCGTCAGATTGGGCCCAGCCCAATGGAGACTCCAGATGCCTCAAGACTGCCCTGTCATCCACAAAGGCTTCAAAAGCAGATCGGTAAAGAGCTACCAGGATGTCTGCCACTGATGACTTGGGTGAGTGTCTGCAGCTTGTAGCCAGCCAATGGAGAGATTTGAAGGGCTAAGACAAAGAAGCAAAAATCAACTCCTGTCGAGAGAAGCCTCCAGCCCCTCCTTTGTAGATTGGACAGACTTCCAGCCCCTGGAATCCCATCAGGGCCTCCGGCCCCACAGAGAGAGAGAGAGAGAGAGAGAACCCCAATCAGAGGCTCCTGCAGCAGTGGGGAGTTTGGCAGCCCCCGCGGGTGGATTGTCAGTGACCTCTGACCTTGCAACACTAATAGAGGCCTTGCAACAGATGTAAAAAAGATGTTGAGGCTCTAGAAAGAGTACAGAGAAGAGCAACAAAGATGATTAGGGGACTGGAGGCTAAAACATATAAGGAACGGTTGCTAGAATTGGGTATGTCTAGTTTAACGAAGAGAAGGACAAGGGGGGACATGATAGCAGTATTCCAATATCTCAGGGGCTGCCATAAAGAAGAGGGAATTAAGCTATTTTCCAAAGCACCTGAAGGCAGGACAAGAAGCAACGGGTGGAAACTAATCAAGGAGAGAAGCAACCTAGAACTAAGGAGAAACTTCCTAACAGTTAGAACAATTAACCAATGGAACAACCTGCCTCCAGAAGCAGTAAATGCTCCAACACTGGAAGTTTTTAAGAAGAGACTGGACAGCCATTTGTCCAAAATGGTGTAGGGTTTCCTGCCTAAGCAGGGGGTTGGACTAGATGACCTCCAAGGTCCCTTCCAACTTTACTACTATTACTAAGATCAGCAGCTGGTGGGAGGACGACTTCAGCAAGGAGGCTGGTCGCTGCCCCCTAATGTACAGCAAGCACTGTGGGGCCTGCAGATGATGGAGTTCCAACAACAACTCCCTCCAAGGCCGCAGGGGGCCTTACACAGTTGAGGATGCCAGAGCTCCCAGCAGACCAACAGCAGGGGGAATGGCAACAGACCCCAAACGTGCCACCCCTGGGAATGCAGCAGCAGCCAGGGTGGGGCCCCAGCAGCAACTGGGGGTGCAAAAGCCATGGTGGAGGCCTCAGCAGCCATTGAATCAGCAGCCAGATTGGGGCCAACAGCAACTGGGGGTGCAACAACCACAGTGGAGAGCCCAGCAGCCAATGATTGTCCCACCTTTCAGAGCAACCTTCGATGGGGACCCAGAGATTTTTTTTCTCAACCAAGTGTGCTCTCATTTGAACTGCTGGGCCTAGCTCTACCTAGACCCAGCCACTATGTTCAATGTAATTGTGTCCACCTTAAAGTGAGAGGCATCCGAATGGCTGAACAACTTATATAACGAGCAAGCCCCTGAATTGGACGACCCCCACCTCTTCATCCTAGGGCTGAGAGAAAGATTTGAGGACTCATCCATTGCCCTCAAAGCAGAAGAACAAATCCATAAAATAAAACAAGCTGGCAGGCCTGCCCTGGAGTACATACGAGAGTTTTGCAAGTTAGCCGGTTGAATAGAGAAGTGGCCTGAGCAGTCCATAGTCCATCACTTTAGGGAAAGGTTGGATGATCACCTCTCTCAGGCATGCATGTATCAAGCAGTACCTGATCAGCTGCAAGAATGGTACCAGGCAGCGGTAAGACTAGACGTTCAGCTCACCTGCTATAAGAAGCCTCCCCCACCTGAAGCCGAGCCAAAGCCAGAGCAACCCAAACAGCAGCCACCACCCTTCCAATTGCTGAGACTGCTGAAGGGGGACGAATGTGATGGGAGTTAGTTAGACATACAATATTGTAATAAGAGCTGATAAAGCATGGTGGGATAAGAACTGGGCGGAAAGCTAGCATTTCAAACTAATTGCAGAATGTGATTTATGACTGTTAGTTGTAGGAGGGAATTGTGCTTTGATCTATGTGCTGAAGGGAGGGGAAGTCAGATTTTGGCTTTGACTATGTACATGCCGAAGCTATGCTGCTTGAATAAAGGTTCTTTAAGATAAACAATGCCTCAAAGTTCTTTGAAGAGTTTCATCTTTCGGAACCATGACACATATCTTTCATATAATTGTTTAGATTCAGAGATGAGGTATTACAATTTCATTTTTAGATAAAGCGCATATGCAAATAAACAAGTGAATTGCAGTCTAAAAGAAATCTGTATTAAAGTACATGCCATCTGGTGTGATTATTTCCATCTGGTAAGGTTATTGAGAAAGAAAGGTAGGAAAATTTATATTTATAAATAATTTATTGAGTAGCTCTGTAGACTGTAAACAGATGGATCTGATTCCAGAATTTTCCATATGTAGTATAAAGCACCATCAATTGGAAACATTGAGACTATATTTGATGACATTTCAGTAGTTTAAGTTCTAATACAGAACAACTCTTAATAAATGCTCTGCCAAACACTATGAATCTATTTCATTTTCTTCAATCCACTCTAAATTTTAGAAGAGAGAATTATTTCTCCCTGCTTTTTGTTCTAAGTGTGTTGAGTGCAGGCAGGCCATTCCATTCATTGTGGAATAACACTATAATACTGTGATGATGTGATTGATGTAGCCATGTCATAAGAAAAGGGCATCAGGAACATGTTACAAAATAGAAAAAACTCTTCAACAAGGCTAAGCCTCAAGAGGACGAATTGGCTTTAGCAGCTCCATAATGATACCACAGAACACAAAATGAAACTGCTTTTTGAAAGGCAGGCAGGGCTTTTTTGTCATAGAACGCATGGAACGACGTTCCGGCACCTTTTTTCAATGAAATTTGGGGAACTAAAAAAAGTTCAGTCAGACCTTCCAACTTCTTGTGAAAAAAAAAAGATCTCACAAGGAGTTGGAAGGTCTGACTGATTTTTTTTTAGTCCCACAAACTCTGTTTCCCTGCAGCAGAAGAGAAATACGCCAGAGCTGGAAAGCGGGTTAGCAATTCATGTTTTTTACTCAGCGTGTCCTCGGTCTCTTTAAGCCTCTGGATGGCCTCCTGGGGAGAAGGCCCCTTCTGGCCACCTTTCTCCCCTGGGCCGATCCCGAACAACTTCCCCAGCAGTCCGGACATGGCTGGACCTCGTGCGAGGAGAGCGACTGAATGAGAACCCCAACCCAGAGGAAGTAAGGAAAATGGGGAGGGAAAGGAGGGTCTCTAGAAGATGCTGTGGTTGCTCCCGAGGTGCTGAGGTAGACGTGGCAGCAAAAGTGATCCCTGAGGTCCCCTCCTGCCCTCAAACCATCAATCAGGTTGGTTGGTTGTACAGGCCAAAGGCCCAACACTGACCGCTCTCTTAGACCAGCCCTCGGCAGCGCATCAGCCCCAAGTGCCCCATGGTTGACTCATGGCCCATTGTAGAACTGCCCCTGATCCTATACATCACTCATACAGCTATGGCAACAGCAGTAACCCTGCCCACCTCCGTCTTCCCCAGTGATGGTGAACCTTTTAGAGACCGAGTGCCCAAACTGCAACTCAAAACCCACTTATGCATAGTCGGATGCCAGGTGGGTGTGGCCCATTGGGTGGGCATGGATGCGGTGGTAACAGCAGTGGTAACTTTGCAAGATCTTTTTTTTCCCTGCGAGAAGTTGAAATTGACTGATTGATTGAACTTTTTTTTTGTACACGGCGGCAGAGGCCTAAAGTGAAAAGGTTTTATAAAACCCAGCTGAAGGCCTAGGACTGGGGCAACAGCGTGTATGCCCACATAGAGGACTCTGAGTGCCGCCACCACTAGTCTTCCCTCTCAGCTCAGTGGGTGTAAATAACCAGCAAAGTCTGCCAGGAGTTGTTTTGAGAAGGGACACTGTGCATAAATATGCTTAGACACACAGTATTATTCTTGTTTCATCAGTACCTGAGTAATTGTAATAGTTTCATCCCCACCCATCCCATCCACTTAGCATGGCAGTCTGGCTCAGGAGGGGAGCAAAAGGTTGCCAATCAAGTAATGGCCTGGCGGGGGGAGGGGAGCTGAGTTCTGGCACCTTTTTTCTTACAAAAAAAGCACTGTCTGAAGGTATTTATAAATGTGAATTTAGATCCTCAATGGTACCTGTACTCTTTTCAGGAAGATTTTCAGTATCAGCCATCAATAGACTCAATGAAGATAAACAATATTTACAGACCATTCAAAAAAGACAATTAAAAAAAACTAAAAAAGAAATTGTAAAAGACATCTTCTCTGCCCGCTTCACCCAGATAAGAAGGGATTAAACAAACAGACAAACAATCAAACAAAAAACCCTAATCAAGGAACTACCAAGGAAAAACCCACATGGCAGGGCAAGTTGCTGCATATAAAGAGGAAGCAAACTCACTAACACTGATGATGTTACCTAGTTGGGCTATGAAAAGATTTGTTCATTGTCAGTTTATAAATTTACCATATTTATTTCCTAATAGAAGTTTTTAAATAGTTTTATTTTTCCATTCCCCTCAGATATTTAACAATACATTGACACTTCTTAAGTCACACCTTTTATTATTGTCTCACCTATTACTTTCCTGTCATCACTTGATCACTCAAGAAGCATATAACAGATAGCCCAGTTTATTCTCTTGAACAGGCTAATTTATTTTTATCCTCAACTGATTGTGATAGTTGTCACATTTTATTTTGTCAGTTTCATTTAATCAAGTAGACAATATTCTAGAAATGCTCCCTATATAAATGGGGGAGTATGTACATTTTTATTACTAACATAATATACTGTTCTTATAACTACGTTGTAAGGAATCACTTCAATCCACATCTTAAGAAAGCAGAACTCTTGGAAACGATCTCTTCCAACAGGAACTTTTATTAAGAGAAATTGATAGCAGGCATGATAGACAGGATCTGAGGGATTTTCTTACAAATTGATATTTGTAAGGAGTTTGAGGAGTTTGTTCAATTTCTTTCGGACAAAATCGGTCAGATTCAGAGAGACCTGGACTCCGACTGGGCAGTGCCAGCCGAGTTGCCGGGGGCTGGTCTTAGTCATGTTATCTGGAGCGAGTTTGAGCCTGTGACCCCTGATGAAGTGGACAAGGCCGTGAGGGCAATGAATGCCGCCACCTGTTTATTGGACCTGTGCCCCTCCTGGCTGGTTTCTGCCAGTAGGGAGGTGACACGAGGCTGGCTCCAGGCGATAATCAATGCCTCCTTGATGGAGGGGTCTTTCCCGCAACCTTTAAAGGAAGCGGTGGTGAGGCCCCTCCTCAAGAAGCTTTCCCTGGACCCAGCTGTTTTGAAGAACTTTCGTCCTGTCTCCAACCTCCCCTTTGTGGGGAAGGTTGTAGAGAAGGTGGTGGCATCCCAACTCTTGCGATCCTTGGATGAAACTAATTATCTGGACCCTTTTCAATCTGGTTTCAGGCGCAGCTACAGCACTGAGACTGCTTTGGTCGCACTGACCAATGACCTCTGACGAGCCCGGGATAGGGGTCATTCCTCTATCTTGGTGCTTCTTGACCTCTCAGCGGCTTTCGATACCATCGACCATGGTATCCTGTGTCGTCTCGGAGAGGTGGGGGTGGGCGGCACGGTATTGCGGTGGTTCTCCTCCTACCTCTCTGACAGGTCGCAGTCGGTGTTGGCGGGCGGACAGAGATCGACCCCTAGGCATCTCGATCATGGGGTGCCTCAGGGCTCGGTCCTGTCCCCCCTCCTTTTTAACATCTACATGAAACCGCTGGGTGAGATCATTCGGCGACACGGGGTGAGGTATCAGTACGCGGATGATACCCAATTGTATATCTCCACCCTGTGTCCTTTCAGTGAAGCAGTTGACGTGATGTGCTGGTGCCTGGAAAATGTGAGGGTCTGGATGGGGGTGAACAGGCTTAGACTCAACCCTGACAAGACCGAGTGGCTCTGGGTCTTGCCTCCCAAAGGTCAACTGGATGGTCCATCATTAGTCCTGGGGGGGACAAATTTACCTCCCTCAGTGCAGGCACGCAACTTGGGTGTCCTCCTGGACTCACAGCTAAATTTGGAACAACATCTATCGGCTGTGGCCAGGGGGACCTTTGCCCAGGTTCGCCTGGTGCACCAGTTGCGGCCTTATTTGGACCGGGAGGCTTTACTCATGGTCACTCATGCCCTTGTCACCTCAAGACTGGATTACTGTAACGCGCTCTACATGGGGCTACCCTTGAAGAGCGTTCGGAGACTGCAGTTGGTTCAGAATGCAGCCGCGAGAGCGATTGTGGATGCGCCAAAGTACGCCCACGTGTCACCTATCCTCCGCGAGCTGCACTGGCTTCCTGTGGGTCTCCGGACGCAATTCAAGGTGTTGGTTATCACCTTTAAAGCCCTTCATGGCATAGGGCCAGGTTACTTACAGGACCGCATACTGCCGCACAGTTCCCAGAGACCGGTGAGGTCCCATAGATTAGGCCTCCTTCAGGTCCCGTCGGCCAGACAATATCGGCTGGCGGGCCCTCGGGGAAGGGCCTTTTCTGTGGTGGCTCCGACCTGGTGGAATCAACTTCCCCCCGAGGTTCGAACTACTCCCACCCTGCCGGCCTTTAAGAAAGTCATTAAAACTCTCCTGTTCCGGCAGGCCTGGGGCTGATGTTCCGGGGGGGGGGCGGGATATGATCGGACATGCTGTATGAATGTATTTATTTTACTGTTTTATTGTCAGATTATTGTTTTAATTTTGTATGCCGCCCTGAGTCCCTTGGGATTGGGCGGCATATAAATTTTAGAAATAAATAAATTTTAAAATGTCTCTAAGCAGCTCCCACCCCACAGTTCTTCTGGGCGATTCAAACTGGCAAATTTCTAGGTGTTAAATCCAGGAAAGATAACATCAATCTGGTTCCATAGTGCATGATCATTCAACAGCTCCTTACATCTTATTTTGATGACTAAGAAATAAACCAGATTCCAGAGGGCTGTATCTTTTCATCCCTTTTCCTAGCTGGCTGGTAAGGAAGAGAAGTTCAAAGAGACATAGGATAAGAGGCAAAGGGTTACATTGTAATGGTTAGTAGACCCAAAGGCGAATAAACAAAAGGTTACTTTGTAGTGAATAGAGGAAGTGAAAGTAATAAAACCTACATGCATATTCCCCCTCCCCCTTGGGAGTATGGCAGGATCCAGGAAAGGGTAAGAATTGGTTTTAGATCAGAGAAGATAGATAGAAAGGAAATATAACTGGATTCTGACATCAAATGCTTGTAAAGGATTTGCAGTTGTCTTTTAGAGGGATTGCCAGCAGTGCTATTTCTCCATTCGAAGAGGTTGAACAGTATACTTTTAACAGCTCACTTTCACTGCTTGATTTCCTGCTGTTGTAGCTGCAAATGTGTTTTAGAAACAAAAAGAAAATTAAATACTTGCAGGTTTGTGGCCTATTTCATTTGTATGGCATTTTTTTTTAATCTGAGAATTTGTGATAATATGCTGTATAAAATAAATGAAGAAGGTACCTTTGCTTCAGTGGAGTTTAGAAATATGTATACAAATATATATCTATGTGGGTATATTCTATATTTGTGCCTATATGTACTGTATAGTATTGATGTATATGAATATGCATTGATGCATATGTATGAAACATATATACAATGAGATAGCTATTTAAACTGATTTAAAATACTGTAGATTAATTCAGAACGAACAATATCATTAAGAATGTTGTGACTGTGAAAATAATACAGAAATATATAAATAATTCTAAAAAAAAATCAAACATCTTTATCATGACAAAATATGTCAGTGATTACAATTAAAAGACTGGTGATTGTGGAAGCCAGCAAGTTTTATATTTTTTCACAATATGAAACATGACAAATTAGAAACTTTTGTCCCTGGGTGGTAAAAATGATATATGCAGCAGCTGGATAGTGTAATAATTGGGGCCATAAATTTATCTTTCTAAATATGAAAGGACAAGTCTTTTAGCAATAGAATGGCACAAAGATCTCCCTTATCTATGTAATAGGTACATAGTTTTTTTTGAAAAAAAATATGGATGTCCAGCAGTAATAAATCTTCCTCAAAGTCAGAATAAAACATGTAATTACTTCTTCCCAGAAAGTAACTTGAGGGCAATGCAAAAATGTGTTTTAATGAAACCTCATCCTCATTGCATTTCCAACTATTTAATGATTTACTAGGAGGAAATCATTCTCAAATTTCAAACATGGAATGGAATCCATTCAGCTCAAAATATTATTTTATTGAATATGCCATAGTCTAATATCAAATGAAATTTTTATACAAGCATGATGACAATTTCTTCTTGTTTACACATTCAGTCTTTAAAATGTACATATTGATTTGAGCTATTTTTGTTTCACTTGTAGATATCTCTAAATATGTTTAATGTTTATTTCTAGCATTCCTATCTATCTTTATATTGTTAAGGATAAAAGAATTTCTTTTGTTACATTCAAAATTATTATTTAATGACAACTTTAGGGCTTACGAGAACTGGTTGTCTGGGACATCAGATTATGCAGCTATTCTAGGAAGGTTTAGATTTGGACAACAGAAAGTTCCCAGATACAGCTTTCTTTAAAGTAGAATCAGAATCAGAATAGAGGGACCCTAGATGTCTTCTAGTCCAACTCCCTGCTCAAGCAGGAGACCATATACCATTTCAGACAAATGACTGTCCAGTCTCTTTTTAAAAATGTCCAGTGATGAAGTACCCACAATGTCTGAAAGCAAGTTGTTCCAGTGGTTAATTGTTCTCACTGTTAGGAAGTTTCTCCTTAATTCCAGGGGGGTCTATGACAGGGGTTTTCAAACTTGGTCCTTTTATGACTTGTGCTCTTCAACTCCCAGAATTCCCGAGCCAGGCATGCTGGATGAAGAATTCTGGGAGTTGAAGTCCACAAGTCATAAAAAGGCCATGTATGAAGACCCCTGGTCTATGACAATTTGCCATGGCCAAACATTACATCTTAAATCTTACATTACATAAACTGGTTAGCTGTTAAATCAATACCTTGACATAATCTAATCTAATCTAATCTACATATGTTTGTATGCAATTAGTTAGGATAAATCATTATTATTTAGGGTCTTCAGAGTCAGAGGAATGAATGGTAAAGGAAGTGGAATGATAGAGTTTGTTTATTATTTCATTTGTGTCCCGTCACAAGCAAACAATCCTCAATGGTTATACTTTAACACGTAGCAGGGAAGATATCATTATGTAAACAATTGAGGCTCATTCCACACCATTCATCCATCTAGCCAGGCAGGCAGGCAGACTTCCTAAAAATGAAAGCAAGATAATAGAACTATTTCTGCATCTTGAACCTTAGCACACTGGTTGCTTTTACACACCAAAGAATACAGAAACCAAGAGGACAGCACTAGAGCTTGCTTATCACAATATCTTCCAGATCATACATTTGTGGAAGTTTAAGCAGGAAAACTTCCAAAGGGGGGAATAATGTGGAATAATGAAAAATCACTAAAATAATTATGTGTCTGCATAATTACTGGAGTAATGTTGTGCTAGCAATATGTGACTAACCAAATGTGCATTGCACTTGGAAACAATGTATGTAGCAAAACTCTCCATTGTATGCCTGTGAGAAACTAACCTAATGTATCACAATGTATGTATTCCTTTGTTCATGAGAAAGAGAAAGTATAAAACTGAAGCCTGAACCCGCTCTCAGGGTTCAGAATTGCTTGTCTCTATTGCTTCAGAACCTGCGCAATAAATCTCTCTGCTAAACCCTCTGGAATTCATAAGAGTCCCTTTAGTTTTCCACAAGATTTATGGTGACTTCACCGGGACTTTTAGGAAGAGGCCGTTGACCTTCCAGATGGACTGCCCTGGTGGGTAGCCCCTCTCCTAACGACAACTCCTCCAAGCTGGCTCCATGGCCTTTATCTACGGGGAGACCTCAACAGGAAGGGAGGGGAACTCACCTGCCAGTGAAGCACTCCAGTCAAGGATCCACCAAGGGTAGCAGATGGGTCTTTAATCTGTGGAAGGGTCTGGAATGCCTGCAGGCAAGTATTGTAAAAAGGGGATACCTGATCCCATTTGGATCAGAAGAGGGGACTGATCACCCCCTAGAAGACAAGGTGGCGTCCTTAAGTCTTCAAAAGATAGGATTGTGTGGGTGGTTAAACCATCACATTTCCTGAAGAGTGACCGTTGGAATGTCCGGCACCTCAGGTTGGTGGTAGTGTGTTAGGGAGAAATGGGAGGGAACCAGACTAAGAAGGGCGTTGGTCAGATGCCGCTTCAGTGCATGTTAGGAAATTTCAAAAAGGGTTTTTCTAGGGATTATGGGGACCCACAACCAAATCCAGCCATGTTAAAAAGATTCTATGAATCTGAATGGACCACCTTTGGCATAGGGTGGCCCAAAGAAGGATCGGCGAATCCAGAACTCGTGGCACGGGTTCATCAAATTGTGACTGGAAGTGGTCATTGGGACCAATATCCCTATATAGACCAGTGGCAGATTAATATTTAGGAAAAGCCTCGATGGTTAGCAAAGTGTCAAATAGAATGTGCTAAAATATATTTGGCAAACCAAAAAGCCAAACTTCAGACAAAAGCTAAGATTTTGAGCCGGGAAGAAAGGGAGGAAGTTGCCAGGCCCCCGCCCTATGTTCCTAGAAGAGAAGAAGGGGGGATATACCAGCAAATTCCACCCCCTCCTGTTGAAAGAAATGAAGTCCACCTTCAACCGGAAGCCGGTGTGAAAAGAAAGATAAAAAAAGAACCGTTCAGAAGAAAGATCAGGACTTGGATAGTGATGACAGCAAAACATTAGTTTCTAGTTGAACTAGAAGTAAAAGGAGGGTAAAAACAGAAGAAATGATAGCCCCTCTAAGAGAAGTTTTGGTCCCTGGACTAAACAACACCAATATTCCGATGCTCCAGTATGTTCTCTTTATAACCACTGATCTAGTCAATTGGCGTTGGCAATATGGACCATTTTCAGAAAAACCTCAAGAAATAATAGACCTATTCTCCACCATTATTCAGACGCATAACCCCACGTGGGGTGATATGCAACAACTTATTTCTACTTTATTGGATATGGAGAGAAAAATATAGATTAGGGAAATTAAAAGTGCTTACCCACCGACACCCCGAAGGGGGAGTGAATTATCAGGCAAGCAGAGATGGAAGAGGACAAGGAAGAGGATTTAGAGGGACTTTCCAGAGAAGTTGCAAGGGAAGCTTCAGGGGAAGAGGGTGTCCAGCCTATCCCAGTCAGATGGAAGAAAGAGAAGAAAACATGATCGGCTTAGCCGACATGGAATGGGGAGATTGAAGAGGACAGGGTTCTATGATCCCACCCCCGAAGCCCATTGTTAAAATATGGGTGGGAGGACAGATTGTCCCAATGTTAGTTGACACGGGAGCCACCAGATCAGTCCTAAATAAATCTATTGGCAAGCCATCAAACCAGACCATCCAAATTCAGGGAGTATCCAGAGAAACTCAATCCCAACCACTCCTGGAACCCTTAACATGCCAAGTGGGACAAGGAATCATTAAACATCAATTTTTATATGTCCCAGACTGTATAGTCCCATTATTGGGAAGAGACTTACTTACTAAGTTAAAAGCAACAATTTCCTTTGACAATGGGAAACAATTAATTCAAGTGTGCCACCCAGTGGAAGAAATATGGTGTTTGATGATAGTGACAGAAAAAGAAGTAGTAGATGGTAATAAGTGGCAGCAGTTTAATGTCCCACTCCTGTGGGCAGAGGATAACCCCCCCTGGATTTGCAAAATATGCCACACCCGTTATGGTGGAACTAAGGCCACAGGCATATCCTGTTAGAGTGCCTCAACGATATTGTACTTCAGAGGCTGCTACTGCCATTCAAGAATTAATCCAAAAGTACTTGATAGCAAAAATCATTAGAAAAATTCAGTCACCCTAGAATACTGCAATTCTACATGTTTGTAAGCCCAATGGACAATGGAGACCGGCACAGGATCTCCGCCCCATTAATAAATTGACCTTAACCCTATACGCAACTGTTCCTAATCCATATATTCTTTTGAGTACAATACCTGCATCCGCTAAATGGTTTTCAGTTGTGGACTTAAAGGATGCATTTTTCACCATACCTTTAGCTGAGAATTGTCAGCCGATCTTTGCATTTGAATGGGCTAATCCAAAGACACAAGTTAAGACTCAATATACCTGGACTAGACTACCACAAGGCTTTAAGAATTCACCTACTGTCAATGCTGCAAATATTGTATATTCTTGCTTTTGACAATATGCAGAACTGTCTGGTATTTATGGGGTTAATACAGAGCAGAAAGGGGGTGGGGGTAAAGCCCAGGAAAGAAAGAGGAAGAAAACCTTTGACCTTCACACTAATTGGATAATGTGATATGTGATGGCTAATTTAGGGAGGGGACATGCTGATAATTTAACTGCTCAGAGGAAGAGAACTTAGATCCTAGCATCCCTCCATTGTGCCTGTGCTGACATTTTGTAACAATAAAAGACTTTTAGGAAAATAAATGCCTGGAAGTTCTTTGAAATGTTTCATTAGCCAGAACCATAATAACATGCTAGGATCCCACATTCTTTTCAAACAACTTGGGGTCCCGAACTCCATGCACTGCCTCTAGGCTTGAGAGGAGCTGGTAAAGATTTGGGGGAGATCTCATTATGGAGAAAGAAAGATTGCCTGAGGCCAGCCCCATGGCTGCAACAGTTTCCCTGGGGGGGGGGGGAAGTAACAGCCAGCAAGCCAGGGGAGAGAGGAATTTGGCAGATTTCCCAGCTGAGAGCAAAGACTTCAAAAGCAGAATCGACAGATAACACAGTTGTGGGTGAGTCACTGGAAAGATTTCAAAACTCAGAAATGAAAACCAGAAATCAATTCCTACAAAGTGAAACCTACAGCCCTTCCATTGCAGATGTTCCTGCCAGGGACTCCAGCCCTGAAGAGAGAGAGAATCCCAGTCTGAGTCCTCTGCAGTAATGGGGAGATTGGATTTCCCAGCAGGTGGCTGATCCATGTCCTCTGAACTTGCCACAGCTAATAGAGGCCTTGCAATGCCCTGGGGTGGTACAGAAGCCAGGAGATCAGCAGCTGGTGGGAGAACAGCCACAGCCCCCAAATGTGCAACCCCTGGGCATAAATCTACAGCCAGAATGGGGCCAACAGCAACTGGGGGCACCACGTCAACAGCAGAGAGCCCAGGAGGCTTCCTGTGGATCAAGCAGCTATGATGGCTGCTTTTCACAAAGCAGCCCGTTCCTGGGTTGTGTAAAAGCTGCAGGACTTTTACAATCAGCTGTCCTGTGGCTTGAATCTCTTCCCTGGGAGAAAGGGAAGAGAAGAGCTGCTCAGGTAGAGGTAAGAGCTCCCCTGGATCCCCATAATTTCAGGGATCGGAGGGTAGAGCTCCCTCGGAGCCTGAGCCAACTCTGCACTCCAGGACATCTTTGTTCCGAAGTTCTGGGATGAAGCAAGGCGTTGCTCCCACATCTGCTTTTTTTGGAGGCTTGTGAGTATTCAAATGCAGACAGAGCAGACCAGGAGAAAGTGGATTTAAGATTTATTGTGACTTTAACTCCTGCAAGCATCTTCCCCTTCTCTTTTTTCTTTACTTTCCCTTTTGAAGAAAGGGAAAGTGAAAGGCAAAATGGCGATTGTCTTTCTTGTTTGATCTGCATTACAAAGTTAAAATCCGGATACAGACTAATGCTTTAAATATAGAAGCAAGAAATTGTTTTTTTATTTCTTGTTCTTTCTTTTTTCTCTGTATTTTTTTTCTTTTTTAAGGAATATTTAAAAGAACTGTGATTTTTTTCCTTTTTTTTTTAAACAAGAATCTTTCTTCTTAGAACTTAATGAAAATGGCTTCAAAATGTCTGCCTCCTCCTCCTAAAGCTACTATCTCTTCCCCAATGACCCAGCCTGTTTCCCAGAAACCAAAATCACCTCCACCCTCTCCTCCTCCTGCAATTTCTCTTAAAGATTTACAAGAAGTTTTAAAAAAGCATGCTTTGGATATTAAGGAGGAAGTAAAAGATCTTATAATTGCAGAGAGGGCTGTTACAGAAGAACTATTGGAGACTAAAAATAAGCAAATAAGGGAGGACATTCTCTTTGCCTTTCAGGGCCTTGCTCTGCACATAGAGAGGATTGACGACAGAATCGAGGAGATTACTGAAAATGCAACAAAAATGGAATTCAGGATGGAGGAGGTAGAGAATAAGATAGAAATCACACAGGATGAACAAATTATGTCACAATATAGAGAGATGGAGTATGCATTGCGTATCAGGGGGCTGAGAGAGAATCCCCAGGAGGATTTAAAGATGCTTATTGTGAAAGATACGTGAAGAAAAATTTTCCATCTAAATTAATTGAGACTGACTCTGAAGGAAGATATCTTTTTGTGGAATTATCATTACAAGGTAAAAAAATTCTTATTGTTGGATTATATGCTCCTAATCAGCAACAGAAACAATTTTATAAGTTTTTGCATGGGAAGATATCCCAGTTGGATTATAAATCTGTAATCTTGATGGGTGATTGGAATGGGGTTTTAGATTCAACTATAGATAAAAGGAGCTCTTCTAAAACTTTTACCCAAACTAGGTTACCTAAAACTTTTTTTGATTTGAAAGAAGAATTGGAGCTTATTGATATTTGGCAAGAAAGGAATACAAGTGATAGAGATTTCACTTTTTATTCGGATAGACATCAATCATTTTCAAGAATTGACTTTTTCTTAATTACTAGTGACCTTCTTTCTAGAGTGAGGAAGGTGAAAATTTTCCCTAGAACTTTCTCAGATCACAGTCCGGTGTGGATGGAATTACATTTGTAAGATGGGAATAGAAGACCCTGGAGATTGAATGAGAATTTGTTTACTTGGGAAGAGTTTGTACAAAAATGTAAAGAGCATTTAAAGGACTTTTTTGCTATAAACATGAATAAGGGAACATCGATGTCCATGGTTTGGGATGCCAGTAAGGCATATATGAGGGGAATTTTGATTCAATTGAATAAGGTTTTTAGGGAAAAAGGGTTAAAAAGGCGTAGAAAAATAGAAGAAGAGATTAAATTAAAAGAACAAGAGTTTGTTCTTAATCCAACTGATAATAATTTAAAGGTATCTATAAAGATGCTTAAGGAACAATTTAATATGTTGATGGCAGATCAAGTGGCTACCAATCTGTCGTACATGAGACATAATACTTTCTGTAACACGAATAAGCCTGGGAGGTGGTTGGCTTATCAGTTACGAAAGAAACAGAGAGCTAGAATTATAGAGAAAGTAAAATATAAAGGTACTGAGGTTTTTCAGCAAAATTTGATCCAAAAGAGTTTTTTAGATTTTTATACAAAATTATATTCAAGTGATAACATAAAGGGTGTGGATATAGACAAAGACTTACAATCTTTGCATTTTCCTAAACTTTCAGAGGAACAACAAAATGGGATGAATAGATTAATTACTGTGGAGGAAATTGGTTTAGCTATTAAGCAGTTAAAGGTTGGAAAATCTCCGGGAACAGATGGATTGACTTCGAGGTATTATAAGACTTTATCTGAAGAAATGATGGAGCCTCTAAAGGAACTTTTTAATAGTATTATATATGAAATATAATGTTAGACAAATTATAAATTTAATTGAATACTTGGATAAGATGGTAAAAAAGGTTAAATATTTGGGAGTATATTTAACTGCTTCAAATGGAAAATTGTATAAGAATAATTATGAACCATTATGGGGAAAAGTATAAAAGGACTTAAAAGACTGGAAAAAATTGCAATTGTCATTGTTGGGGAGAATTTCAGCTGTAAAAATGAATGTTCTACCAAACTTCCTTTTTTTGTTTCAGATGATACCTATTTTAAAAAAAGAGGCAAATTTGGATGAATGGCAAAGGGGTATCAACAGTTTTATATGGGCCGGAAAGAAACCAAGGGTTAAGTTTAAGATTTTACAGGATGCTCGAGAAAGAGGAGGACTTAAGGCACCCAACTTGAAATTATATTATGACGCAGCCGCTTTAACTTGGTTAAGCGATTGGCTCAACTTAACAAATAAGGATATTCTTTTTTTGGAAGGTTGGGACTTAATATATGGTTGGCATGCATACCTGATTTTCAATAAGAAAGTTGATCGGATTTTTAAATTACATATTTTGAGGAATGCCTTACTTCGTGTTTGGAAAAAGTATTATTATAGATTGAATTACAAAATACCTATCTGGGGGATTCCCAGACATGCAATTGAGGGAATTTCTAAGGGGACAAATTTCGATAAAATCTCGTATAAAGAATTGTTAATTTGGTCTGGTTCGAATTGGCATTTGAAATCCCTAGATATATTAAGGCAAGAAAATATTCTACAGTCATGGTTTCAATACTTACAAATAGTGGATAGATGGACTGTAGATAAGAAAGAGGGAATAACATTAGAAGATAAACAATTGGTTATTCAGATTAAAAATCAGAGTCAGGCCCATATAAAAAGAATTTACAATGTTTTATTAGAGTTAGACTCGGAAACAGAATTGGTTAAAGACTGTATGATTAAATGGGCTCAAAATATACAGGAACCGATTTCATTGGATTTATGGGAGACAATTTGGACTAGAAATGTTAAATTTACACAAGCTCAAAATTTGAGAGAAAATTTTTATAAAACGTTTTACAGATGGCATTTAGATCCTAAAAAATTATCTTGTATGTATCCTAACATACAGCCCAAATGTTGGAGATGTGGCAATAAAGATGCGACATATTTTCATATTTGGTGGAATTGTAAAAAGGTAAAGGCATTTTGGATTATGATTTGGTGGAACATTCAAAAGATTTTTAGAAGGAAGATAAAGTTCACTCCTCAACTATTTTTATTAGCTATCTTTGTGGATTTAAATGATAAAGAAACTATTTTGATGTTGAATTTATTAACTGCTGCAAGGTTATTAATAGGTTTATATTGGAAGAAAGATTCTTTGCCCACTTTAGAAGAATGGGTATTTAAAGTATCTAGTTTTGCAGAGATGGCAAAAATTTCTGCTTATTTAAAGGATCACACACAAGAAAGATATATCACTGTATGGAGAAGATGGATAGATTATATTCAGAAAAAGTATGGAATTAAAAAGTTTCACTTATTTTATGAATGAATATTATAGTAAATACTACAGAGAATTGTCTTATAGGCTATTGGAGTTAAAGGTTAAGTATGATATTTTTTTTCTTTTTTATTATTAATTTTTTTTCTTTTTTTCTTTTTCTTTTCTTTTTTCTTATTATTATAAATTCTTTCAATTATTAACCCTATATTCTGCTCTGGGAAGTGAAGGGAGGGGGGTTGGGGGTGGGAGGGAGGAAATGTGGGGGGGTAAGTGTAATATAGATAATGGTTGCTTATAGGGGTGCGGCCTGGGCACTCCCCTTATGCTGCGTTCATGGGTTTGATAGGGATGAGAGGTGGGCAAGTGTAGAGAGGAAGTAGGGTAGTGAGAGGAGAAGGGGAGGGGAAGAGAGTAGGATGGGAGGTGAGAAAGAGGAGAGAAGTAGGGAATGTTTTAAGAGAGGGTGGACGCGGCCTGGGGGGAGTGCGCAGGTCGTAATAATGTTTATTTTATCTTAAAATTGTATTGTATATATATATTTTTCACAATGTTTATATGGAAAAAATAAAAAATTTTCAATAAAAAAAAAACAGCAGAGAGCCCAGCAGCCATTGGATCAGCCGGCAGGGTGGGGCAACAGCAACTGAGGGCACCAGAAGCGTGGAGCATAAATCAGCAACCAGGGTGGTACCAGCAGCAACAGCCCCAGTGGGGACCACAGCCTGTGTTCGCACCACCCTTCAATGCAACCTTCGATGGGGACCCAGAGAAGCTGATTTTTTTCTTCAACCAAGTGCGTTCTCATTTGAAGCGCTGGGCCTATCTGTACCTGGAACCAGGGGCCATGGTTGAGGTCATTGCTTCCAACCTAGAGGGAGAAGCATCTGAATGGCTGAACAATTTATATAGCGAGCAAGCCCCCGAATTGGAAGATCCCCACCTCTTTCTCTTAAGTCTGAGAGAACGATTTGAGGACCCATCCATTGGCCTCAAAGCAGCAGAACAAATTCACAGAATAAAACAAGCCTGGAGGCCTGCCCTGGAGTACGTGCAAGAATTCCGCAAGATAGCAGGTCGAATAGAGGGGTGGCCTGAGCAGTCCCTCATCCATTACTTCATCGAGGGATTAGACGATCACCTCTCTCAGGCCTGCATTTATCGAGAAGTACTTGATCGGCTACAGGAGTACCAAACAGCCATGAAGCTAGATGTTAAGCTCTCTTGCTATAAGAAGCCTCCCCCACATGAACCCGAGCAGCAACCAGAGCTACCTGGACAGCAATCACCCCCACAAAAGCCTTCAACTACTGCAAGAGCTGAGAGACCCAGGCCACCTACACGCCCTTCCTTCAAGTGTTTCCATTGTGGACAAGGAGGACATCGAGCGGCCACCTGTCCAGTCCCCTACCCCAGACTGCAGAGCAGACCAGAACCAACAATGCAAAAGAAACCTGCTCACTGGCTAACGAGAAAAAAATCCAACCGACTCACGCAGGAATCTGTCACCCAGATTACGCCCCACACACAGGAGGATGCCGGGACTCCAGGTGGACCCGCCCCTGCTCTACCCTTCTTTGACACCGATGATGAAGGAGAGAATGACCTGATGGTGAGTTGACAAATCCCGCCTTTTTCACTGGCCGCCAAACTTATAATCCCTAAGTCTGGGGCACAAATGTACTTGAACATACTAATTGATTTGGGATGCACCCGCTGCATTATTAGTCTGGCGTTTGCCATGAAAATGGGTATACGGGCAAAACAGCTTTCCAAACCGGTGAGGTTTGAGTAAGCCGATGGCTCCCTGATGGGAGGGACTCTTGTCACAGAATTAACTGAGCCCTTACACCTAGAAATAGGTGCACACTGGGAGTTTATTCGCTTCCTGGTGGATCCAAAAATGACTGAGGCGGTGATCCTAGGACTAGCCTGGTTAGACAAATGGAAGCCATTTATCTGGTGGGAGAAAAGAATGAGAACTGTGATACTACCTATAGGGCCTGATCCCCCTATTGATTCAACAGATGTTGCTGGGCATCTTAGGCTACCCAATGAGCGAGCACACATGGCCGCCTCACTGTCTCCAGGCGAACCAGTCATCCCCAAGGAATACTGGGACCTGGCAGAGGCATTTAGTGAAAAGGAATGTGATGCCCTACCCCTAACAGACCCAATGACTGCTCCAGAGCCAAACTCCCATGACTGAGAATTTTTGCCATGTCCCCCCTCGAAATGGAGGAGATGCAGCGATACGTGAACAAAAACCTAGCGAGGGGGTTTATCAAACGGGCCAAATCTTCCATGGGCACCTCTGTGTTGTTCAAAGAAAAAAAAGATGGGTGTCTTCATCTCTGTGTAGACTATAAGGGTCTCAATGCTGTGAGTGTGGAAAATAAATACCCTCTCCCTCTCCTAAAGGATTTATTAACCCATCTGGCTAAGGGGAATGTCTTCACTAAATCAAACCTGAGAGAGGCATACTACCGGGTGAGAATAAAAGAGGGGGACGAGTGGAAAACTGCCTTCAACTGTCCTATGGGAAGCTATCAGTTCAAAGTCATGCCATTTGGACTACAGGGGGCCCAGTGGTATTTATGCAGTTGATTAATGAGGTCCTACATGATCACTTGTACAAAGGGGTTTTAGTATATCTTGATGATATCCTGATATACAGCACAAATATGACTGATCACATAAAGCTGGTGAGAGAAGTGTTAAAGAAACTATTGAACGCCAAGCTTTATGCCAAATTGTCGAAATGTGAATTTCACCAAACCCGATTAGACTATCTTGGCTACCAAATTTCCAACGAGGGTATTGAAATGGATCCAGCCAAGGTGAAAACTATAATTGAATGGCAGCCCCCAAGGACTCGCAAACAGCTCCAGAGCTTTCTGGGTTTTGCCAACTTTTATCGTCAATTCATCCCCTCTTTTGCTGAGATTGCCCTACCTTTTACAGAACTACTCAAAACAGGCAAAGGAGGAGGGAAGCCACGACCAGGCCAACCACTAGCATGGACAATGGGCTGTCAAACAGCTTTTGAGAATTTAAAGAGACTATTTGCTGGTGAACTGGTTCTGAAGCACCCCTGCCCAGGGGAACCCTTTGTGATTCAAGCTGATGCCAGCGATGTGGCAGTTGGAGCTGTGTTACTGCAAAAGAACAAAAATGGGATCCTGCAACCCTGCGCCTACACCTCTAAGAAATTTACTGAGAGTGAATGAAGATGGGCAATCTGGGAGAAATAGGCCTTCGCGATTAGATGGGTGCTAATAAACTGGTCACACTATCTAGAAGGTAGCAAGGTGCCATTCGAAGTATGGACAGATCACAAAAATCTAGAAACGCTGAAAACTCCCCACAAATTGTCTCCAAAGCAAGTACAGTGGGCACAGTACTTTAACTGCTTCAACTTCATTCTAAAGTACATACCAAGAGGAAAGAACTTCCTAGCTGATGCGTTATCCCAGTTACCCCAGTATAAAAGTGCATGAGAGGAGGTTAATGAGGCAATTATTCCCAATCCACAAACGGCTGCTCAACTTACACCTCGCAGGGTCCCCAATCCTGATGACCCTGGGGCAAAGATAATAAAATGTGAGCTCCTCATCGACCAATGGTTCAAAGATAATCAAGCCTCCCTAACGTGCAGGGATGGATTGGCTTATAAAGGGGGAAAGCTATATTTACCAGAGGTGCTCCATCTTACTGCTCTCGAACACAGCCATGATGTAAAACAGGCTGGACGCTTTGGATATTTGAAAACCCTATACCTCACCCGCCAACAATTTTGGGGGCCAGGGCTGAAAAAGGATGTGGAAAACTATGTAAAAAATTGTACTGTATGTGCCACAATGAAAAGAATCCTGGGGAAAACCCCTGGGTTACTGCAACCCGTGGCAAACCCTTCTCAACCACGGGAAGAAATAGCTATGGACTTTATAGTAGACCTACCTGAAAGTAGTGGAAATACTGTCATCTGGACTGTAATAGACCTGTTCTCGAAGCAGGCTCATTTCATCGTCTGCAAATGACTCCCATCTGCCCAATGACTGACCAAATTGTTCCTGAAACATATGTACTGGCTGAATGGCGCCCCTAAGCGAATAATCTCGGACAGAGGGGTGCAGTTCACAGCAAAGTTTTGGAGAAGTTTTCTTAAATTAATTGGATCATCTCAAGGTTTATCATCTGCTTTTCATCCGGCCACCAATGGGGCCGCAGAAGCCGCTAACAAAATGGTGGAGCAATATCTCAGATGCTACATTTCTTACCAACAGACGAACTGGACTGATCTCCTCCCTTTTGCGAAGGTGGCATACAATAATTCTGTGCACAGCAGCACCGGCTACATGCCTTTCATAGTGGCCACAGGAAAAGAGTTTGGCCCAATACCTGAATATCCTCAGTTGCCCTCCATTTCCCAGACACTAGATCAGTGGGTGAGGGGATGGGAAGAAGTTTGGAAAAACACAAAAACTGCTTTTAAAAAGACTTTTGAAACCTATAAAAAGCAGGCTGATAGGAAGAGGGCTCCCCAAAGAACATTCCAAGTTGGGGAAATGGTTTACTTGTCAACTAAGTATTTACGACTCAAATTAACCAGCAAGAAATTGGGACCTAAATTCTTGGGGCCTTTCCCTATAATAAGGATCATCAACCCAGTCACAGTAGAATTAAAACTCCCTAGACTGTTAGAGAAAATTCACCCAGTTTTCCATTGTAGCTTGTTGAAGCCTTATCGGGGCTCCACTTTAAGACCTCCTCCGAAGAAGGCACCTGGGCCCCTCATAGTCACGGGACACACCCACTATGAAGTGAAATGTATTCTTGACTCTAGAATCTTTCGAGGGAAATTGCAGTACCTAGTGCAATGGAAGGGATACCCGTTGTCTGAAGCCACCTGGGTGAAATCGAGTGAAGTGAAAGCTGACAGATTGGTCAAAAGGTTTCATGTGAAACACCCCAACAAACTGAAAGATAACCCTTAACATATGCTTTTGTTTACTTTACAGGATCTGTCCTTCTTGTAAGGGGGGGCAGATGTCAACGCTGCAAATGTTGTATATTCTTGCTTTTGACAATATGCAGAACTGTCTGGTATTTATGGGGTTAATACAGAGCAGAAGGGGGGTGGGAGTAAAGCCCGGGAAAGAAAGAGGAAGAAAACTTTTAACCTTCATACTAATTGGATAATGTGATATGTGACGGCTAATTTAGGGAGGGAACATGCTGATAATTTAATTGCTCAGAGGAAGAGTACTTAGATCTTAGCATCCCTCCGTTGTGCCTGTGCCGATATTTTGTAACAATAAAAGACTTTTAGGAAAATAAATGCCTGGAAGTTCTTTGAAGTGTTTCATTAGCCAGAACCATAACACCTACATGGTTTAGTCAAGCTTTAGCCCAAGATCTTGCATATTTGAAGTTAGTCAGACAAGAGGATTGTTGCCTTCAATATGTGGCTGATATTCTGGTAACTGGACAAAACAGGGCGGATTGCTTTGAAAACACATCCAGACTGCTCCAATTGTTACAAGACTGTGGCTACAGAGCGTCCAAAAAGAAAGCACAATTAGTTCAAATGACTGTAATGTATTTAGGCTATGAACTATCACAAGGACAAAGAACTCTGGGCCCCCAGAGAAAGCAAGCAGTGTTACAGATTCCCATCCCCCAAAGAAAACAGGAAGTTAGAGCCTTTTTGGGAATTACAGGCTTCTGTAGAATTTGGATTCCTAACTTCGCTCTCACAGCTAAACCATTGTACCAAGTTTTAAGGGGACCAGAAAAGGAACCTCTTTTGTGGCAACAAGAACAGACCCGAGCAGTAAAACACCTTCAACAGGCACTTACTATAGCACCAGCTTTAGGACTACCTGATATATCTAGGCCGTTTTCACTTTATGTCGATGTGAGACAGAATGTGGCTTTAGGAGTCCTTACCCAAAAGCAGGGAAATTGGAATCGCCCAGTCGCTTATCTGTCAAAACAGCTGGATATGGCCTCGCAAGGTTGGCCACAATGTTTAAAAATTCTAGCAGCAGTTATGCTGTTATTACAGGAGGCAAATAAGTTAACCTTTTCAGCTCTGATGGCTGTTTGTACTAGTCATGCCCTGCAGACAGTTATTGACAATAAGGGACATTTATGGATTAGCAATCAAAGGATGCATAAGATACAGGCCCTTTTATTAGAAAATCCTCAAGTTACACTGCAACAGTGCTCTACTCTCAATCCAGCCACTCTTATGACAATACCAGATTCAACTATGCCCGTGCATAACTGCATGCAAACAATAGAACTACAATATTCTTGCAGACTTGACCTTATGGACCAACCATTGCATAATCCAGACTTTCAGTGGTTTACTGATGGATCCAGCTTTATGAATCAAGGAATTAGATACTCTGGTTATGCAATTGTTTCTCAAACTGCAACTGTAGAATCAGCACAATTACCTAGCCAAGCAAGTGCACAATTTGCAGAATTATATGCCTTAACCCGAGCATTAGAAATAGCTGCAGGAATGATTTTAAATGTATATACGGACAGTAAATATGCATTCTTGACAATTCATGCACATGCAGCAATCTACAAAGAAAGAGGATATCTGGACTTTACAGGCAAGTTTATCCAATATGCAACTTTGATTAAAAGACTTATTAAGGCAGCCCAATTGCCATCTAAAGTTGTGTTCATCCATTGTCCTGGACATCAAAAAGACTCAAGCCTTATTACCCAGGGCAATAGGAAGGCAGACAAAGAAGCCAAGAGAGCTGCATTAGAAGCCCGCCCCCTCCAGTCAGATGTCACCAGGTTCATGTATTTAGACACTTACTTAGAACAACTTGATCCTACATATATGAAAGAGGAAAGCCAAAAATTAAAGCAGGGTGCACAAGCGAACTGGTTAAAGGCTGGTACACCCTTCCCAATGGACACATTGCTGTTCCTCTTGCGCTTGCCCGCCCCCTTATTTTTCAGGCCCATAAGCAACATCATTTGGGAAAAACTGCATTATTACAGCAGCTTGAACAATTTTTCTATCTTTTCTTTGCTTCTTCGCTGATGGCACAAGTATGTTCTCAATGTTCCATTTGTGCCCAAACAAATGCATGCCAAGGACCGATACTACTGCCTGGTCGACAACCAATCGCTTATTTTCCAATGGACTATGTTGTTGTTGATTTTACTGATATGCCTAGAAGTAAGAAATATGTAGCCCTGTTGGTTATAATTGATACCTATTCAGGGTGGATTGAGGCCTTTCCAACTGTAAATAAGAAAGCTATACAGGTTGCCAGAATCTTTCTAAAAGAAATTATTCCTAAATTTGGTTGCCCTTCTAGGATTTCATCAGATAATGGCCCTGAGTTTGTACACCAAATTAATAAGGCTTTAGCCCAGGCATTAGGAATTATGCCAATGGAGATTTCACTGTGCCTTTCACCCCCAATTGGCTGGAAGGGTGGAACGTGCTAATCGCACAATTAAAACCCTTATTACCAAATTTTGTTTGGAAACTCATCTCCATTGGCCAGATGTTTTGCCTATGGTTTTGTATGGAATCAGACTGGCCCCCCATACTAAATTACAACTTAGCCCTTATGAGCTCATGTTTGGCTGCCCCCCTTGTCTATTTAAACCTGATAGTCAGGGCTGGCCTGACTTGGCTCATAAGGGGTCAATAGACCAACAGAAAGTGTTACATCAGTTACAGCTTCATAATTTAGCTGTTTCAAATTTGTGCCATTATATGATGGAACAACTACCCCCTCCACTGGTCACGGCAACACATGGGTTCAAACCAGGAGATAGAGTATGGGTAAAACACTGGAAATCAGGCCCCTTGAGTCCAAGATGGAAAGGACCATGTACTGTTGTCATGTGTTCTCTTTTGGCAGTGAAAACCTTGGAGGGAAAGTCCTGGATCCACTGGAGTAGATTGAAAGCAGCTGCACCTGCCGATCCAGTAACTTACAAGGTGGATAAAACTGACAAACCTTTGGTGTTGAAATTTACAAGAAATATACCCTGTCGAACACTACCGGCAATGGGTTCTCAACACACGTTGTGAACAACAAACCTTGCTGAGACACTCCGGAAGCTGTCTCTCTACACACGGTGGAAGATATGAGGATTCTGCAGCTCATAATATCTGTTAATTATTTAATATGGGGAATATACACTCACATTCCTACACAAATCAGTGCAATGGCTACACGAGAGGTCATACCGCAGAAATCTTCTAATAGAAAACTATTGAGTAGATATCAGTGTATCCGCCGTCGCCGGTAGAGCGGGAACAAAGAAGACCGGCACATACTGACATCCAACAAGCACTTTATTATGCAAGTAAGGCAAAGTCAGCAGTGGGAGTGGTCTCCTCCCAACGCAATATATCGACGTGCTCCACCCTGTGGACCCGGCCCCGATCCCAAACCAACATCCGGTCGATATGCATAAATGCTCCACCCTTTCCCTGTGCTCTCCCTTTCCCCGACGGAGCACCGCCCCCACACCCCGTCGCCCGAGCGTCCGGTCCGCGCGCCAGCTGCCCGCCGCTAAACTCGCCCTGCCGAACGTCCTGGCTGCTAGGGAACAACCCCCCGCTTTCCCACGCTGGGTCTGCCCGCCGGAGTATGGCCCTCTGGTCCGCAGGTGGTCCGCCCGCCGGTATTCCGTTTGCAGGCAGCCGTCGCAACTCACAGACTTCTGGGTTCGTCGACAGCAGGCGGCCCTCGGGCGCTCCCGAGTTCGGTAACACCCCCGATGTTGTTGGTATCAGTCGTATATCCTGTGAAAACGGCCGTGCGGTGGAGGCTCGCCCGGTGCGGCCGTGGGGTGTGGCGGTACACTGCGCAGCTGCCGGCCGGGCTGGTGGGTTGGTATCTGTGCTCCCCCGTCCCCATTCATATGGCAAGCCTTTGGGGGCTTGACATGCGGCCCCCTCTACCACGGATCCCCCTGGAAAAGAAAAGGAAGGGATTGAATGCACAGTGTTACACCTGTTCCGCCCTGGTTTTGCCAGACACTTACGGTGGAAGGTTCGGATTAGGTTAGGTGCGTTTATATTCTCCTCCCCCACCCAGGTTGCGTCTGATAGCGGGTATCCTTTCCACCGAAGGAGGTATTGGATTTTACCATACCGCTTTCGTGAGTCTAGGACCTCCTGCACCTCATAATGGGACCCCGAGATCGGTCCTGGTACCCCGTCAGCATAGGGACTTCTATGTGCTGGTTTGAGCAGGCTGCTGTGGAACACGGGATGGACCCTGCCTAGAGAGGCGGGTAATCGTAATTGGACGGTAACAGGGTTGACCACCTTGAGGATCTGGAAGGGACCCACATATTTCGGACCCAGCTTCTTGCACGGCACTTGCAAGCGTAGATATTTAGTGGCCAAATACACCCAATCTCCCACCTTGAATGGTTTATGCTTTGCCCTCTTCTTGTCAGCTTGGAGTTTGATGGCTGCCTCGGCCTTTCTCCGTGCTACCTTCACCTGGTCCCACAACCCTGTGATCTTGGTGTACCATGTTTGAGGAGTCTGGCCACCAGCCACCTCCGGTGACAGTTCAGGGATAGGGTTAAACTCCATACCATACACTATTTTGAACGGGGTGTACCCCGTACTGTTGTGAACGGTGTTATTATATGCCACCTCAGCAAACGGCAATAGGTCAACCCAATCCGTTTGCTGGAATGACACATAGCTCCGGAGGTATCTTTCCACCATGGCGTTCACCCTTTCTGCCGCCCCGTTGGTGCTAGGATGATACGCTGAACTCAACGCTTGGGACGACCCTAGTGAACAAATGAACTCCCTCCAAAACTTCGCGGTGAATTGCACCCCTTTATCTGATATAATTCTCCTGGGCGTGCCGTGAAGCCGATAAATGTGTTGAATAAATAACCGTGACAAACGTCGCGCTGATGGCAGGCCTCTGCATGGGATAAAATGCGCCTGTTTGGAGAATAGATCTATCACGGTCCATATTACGTTGTAGCCCCGGTTGTCGGGTAGTTCTACAACAAAATCCATGGCGATCTCCTCCCACGGTCTGGACGGATCAGCCACTGGTTGTAATAATCCCATGGGCTTCCCCACCCGGGGCTTTGCACTGGCGCACACGTGGCACCCTTTGACATACCGTTCCACATCTACTCGCAGCTTGGGCCACCAGAATTGCCGTCGTAATAAATGTAGGGTCTTTAAATACCCGAAATGGCCCGCTTGTTTGGCGTCATGACACTTTCGAAGAACGGATAGGCGTAGACTCTCGGGCACGTATATCCTATCACCTTTCCATGCCACTCCATCCCGGGTGGTTAACCTCCCTGCATGTTCATTAGCCCATGTATCCGTCAGCAAGGCGGTCTTAATGGCCTCTAGTTCACTTACCGGAGACCTATGAGCTACAGTGTTAGCGATCTCATGCCGAGAAGGGGGCATTAGTGCCTGTATGACCTCCTCCCGTTTGCTACGGTACTGCGGCATCCGCGACAACGCATCGGCCAGAAAGTTTTTCCCCCCCGGCACATACCTCAGTGTGAACTTAAACCGGTTGAAATATTGGGCCCAGCGGACATGCTTGGGGGCTAAACGTCTTGGGGTCTGAAGCGCCTCCAGGTTCTTATGGTCTGTCCACACCTCGAAAGGCACCTGGGCCCCTTCCAATAAATGCCGCCATGTCGCCAGAGCCCAACGAATCGCGAAGGCCTCCTTCTCCCAGACGGTCCAGCTACGTTCGGCCGTTGTGAATTTACGCGAAGTATAGGCACATGGCTGTAACGCTCCCCCATTGTTCTTTTGCAACAGCACTGCCCCCACTGCCACATCGCTTGCGTCCACTTGTACCACAAAGGGGGACTTCTGGTCTGGGTGGCGTAACACGGGCTCTTTAGCGAATAACGCTTTTAATGACTCAAACGCCTTTTGGCAACTCATGGTCCACTCTAGCCGTTGGCTTGGGCGAGGCCTCCCCGTAAGGTGCTTCGTCCGCAACAGTTCCGTAAGGGGATGCACCACGGTGGCAAATGATGGAATGAACTGGCGATAAAAGTTCGCGAATCCGAGAAAACTTTGCAGCTGACGTCTAGTCTGGGGCGCTTGCCACTCTTGGATTGCTTGCACCTTGCTCGGATCCATTTCCACCCCACTCCCCGAGATACGATAGCCTAGATAATCCAGTCGCTCCCGGTGGAACTCGCACTTAGATAATTTCACATAAAGCTGGGCCTCTAGCAATTTCTGCAGCACCTGCCTCACCAGACTGACATGCTCCTCCCTCGTTGCAGTGTATATTAGAATATCATCTAGGTACACAAGTACCCCGCGGTATAGGTGTTCATGCAGCACCTGGTTGATTAACTGCATGAACACCGCAGGGGCCCCTTGTAACCCGAATGGCATGACGCGAAACTGGAAACTGCCCAACGGACAGTTGAACGCCGTTTTCCACTCGTCGCCAGCCTTGATCCGTACCCGATAGTACGCCTCCCGTAGGTCCAATTTGGTGAATATGCGGCCCGTCCCCAAATGTGCCAACAAGTCCTTCATAAGGGGGAGGGGGTATACATGCTCAACGCATACGGCGTTCAACCCCCGAAAGTCGACACATAAGCGCAATGAACCATCTTTCTTTTCTTTAAAGAGCACGGGAGCCGCTATTCGGGACCTAGCAGGCTGGATGAACCCTCGTGCCAAATTTTGGTCAATGTATCTACGGAGTTCCTGCACTTCCGGCGAGGTCATAGCGTACATCCGGGGTTTCGGAAGCTTCACCCCCGGCAACAGCTCTATAGCGCAATCCGTTGACCGGTGAGGAGGCAGGTGATTACACTCCTCCTCGCTGAAAACAGTCGCTAAATCCCTGTATTCTTCGGGGTACGACACTTCCCCTGCCCCCTCCCGGAGTTGCGCCGTGATCTCTGGGACCTCAGGGACCTGACCGCCATTACCATCGGCCGCTGGTATTGGACCCATCCCAAGACGCACTTTGCGGTACCCCCCTTCCCACCATATAGTTGGGGTCCATTTGTCCAACCAGGACAACCCCAATATGACAGTTTCCGTCATAACGGGCATCACTATGAACCGTAACACCTCCCAATGATCCCCCAGGTCCATGCGTACCCTTTCCGTCACATGGGTCACGGGGACTCCTCCCAACAACGACCCATCCACCTGTTCGAACCGTATCGGTTGTGGTAATGGATATATCCGAAACCCACAATCCCCTGCTACCTTTCTACTCATCAGGCATCGCGTGCATCCGGTGTCAATCAGGGCCTGACATGCCTTCTGTGCGCCTGTCACCGGGCTCGTGAGGACTATAGGGAGGACGAATGGGCTAATGGGGTCACTCACCATTGGATCGGCTACTCCGTCGTCAGGGCTGTCCTCCTCGTCCCCCGTCTGGTAGCGTGCCATGGCGGTAGACTCCGGCGTGGCCGGAGACCCTCTCCTCGACCCGAGGGGTGGCTGCTGAGCAACAGCCCTCGAGCTTTCCGTGGCTTTCTTTATGGGCGTGGCTCTACCAATTGTTGTGCCTTTACGGGGGCTGGGCGCTGGACAGTTGGCTGCTCGGTGGCCCGGCTGGTCGCAGCGGAAGCACCGGAAACTGGCTTCTCCTGACAACCCTGGTGGCTTTGGCGTTGCCCGCTGCTGGTCCTGGCTTCCCTCACGGGGCCTATCTCCTGGACGCCGCGGCCGCAGGACGTCCCCGGGCCCCCGATATACCTCTTTAAGGCCTGCCTCAAGTTCGACCACCACCCTGAACCAGTCTCTCAATCTGTTGGGCACACCCCGGTATACGCAGGCTTGCCGTAGGTCAGTGTCTAAGCCTGCCCTAAATTGATGTACCAACATCCGCTCCGGCCATGAAGACTGCAAACGGCCGGCTAACTTCCGGAACTCCCGCACGTACTCGATGGCCGGGCGGTTCCCTTGCTGGAGCGCTAGCAGGTCTGCCTCGGCCCTCTGTGCCCGGGTAGGATCCTCAAACCGCCCATGCAGGGCGTCCAAAAACAGGCCCGCACTCCCCAGCTCCCGGGCATGGTCACTGTACAGGTCGGCCGCCCACGCGGCCGCCTCTCCGCGCAAGGCGGCGGTAATAGCACCGACCATAGCCCATTGGGAGACATATAGTTGTGCAAATTGGTCCAAGTGGCTTATGGCCTGTCCCAGGAACATTGCCAGCTGGTCGGGGTTACCATCAAACGTGACGGGAATAGGGGGAACCCCCCACGGATATCCTGGCCCCCACAGCCCCTGGGGTTGGCCTGGCACGATGTTAGGACATCCGGCCGTAAAGCTCTGTTTCTCCACACTCCCTGTCCTCGCCGGACCTCTCGCCACATTCCTTGGCCCGCCCGGCTGGGTTGGATGCGACTGACCCGGCGGTCTGTCCGAAGGGAGACCCATGACGCCAGGGCCACCTGTGGGCTTAGGCAACCGCAGCCACGGACTACTGAGGCGAAACCTAGACGAGGGGTTGCGCCCCGAAGCATCCCCTTCTGCCTGCCACATATTGGTAGCGCCCTGGTAGCTTACCTCGCCAAACCGATGACGCAAGATCTCCATGGTGTCCTGGCCCGGAGCCGTCGAATAGCTCCAGTCCTCGTCGTCCTCCATGGTGGCACGCCTCTCTCTCCACCCCGAATGACCGAGCTTGGGCTTGGGTGTTAGGAGCTGTTCGGTTTGCATTCCAGTCACCGCTGGGCTTTGCCACCACTCCTCCTGTGGCTTAGCGGCCCCTGCCTCCCCCACATCAGTCCCGGAACTGCAGGCAGTAGCAGCTTTGGCCGTACCACTGGCTGGCTTGCTGCCGGCTCTGGCACTGGAACGCCGTCCGCCGCCCCGTCAGCCGCCACCTCTCCCTCAACCAAGGCAGCCCCCTGCGTCCCCTCCGCCATACCTTAGCCATTTACTGCACGTGGGAGCTGGAGGCTGGAGAAAAGTTAGTGATGACTGCTGACTTTATATCAGTGTATCCGCCGTCGCCGGTAGAGCGGGAACAAAGAAGACCGGCACACACTGACATCCAACAAGCACTTTATTATGCAAGTAAGGCAAAGTCAGCAGTGGGAGTGGTCTCCTCCCAACGCAATATATCGACGTGCTCCACCCTGTGGACCCGGCCCCGATCCCAAACCAACATCCGGTCGATATGCATAAATGCTCCACCCTTTCCCTGTGCTCTCCCTTTCCCCGACAGAGCACCGCCCCCACACCCCGTCGCCCGAGCGTCCGGTCCGCGCGCCAGCTGCCCACCGCTAAACTCGCCCTGCCGAACGTCCTGGCTGCTAGGGAACAACCCCCCGCTTTCCCACGCTGGGTCTGCCCGCCGGAGTATGGCCCTCTGGTCCGCAGGTGGTCCGCCCGCCGGTATTCCATTTGCAGGCAGCCGTCGCAACTCACAGACTTCCGGGTTCGTCGACAGCAGGCGGCCCTCGGGCGCTCCCGAGTTCGGTAACACCCCCGATGTTGTTAGTATCAGTCGTATATCCTGTGAAAACGGCCGTGCGGTGGAGGCTCGCCCGGTGCGGCCGTGGGGTGTGGCGGTACACTGCGCAGCTGCCGGCCGGGCTGGTGGGTTGGTATCTGTGCTCCCCCATCCCCATTCATATGGCAAGCCTTTGGGGGCTTGACAAGTACACACAAAGAAAGAACAAAAACACAGGGAAACCAGGGTTGTCAAAACTGCATCAAATTACAAAACAAGGAAGCCAGATAACTAAGATTTTGATTTATTATACAATGAAACCAGAAGGGTGCCAAGATAGCTCCCCTAGCTCCCGTACATACAATAGAACTACATATAAAGTTTGTAGAAAAGGGGTCCAAGATCAGTGTTATAACCCAAAGTCTGATCCTGATAGTTGGGTCTTACAAATCTGAACACATAGAACAAGAGGGGGCTCTAGGGACCAGGCACTATTAGGGATCTCTGAATGGAAATCCAACCCACACTCCAATTTTAGCATCACCTTTGATGTTTGTAAGGCAGCTAATTATTGGTCTGCAACTGATGGTTGCAGAGGGATCAGTTATGTCCACAGCTATATCCCAAACCATAAGTATTTGTGCCCACCAGACAGGTGTGCAATCTCCTTGGTCATATGTAAGTGGTGGTCATGTATTAAGTGGCATACCCAAGACCCAAAGGAGATGGAGCACATCTTGTTTGAAAAGAATAATACAAAAGCAGACTCCTGTGGAACATATAACTGTAATTTGGTGACTCTCACAGACAAGAATGGCAGTTGGTTCCTGGAACAAATATGGGAGAAAAATGGTCAAACTAGCTCACATTCTGGTGCAAACCTGGAAAGGATTTAACTTGGAAGACATATTTTCAGGATGGTGGCCAAAGTTACCAGGCCTACAAACCATCATAGTTATAGCAATCTTGTTAATTCTAGGATGTATTTTGATTCCCTGCTTACTCCCCTGTGTTATAGCAATGATTCGAAGAATCTCAAAAAGTACAGCCCAATTAACTGCAAAACATGAAACAATGTTAGCTTTATGGGAATATAAAATGTTACCCACTAAAGATCCTGAATTGGAGGTAGAATGATGGAAGTTTAAGCAGGAAAACTTCCAAAGGGGGGAATAATGTGGAATAATGAAAAATCACTAAAATAATGTGTCTGCATAATTACTGGAGTAATGCTGTGTTAGCAATATGTGACTAACCAAATGCGCATTGCACTTGGAAATAATGTATGTAGCAAAACTCTCCATTGTATGCTTGTGAGAAACTAACCTAATGTATCACAATGTGTGTATTCCTTTGTTCATGAGAAAGAGAAAGTATAAAACTGAAGCCTGAACCTGCCCTCGGGGTTCAGAATTGCTTGTCTCTATTGCTTCTGAACCTGCACAATAAATCTCTCTGCTAAACCCTCTGGAATTCGTAAGAGTCCCTTTTGTTTTCCACAAGAATACAGTAGCAGCAGTAATGGTAGTATTCAATCACCATCCAATATGAACCATGTTTATGTCCAGTTGAGGAAATAATAAGAAAGTGGACCCACCAACAACAGGATCCCACCAAAACATTTAATCTATCTACCAGCAATCTCTTGAGAGGTCTATAATGTTGAGGAAATTGGGATAAAAAAGAAGAGAAAGACTAGCCCCAAGACAAATGGATTCAATTAGAAGAATGATGAGTGAACCATTGTAAGAACTGAAGGACCAGGCCAAGATTGTCCTGAAGAAGATACATTTAACTCAGTGGTTCTCAACCTTTTTAATGCCATGATCCCAACCGGTCGTAAGTCGAGGACTACCCAACCGGTCATAAGTCGAGGACTACCCAACCGGTTGTAAGTCGAGGACTTTCCCTGCCCGGGAGCGCCGCACATGCATGGTGCCGCCCCATGTGCCAGCCGAGGCATAGCTGGCAAGCGGCAGAGACGGCTCAGGCCAACCCCCGGCTGGGCCACCAGCTGGCCCAGCCCAAGGGAGGTAAGGCACCCGCTGGGCCCCATGCGTGCCAGCAACCCTCCCTGTGCCCGCCGGCCTCCCACCTCCCACCCCTGGCCCTCTTTTACTTACATTTTTAGTAGTTGCTCAGCAGGGAGGGGTGGAAGCTTCCAGACAGCTCGCCTTCACTGCAGACAACTTGCAGCACAGTTTGCAGAATGGGACTTTTGGCAGGCTCAGCAGGGCAGAGACAGCCTGGACAATTCCTATTGGTTTTTGAAAGCCAATAGAATTAGACTCTATTCAAGAGAGTCTATTCTATTGGCTTTCAAAAGTCAATAGAATAAAAGGGAGTAGCACAGCTAAGGAAAAGGGGGAAAAATGGCGGACTGCGTTGTTTGGCGACCCCTGTGAAATGGTCGTTCGACCCCAAATGGGGTCCCGACCCACAGGTTGAGAACCACTGATTTAACTGATCAGTAAGAATTGACACTAACTTGATGGCACATAATCAATTATCAGTCACGAAAAAGGATGCAAGAAAAGCTTTCCCAATATGCTTTTGTCATAGTGACATGTTTAATGAGAATATTGGCTCTGATTAAGTACATAAACAAATACAGTATACTTTAAGAAAGTCTAGATCCAGTTCCTCTTTCAATTCTCTGTAGAAATTTTATAGGCTTAAAATAGGTTTAAATCATAAATATTGACAGCCTGTGCTTGCTCTTCTCTCAGTTGTAGCCTGAGGAAGCTCCAATTTTCTTTCCTGTCTGTATCTGGCAGAAATTATTAAGCTTTTGTTTTGACACTGGCTTGTTGGCCTAGTTATTGGCCTTCTCTCATTAATACTGTTCTTTGAAGTTTACATACTTTTGGAAATAGTGCTGAGTCTGATCTCTGCAATGCTTATGTCAGGTTTATATGTTTATTACCAGTCAATATCTAGTGCAGGAAATGTTTATTGGGCAAATGCTTCTTGTAAGTTATTAGTCTGAGGGACAGAGGGTCAAGATTTCAGTAACTCCATTTTGGAGAGACCCATTTATCATTCAAAAATTAAATTCTTTTATTTTATTCATATTTAGGTATGATTATACAGTTTCTTGTTGAATCAAGTGGGACTAGTAAAAGAAGCAACAGTGTATTTAATCATATAATACTCTGAAATTATAGCCTAATTAGGCATTATTTATGTTATTCTTACTTCCTGTAAAAGTTAATGTTTAAGTTAATGTTTAAGTAATTAATAATTATGTCAAAACAATAGTAATTATTTGTTTAAGAATTCTACAACTAGAATTCAGGATTATTATATTTATTTTATTTTATTTATTTTTATTTTATTTTTAAAATTTATAAGCCGCCCCACTCCCGCAGGACTCTGGGCGGCTAACAATAAAAGCACCATATAACATGACAAAACAGGCAATACAATAACAGTCATCCAGGGGTCAGATTTTATAAACCCCAGGCCTGCCAAAAAAGCCAGGTCTTAAGCAGCTTACGAAAAACCAACAGGGTGGGAGCGGTCCTAATCTCCGGGGGGAGCTGGTCCCAAGACATGGGCACCATCACAGAGAAAGCCTTCCTCCGCGGCCCCGCCAAATGGAACTGCTTGGCCAACGGGACCTGAAGGAGGCCCAGCCTGTGGGATCTAACCGGATGAAGGGAACTATGAGGTAGAAGGCGGTCTCGCAAATAGCCTGGCCCTGAGCCATATAGGGCTTTAAAGGTAATAACCAACACCTTGAATTGGACCCGGAGACCAATAGGCAACCAGTGCAGCTCACGGAGGATAGGTGTAACGTGGGTGTACCGAGGAACACCCACTATCACTCGCGCGGCTGCATTCTGGACCAACTGTAGTCTCTGAATACTTTTCAAGGGTAGCCCCATGTAGAGCGCATTGCAGTAGTCCAGACATGAGGTGACAAGGGCATGAGTGACTGTAAGGAGAGCCTCCTGGTCCAGGTAGGCTCGCAACTGGTGCAACAGACGAACTTGTGCAAAGGTCCTCCCAGCCACAGCCATCAAATGATGTTCCAATTTCAGCTGTGGATCAAGGAGGACACCAAGTTGCGAGCCCGCTCCGAGGGGGGTATATTTTCCCCTGCTAGAGTCAACACTGGACAGTTAACATGATCCTTGGGAGGCAACATCCAAAGCCACTCGGTCTTGTCAGGATTGAGCCTGAGTCTGTTAACCCCCATCCAGACCCTCACGGCTTCAAGGCAACGGCCCATCACAGCAGCCGCTTCACTGAGAGAGCTCGGGGAGGAGATATATAACTGGGTATCATCAACATACTGATGAAACCTCACCCCGTGCTGTCTGATGATCTTACTCAGCGGCTTCATATAAATGTTAAATAGGAGGGGGGAGAGGACTGACCCCTGCGGCACGCCGCACTCAAGGGGCCTCGGGGTTGACCTCCCACCAATACCGATTGCGACCAGCCAGAGAGGTAGAAGGAGAACCACCGTAAAACGGTGCCTCCCACTCCCACCCCTTCAAGTCATCGCAAAAGGATACCATGATCGATGGTATCAAAAGCCACTGAGAGGTCAAGTAGCACCAAGACAGAGGAATAACCCCTGTCTCGGGCCCGCCAGAGATCATCCATCAGTGCAACCAAAGCAGTTTCTGTGCTGAAGCCGGGCCTGAAGCCAGATTTAAAAGGGTCTAGATAATCCGCTTCATCCAGAGACTGGTCGGAGCTGGAGCGCCACCACTCTCTCTACAACCTTCCCCAAAAAGGGGAGATTGGAGACTGGACGGAAGTTATTTAAGTCAGCCGGGTCCAGGGTAGGCTTCTTGAGAAGGGGCCTCACAACTGCTTCCTTCAAGGATTGTGGGAAAGACCCCTCCCTCAACGAAGCATTGATCAACACCTGGAGCCAGCCTCGTGTCACCTCCTTGGAGGCCGAGACCAGCCAGGAAGGACACGGGTCCAATAAACAAGTGAAGGCTCTCATCGCTCCCACCGCTCTGTCCACATCCTCAGCGGTCACAGACTCAAATTCATCCTATAAAACTGGGCTAAGACCTGCCCCGGTCATCTCAGAAGGCCCTGCCCAATTGGAGTCTAGGTCCGTCCGAATCCGAGCGATTTTGTCTGATAGGAACTGCACAAATTCTTCCGCCCTACCCTGTAAGGGCTCCCCGGCTTCCCGAACGTTAAGTAGGGAACGGGTCACCCTAAACAGGGTGGCGGGGCGAGATTCCCAGACGCAATAAGTGCGGAAAAATGCGAACATTTTGCCGCTTGTATCGCCACTAAATAAGTCCTAATATAGGCTCTTAAAAGTGTCTGGTCGGATTCGGAGTTACTAGCCCTCCATATAGTTGCAATATATTAATAGAAATCTCTGACCTTTAATGCAAAGAGAGTTCCTTCATTAAGTTTTGATTTCTGAATGCAAACTGATAAAATCTTGGCTTATAACACAGCAGATTTAACTGTGGTTAAAAATAAGAAAGCATGGCTAATTGATTTAGCAGTACCAGGGGAAAATAGAATAGAAGACAAGAAAATCACAAAATATCAAAACTGAAAACAGAAATAGAAAGTTTCTCAAGGGGCTTAGTTTTACTTTAAAATGTGTTTAGCACTGCTTGAAGCTAAATATACAGCCAACTAAATCACTTATGGGTTAACCATTCATTCTTTCTTCTGAGATAAAGATGAAGTTTTAGCTATGCCTTGTCTCCCATGGCCAAACAGGATGGCATTGTCCATAGTTTCAACAATTATAATTTTAGCCACTGCAGATATTTTTGGTGCTTCAGAAAATGAAAATCTCCCAATTATCTTGAAAGCAGTCCATGGTTCTGTACTGCCCGTACCAAGGTTTTTTTTTTTAAAGAACTGTCCACCAGAGGAGAGCCCCCCCTTTTTTTGTTGTAGTCAGCTCTTTTGCTGTCAGAGTTTTATCTCTAGGGATTGAAAAAGATCTGTCTCAAAATCCAAGCAGGATTTTGGTATGGAGTGTTTGTAGGATGGGCTATTTGCAACCAGCCCCCAGAGACAAGAGGATTCTCTCTTGCTTCTAGGAATTGGCTCCAAATATCCCATGCTTTTTCAGCCAGCCTCCAAAAACAAAGGGAGTCCTCTTGGCAGGCAGCAGTCACTTGCAACCTTCTCTGCCAGCATTCTTATTGACTTTTGATTATTGAACTAATAATTGTTAAGTGAGGACTTAACAACTGAGGACTTGTAGGCTGATGCATTATGAAGTCCTAATGTCATGGTTCTGATAGATGAAACCGGTAAAAGAACTTCAAGGCAAGAATTCTTCCTTAGAGAACATTTTATTAGGAAACAAAGTATCAGCACTTACATAGTTGAACCCAAAACTGAGATTCCCGCCTCCAATAATGAAGACATGGACTTTCTCACCAGCTCCTCAGCCCACCAAAACCTTATCAGACCACATCCTTGAGTTCCCACACTTCTACATTGTTATGGCTAGCTAAACCCACAAGCATTTATCCCACCCCCCCTTCTACATCTGAACTCTAAAAGAATAGAAAAGGCACGTTAGAAGCAAAAGTAAAAATGGCTGCTGATTCTCAGTTGTCAGAGCGATGACATCCATTGTCATAGTGTTGACACCTAGGTTCTTGGGAAGCTCAGTGCTTATTAGGCCAACATCTTCTAAAATCTGGCCACTGTGATTTCACATTTTAGTTTTTATAATATTAATATCAGTATATAACTCAGCAGATATTCAGTATTAATCCAAATATAATTTTAAAAAATTAAAATTCTGTCTAATATTATCTTACAGTTTGCCAAACATACTCATTTACTGTAGAATAGAATAGAGCTGGAAGAGACCTTGGAAGTCTTATAGTCCAGCCCTCTGCTCAAGCAGGAGAACCTATACCATTTCAGACAAGTAACTGTCCAGTCTTTTCTTAAAAACCTCCAGTGATGGAGTACCCATGATTTCTGAGGGCAAGCTGTTCCATTGGTTAATAGTCCTCACTGTTAGGAAGTTTCTCCTTAATTCCAGGTTGCTTCTCTCTTTGATCAGTTTCCAACCATTGCTTCTTGCCCTGCCCTCTGGTGCGTTGGAGAATAATTTGATACCCTCTTCTTAGTGGCAGCCCCTCAAATACTAGAATACTGCTATCATGTCACCCCCATTTCTTCTTTTCTTTAGACTAGCCAAACCAAAATCCTGCAGCTGTTCTTCATATGTTTTAGTCTCCAGGCCTTCGATCATTTTAATTGCTCTTCTCTGAACGTTTTCCAAAGTCTCAACATCTTTTTTATAGTATGGTGACCAAAACTGGTTGCAGTATTCCAGGTGTGGTCTTACTAGGGTTTTATAAAGTGGTACTAATACTTCGCATGATCTTGATTCTATGCCTCTGTTTATGCAACCCAAGATTGTATTAGCTTTTTTGGTGGCTGCTGCACACTGCTGGCTCATATTCAAGAGATCATCCACTAGGACTCCAAAGTTCCTCTCACAGTTACTGTTTTTGAGCCAGGTCTCGCCTAATCTGTACTTATACCTTTGATTTTTCCTGCCTAGATGTAAAACTTTGCTTTCTCCACATTAAAATTCATTTAATTGGATAGGGCCAATTGTTCAAGTTTGTCTAGTTCTTTTTGGATTCTGAGCTTGTCTTCTGGGGTGCCAATTTAGTGTCATATTCAAATTTGATGAGTTCCCCTTCTATTTCATCATCTAAGTCACTTATGAAAATATTGAAGAGTACTGGGCCTAAGACGGAGCCTTGTGATACCCCACTGCTCACTTCTCTCCATGTGGATGTGGCACCATTGAGGACTACTCGCTGAGTACAGTTTGTCAGCCAGTTACAAATCCATCTAATGGTGGTGTTGTCTATTCCGTCTTACTGAGCAGTAGGTTATGGTCTACTTTGTCAAATGTCTTACTGAACTCTAAGTATACTATGCCCACAGCATTGTCTACTAATTTAGTCATTTTATCAAAGAATGAAATAAGATTGGTTTGGCATGATCTGTTTTTTACAAACCCGTGCTGGCTACTAGTTATAGCTTTGTTGGCTTCTAGTTGTTTGCAGATCTGTTTTTTGATTATCTTTTCCAGGATCTTTCCAGGTATTGATGTTAGACTGATTGATCTCTGGTTTCCTGGCTCTGTTTTTTTTTTTCTTTTCCCTTTCTTGAAGATGGGAACCACATCAATTCTTTTCCAATTCTCAGATACTTCCCTGGTCTTCCAGGATTTTTGAAAGATATGGTGCATTGGTTCTGAGATAACATCTGCCAATTCCTTCAGAACTCTGGGATGTAATCTGTTGGGTCCCTGTGATTTATATTTGTCAAGGTCCCTGTGATTTATATTTGTCGAAGGCTCTTCCAGGTCTAGCAGTAACCCTGGAGAAAAATGACTGCATCATCCAGATACAATAAGATATTAACACAACTTTCCTTGATCTTAGGAGGGTGAAAAATGAAAGCATTTAAATGATTAGCCAGTATTAAATGTAACAGTTATATAGTACAGACCCAGAATGCACTCCAACTTAACTCACTTTTGGGTATTGGCAGCACTTATTAAACATACCTGCAGACGGCATCTAACTTTCAGTGGTGTATTTTCATATAGAGTTCATATTAAAAATAGCAGGCAGTCAATTATAAAACCCCAGCTTTTCCTACAGTTTATTGTCATGAACAGAACTGTGTGTTGCCTTTAAAATCAATAAAAGGTATGTACATTAAACTAAGAAACAGGTAGAATATCTCTCTATTGAGTATTGTAAGATCAAATATTGATCTATAATTGAATGTCCCTTCTTAAAACTTGTCTGTTCCTCTACTAGAATATAATAATAATAATAATAATAATAATAATAATAATAATAATAATAATAATAATAATAATAACAGCGGCATGACAAAGTAGCAACAATGGTGCATTGGAAGATCTGCAAAAAATATCATTTGCCTGTAAGCAAAAACTGGTGGGATCATAAAATAGAGAAAGTCATAGAAAATGATAAAATTAAACTGCTCTGGGACTTCAGAATTCAAACAGACAAGCACCTGCAACATAACACCCCAGACTTAACAATTGTCGATAAGAAAGACAAAAAAGTCTGGATAGTGGACGTGGCAGTGCCTGGAGACAGCAGAATAGACGAGAAAGAACTGGAGAAGATAACAAAATACAAAGACCTACAAATAGAAATAGAAAGACTGTGGCAAAAGCAAGCAAGGGTAGTACCAATAGTAATAGGCTCCTTGGGTGCAATCCCAAAACAACTGGAGCACCACTTGAACACCATTGGCATTGACAAATTCGCTATTAGTCAATTGCAAAAGGCGGCCTTATTAGGAACTGCTTCCATCCTGCGACGATATCTGTAATACCATCAAACATCCACATCTGCCTATCCCAGGTCCTGGGTAAGGACTCGATAGGTAGACAAAATGCCAAATCCAGTCTGAACATCTGGCTGACTGTGCGATGATGATAATAATAATAATAATAATAATAATAATAATATAATAATAATAATAATAATAAACCTCCAATTTCAATCCAATCAGAAACGTTTCTACCAATCCATCAATGGAGAAACTGCAAGGAATCAGTCAGTACCTGACAAGGAAGAAACAGTGCAGTTCTGGAAGCAGATATGGGATAACCCAAAGAAATACAACAAGGATGCGGCTTGGTTAAAAGAGGTGGATGCAAATAAAACAGAAGTTGAAATGAAAGAACTAGTAATAACAACAAAAATGGTAGAAAAAAGAGCAAAGAAAATCAAAAATTGGTCAGCACCAGGTGAAGATGAACTGCATGGGTTTTGGTTGAAACATCTAACTGTTATACACCCACTCATTGCCAAGCAGTTCAACAATATACTACAAGGAGGAGAAATTGAAAAGTGGCTAACAACTGGGAAAACCTACCTAATAATGAAAAATCCAGCAAAAGGGGCAACACCAGGCAACTACAGGCCAATTACCTGCTTACCAACAACTTTCAAATTACTAACTGGTGTGGTAGCTGATGCAGTACAACAGCATCTAGTTGAAAACAATCTCTTTCCACCTGAGCAGAAAGGAAACCGCCCCAATAGCAGAGGAACAAAAGATCAACTCCTAATAGACAAAATGATCTTGGAAAACTGCAAGAGAAGGAAGACCAACCTGAATGTGGCATGGATTGACTACAAAAAGGCATTTGACTCTCTGCCACATGATTGGATAATAAAGTGCCTAGAAATAACAGGAGTCAGTAGAAACATCAGAAAATTTGTGCAAAGATCGATGGCACAATGGAAGACACAGTTGCAGATCAATGGTGAGAGGCTGGGAGAGGTTAATATCAAGAGAGGAATATTTCAAGGAGATTCATTATCACCATTACTATTTGTTATTGCACTGTTTCCTCTGTCAACAATACTGAATAACTCAGGACATGGCTATCAAACATCAAAAACATCTGCCAGACTATCCCACCTCCTTTATAATGGATGATCTGAAGCTGTATGGAAAAACATCATCTGAAATAGAATCGCTGCTCAACACTGTCCGTATATATAGCCAAGATATTGTAATGGAGTTTGGCTTGGACAAATGTGCCACACTTACTATCAAACAAGGAAAAATAGTGAAAACTGAAGGAATCAAGATGCCCCACGAAAATAACATTAAGAGTCTGGATGAGGAAGAGTACTACAAATACTTGGGTATCCTTCAAGCTGACAACATCAAGCACACTGAAGTCAAGAAAAAGATTAGAGGTGAATACATCAAGAGAGTGAAGAAGATCTTAAAATCCAAACTCAATGGAGGAAATACCATAAAGGCAATCAACACCTGGGCAATCCCAGTCATTAGGTACACAGCTGGAATAGTGGACTGGACTCAAGCAGAACTAAAAGCAATGGATAGGCAGACCAGAAAAATAATGACAATGAATCATGCCCTTCATCCACGCAGTGACATTGATAGACTTTATCTACCAAGGCAAATAGGTGGGCGTGGAATGCTACAAGTACATCAGATGGTTGAAGAAGAAAAAATGGCTTTGGAAGAATATCTGAAGAACAATGATGAAGATGCACTGAAATTAGTATATCAGGAAGGCTTACTAACCACTGGAGAGACCAAACTGGCCTACAAGAAAGACCAAATGAAAAACAGAATAGAGGCATGGGAAGACAAAGCACTACATGGCCAATACATTAAAAAAATAGCTAGGAAAGCAGATAATAACAAGACCTGGCAATGGCTAAGAGCAGGAAAATTGAAGAAAGAGACCGAGGGATTAATTCTGGCTGCACAAGACCAAGCCTTAAGGACAAATGCATATAAAGTCAAAATTGAGAAGACAGCAACAGACAGTAAGTGTCGCCTATGGAAAGAAGCTGAAGAAACGGTGGACCACCTGGTAAGCTGTTGCAAGAAGATTGCACAGACTGACTACAAGCAGCGGCATGACAAAGTAGCAACAATGGTGCATTGGAAGATCTGCAAAAAATATCATTTGCCTGTAAGCAAAAAAGTCTGGATATTGGACGTGGCAGTGCCTGGAGACAGCAGAGTAGATGAGAAAGAACTGGAGAAGATAACAAAATACAAAGACCTACAAATAGAAATAGAAAGACTGTGGCAAAAGCAAGCAAGGGTAGTACCAATAGTAATAGGCTCCTTAGGTGCAATCCAAAAACAACTGGAGCACCACTTGAACACCATTGGCATTGACAAATTCGCTATTAGTCAATTGCAAAAGGCAGCCTTACTAGGAACTGCTTCCATCCTGCAACGATACCTGTAATACCATCAAACATCCACATCTGCCTATCCCAGGTCTGGGTAAGGACTCGATAGGTAGACAAAATGCCAAATCCAGTCTGAACATCTGGCTGACTGTGCGATGATCCATAATAATAATAATAATAATGATGATGATGATGATGATGATGATGATGATGTTGGAAGGGACTTTGGAGGTCATCTAGTTCAACCCCCTACTCAGGCAGAAAACCCTATACCAATGGTTCTCAACCTTTCTAATGCCACAACCCCATAATACAGTTCCCCATGTTGTGGTGACCCCCAACCACTGATACATCACCGGGTGCCAGGGGCGTGGCCAAAGAAAAGGGGAAAAAAATGGCGGACAGCCTTGTTTGGTGACCCCCGTGAAATGGTCGTTCAACCCCAAATGGGGTCCCGACCCACAGGTTGAGAACCACTGCCCTATACCATTTGAGACAAATGGCTGTCCAGTCTCTTCTTAAAAACTTCCAGTGTTGGAGCATTCACCGCTTCTGGAGGCAGGTTGTTCCACTGGTTAATTGTTCTAAATGTCAGGAAGTTTCTCCTTAGTTCTAGGTTGCTTCTCTCCTTGATTAGTTTCCATCCATTGCTTCTTGTCCTGCCTTCAGGCGCCTTGGAAAATACCTTGACTCCCTCTTCTTTGTGGCAGCCCGTGAGATATTGGAATACTGCTATCATGTCCCCCCCTCGTCCTTCTCTTCATTAAACCAGACATACCCAATTCCAGCAGCCTTTCCTTATATGCTTTAGCCTCCAGTACCCTAATCAACTTTGTTGCTCTTCTCTGTACTCTTTCTAGAGTCTCAACATTTTTTTTACATCGTGGTGACCAAAACTGGATGCAGTATTCCAAGTGTGGCCTTACCAAGGCATTGTAAAGTGGTATTAATACTTCACGTGATCTTGATTTTATCCCTCTGTTAATGCAGCCTAGCACTGTGTTGGCTTTTTTGGCAGCTGTAGCACACTGCTGGCTCATATTTAAATGATTGTCCACTAGGACTCTGAGATCCCTCTCACAATTACTACTATTGACCAAGGTACCCCCTTTAATATACCTGTACATTTGGTTTTTCTTGCCTAAATGTAGAACCTTACTTTTTTCACCATTGAATTTCATTTTGTTAGATAGCGCCCAGTGTTCAAGTCTGTCCAGATCCTCCTGTATCCTAAGTCTGTCTTCTGGAGTGTTGGCTATTCCTGCCAGCTTGGTGTCGTCTGCAAATTTGATGATTTCCCCATCTATCCCCTTGTCCAAATCATTGATGAAGATGTTGAAGAGCACTGGGCCCAGAACAGAGCTCAGGGGCACCCCACTACACACTTCCCTCCATGTAGATACAGTTCCATTGAGGACCACACACTGAGTACGACTGGTCAGCCAGCTACGGATCCATCTGGTGGTGATGCTGTCTAACCCACATTTTTCTATCTTATCAAGTAGTAGGTTGTGATCTACTTTATCAAATGTCTTACTGAAGTCCAAGTAAATTATATCCACAGCATTCCTCTGATCCACTAATTTTGTCACTTGGTCAAAGAATGCAATAAGATTTGTCTGGCATGATCTGTTTTTGACAAACCCATGTTGGCTTTTAGTAATGATTTTGTTTGCCTCTAGGTGTTCGCTGATTCATTGTTTGATTGTCTTTTCCAGAATCTTCCCAGGTATCGAGATCAGGCTGATAGGTCTGTAATTTCCTGGGTCCATTTTTCCCCCCTTTTTGAAGATGGGAACTATATCAGCTCTTTTCCAGTCCTTCAGTAGTTCCTGTTCACTTTAATCATATCCCTAGCATAAAATTTACTTATTGTACTGAGTAGACCTCTACTTAGCAGAATCATCCTTCGTTTGTGTTTTTAAAAATAGGAACAATGATTTTATGCTCCCAACCTCTAGGTTTATTTATCAATAAAAAGTGCAGCCAAAATGAGATACCATCATTCTAAAGTGCTTGTGATGGTATTAAATCATCCACCTCCTACTTTGTGTGTGTCTATGTGCATGCCTCAGAGTCAGTGATGACCCCAAGTAATGTCAGAGAGACTGCCCCGGTGAGTTCTTGATGTTTTCTTGGCAACACTTCCTGAAATGATTTGCCATTGCCTTCTTCTAGGGCAGGGGTTCTCAACCTTGGCAACTTTAAGACTTGGCTGAGGAATTCTGGGAATTGAAGTCCACAAGTCTTAAAGTTGCCAAGGTTGAGAACCCCTGTTCTAGGGCTAAGGGAGAGTGCTGGCCCAAGGTCACCAGCTTTATGCCTCGTTCTTCTCAATTTTCTATTTTATTCAGAAGATTAAAATACAAAATACAAAAGGAAAAAAAATAATGTTCTTATCTAGTTTTGTTTTGTCTCTGTTAATTTTTCTTTTAGACCAGTTGATTTTATGCCTAAAGCAGGACTGGAACACATGGTCTCAAATTTCTAATCTGAAAGAGCTTCCTTAAGCTGTTGGCCCTTCAATTTTCAATATCTAATACAGATACTGGGGCTAATCCAAGAATTCTTTATTAAACAGCTAAAGCAGGTTGTCTTATGACTGTGCCTGCATATACTTTCTGCAGATTTTCATAATCATAACTGATATAAAAACAGTGCTTTTAGAATATTCATTGTGGTGTCCAAAAACAGGTAGAATCTTAATTTCCTGCTGCATGAATAAAGTTTATTTCATAGTATTTTACTTCTTATACTTGAGTGGTTATTTATAATACTCCTTGAAACCTCCTGTAATCACATGGGATTCTCATTAATTTTATGCATTTTATTATATGTGGTAAGTACTTTTTAAGTTCTTAATACAATATAAATTGAATCGTGGCTCTAACTTGTGCCAGAAGTTATATCAATCATTATTCATATTTTTTGTGTAATTACTGCACTAGCATATCATAGTTGTCAAGGTTTAAACAATGGATTCTGTAGTATAAGGGATGAACATCTGAAGCTGTGTGCTCCTTTGTTCCTTCTCTACTAAAAGACCATTTGTCATGGCAAATTCTTCTAATGAATAGAAGCCTGGGGCTGATAATGCATTGAGTTTAGAAAATGGTCATTTATGAACTGGAAATAATTTCAGCAACCTCATAACAGAACAGATCAAATAATGTTAGTAGGTGATTTCAACTGGATGCTCATTTGTCCTTGAGAAATTAAATATATTATCTGGACTAGGAAGAAATGCACAGGGTTTGACTGGATAATCTTTGACCATTTGATCTTTTTCAGAAGCAGGAGAGCAGCTCTGAAATCTAGCATATAATCATCATCAATTCTTACACAAGTATTAAAATCACTAGCAATCATTATAAATGAACAGATCTCCAATTCATAAATAGGTCTCCAACTCAGCATGAATTGTGAAGACAGTTCCACTGGAGGTATGTATAAATCGCTCAGAGCATTTTATAGATAAAATAGAGTATCCACCATTGATATTGCTTAAAGATAGAAGATCTAATAAGCCTCACACTCAGAATGGTGGATCAGACCATAGTCACCGTTCACCTTCCACCCTCTGTTTCAGCTTTAAGATTGAGCTTATAATCATATATCACTATCTCATTATTGAATAAGGTTTCCTGGATCCATAATATATCACAGTAAGATACAAAGTTGAGAAAGAATCTCTCTTGCAGCTATAATGCCATCCTGCTACATTCCAGCTCAACATGGAAATCTTACACTCCTCTTTTTCTCCTCAGTTAGTGACTGTATTCTTGATATCTAGCTTCTTCATGCTGCATTTTGCAGATGGGTAATTCAGATCCAAAGCCACTGTAATGTATTAATATATTATGATGCTGCTAATTCCATTAAGTCCTCTGTGGGAGAATTAAGGGTTAGCTGCTATTGCAATTCCAACCAGGCTTCCTTTAATGTATTTAGTTCTGAAATGAAAGCATTTTCTCTTTCTTCTGGTATACAATTTTTATCTCACTTCAGAAGGTTGTTATATTTCTAGGCCTATCCTCTTCTGATAATGAACTAGAAGTTCCATTCCACACTACAGTACAATTAAGTGTAGCCCTAATATACCAAATAGTCAGCCAGACTAATCTGCTTGCCATTTGCTTTTTATTTAAAAGGCAACTTACTTTCATCTGTTTTCATCAATTAGCTTTATCTATTAAGCCTATAAGCACACTCTCCCTTCCGAAAAAGTTTGTATTATCAATGTGTGCTGCCCATTATAAGAGCTAATGAAGTGCTTAGCATACCATTATCCCTTTCCTTATCATCCAGTTATACTATTCTGATTTCTCTTTTTCTAGACTGATGGTCTTGATCTGTTCTCTCACTGATCCAGAGTTATATATTTTTAATTTGTCATCATTTCCTTAATTCTTCACAATTTATGGGAATTAAAGTTTTTAGTAATTTAAAGGCAACAGCAGCTGTTACTAATGAGTGCTTTATGAGTGCTTTAGTGCTTTCAATGCATGTATGATTTCTTTTGACTCAAGTAGAGCAAAAAATGGATCAGTTTTTTCTTCCTTCTTGAGTTCTTTCAATCCTTCATTCATGAAGAAGGAAATATTAATGTATGAAGTCAATTAACAGCATCTTTCCTTCGTTGTTATTAAATTGCCACTTTCTCTGCTGCAAAAAGAAAAAGAGGACTTCAAAGCTGAGAACTGAAATTGGGGAAAGTACAGAACTAATATTGTTTAATTCCAGGCACTGGTTAAAGAGGAATTTTCAAAAAGTCAGGAAGCCCAGGTGATTAAAGCAGAGAAAACATCCATTTCAAGAGTAAAAAAATAATAACAAACAAATAATGAGTGTAATGAAGAACTTAACAATAATGTGCAAATTTTAGAGATAAATAAATATCTAAGCGAGGTTAGTTTCCCTAAATTGACAGAGGATCAGAAACATGAAGTTAATGGTTTAATTACTAAGGAGGAAATTTCGCTAGCAATTCAACAATTGAAACCAGGGAAAGCACCGGGTACGGATGGGTTAACAGCTGTTTATTATAAAGCCTTATTGGAGGAGATGATTCAACCATTAGGTGATCTTTTCAATGGCATTTTACAGGGTCAAGAGATTCCTCCCTCATGGCGTACTGCTTTTATATCATTGATTCCAAAGGAAGATCAAGATCTTACTTTACCAAAGAATTATAGGCCTATATCTCTTTTAAATGTGGATTATAAGATATTTGTAAAAATCTTAGTAAATAGGCTTATGAGGGTGGTGCACCACCTTGTGCATAAAGATCAATCTGGGTTCATAACTGGAAGGTACATGAAAAATAATGTCAGACAAATTATTAATTTATTAGAATATTTAGATAAAAATAACCAAGTTCCTGCAGGGCTGATATTTTTAGATGCTGAAAAAGCCTTTGATCAATTGAATTGGCATTTTATGTTAAGAGTAATGGAAGAGATGAATTTTGGTGAAAAGATATTGCAAGCTCTTATGGTAATATATCAAAAACAAACGGCACAACTTATCGTTAATGGAGGCTTGTCAGAGGTTTTTACAATAGAGAAAGGTACTAGACAGGGTTGCCCATTATCACCGTTGCTGTTTGTCTTAACACTGGAAATACTGTTGATCAAAATTCGAGAGTCGCAGGAAATTAAAGGAATAGAAGTTAATAAAAAAGAGTATAAGTTAAGAGCTTTTGCGGATGACTTGGTTATCACTTTGTCGCAACCTACTTATTCTGTAGTAAAATTATTACAGTTGATTCATAATTATGGTTTGGTTTCGGGTTTTAAGATTAATGTTAATAAGACTAAAATTTTACCTAAAAATATGACTAGTCGGGAGAAGCAGACTTTGGTTAATTTGACGGGTTTTGAAATTGTTAATAAGGTAAAATATTTGGGGGTGATGCTATCTGTTTCTAATGCAAAATTATTTAAAAATAATTATGAAAGGTTGTGGGTTAGGGTACAGAGAGACTTGAAGAATTGGGAAAAGTTGCAATTATCCCTCATGGGAAGAATTGCAGTGATAAAAATGAATATTCTACCCAAGTTTCTCTTTTTGTTCCAAATGATACCGATTTTGAAGAATGAGATCAATTTAACTGAGTGGCAGAAAGGCCTTAATAAATTTATTTGGGCAGGGAAAAAGCCAAGGGTTAAGTTTAAAATTATGCAAGATTTCCGTGAGAGGGGAGGACTCAAGGTGCCGAATTTGAAATTATATTATGATGCGGTGGTTTTAACATTAGTTAGTGACTGGGTAAATTTGACAAATTCTGATATACTTCACTTAGAGGGATGGAATTTACTTTTTGGGTGGCATGCCTATTTAATATTTAATAAAAAAATGGATTGGGCTTTTAAATCTCATATCTTAAGAATTTCTTTACTTAGGGTTTGGAGAAAATATTATAAAAGTGATTTCAAAGTACCATTATGGGCTATACCTTGGCATGCAATAGAAGGAATAAAAAGAGGGGTTAAAATGGATATGGTGTCCTATAGACAGTTACTTAAATGGGATGGACAAAACTGGCAGTTAAAATCACGGGAAGAGTTAGCACAAGAAAATATTATTTATTCTTGGTTCCAATATAGGCAATTATTAGACAGATGGAAGATGGACTGTAAGGTGGGTTTTCTCAGAGAAGATGAAAATCTTATTAAGCAAGTGAAGGATCAAAGACAAACCCACATTAAGAGGATTTATGGGGTTTTAGTTGAATTGGATTCAGAAACGGAACTAATTAAAGATTGTATGATTAGATGGGCGCAGAATTTTGGTGAGCCAGTTCCATTGGACACCTGGGAAACTATTTGGGTGAGAAATGTCAAATTTACACAAGCACAGAACTTAAGGGAGAATTTTTATAAAATGTTTTATAGATGGCACCTTGATCCACAAAAAATGTCTTTTATGTACCCTGACTTACAACCTAAATGTTGGAGATGTGGTTGTATGGACGCTACTTATTATCATATTTGGTGGTCGTGCAGAGAGATAAAAGCATTCTGGATTAAGATATGGTGGAATATCCAGAGAATTTTTAAAAGGAGGGTAAAATTTACTCCACAATTATTTTTGTTAGGTATAGTTATTGATTGTGATACAAAGGAGGTTATATTGATGTTAAATTTGATTACAGCTGCGAGGCTGTTAGTAGGACAATATTGGAAGAAGGAATCTTTGCCTACATTGCAGGAATGGTTTCTTAAAGTGTCTCATTTGGCGGAAATGGCAAAGATTTCGGCTTTCTTAAAGGGTCAAACGCAAGAGAAATTTCTTGCTGTTTGGGATAAATGGATAAAATTCATACAATTTAAATTTGATATAAAAAATACTATATAGTTTTTTCATAATTTTTAACTTTATATATATATATATATATTCTATTTTATATTCTTTTTTTTATAAATATAAATTTTTTTAACTTTTTTTTAATTAAGCCTATATTCTGCTCTGGGAGGCCCTGGGGGGGGCGAAGGGGGGGTTTGGGTAGGGGTGGGGGAAGGGGGGTTTTGTTGGGTAATGTTTGTTTTTATTTGTATACGTTGTTTTTTGTTTTTGTATTGTCTTTTATTTTCTGTAAAATTTATAAAACTCTTTAATAAAAAAGAAAAAGAAAAAATAAAAAAAACAAAAAAAAAGAATCAAAAAAGAAAGAAAAAAAAAGAATTTTTATTTTATTTTTCTGCATGGAAATCTGTTATTATATATTCTCCCTAATTTTCAAGGGTGGGAATTATTTTTATTTATATTTCCCAAATAGCTATTTTTCTTTGTGGAATCATCTTATAATATCCATCTCATTTTTTTTCAAGCATGGCTGGCTGTAGAATTCTGGAAGTTGAAGTCCACGCATCTTAAAATTGCCAAGTTTGAAAAACTAGTCTAAAACACTATATATTTTTATAAGTAGCTGGCCATCATTTGTCCAGTGTTGTATTTTATCTTTTTCAACAGTAAATGTTTGAATTTTGTTTAAAAGGATGCTTATATTTTTTCTTCTTTTTAATTAAAATTATTTTATTGATCTCTTGTGACATTAGTCTCTCTCTGAAGATGAGATGGAAAGAAAAGTGAATTCTATAAACACATGTATTATATGGCCAAGTGTTGGTAGTACAAAATTATGTCAACATTAGTTGAAGTAGACAGCACAAGTTATGATAGTTCTATCCATTTCTCTTGCTTCATGGTGGGTGGATACCAAATGAGACATTCTATGGAGATGGATGGTAGCAATAGAAAGTGCACAGTGATGGTCTCAGAGGAATGGGGAGAGGGTATAAAGACCAGGGATAGAGGCAGGAAAGTATGATACCTAAGCTTTCCAACTTATTGGTTCAACTGTGTAAGAGGAATATATCTTATTTTGCATCCTTCTTTGAATCCATGCTTATCTGATTGTTTTCATCTTTTTCTAATTATTGCTCTTATGTTATTGAGGCTGATATTTTTTGCTAAGCATTACCTAAAGCAATATAACAGGTTTTACAGTGAACAAACAAAAAATAAAACCAACCTCCCTACAAGAAAAGCACAATTATTGAATTCACTTATAACAACCCAGTTTTGCCACTATTAAGATATCACCATTTCAGGCCAGCTACAATTACTTTTGAACACTTCTTGATCTGCCCATTTTTGCCAATAACTACAAACTACCTCCTTAACAAAAAGTGAATCATAGAAAGGCTTCTTAAAAGTATTCTACTAATGATAAGCAAGTTTCTCTTCCATTATGGTTGGAGTGTCATGGTTCCAATAGATAAAACCCATCAAAAGAACTTCAAGGCAAAAATTCTTCCTTAAAGAACATTTTATTCAGGAAACAAAGTATTGGCACTACATAGCTGAACCCCAAAACTAAATTCTCTTCCCCCGGATACAAAGTAACAATGTGCAATTCCCACCCCCAATAAGTCATAAATCACATTCTCCAATTAGCCTGAAACACGGGCTTTCTCCCCAGCTCTTCAGCCCGCCAAAACATTATCAGTTCATCCTTGGGCTCCCCAAAAGTAGTATTATTGTGGCTAGCTGAGCTCGAGCATTTATCCCAACCCCTCCTTTCTGCACCTAATTTCTAAATACCAGAAAAAGGATGTTAAAAGCAAATTGAAAATGGCTGCAATTTTCATCAGTTGTCAGAGCAGAAACATCCAATGTTTTCAGCGTTGACATCTGGCCCCCCTTACAAAAAGGATAAATCCTGCAATTTAAACAAAATCATAGGTTAGGGGTTGCCCCTCAGTTTATTAGGGTGCTTTTCATAGAATTTACTAATGAGCCTGTCAGCTTTTACATCACTAGATTTTACTCATGTAGCTTCAGACAATGGATATCCTTTCCACTGCACTAAGTACTGTAACTTTCCCTTAAAAAGTCTAGAATTAAGTATATGCTTCACTTCATAATGGGTCTGTCCAGCTACTAGGTGTCCAGGTGTTTTCTTAGGGGGAGGTCATAAGGTAGAATCCCAAAAAGTTTTCAGTAGGCTACAATGGAACACAGGGTGGACTTTTCCTAAGAGTCTGGGAAGCTTTCACTCCACTGTGACTAGGTTAATGATTCTTACATTGGGGAAGGGACCTAGGTACTTTGGTCCCAACTTCTTACTAGGCAACTTAAGTCGTAAATATTTTGTGGATAAGCAAACTTTTTGCCCAACCCGGAATGACCTTTGGGCAGCCCTTTTTTGTCTGCTTGTTTTTTATATGTCTCAGAAGCCTTTTTCAGAGCAATTTTCATTTTGTCCCAAACTTCCTCTCACACCTTACCCACTGGTCAAGCATTGGGAAGCAGAAGGTCCTTGAGGATATTTGGGTATTGGGTTGAATTCTTTTCCTGTGGCAACTTTAAAAGGCGTAAAACCAGTGCTGCTGTGAACAGAGTTATTGTAAGCCACCTCAGCAAAAGGGAGGAGGTCAGTCCAGTTTGTTTGCTGATAATCCACATAGCATCTAAGGTTCTGCTCCACCACTGAGTTCGCTTTTTCAGCCGTCCCATTTGTAGATGGGTGAAAAGCTATTAAAGCTATTAAAAGAAAAAATTGGAAAACTAGAATCAGAACTGCAAACGAATCTGCAAAAGAAGATCTTGAAAAGAGAAATGGAAATAATAAAACATAAATTAAATTTGTTGGACTCAGAAAAATTGGCACAGCAAATAAAAAGAGCAAAACAAAACTTTTTTGAAAATGCAAATAAACTAGGAAGATGGTTAGCTTATAAACTTAAAAAACAGAAGAAGAAAATGATAAACAAATTAGTAGATGAAAAAGGTGGTCTACAATTAAAAAATGAAGAAATAAAAAAGATAATTAAAGAATACTACAAAAAACTTTATGATATAGAAGAAATTCCAAGAGAGGGAATGATTCAATATTTGAAAGGAAATAACCTTCCAAAAATTCCAGAAACTTATAAGACTATGTTAGAGGAAAAAATAACAATGATAGAAATAACAGAGGCCATAAGAAAACAAAAAAATGAAAAAAAAAACACCAGGTCCAGATGGACTACCAGTGGAGTTATACAAAACCCTACAAGATACACTAAGTGAACCGTTGAAAGATGTCTGCAATGAACTCTCGTTGGAGGCTAAACTTGCAAACACATGGATAGAAGCAAATATCACTTTAATACCAAAAGAAGATGCAGGTTTGACACAGATAAAGAATTACAGACCGATATCGTTACTGAATGAGGATTATAAAATCTATACTTCAATAATGGCAGAGAGACTGAAATGATATTTAACTGAATTTATACATTCAGATCAGAATAGTTTTCTACCAAAGAGACAAATTAAAAACAATCTAAGAGTGATAATGTATGTATTAGAATACTGTGAATTACATCCAGGAAAACAAATGGCATTAGTATTTCTGGATGCCCAAAAGGCATTCAATAATGTTTCCTGGCAATTTATGATTCAACAATTACAAATAATGAACTTTGGACAGAATTTTATAAATATGATAAAAATGATATACAATAAACAAACAGCGAAAGTGATTATGAATGGAGACTATACGGAGAACTTTGAGATAAGAAAAGGCACAAGACAAGGATGTTCACTATCCCCGCTGTTATTCATCTTCACTTTGGAAGTTTTGAATAGAAATATTAGAAAAGATATAGAAATTAAAGGATTAGAAATAAAAGGTGAAATAAATAAATTACAAGCATTTGCTGATGATTTGGTGTTTATTTTAGAAGAACCTTTGGAGATGATTCCTAAACTATTGGGAAAGATAGAACAGTATGGAGAAATGGCAGGACTGAAAATAAATAGAGAAAAAACTAAAGTAATAGTTAAAAACCTTACAGATAAGCAAAACAAAAATCAGAAAAGACAAAATTGCAGATAATTAAAAAGGTCAAATATCTGGGGATACAGTTAACGGCAAGATGTTCAATGATAAAAGAAGATAATTACATAAAATTATTAACTCAAATAAAACTGGATTTGGAAAAATGGAAAAACTTGCAACTGTCAGTATTAGGAAGAATTGCCACAGTGAAAATGAATTTACTACCAAAAAAATTATTTCTATTTCAAACAATACCTATAAAATTGGAGAAAAGGTTTTTTTGAAGATTTGAACTCACTAATTCTGAAATTTATTTGGCAAGGAAAGAAAACTAAAATTAAGCAGAAATTGTTACAAGATGCCAAGGAAAATGGAGGATTTGGCCTACCGCTGTGGGTTCTATACTATCAAGCATCTGTATTAACATGGGTAAAAGAATGGATAATTCTTAAAAACAAAAGGTTGTTATATCTGGAGGACCATGATTTACAGTTGGGGTGGCATGTTTTTTTATGGCATGGAAAAAATAAAGTTCATAAATATTTCCAAAATCATTATATAAGAAATGCACTGTTAACAACATGGGAAAAAATAAAAAGTAAAATATATTTAAAAAGTCCAGGGTGGTTATCAACAATGGAAACATTTGTACACCCAAATTTAGTGGACTTTGAAAAAATCTGGACATATAGAGATATTCTAAACTCTGAGGGAAATTTAAAATCTAAACAAGAAATGGAAAATCAGGGTGTCAACGTAACGTGGTAGACATATTTACAAATACAAATTAGATAAGATAGAGATGTTAAAATGTATGGATTTTATAAGGAACAAACTGTGTTTGATAAGACATTGTTGATTTCAGATGAAAAACTAATTAAGAAAATGTATATATTTTTATTAACTTTAGAAATGGAAAATGAACAAGTTAAAGAATCAGTGATAAGATGGGTGAAAAATTTTGGTTATAATATAGAACTAGAAAAATGGCAAAATTTATGGAAAGAAACTATAAATTGACAATGTCGACTTCCTATAAAGAAAATTTATACAAAATGTTTTATAGATGGCACTAGCAAGATTAGCAAAAATGTTTAAAAATATTACCCCACAATTGTTTTTGTTAGGTATTGTCTCTGATTGTGATAGTAAAGAGATTATATTGATGTTAAATTTAATTACAGCGGCCAGGTTGTTAGTAGGGCAATGTTGGAAGAAGGAATCTTTGCCTACTTTGCAAGAGTGGTTTCTTAAAGTTTCTCATTTGGCGGAAATGGCAAAGATTTCGGCTTTCTTGAAAGATCAATCGCAAGAGAAGTATTTTCTGCTTTGGAAAAAATGGATAGATTTCATACAATATAAGTTGGATATAAAAAAAATATTACTTAGTTTTTGAATAATTTATATTTAAAATTTAAGATATTTTATAGACATTTTTTTTAATTTTCTTTTTCTTTTTATTTGATTTCTTCTTTTTCTGTTTCTTTTTTCCTTCCTTCTGGTATTTTTTTTATATATATATTGTTGTTAACTATTTTATAATTTGTTTAATTAATGTATTTAGATTTGCTTATGGTTTATATGTGTCTTAAGATTTTTTTAAAAATTTTTAATTAAGCCTGTATTCAGCTCTGGGAAGGTCGGGGGAGGGTAGGGAGGGTTGGGAGGGTTTGGGAAAGGTAATTGTTTTGTAAAACTTAAAAATTTTCAATTAAAAAAAATGTTTAAAAATATGTCAGATAGATGTTGGAAATGTAAACATAAGTCAGACACGTATTATCATGTTTGGTGGACATGTGATAAAGTAAAGAATTATTGGAAAAAGATACATACTTGGCTAGAAAAGATGTTAAGAGAATATGTTGATTTTAAACCTGAACTTTTTCTATTAGGTATAATGCCAGAAAAGACTAATAAACAAAGCTTATATTTGACTTTGCATGTCATAACAGCGGCAAGAATTATATTTGCGCAACACTGGAAAAAGGAATACCATCAGATGAAGAAATAATTAAAAAAATACTAGAATGCGCAGAGATGGACAGATTGACTATGAGACTGAAAGAAAAAGAAGAAATTATCAAACTTGGGATTTATTTTACCATTGGTTGGAGGAAAGAAGAAAGGATTAGGAATTAAATATGTATTAGCATGTAAACTCAGACAGCATGTTGGTTGAAAAATTACTATCATATGTATGGAAAAAATGAATAAAAAAATAATTGCACAACTTCAATAATTAAGTTCCATGCATATACATATTTTGCTAAAATGTAGCTTTTTAAATAAAGTGTATATAAGACTCATAATAAGACAAGCACAGAGTACTGGTGATGTACTACTTAGAAGAGAAAAATAATATGTATGTGTTTATCTATATATCTAACATGATGTGTTATTGTTAAATATTTTTTAATACATGAAAGTATCTGTTAAGCTGGAAATATAGGAGGATACATTTTACAGTTTAAACTTTGAAGAACATATATGCTTCAATCTCTTTGTACAGATCTAGAAAATCAATTTAAGGCTTATACATTAAAAGTCAGTTTAAAACCAGTAATATAAGGAAATTGTAGCTAAAAGTGAGCAGGAGATTGTCAATTGTTAATCCTTTTTCCTCTGTTTAAAAAACAGTTTAGATAAGTAGAAGGAAGGCAAAAAAACAGGCCATTGGAACATCTTTAGAAAAATTATTCTCTCACTCTAAAAATGTATATGGTTGTTTTCTACAAAATAAAGTATTTAAGATGCTGAGCAATCCTATGTTGAATTAATAAAAATGGGGATTAAAAGTACTTTGTCTATGTATTTCTGAGAACAAATGACTAGCTAGAAAAATACTATTTTCCTCTGATGCTCCTGACATCTTTCCAGATATCTTTTTTGTTTCTTTTATTTACCAACCATATTCAATTTAACCTCACCTTTTTGCATTTAGTTTCAGGATTGATGATTATATGGCTTCAAGTTGGTGTTGAACTCAGCAACTACACTGAAAGACTTTTTTCCAGAAAAATCTTCCAACTTAATCCTTTAGGTCAGGCATGTCAAACTGCCGGCCCACAGGCCAGATGTGTCACGCTGAAACCACTCCCACCCCATTGCCAGCAATGGGGAAAATGTTGTGATATGTCGCGTGACTCATGTGAAGTTGCAAGTTTGACATGCCTGCTTTAGATCATCCAATAGTGCACTCATTGCTTTTGTAATTGACTTGGTTCTCTGTGCACATGGTGTCCTCTTCTTATCTTTTCTTCACCTTTTCCATCTTTATAGTCTTATAGAGAGCTAGACTTTCACAAAATCACAAAATGTCAGCTAGCAGGGTGATCTGAATGAATTTTTTTGTGCATCAAAATTCAAAGGGTCAATACTTTTCAATCCTGTTTCTTCAAAGTCTAACTTTTGCTTTAGACAAGACTCTTATGGTTGCTGCAGCAAGGGATAGTCTGTGGTATATTTCTTGAATGTTGTGCTATTCTCTACTTTAATACTGTTATTGTCAATTTTAGCTGGTGGTTACATCTATCGTAATTACTTTGCTCTGCTTTGTATTTAACCTTAGTCCCATTTTTTTCACTGTGGTCCTTGATTTTCAGCACCCAGTTACAAGGCCTTAATGTTTTACATAACATTTCCTGTACTTTTTATTTTGCAAATACCAACTTTTTTCTTTCTCTTTCTGAACCAGGAACTGTTTACTGATTCAAGTGCTAAATATACTACTAATAAGACATTGCTCTCATCTATGAAATACTACATTGAGAAAAGCATTTGAAATACCTGCTTTGCAACATGCAAACATGAGAACAATCTTTTTAAAATAATTAAAGCAGCTATGTCTTTCCAGCCAAATGAAGTGGCTGTGGAAGAAATTGTTTTGAAGCAATTTGCAAAGACATGATTACTTCAACAACTCAAAGGGAAATGTCACCTTTATGTTCTGTCCTGATTCTCCTCTAAAGTTTTTTGTACATAAATTTATAAAATACCTGTGACAAAATGAAGCTTATTTCATAAATATGTGCAAAAAAAATTTTTTTATTTTGAAGTAGCTTAAACTTTTAGTTGGGATTCAATGCATATGGTTTTAAGTAAAAATGCTACATTTTCCATACTTTTTTGTCTTTAAATTCATAGACAAACATTTGTCTCAGATTTGAACGATACAGGTATACATATAGGTATATGGATATATAGGGATGGAGATACCATATATGCCGGCGTACAAGGCGACCCGGCGTATAAGACGACCCCCGTCTTTATCGCTGAGCCGCATTCCTAGAACGTCGTCTTATATGCCGGAAACTACCAGTATTTCTGGCGTATAAGACGACCCCCTTCTTTGGCGCCGATTTTAGTGCTCGGGGAAGTCGCCTTATACGCCAGCATATACGGTAGATATATATATATATATATATATATATATATATATATATATATATATATATATATATATATATATATATATGTGGTACAAATAAAATACGAACACCAGGAGAGTATAAATATAAAAATATACTTTACTAAAAGCTGCCAAGCTTTCGTTTGGAAACTCCAAACATCATCAGGGCTAAGGAGCCAGTAAACAATGATGACTTAAATGGGTTTTGCCGGCATCTGCACCCGGCTCATGGACCGCGTCACCGGTCCCGGCCGGTTAATTAGTGTTCCAGATGTTTCTTTATTACTCTCCTTACGCTTCCTTCTATGGTTCTTCCGGATCATTCCTTCCACTATCTCATTACTGGCATTCATCTCCTCCACCACCCCTTTATCCTTATTTCCTTCCATAGTACTGACCTTCCTCCCCTTTTTGTTTTCATTTTCCACCCTGGGGGCATCTGTTTCTCCTCTATCAGTGTTACAAGCTTCCCTGAGCTCACAGACGCTCCCCCACACATACGCTTTTCTCAATTCCTGCTCCACACCCTTTCTTCTCACTCCTCCACGGTCATGAGTAACTTTCATACGGGTGTTGCATATTTGGGGGTCTATGCCCTCCTCCTCCGTCCTGGCAATCTTCGTGTCGATAGTTCTCCACCATTCCATTTGTTTGCTGCGTGATCGGGTGCTTACTCCGTCTCTCAATTCATCATCCCCCCTCCTCCCTATTGCATGCTCATCCCCATTGCTGATAGGGACGGTATTCAAGCGGACACCAGGTCTCCAGATCTCTGCATTCTGATTCCCCGCGTTCTCACTCTCCTCTCCTGTGCTCGTCTTTGGAGGAACTTCAAAGTGTTTGTCCCAGGGGGGGACTATATTGTTGGTGGGGGTATTCTTTGTCTGCAGGGGGTCCAGGCAGAACTCCGTGTCTCTCCCTTTCACCGTATGCCTAGGCAATCGAGCCGTGCTTTCGTTCTTCTTCTCCCCCCTACCCACAGCGTCAGGCTGCAGACTCCTCATGCTGGATCTTCCACACTCTCCACAGTTGTTGTTAAGTTCTGGAGGTGGGGGTCTGTCGTGGTGATATTGGGGAAGGGGGAGGTCTTCCATCGGTGGATGATTATGTGTGTTTGACAGTGGTGGCTTCCTCAGGTGTTCATTAGAGCAGTATTGGTGTTGATCGGGCGAAGCAGGGGTGCCTCTGGAGTGTAGAGGGTTGGCCAAAGCTCCATCTATCTGTTCAGGATGGGGGCCAGGTATCTCGTCACGTTTACAGCTGTACAAGCATTGTTCAGACCGCTTATAATGATTGGCATGGTGTTTAAAATCCCATTTCCTCAATGCTTGTTGCGCTGGATGTAAGTCAATGTGACGATTAACCGCATCTTTGTTGGAAAACCACGCCTCTTTCAATAGCCGGCCTCCCTTAGTGGCATCCTCAGACATAACGTGAACATTCACAAAGTCAAACTGGTGGCCATGTTGTGCCATATGCATCCACAATTGAGAATGCTGCTCGCCCCTTCTTATAGCTAACTGATGTTCATGCAAGTGAGATCTTAAACGCTTAGCTGTTTCACCCACATAGTTGCCATCGCAGTTCTTGCAATTGATTTTATAGATTACTGCTGATCTATCCATGGCAGGGAGTGGGTTCTTGGGGCGAACGACTTTGGATCGTAATGTCTGATTGGGTCTGTGGGCCACTTCTATTCCATGGGGGGACAGCAGTCTGGCTGTTGCTTCCGAGACGTTATTAATATATGGCAAGGAAACATGCATTCTTTGTAATAATGGTTCCTCTCTCTTTTGGTTGTTCTGGGACTGGGGTGTAAGACCGTACTGTCTGATAAACCTCAAAGGATACCCATTACGTTGCCAAATCCGGAAAAGGTATTGCCTTTCTTTCTTTTTAAACTCCTCCGTGCTGCAGTGGGAGTCCACGCGCTTAAACAATGCTTTAATGCAGCTAGCTTTATGAGATACGGGGTGGTTGCTCCTATAGTGGAGTATTCTATCCGTGTCGGTGGGTTTATGAAACACCCCTGTAAGTAACGTCCCATCCAACTGGCGGTATATTGACACGTCCAGGAAGGCTAGGTGACCTTGTTTTTCTTCCTCCACTGTAAACTGGATGTCGGAGCAGATCGAGTTTAGTACTCTCATAAAGGTAGCTACATGTTGTTTTTTAACAACCGCAAACGTGTCATCCACGTACCGAACCCAAAATTTGGGTTGGTATAAGGCCATAGCCCTGTGTTCTAGCTGTTGGAGTACTATTTCCGCTATAGTGCTAGAAATGGGGGAGCCCATAGGTGTCCATAGGTGTCTCTTTAACTTGTTCGAAGATGGTACCCTGGAAGGTGAAATAGGTGGTAAGACATATTTCCACTAAAATATGTCTAAAAAAATACTTACCCATTCACAACTCACCTTGCTGCAGCGTGATACAGGCCATAACCTGATGGACACTAGTGCTTTAGATTTCATAGCGGCCCTAGAGCCAGCTATGTATAACATAGGGGGGGATGAAGATACTAAGAATTCGATAAGGCAACAGGTCACTGGGCTGCTTACAAGCCATAGATACCATCACGTGCTATCCAGGGATGAAACCCAAGCCCTTCGGCAACTTAAAAGAGATGATAGCATTGTTATACTCCCAGCAGATAAAGGGAGGATGACCGTTGTCATGGACAAGACGCTGTATACTACCAAGGCGCTCGAACTCCTCAATGATAGAACAGCCTATAGGATAGTTGAGAAGGATCCCTCAGTTACCCTTAGGACTAAAATCAACAAACTGCTTAATAATCTTAAACGCAGTAAGAAAATCGGAGATGATACCCTAAAGAAGATACGCCCCCGTGACACGGCGCTCGCTAGATTTTACGGGCTCCCAAAAATCCACAAGGAAGGCACCCCACTTCGCCCTATCATGTCATTTATAGGTGCCCCTACATCGGGATTAGCCAAGTGGCTTAGCACTCATCTGGGCCACCTTGTGGAAGGCAGCCCCACAACGGTCAATTCTGCAGAAGAATTCCTCAACAGAATTAAAACCCTTAGGGTGGAGGATGATGAGAGGATGGTATCATTTGACGTTACCTCCCTCTTCACCTCCATCCCCCAGGACTTAGCTATTTCAGCCCTGGGAGAGCGCTTGAGGAATACAGAAGGGAGCCACCACCAGGACTCCCTTCAGACAGATGACCTCCTGCGATTAGTGGAAATATGTCTTACCACCTATTTCACCTTCCAGGGTACCATCTTCGAACAAGTTAAAGGGACACCTATGGGCTCCCCCATTTCTAGCACTACAGCGGAAATAGTACTTCAACAGCTAGAACACAGGGCTATGGCCTTATACCAACCCAAATTTTGGGTTCGGTACGTGGATGACACGTTTGTGGTTGTTAAAAAACAACATGTAGCTACCTTTATGAGAGTACTAAACTCGATCTGCTCCGACATCCAGTTTATAGTGGAGGAAGAAAAACAAGGTCACCTAGCCTTCCTGGACGTGTCAATATACTGCCAGTTGGATGGGACGTTACTTACAGGGGTGTTTCGTAAACCCACCCACATGGACAGAATACTCCACTCTAGGAGCAACCACCCCGTATCTCATAAAGCTAGCTGCATTAAAGCATTGTTTAAGCGCGTGGACTCCCACTGCAGCACGGAGGAGTTTAAAAAGAAAGAAAGGCAATACCTTTTCCGGATTTGTCAACGTAATGGGTATCCTTTGAGGTTTATCAGGCAGTACGGTCTTACACCCCAGTCCCGGAACAACCAAAAGAGAGAGGAACCATTATTATTACAAAGAATGCGTGTTTCCTTGCCATATATTAATAACGTCTCGGAAGCAACAGCCAGACTGCTGTCCCCCCATGGAATAGAAGTGGCCCACAGACCCAATCAGACATTACGATCCAAAGTCATTCGCCCCAAGGACCCACTCCCTGCCATGGATAGATCAGCAGTAATCTATAAAATCAATTGCAAGAACTGCGATGGCAACTATGTGGGTGAAACAGCTAAGCGTTTAAGATCTCGCTTGCATGAACATCAGTTAGCTATAAGAAGGGGAGAGCAGCATTCTCAATTGTGGATGCATATGGCACAACATGGCCACCAGTTTGACTTTGTGAATGTTCACGTTATGTCTGAGGATGCCACTAAGGGAGGCCGGCTATTGAAAGAGGCGTGGTATTCCAACAAAGATGCGGTTAATCGTCACATTGACTTACATCCAGTGCAACAAGCATTGAGGAAATGGGATTTTAAACACCATGCCAATCATTATAAGCGGTCTGAACAATGCTTGTACAGCTGTAAACGTGACGAGATACCTGGCCCCCATCCTGAACAGATAGATGGAGCTTTGGCCAACCCTCTACACTCCAGGGGCACCCCTGCTTCGCCCGATCAACACCAATACTGCTCTAATGAACACCTGAGGAAGCTACCACTGTCAAACACACGTAATCATCCACCGATGGAAGACCTCCCCCTTCCCCAATATCACCACGACAGACCCCCACCCCCAGAACTTAACAACAACTGTGGAGAGTGTGGAAGATCCAGCATGAGGAGTCTGCAGCCTGACGCTGTGGGTAGGGGGGAGAAGAAGAACGAAAGCACGGCTCGATTGCCTAGGCATACGGTGAAAGGGAGAGACACGGAGTTCTGCCTGGACCCCCTGCAGACAAAGAATACCCCCACCAACAATATAGTCCCCCCCTGGGACAAACACTTTGAAGTTCCTCCAAAGACGAGCACAGAAGAGGGGAGTGAGAACGCGGGGAATCAGAATGCAGAGATCTGGAGACCTGGTGTCCGCCTGAATACCGTCCCTATCAGCAATGGGGATGAGCATGCGATAGGGAGGAGGGGGGATGATGAATTGAGAGACGGAGTAAGCACCCGATCACGCAGCAAACAAATGGAATGGTGGAGAACTATCGACACGAAGATTGCCAGGACGGAGGAGGAGGGCATAGACCCCCAAATATGCAACACCCGTTTGAAAGTTACTCATGACAGTGGAGGAGTGAGAAGAAAGGGTGTGGAGCAGGGATTGAGAAAAGTGTGTGTGTGGGGGAGCGTCTGTGAGCCCAGGGAAGCTTGTATCATTGATAGAGGAGAAACAGATGCCCCCAGGGTGGAAAATGAAAACAACAAGGGGAGGAGGGTCAGTACTATGGAAGGAAATAAGGATAAAGGGGTGGTGGAGATGAATGCCAGTAATGAGATAGTGGAAGGAATGATCCGGAAGAACCATAGAAGGAAGCGTAAGGAGAGTAATAAAGAAACATCTGGAACACTAATTAACCAGCCGGGACCGGTGACGCGGTCCATGAGCCGGCTGCAGATGCAGGCAAAACCCATTTAAGTCATCATTGTTTACTGGCTCCTTAGCCCTGATGATGTTTGGAGTTACCAAACGAAAGCTTGGCAGCTTTTAGTAAAGTATATTCTTATATTTATACTGTCCTGGTGTTCGTATTTTATTTGGTACAAATAAAATACGAACACCAGGACAGTATAAATATAAGAACCACAGACATGCCCAGGAGTCATATTTTTATGCAAATTTTCCAGCATATAGATAGATAGATAGATAGATAGATAGATAGATAGATAGATAGATAGATAGATAGATAGATAGATATAGATATAGACATAGACATAGACATAGATAGATAGATAGATAGATAGATAGATAGATAGATAGATAGATAGATAGATAGATAGACAGACAGACAGACAGACAGACAGACAGACAGATGATATAGATCAGTGTTTCTTAAACCTTTTTCTCTGAGAACCTCTTTCCACTTGTGAGAAGTAAGTCTTCATCCTGGTTCATCCAAGCCAGGAATAAATAAGCAAACATGGCGACTGCTTTGGGAAGAACGTTACAGTTTATTGCAGAAAGATGGTTCTTCAGGAAAGAGCAGAGGAGAGAAGGAAAGAGAGAGAGCACATGGGCAGTGAGGTTTTTTATACCCTCTCTAGCCTTGTTTGGAATAGTTTCTTGTTCCTGTGGCATGAGGCTGTTTCTGAGTGTTTGTCTAGGGTGACCCCATCTCTCTTCATGGCTGGTAGAGAGATGAAGGCAACAACCAGAAAAGATGTCTTCCACCTTTTATACCTTTCCAGAACAAAAAGATCAGGTCTTGGTACTAGGCATAAGATGGCACAAAAAAATAATTCCTAGATGATGACTCATACACAGCAACCCAGGCTCCATCCGTAACTCCATTTTCCCCCTCCCCTTACTGTGCTCTTTTCATATAAGCAATCACCTATACCTAAAGCATGAAGCCCTTTCTTTTCCAAAGAAAAGAAAGAAGATTTCTTTCTCCCATATTTGGGCTGACCGGGTGCACATTCAAGGTAAAATCTCCTCCCCCTGTCTCTCTCCTGATACAGCTGACAAAGTGAGAAAGAGCCTGTGGCCTAGAGGTTATAACAACTGCCTAACATGCATATAGCCCAGGTTCGAATCTCAGAAGAGTAAGTCTGGCTGAAGAGAGTTAAAGGAACTCAAAATAGCTATCCCAGTTCTCGCTTTATTCTTTGTTAGCAACACACACATATATATATATATATATATATATATATATATATATATATTATATATATATATATGTATGTATATATATATATATATATGTTTTCTGAGGTTTTCCGGGTGTTTGTATGTAGGTCTTTGGTTGTTCGGGTTTTCTCCCGTGTAAAATTGGAAGTGTCTTGGCGACGTTTCGACGAAGTCCCATTCGTCATCTTCAGGCTGGTGTTTTCAGCTTCGTGCTTCGAGCAGCAATGTGTGGTCTTAGCTGTTTCTTCCTTTTAACTGCCAGTGGGGGTATGAACTGATTGGGTGGGAGCTTGGCTGTGTTCTGATTGGGTGGAGGTGTGTTCTGATTGGTTAGGGGCGTGGCTGTGCTCTGATTGGCTGGGAGGTTGGCTGTGCTCTGATTGGCTGGGGGGTTGGCTGTGCTCTGATTGGCTGGGGGAGTGTTCTGTTTGGTTGTGCTCAGGTTAGTCTGAGTTGCAGAGGGGTTTAAGATTTTGGGCTGCCTTGCTATTTTTTGGCTTCGCGTTTGTGGTCGTGCCTCATTTTCATGGAGGGTGTCAGTTTGCTTCATGTATGGATTGGAGGGCTTTAAAGTGGCTAATGATGCAGCTCTGGTCTGGCTTCTGGTTTGTGGTCGTGCCTCATCATCGGTGTGGCTTTGGGTTTGCTTTTTGCGTGGATGTGTGGTGGTGACATCCTGTGTGGTTTTTGTGAGTGTGGGTCTGGTATCATTTTTTGTATTAGGGAGTCGTTTGTCAATAAGGGCGGGTTTCCAAATGGCTGGTAGGCGGGAGGTATCATCTCGCTTGTTCATGCTGTGTGGGCGTTTTTCTATCTCGATGGCTTCTATGATTATTCTGTTATTAAAATGTTCACTTTTGGCAATGGTTCTGGTATTTTTAAGTCAATTTCATGTCCTGTGGCTTTAAGGTGTTGGACCAGGGGAGATGTTGGTTCCTCTTTTTTGACTGAGTTCTTATGTTCTTCAATGCATGCACTTATTCTTCTGTTGGTTTGTCCGATGTATGTGGTGGGACAAGTGGTGCATGGGATTTCGTATACTCCTTGATTTTCTAATTCAAGTTTATCTTTGGGGTTTCTAAGGATGGTGGATATTTTTCTGTTTGTGCAGAATGCTGTTTTGATGTTGTGTTTATGGCGGATCTTACTGATTCTGTCTGTGGTGCCTTTTATGTATGGGAGGAGGGCTTTGCCGTTTTCTTGTTCTTCGTCTTGGATTTTAGTGGGGGTTTCTTTTTGGATTAGGTTTGTAATCTTATTTCTTTGGAATCCATTGGATGTTAGTACATTGGTGAGAGTGTGTAGTTCATTTTTTAGGTGTTGTTCGTCAGCTAAGCGTTTTGTTCTGGAGATTATTGTCTTGGCCTACAGATTTATCTGTGCTGGTGGTGTGTGAGAGACGTGCAGATAGCGGTTTGTGTGTGTTTTCTTCTGGGAGGTGGTGATACAATACCAAAACACAAATGATACCGACCCCACACTCACAAAAACCACACGAGGATGTCCCCCACCACAAAGATACCTCCACGCAAAATCAAACCCAAGCAACACAATGATGAGCACGACACAACCAGAAGCCAGACCAGAGCTGCATCATTAGCCACTTCAAAGCCCTCCAATCATACACGAAGCAAACTGGACACCCTCCTGAAAATGAGGCACGACCGCCAAACGCGTAAGCGCAAAATAGCAAGGCAGCCCCAAAATCTTTTAAACCCCGTCTGCAACTCGACTAACCTGAGCACAACCAAACATAACACCCCCCAGCCATCGAGCACAACCAACCCCCCACCAATCAAGCACACCCAACCCCCCAGCCAATCAGAGCACAGCCAAGCCCCTAACCATTCAGAACACACCTCCACCCAATCAGACCACAGCCAAGCTCCCACCCAATCAGTTCATACCCCCACTGGCAGTTAAAAGGAAGAAACAGCTAAGACCACACATTGCTCCTCGAAGCACGAAGCTGAAAAACACCAGCCTGAAGATGACGAATGGGACTTTGTCGAAACGTCGTCAAGACACTTCCAATTTTACGCAGGAGAAAACCCGAACAAGACAAAGACTACAACAAACACCCGCGAAAACCTCAGAAACAATATTGAACTCTACGTGAGAGCCACCATCTGACCAGGACTATGAAAAACTTGAAGTCCAAAGAGCTTCCATTTTATGCGACCTCACATTCCTACGCAACTGCCGAGATCAAAATCTAATCCCCACATGTTTCCAACTGAAATTCCACTCCAACTCTGCAGCCACCAAACGGATCCTTAAAAGAACAGAATTGGCCCTAATCAGAAATGAACTTCACACAAAAAGATTCCTACTAGACCGAATTAACAAAGATCTCCTCACACTCCACCTCAAACTCAGCAACAAGATCCACCCCGCACTTTGGGACAAATCCAAACAACTCGCCGTCTGGAGAGCCGAAACACAGACCACCCTCAAGACAGATACACACACCAACAAACTCCGAAGACTACAAGAACGCCAGAAACAAACCCCTCCTCCCTCACAGCCACCCATGAAACAAACAGTGCATAACATCTCAGATAGGATCCTCACCAAAGCCGAAACCAATGTCCTTTCCAAAGGATTCAACTTTGCAGTCACTCCCAAACACATCCCCACTGAAACCCTTATATGTGGAGTTGAAACCAGCCTGACCAAAATCAACCCCGACGATGCTAACAGAATCAGACTCGAAATCACCAACATCCTCTGTACCAGCAAGCCACCCAAAAGCAACTTACCCAAAGAGGAACAGACAGCACTACGTGACCTGAAAGAAGACACCAGCATAATAATCCTACCAGCAGACAAGGGCAACGCCACGGTGGTTATGAACACATCTGACTACCAAACCAAATTAACCAACCTACTCCAAGACTCCACATACAAACCCCTAAATACAGATCCCACCACCTACCTGGAAAAAACCACCAGATCCAAAATAAAAGCCTCCCCCATTAGCGAAGAGATCCAGCAAAGAATCATTCCCAGAGATAAATCATCCAGATGCCCAAACTCTATGGTCTCCCCAAGATACACAAAGAAGGAACCCCACTCAGACCTATAATCAGCTCCATAGGCTCACCTCTACAAAACCTAGCCAAATTTCTCGCCAAACAACTACAGCCCTATGCAGAATCCATCACCTCACACGTAAAAAACTCATTCCATTTTATAGAGATCATAAAGAAACAAAGCTTACAGCCCAGCGACCTACTAGTGAGCTTCGATGTCATATCCCTCTTCACCCAAGTGCCTATCAAAGAAGCCTTGACAGCTATCCAAAACAAATATAACCCCCCGAAACACATCTTAGATCTGACCAACCACTGCCTATCCAACACATACTTCATCTATAATGGACAAAAATACAAACAAACAGAAGGAGCACCCATGGGATCACCCCTCTCACCTGTCATTGCCAACCTCTACATGGAACACTTTGAAACCCAAGCTCTAGAAAAATCGGATCACAAACCAAAACTCTGGCTCAGATATGTAGACGACACCTTCATAATCTGGCCACATGGGAAAGAAAAACTGGACAACTTCCTCACACACCTCAACAGCCTACACCCCAAAATACAGTTCACCATGGAAACAGAAGCTAACAACCAACTTCCCTTCCTGGATGTCTTAGTCTACCAGAAATCCAATGGCTCCCTAGGACACACCATCTACCAGAAGAAAACACACACAAACCGCTATCTGCACGCTCTCTCACACCACCACCCAGCACAGATCAACTCTTTAGCCAAGACACTCATCTCCAGAACAAAACGCTTAGCTGACGAACAACACCTAAAACCCGAACTACACACTCTCACCAATGTACTAACATCCAATGGATTCCATAGAAATAAGATTACAAACCTAATCCAAAAGAAACCCCCACTAAAATCCAAGACAAAGAACAAGAAAACGGCAAAGCCCTCCTCCCATACATAAAAGGCACACAACTGACTCAGTGAGATCCTCCATAAACACAACATCGAAAACAGCATTCTGCACAAACAGAAAAATATCCACCATCCTTAGAAACCCCAAAGATAAATTGAATTAGAAAATCAAGGAGTATACGAAATCCCATGCACCACTTGTCCCACCACATACATCGGACAAACCAACAGAAGAATAAGTGCACGCATTGAAGAACATAAGAACTCAGTCAAAAAAGAGGAACCAACAGCTTCCCTGGTCCAACACCTTAAAGCCACAGGACATGAAATTGACTTTAAAAATACCAGAACCATTGCCAAAAGTGAACATTTTAATAACATAATAATCAGAGAAGCCATCGAGATAGAAAAACGCCCACACAGCATGAACAAGCGAGATGATACCTCCCGCCTACCAGCCATTTGGAAACCTGCCCTTATTGACAAACGACTCCCTAATACAAAAATGATACCAAGACCCACACTCACAAAAACCACACAGGATGTCACTCCACCACACATCACGGCAAAATGCAACCCAAAGCACACCAATGATGAGGCACGGCCACAAACCGAAGCCAGAGAGCCCAGAGCTGCATCATTACCACTTCAAATCCCCTCCAATCCATACACGAAGCAAACTGACACCGCACCCCTCCATACAAATGAGGCTCGACCACACACGCTAATCCACAAAATAGCGAAGGCAGCCCAAAATCTAAACCCCTCGCCACTCATACTAAACTGGCACACCAAACATAACACTCCCCCAGCCATCAGAGCACAACAACCCCCACCAATCAGAGCACGCCAAACCCCATCCAATCAGAGCACAGCTAAGCCCCTAACCAATCAGAACACACCTCCACCCAATCAGAACACAGCCAAGCTCCCACCCAATCAGTTCATACCCCCACTGGCAGTTAAAAGGAAGAAACAGCTAAGACCACACATTGCTGCTCGAAGCACTAAGCTGAAAACACCAGCCTGAAGATGACGAATGGGACTTCGTCGAAACGTCGCCAAGACACTTCCAATTTTACGCGGGAGAAAACCCGAACAATCAAAGACCTACATACAAATACCCGCGAAAACCTCAGAAAACAAATATTGAACCTCTACGGGGAGGAAATCCACCATCTGACCAGGACCTATGAAAAACTTGAAGTCCAAAGAGCTTCCATTTTATGCGACCTCGCAGTCCTACACAACTGCCGAGATCAAAATCTAATCCCCACATGTTTCCAACTGAAATTCCACTCCAACTCTGCAGCCACCAAACGGATCCTGAAAAGAACAGAATTGGCCCTAATCAGAAATGAACTTCACACAAAAAGATTCCTCCTAGACCGAATTAACCAAGATCTCCTCACACTCCACCTCAAACTCAGCAACAAGATCCACCCCGCACTTTGGGACCAATCCAAACAACTCGCCGTCTGGAGAGCCGAAACACAGACCACCCTCAAGACAGATACACACACCAACAAACTCCGAAGACTACAAGAACGCCAGAAACCAACCCCTCCTCCCTCACAGCCACACATGAAACAAACAGTGCCTAACATCTCAGATAGGATCCTCACCAAAGCCGAAACCAATGTCCTTTCCAAAGGATTCAACTTTGCAGTCGCTCCCAAACACATCCCCACTGAAACCATTATATGTGGAGTTGAAACCAGCCTGACCAAAATCAACCCCGACGATGCTAACAGAATCAGACTCGAAATCACCAACATCCTCTGTACCAGCAAGCCACCCAAAAGCAACTTACCCACAGAGGAACAGACAGCACTACGTAACCTGAAAGAAGACACCAGCATAATAATCCTACCAGCAGACAAGGGCAACGCCACGGTGGTTATGAACACATCTGACTACCAAACCAAATTAACCAACCTACTCCAAGACTGCACATACAAACCCCTAAATACAGATCCCACACCTACCTGGAAAAAACCACCAGATCCAAAATAAAAGCCTCTCCCATTAGCGAAGAGATCCAGCAAAGAATCATTCCCAGAGAGAAATCATCCAGATGCCACAAACTCTATGGTCTCCCCAAGATACACAAGGAAGGAATCCCACTCAGACCTATAGTCAGCTCCATAGGCTCACCTCTACAAAACCTAGCCAAATTTCTCGCCAAACAACTACAGCCCTATGCAGAATCCATCACCTCACACGTAAAAAACTCATTCCAGTTTATAGAGATCATAAAGACACAAAACTTACAGCCCAGCGACCTACTAGTGAGCTTCGATGTCATATCCCTCTTCACACAAGTGCCTATCAAAGAAGCCTTGACAGCTATCCACAACAAATATAACCCCCCCAAACACATCTTAGATCTGACCAACCACTGCCTATCCAACACATACTTCATCTATAATGGACAAAAATACAAACAAACAGAAGGAGCACCCATGGGATCACCCCTCTCACCTGTCATTGCCAACCTCTACATGGAACACTTTGCAACCCAAGCTCTAGAAAAATCGGATCACAAACCCAAACTCTGGCTCAGATACGTAGACGACACCTTCAGAATCTGGCCACATGGGAAAGAAAAACTGGACAACTTCCTCACACACCTCAACAGCCTACACCCCAAAATACAGTTCACCATGGAAACAGAAGCTAACAACCAACTTCCCTTCCTGGATGTCTTAGTCTACAAGAAATCCAATGGCTCCCTAGGACACACCATCTACCAGAAGAAAACCCCCACAAACCGCTATCTGCACGCTCTCTCACACCACCACCCAGCACAGATCAACTCTGTAGCCAAGACACTCCTCTCCAGAACAAAACGCTTAGCTGACGAACCACACCTAAAACCCGAACTACACACTCTCACCAATGTACTAACATCCAATGGATTCCATAGAAATAAGATTACAAACCTAATCCAAAAAGAAACCCCCACCAAAATCCACGACAAAGAACAAGAAAACGGCAAAGCCCTCCTCCCAT